>NC_052632.1:67605265-68205890 GCF_016161935.1 Mauremys reevesii
CCTATTGCTGCTACCTGCAAATAGAAACTATAGTACATATACCAAGAAACATCACGTAAGTACAGCATTGTACCAAGATCATTACCCATGGCTATCCATTAAAAGATCATTACCCATGGCTATCCATTAAAAAAGTCCCACTTGAAATTGTTCATAGTGCAGCAAGTCTGCTACCTGGAAATCTGCTTCTGGTGAGCTGATTAAAGACAGGATTTTAGGAAAATGAGTTTCATGCACTCGGAAGAATCGGGTTTTATATTTTATTAGGTCTGTTGAGTATGTGATGAACCAACAATCCTTTTTCAGCAGATGTGGGTTCAAAGCTGTCAACAGACTTATCAGTAAATTGCAGAACACGAAGCATCTAACACGCATTCAAGGTCAATGACAGGTGACATGGCAAACAAAGGCAGTTTAAACATTGTGCCATTGTCTGACATAGTTCCAATTGATGTTTACGAATGGCAGGTTATGGAACATTGCCTTTTGATTGGAGTCACTGAACGTAGTGTAATTTCTTTGAAAGTAACACCTGTCAATTTTATCTAGGTAAAATACAGGCATTTAACCACTAAGGGGCAATTTTTCCTCATGGTGCATGGCAAGTTATAGGCAGGCAGAGCTCCTACATTGTTGATGGGTGGTGTTATGCATACTGTGACTCTTTGCATACCGCAGGGAAAACAGCTAGCTCTAAAAAACTTTTCTGGGAACTTTTGCTGTTGCATTTCTAGAAAATCATTTTCAACACATCTTCAGGATCCTAGAGATACAAGAGAGAAAAGTAGAAATCATTAAGGTGGGGGCGGGGGCAGAAGGTTTTAATTAATGAACTTACTCAAATTATGGATCTGGAACTACATTGAACAGTCTATACATCACTTTGCAAGATATGTAGTAAATCAAATAAATAGGCAGCAAAATGGATACATCTTCCCATTTTGCATTAATAATTTCACTGGAAAGAACTTTTCATGGTAGATAATAAATCCAAGGTGTTAGTTCTGCAAACCGTTTCTTATTTAAAACCACATGCAGATGTAAAAGAGTCCTCTGGTGTAAACAATTGAAGGAGTTTTGGCACCCTGTCTGTAGCAATTAAAAACAAAAGCTGATTTCTTTTTTTTAGCATTCAAATCACAAGCAGTGTACTTGTAGCTGGGCAGGTCCCAGGATATTATAGAGACAAGGTAGGCGAGGTGATATCTTTTGTTGGACCAACTTCTAATAGTGAGAGAGACAAGCTTTTGAGCCACATGGGGTGTTTTTATACCTCATCCAGTGCACTAAATGCCCCAATAACAACTATTGAGTGACAACAGAAAATCACTACACTCTCACAGGAAAATGATAAAAGACAAAAACACCCTATCGCCTGTGGGTGAACACTTTCACAAAAAGAATGAGGAGTACTTGTGGCACCTTAGAGACTAACAAATTTATTTGTGCATAAGCTTTTGTGGGCTAAAACCCACTGCATCAGATGCATGGAGTAGAAAATACAGTAGGAAGAGAACATGTATATACAGCGAACATGAAAAGATGGGGGTTGCCATACCAACTCTAACGAAACAAATCAATGAAGGTGGGCTATTATCAGCAGGAGAAAAAAAACTTTTGTACTGATAATCAGGATGGCCCATTTCAAACAGTTAAATTCCCCCCCTACTGTTACTCACACCTTCTTGTCAACTATTTTAGCCCACAAAAGCTTATGCCCAAATAAATTTGTTAGTCTGTAAGGTGCCACAAGTACTCCTTGGTCTTTTTGTTGATACACACTAACATGGCTACCACTCTGAAACTTTTCACAAAGTGATCACTCACTCTCTCTCTCTCTCTCTCTCTCTCTCTCTCTCTCTCTATCAGTTCTCATCCTGAAAGGAAACCTGCATAACACCTTCAAAAGACAAGCCTAGAAGCTGAAATTCATAACTCTGCTAGACACCGAAAATCATGGACTGAACAAAGACTCTGGATTTATGGTTTATTACAACAATCTGTAACCCACTAACCCCCTCTTTTTGTCCTAGGACTGCAGAGGCATTAACAGGCCACTCTGCCATGAATGTTCCCTTAGAATATGTGCTAATTACTTGTGCTCAACAATCTTGCATTTAGCTGTGACTTTCCCCAGACTTGAAGAAGAGCTCTGTGTGGCTCGAAAGCTTCTCTCTCTCACGACCAGAAGTTGGTCCAATAAAAAATATTACCTCACCTACCTGGTCTCTCTCCAATCACAAGCAATAGTATGAAAATTAGCTTGTTATGTCCCCTCCTATCCCACTCTGCAGAAGATTCCAGACAATCCATATTAGCAGCAACACTTGTTAAGAGCCAGTTCTGAGAGCTGTATCAAGATGAAGTGACTTTAGAAGGCACAAGTCCTGGGAAATGGAGTCATGCTATTTCCCTGAAACCTTGCACAGAGGATGAAAGGTCACTGGTAGCACTGGATTTCTTGGGTTGGGTGCAGTGGTGAGCTCCAGCCGGTTCGCACCAGTTCTCAGGAACCGGTTGTTAAATTTAGAAGCCTTTTTAGAACCGGTTGTTCCAGGACAACTGGTTCTAAAGAAGCTTTTAAATTTAACAAAGGCTCGGGCAGCTGTCCACCCGGCCCCGGCCCCAGCTCACCTCCTCCTCTCCCCTGAACACTCCTCCTTCCTTCTCCTCCTCCTCCCCTGCTTCCCGCGAATCAAATGTTCGCGGGAAGCCTGAAACAAGGAGCAGGCAGGTACGCCAGGCGGGGGGCTCCAGGGAGGCATGGTGTGCGCGGCCCAGTCCGGCTCCCCCTGGCCCCAGCCAAGCGCCCCTGGCTCGGGCTGGTCCCGGCCGAGCGGCGCCGGCCCGGCCCGGCTCGGGGAGTTGGGCCCCGCAGCACCGGTCCCAGTGCCGCCTGAGTGGCTCCGGCCCGGTCCGGCTCAGGGAGTCGGGCCCCGGAGCGCCGGTGGCGGTCCCGGCCGAGCGGACCTGGTCCGGGCCCCAGACAGTGTGGTAAAGGGGCAGGGAGCAGGGAGGGGGTGTTCAGTGGGGTGTGGGGGGGTGGATAGGGGTCGGGGCAGTCAGAGGGCAGAGAACAGGGGATTGAATGGGGGCAAGGGGCCCGGGGGGCAGTCAGGGAGGAGCAGGGGTTGGATGAGGTGGTGGGGGGCAGTCAGGGACAAAGAGAAGGGGTGGTTGGATGGGGCAGGGGTCCCGGGGGGGCATCAAGAATGAGAGGAGGGGTTGGATGGGGCAGCAAGGGGCAGTCAGCGGACAGGGAAGGGAGGAGGGGATGGGTCAGGGGTCCCCGGAGGGGTGTCAAGGAACATGGGGGGGTTGGATGGGGCACGACCCCCTAGTGAGGTGAGGAGGAGGGAACCTGTTGTTAATATTTTGGCAGCTCATCACTGGTTGGGTGGCTTTCTTAGTTACAAGGGCCATTGCTCCAAGAAGTTCCAACCACTAGAAAAACAGAATCTGGACATGGGAGACAATGTGGCAACTAACCCACTTGACAATGGACAGAGTAAGTCTCCTTTCTGTTCCTGTACTCCTTAAGTGTTATATGAGATGGTAGCATACAGTGAAGAGATTCGATGAAAGATAAAGACTAGGCGAGATTGAGGATGCAGTAGTCAGAGGCATCAGCTCAGTAAAGATACACCCGGTATCATCTTTAGGAGTGACATGACCAACCAGATTACAATTAAGAGTTAAAATTGTATCAATAAATCTCTTCTGGGCTTCTCTGACAGAAAAATGCAGATTTTATACATAAAATGTTCTTTAACTTAATCATGAGTTGAACTGATGCTTAACCTAGCCACTACCACTAACTACATCCTAAGGAGAGCTAATATTTTTCATTTTGGTTAATATCAGTCATGTTTAGTTCTGGGATAGCATATTTCAGAAACCTGCCTATAGTCCATCAGAGATTAAATGAAACAGACTCCACAAAATGATTTGATTTTCTTGACAAATTGGCAAATTCCAGTGAAAAAATGTTTCTTCAGAATTTTCTAACCAGCACCACCATACACCACTTTGGGGTTGCCCATTGCAGAGATGGGATAAAACTGAAACCAAGCCCCCTTGTTGGCTGTGATTTGGGTAAATCTTAACCAGCCTTGGGTTCTGGTTTTGCAAATGCAAATGTTGACCAACAAGGTTTTGCAAAACCTAAACCTGGCCTTCATAGGCCACCTCTAAAAATGCTAATATTAAAGCAAAGCTGATAATGTAAACGCTTTGATGAAGGCGTAAATGAACTGACTTGTAGTGGTCTCATTTATTGTATATAATATAGGTGATTCATGAAGCAAAAATATGATCTATGAAACATTTCACCGGAGATAATATGGAATATTAATTTATATTATCTTTGGGTTTCCAAGAGAACATTGTATTTTCTATACCATCCCATGCCACCTTTACTTCTACACTGCTGTGGGTGACGGCGCTGCCTTCAGAGCTGGGCTCCTGGCCAGCAGACACTGCTCTTCAGCTGCCCAGCTGTGAAGGCAGTGCAGAAGTAAGGGTGGAAATACCACGACCCCCCCCCACACACAATGGCCTTGTGCCTCCCTTTTGGGTCAGGATTCCCAGTCTGAGGAAAGCTGACTTACGGGCTTTACACGTTTATATTTTTAAATACATATTTGTGACAACAGCATGAAATTTAAGTTTTAAATAGCTGAAACTGTGAAATCCAAAATTTGGGAAATTTACCAAAACAGACTGTGAATTTGGTAGGGCCCTAATGATTGGGGCTTACACAGAAAATAGGAATTTGTGAATCCTATTGTGACAGCCTTAAACCACAAGTAATCCCATTGATTTCCATATGGCTGTTCCAGATGTAAGTAACTATTCAGAGGGAATAAGGTGTCACAATCTGCCCCTTAACAGCCTGACACCCTTGCATAGAGTAATACTTTACTCTGCCAGTAGCTCCATTGAACTCCAGTAAATAAAGTTACATTCCGTGGGACTGAGGAGTAGTTGACATAATTCTTGTCAGTGTTGCTTCAGTCAAATCACAATGTGCATAAGGATATAAAAAATCTGGCCCAAAATATAGATTAAGTTTGGATCAAATTATTCTGAGGAAGAATATCTGAATCTAAACATAGAGAAACACAGCCACCCTCCTATTCACACTAATGAAATTTCACTGGGTTTTTGCCTAAAACACCTTAATACCATTCTCTAGTTTTGAATTTTTTATTTCTCTGTTCATGTTTCTCTGTCTTCCGCTTTTCCCTGATTTGGGGAGGTAGTTTGACTTTGTGGATAAAAGCAGCAAAAATGAAAGTCACACAGGCGTCAGGTCTATCAAACTGTTTCGTACCGGAATCATTTAATTCATTCATTTCATATGAATGCAAGGTTATTAATATGCCCTGTGCAGTGGTTCATTTCATCAACTTTTTCCTGAGTTGCAGACATACTGCACAAGCAATAGTGTCTGTTAGGTTTTGTTTGGCTATGTAATTTTTGCCCTTTTGTCTCTCTCTCTCCCTCTGTTTCTCCCAAAGATCTATTTGCTAAAATAAATTGAAATGTGGAAAAGAATATAAGGCACAATTTATACTAGATATATTTGCAATTACTAACTCTGAATTAAACATATCCCTTCATGAATAATGAAGCAGAAATAGGCCAGAGGAAAAATGAGATAAGATCTTCAATCCATGTATTTTTAATTGCTTCATTATCTAAAATTTGGTATGAATAGCAGTGGATACAGTTTGCTGTTAATGCACAAAAAGAAATGAGAATTTTCAGCCAAATCACAAAAGGCTATCAAAAATTAATTTTGTGTGCTGTGATCATTGAAAATGTAAGTGATTTTGTGGCAGAGTGACATAAAAAATACCATTTATATGCTAATAATGAACAAGTCATATTTTTTTCATTTTGATGCAAAATAAATTTTATTTTCATTTTAATGAACTGTAATGAATTATAAGCGGTTTCTTTTTATCTTTAGGTAAAAGCTGAAGGAAAGATAATGGAAGGCTGACAAAAATACAGTCCCTGAATGAAAATAGGACGGAACAGAGAGTGGCCCTTGTACGACCTGTTAAACTTAGTTGTTAACTTCATAGTTGATGGTTGAACTGTGCCTTTCAGATCTCTAGGATGTTCATCAGAACTAAGAGATGAGGTTTGTTCTGCGGTGTTAATGTCCTGGTGAAGATCACTGTCACTGGTGTTGGAGAATGAGGAGAAAATCAGGTAAACATGACCTAAGAACCTGTGACTTATTTCACATTAGACCATCAACAGTCAGGATCAGGGTCACATGGAAATAAGCTGCCATACAAATTCCCACCTAGTATATTTATGAGAATTGTGTATTTTCTTTGCAATTATTTTTGAAACTGAAGATAAAAGGTAATTTGGTACATTTAAAAAAACCTACCGTCACTTCTAGCACACTGATGCAATGCTCAGCAGAACAGGCTCTAGAAAGAAAAGAAGAAAAAAGCTGGATTCATTAGAAAAGAAGCCTCACAACATAGGACCATATTTTTAAAGGTATTTAGATGCACCAGGATGCAGATAGGTGCCCAGTGGAATTTATAGGCTTTTGAAAATTCCAACTAGGCACCTGTCTGCATCTTTAGGTGCCCAAATACCTTTATAAATGTGTCCCATAGCATTTAAATTCAAGGGGTTACATGGAGTGAACATTTTTCAAAATGGGTGAGGTAATATCTTTTATTGGACCAACTTCTGATGGTGAGAGAGACAAGCTTTTGCGTTTACACAGAGCTCTTCCTCAGGGCTGGGAAATGTGCTCAGAGTGTCACAGCTAAATACAATGTGGAACAGATTGTTTAGCATAAGTAGTTAACATATGTTTCAAGGGACCAGTCAAGGTGAAGTGTCCCGTTAACACCCCTCTAGTCAAAAATGGGGGAGGTACCTGGGAGGAGGGTTGTTAGTGAGTTATGGATTGTTATAATAAACTATAAATCCAGTGTCTCTGTTCAGTCCATGATTTTTAATGTCTAGCAAAGTTATGAATTTAAGCTCCCAGGCCGGTCTTTTGATGGTGTTGTGCAGATTTCCTTTGAGGATGAGGACTGATAGGTCACATATAGAGTGATCATTTTTCACAAAGCAACTCTAAACTGCAACACAGGCCCCAGGTGAGCATTCCTGGACTCCCAGGCCAAGTTTTCAAAAGTGCCTGATGTTAAGTGCCTCCAACTAGTGACACCCTAAGAGTGGCCTGATGTTTAGAAAGTGAGCACTCAATGTCAGAGAGACACTGATGTAGAGAGAAATGAACAAGTTCTGACCACATTACAAAAGTGAGAGGAAAAGATATAGAGGAAAACTATATAAGACAGCTGTGTCGTGCACACTACAGAGGAGTCCCTGAGTAGCAACAGCTATTTTCCCTGTACTCTTGTTTCTGAAGTTGGATGTGGTGTTTTTTTTTCTGGGTATGTGGCCTGCAGGATGTTCAATTTTGCACGCTCCCTCACCTTGCCTTTGATTAATGACAAAGTCAGCCTTGGTATTGAACAGCTGAAAAAGAAATAAATGCAGGCCCTAAAGAGTAGCCAGCTCAAGCTCTCCTGTTAGAAATTTGTGACTGACAACAAAGGTTCTTTTGCTGCCATAGATTTTCTCTGTTTTCCCTTTTGATTTTGAAGTGTTTTGCTCTCCAGTAAGATTGTGCTCATTAAAGCTAGAAGACCTCCTGAGGTCTCTTCCAACCTTAATCTTCTATGATTCTATGAAAGATATAATTTTTATTTAAAATATATAATCAAATATTTTCCTGGGTAAATCAAGGAACTACCTGGTACAATTCTATTCTTTTCTCTGCTTAATTATCATAGCTGATTTAACCTGGTCCTGAAGTACTTTAAGCGTATGAGCAGTCCCATTGAAGTCAGAGGGATAGAGCGGGTCTGAACATTTTAGACACAATTTAATGTAGTTGAAGTTGGAATGTTTCGTGGAAATGTTTTGACAATGTTTACCCTGGGGCATGGGAGAGGGACACGAGACACTCCATATGCTGGTGCTTAGTACACTGGCTTGGGTTGTAGGAGTAGGGTTGCCAATTTTGGTTGGATGTATTCCTGGAGATGTCATCACATGACATAATCTTTAATTCCTGGAGACTCCAGGCCAATCCTGGAGGATTCACAACCCTTTGTAGGAGTCCAAGGCTGAAGTCCATGCTCTGCCTGGTTCAGAGTGATTGGATATAAAAAAAAACCCTGTAATTTGAATCAGGCAGAGCCAGGGATTTGAATTTGGGTTTTCCCCATCCCAATCTACCAGGCTGTAAGGTGTGTTGTCCTCCAGACAGGTTATAAGCAAATCCCCGAGCTAAGGCTCCCTTATAAGATTCCTCACGGAGACTATCTGATGTCAGGCCTCTGTTCATTAAACCCAAGGCCTGTGTCAGTGTGAGTGTCTTTGAAATTTGCAGCCATCCTGGTATCACACAGGGAGAGAGGTCAAAACTAACATCTTCAATTTCACCTGGTATCCAATGCAGATTATAGATCATGGCATACAGCTGTACTAATGTGCTCTCAGTGGGAAACATCCCTTAACAAGTGACCTGCCATGTTCTGCCTTCTCTGCAATTCCTAAATGATCTGACGGTTTAACCTCCTGTAGAGCACCAGCCAGTAATCTAATTCCTAGGTGGCAATGCCGCGTAGTCATGTGACAACCACAGCCAAAATATAACCACCCTGCTTGACAGTTCAGGCTCAGTACAGTAAAGACAGCTGCCTAGTGCAATACTGGAATGTCTGGCCCTCCCAGGGATCACCTTGCGGCTGAGCATCACTATTACTTTTCTTGTATTCGTTTATACCGCGTACAGGCTTACTTTTTTCTGTTTTAGCAGCTGTTACGCCTTTGTTAATCCGCTTTGAACAGTGTCCTTATTTAAAAAAAAAATGACAGGGTGTGAGCTGTAGTGCAGTAACTCACACCTTGGGTGTGGTTAGACATAAAGCCACAGGCCAAGTGCTATCAAATGCAGGCAGTGTGAATTATTACACTATCACTCACACATCCTGAAGTGTCTTATTGGGGTAAGTGTAACCAAAATAACCATGGGCATGTACTTAAAAACTAGAGAAAAGTTAAAGAAATGAGTTTAATAAACCAATGTGTCCGTACTTCAAAAAATAGACCTTTATGCTGTATGCCCTCCCCTACAATCCCCAGTAACAAGGCGGAGAAGAGTTGGGTGGAAGAACCTAGAATACAACCTGCATCCCAATGCTATTGCCTTAGAAAATATGTACCATGGCTTCTGATCAGTTAGGTCACTCAGCAGGGTCATGTGAGTTCTCTTTTCCATCCTCCTTTCCTCTTCCCAGTGCTCTTTCTCTTCTTTTGGATCCAGTCCTGCAAAGAGTTTAACTTTATGCATTAAGTGACATTGAGGACTGCAGTCATTGTTGTGCTACGTGCTTGTATTTGTGAAGGGGATTGTGATTTAGTTGTACGTTGGTTGATTTAGTTGGGGATTGGTCCTGCTTTGAGCAGGGGGTTGGACTAGATGACCTCCTGAGGTCCCTTCTAACCCTGATATTCTATTATTCTAATGCAAGGGTGAGTGTATGTGGCCTTCTGTGATATTTTAGGGTGGGTGGAGGTATTTTCTGGGCTGTGTTTATACAAAAAGTCAGACTAGATGATCAAATAGGTTACTTCCAGCCTTAAAATCTATGAGGGAGTAACTTGGAAGAAAAATGATTCTGTTGAAAAAATGTCAAATCCGACTCTGTTTCCTGCTCTACCATTGGCGTTATATTTGCCTCATTTTGTCCCATCTGTAGAGCTGACCTTAAAATGAGAGAATAAATAAATAAAATATAGTAACTTTTTCTCCCATTCTATACAGAAATTTCAAAATTTCAGACTCTTGATAGGGTTGGCTAGAAAAAGGGGGGACGGAGTGAATCAGATTATTTTGTTTGTCAAACTTCAAATATCTCAATATTTTTTTTGACTAGCGCTATCTACCTATGGGTGGTGATACTGGTGCCTCACGTGTAAACAAAAATTATGCTGTAGAAGGAATTGTTAAAATATGGGTTGATGTTGAAGACAGTATACAGAAATGAGAAAGCAATGCAATTGTTCAAGGTATCTCAGGGAAAATTCATAGATTAGGAAGACAAACTGAACTTCTGAAAAGTACAGACTAGGTCATTATTAGAAAGAGGGAATAAAGGGCTGATAACAAGGCACAAATCCACTGGATGAAAGTGTGAAGCAGAAGATGATGAGATAAGGAAAGAACTATACAGTATTTAACTGTAATAGGCTTATAAATTTGGTGATTTCAGTCTCACTAACATTAATATGAGAAACCCTGTATACCTGAGATATGAAAGATCCTTAAATTATGGTTGTGGTCAATGACTATCTGATAAACGAGTGCAGCAAGAATACTAAAAATCACAAGTTAAAGTTCAGGGTTAGAATAAGGAAACTGAGTCATGTAACCATTAGAGGTGTGTTGATCTTTCGTAGAAACAGTGTATCTGATTGATTTTTTGCTTTTCCTTGTGATCACATATTATTTGTGAACAGACTCTGATTTTTATGAATTTTATTTATTGTTTGAAATGAAATGGATAAACTCTTTGTGTAGACCATTTCAGCCTATGGGGTGTAGGTGGACTACTGACAAATAGATTCAGCGCATTGGTTCTCCCTTAGCCAGCTGTCTCTGCTCATCTTTAGGACCTAGCAGATGTAGAATTCCCTTCCCGCAGAAGTTCTGGTTCTCCTGGATTGGTTGTTTTTCCAAAAGGCCATGGTCCAGTTCAGTCGCAAGGTATTGGACTTGAGGCAGGAATTTCTGGGTGTAACTTTATGGCGTGTTATTCCCAACCACTCCCTAACCCCTCCTCTGAAGGACATTTGTGAGGTTTAATTACTGTCCCTCCCCCCCCCCCCAAAGTTTCAGTATTAATCTCCTTGGTATTGCATGATGTCATAAGATCTTTTTAGGAGTTTTTGGGGAGATTTGGCCTAATAATCATTTGTTTCTGTAGTGAAATAGAGATGTTTTATAGTAGGTTAGTCTCCTATGTGTGTGTTTGTTTATTTTTTGGTTAAATTATCTAGGCTGATCATTTAACGTGGAGAGTTAGTTGAATCTAGATTGATTCCAGCTCCTGTTAGTCCAGGCAGCTGTTGTTTTCATGGCTGTAGATCTTATTTGCAGTCCAAGGCACTGATCTTACAAAGTGAACTGGTCCATGTGGATGGATCCTTCTGCCCCCACAGAGCCCCGCTGGCACAGGAATGTTCCTGCAGGGAGCAGTTTGCAGGCTTGAGGCTGAATTGAGAGCCACCGTATGAGGGATTTCCATAGCTTGTCCCTGTCAGCCGATCCCCAAACCAGAGGATATGATGAAGAATGTGTCTCAGATGTTAGCTTATTGGGTTATAAATCTATAATGTCATGTTGTTGACATTTCCTGTAGCTTTCTATTCCCTACCCTGCCTGTTTCTGTACTATTGAGCTTTTAAAATTATTTACATTTTGCTTTGTCTTAGTGTCTGGTCTGACGTTCCTAGGGCTAAAGGATAAGATTTCCAATTGCTTCAGGGAGGAATAGTTGATTACCTCATTTTGCAAATACTGGGAGGAAGTTTTGTTTGTTTTTTTGTCCCTCTAACCCTCCCACCCTGCCCCGGTCACTGGGGTATACAGGTATCTTTATAAAGGCTGACTTTAATCTTTATAAAGGCTGACTCTAAATCTTTAATGTGCCTCGTTAATGGAGACGTCAACTTTATTGGCTTATACTGTCTACATTTGTTTTTATGACAACTTTATATAAAAATTAACAAAAAAGAAAAGAAGAAAGGAGTTGGAACAAACCGACTAGACCAATGAAGTGTGGGGAGGCATGGACTGTGTTTTCCCCTCTTCTGAAAATGTGCATCCAAGGCTATGTAAGCAAAAAAGGGAAAATAACAGATGTCTGCAAGAAATAAAAAAAACCCAAAACAGTGAAGACAACATAGGGATATGAATAAACACAATTTGACTGTGCCAATTAGAAACATTTGTTTGGTGCAACAAAGAGGCTTTGAAAAAATTTAAGTTTTTTGTTTTAGTTACTGTCTTAACATAGTTACTGAAAATTGCTCAATTTTAGGGTTTTGTCTTAATCAAGTAAAATTACACCATCATTTTGTTTGTCAATTAACGTGTTCAATAGCAAATCTAGCCAGCTAGGGGCACTCAAGCCTTAATCAGAGTTGAACAAGGTACAGTTGTATAATGCCTTTTCAATGAGACACGATAAACAAGACAGGGAGAAGGTGTGCTGCCTGTTCGCTCAGTCTGGTGAAATGAGCAGTTCATATTTTCCAACCATACTAGATCAATTGCTGTCTTTTATCATCATTCTGCATGATAAATATGTTGTTGTGTTTGCCATGTTTAATATTATTCTTGTTATCTTCATATGAACTTATATGTGTTGCAGTGACGTTGCAGATACCATCTGTGAAGGAAGATGCAGGTACCTTACAATACGGAAGGGAGAGGAAATAGTCAGTATCTGCCAAAGCACTGCAATTCTGTTGATATATTAGCATTTCCAAGAAGTAAACAGGGCCAGCTCTTGTTGAACCATATGGTCTCCCAGGGGGCACCAAACGGGAATGGTCAGGAACAGATACAAACCAATTGATCTTTGACACCCAAAGCCTGTTTTCACAATTGTGGTGGGGCCGAAGCTAGCTGTGGAGCAAGCCGATATAAGCCAGATGACCTCCATCCAGCCCTTCATTGGCTTCAGGGCCAACCATGGCAGGCTAAAGAACAAGCTGCATTGTTGGGCCTCTAGCAACAGACCAAGCAGGAGTTCTCTGCCCTGGCATGCTTCCCATCTGAGCTGGATCTAGTGAGATAGTCACCACTGCTGTAGTTCAGTTAGTTCGTCGTGTTTCACCTTGAAACTAATAGACTCAGAAGACGGTAGCTTCTTGCTGTGACAACCAAGGTGGGGTGAGGGCATCTAGCACATGTAAGAGTTTCTAACTTGCTCCAATCTAATGTCACCAGGAAGGCAAAGCTTTGCCATGAGTTCTTAGGCAGCCCGACCATGCCACAACCAATTGTAGCTCATGCAGCCTCTCCGGAGCTCTAAGAAGTCAGTATGTGGTTCACAAGTTCCACCTCTGACATAGCCTGGCAGCTGTCAAGGTTTTGACAGAGGCGCTCATGGAATGAGGATGGCACATTCAAGGCAATGGTGTCTGGCAGCAATTTCCAACCCAGGGCATGGAGGTGAAGACTAGTCTGGGTAAAGACTGGTCCTGTCAGGATGCCCAACCCCTATGTCCTCCCCTCATTGTAAACCCCTAGTAAAAGGGGTTTAAAAAACATATTTCGCATGCTTGCTGAACTCCCCATCCAGGAGTTCTGTGTATGGCTGCTGTGAAGTCCAGCCATGGAGTTCAGAGGAAAGAATTCAGAGAAAAATTCACTGAAAATTCATTAGCTCCCACATTTGCTACACTTGACCGTCGTGTGGTCAAAACTATCTTTTAATATTCCTTGATTTCCTCCGCTGGCACCAGCATGGCGTGTTGTCTGGACCCCATTCCAGCATTCATTGCTACTTGATACAAGAAAAGGTGATGCCATCCCCACCTCTCCCAGTATTAGTGGAGAAATAAAGGGTGGCACTAGAGCTAGTAACACAATAAACACCCTTTCTAAAGCCCCCGTGTTGCAAATGGACAAAACAAACTGTATGTGTTGTCACTGCTTGACTGCACTCAGTGCTAGCCTAATGTGCAGCCAGACCTCTTGTGCCTGCACCTCAGTCTTGGAAAACATGCATCATTCTGTGCATCCACCTAAAATAAGGACCTACAAACTCCGCTGCATGTAATGTTCTTTGAAAGTTGGGCCTTATATCACTACAATGTTTTTCCTTTTTTCTAGCCTGAAGACTGCTAGGCTGGATACTTTAACGGGCTTGCACACTTAATTTATTTTTCTTTTACCAGGTGAATATTTTTAGTGAATTTTAGTGCTCATGTAAGGTGCTTGGTTGATAGAGCTGCTTAGGGAGTCCCTTTATTTAGCCACGCAACAGGGACAGCATGAGCAGCAGCGGTGAACATTCCCGCCTAATGCCTTCCTAGTATGCCTCAAGCCTTAACTAGTCTCTCGGGGGAATAGCTGTTTACATGCTCTTTCAATCTTTGGCCTTCCTACTGGGGCTGCCAACAAGGGTGCCAATTAGTGCCTGTTTGAATGATAGTGTTGGTGACGTGGACTTCTCTATCCACTAGGAACTGGACTGAGACCACTAAGTCATTTGAAGGAGGCTTCCTATCAGCCATCAGCACATAACCAGCAACGTGTGCTGGGTTTTGAATGAGATGGGACCATGGAGGTGGGACCAGTGAAAATCCTTTGAGCCTTCTGTGAATATAATGTTTAGATGGTTTGCTTTGTCAAACTCTAATGGTTTTGAGAGTTACAGCAGGTGCAGCATCCAGATTAATTTGAAAGTTTGTTCATGTATTTTTCTCCTATGAGAAGAATTTGGAGTGCAAGGACACAGAGGCTTAATAAGAAATAAATGAAAAATACACCTCCATTTGATCAGCTAAGCAAGAAGGTAAAACTAGAGATGTGCTGATGTGCAAGCACTGAACTCATCTGACATAATTCACGTCTGCCCTCTTTTGGAGGGCACTATCCCTAGATTTATTATTCACCAGGTACCAACTAAGAATGTCTAGGTAGTTTGGCAACAGCCTATTAGGGCATTATAAAAGAGAATGGAAATTGAAGTCGAAGAGGATGCAGTAAAGTAATTGGATTATTAACTGCTTCAGTTCTGAATGACATACCAGGTGCATCCAGAAAATGTTTTTATATTTTTAGACACACTGTATTGGATACTTCCAAGACATTCCACTGAACCCTCCACTCAAAAGATAGCTGCTAAATTGCAGGCAGCAGAGACAGGGTTGTGGTTATCTGGAAAACTGACATGCTTCCTGACCATTTGTTGTTAAAGATTCCATAATGCTGTTCACACAGGAGGTGTGATAATCCAAGCGTCCAGCCCAAATTCCACTATGGGTACTGCCTCACATCCACTTTCCTAGGGGAGGGTGATGTCACTGAATGAAAAGCGAGAGTATGAGTAAATGAGACAATGGAGAATCAACAGCCAGAAAAAGGACATGCTTTAACCAGGCCAGAAATGCTACTAGGCTGATGCTGCTAATTACCAAGTAGGTCTACAACTGTGCAAACAAATGAAAGGGCACCAACATTTAAGCATTAGAATGTCCCTTGCTCCAATTCACAGATAGGTGGGAAGAAGGAAACAAAAGGACACCTAGCCCCATTGTGCCTAGGGCTGGGGAAGCTCAGGACTGTGCCCTCCATGCACTAAAGAGGGTGCACATTTCCCCCAAAAGGCTCCCACCCAATGGAGATGTCCTGCAATGGAGTGGGGAGCACACTGCACTGTCCGAATGGGCTGCTGCTAGCTCCCCTGGTCTCTGGGAAGGGAATATGTCTGATTATCTGTCAGCACCGGAGCTTCCTGCCCAATGCTCATCTAGCCTTAAAGTATTACTGCAATCTGCACCAATAACCAGCGAGGTCCATCAGTGCACAAAGCTATAGGTCAGGTATGCGTAGCCAGCCTGGGGTTGTGCCTTACCCTGAGAGAAGCACTGGCAGTGCCTAGTGAGGGAGCACAGTCCCAAGTGATGGTGCAATGTTCACTGAAAGGGGAAACATTTGCTCCTGAAGCCTGTTGCTCTCCCCTTTCCCCAGGTAAAGCACAACCAAGTGAGTGAGGGGAAGTGGGAGAGGGGACACAGCAGAAGCATTTTAGGTGAGAACTGCGAGATGCAGCACTTGGGGAGAGCTGTCTGCAGTTCCTTGCCTGATGCTGGTGGTGGGCCAGAAGGGGAAAATATTGTGAATAGAGCTGGCTAGAAAATGGTATTTCCCTCCTATGAAAATTTTTTATGTTGGTGGGAAATATCCATCCCGAAGCAGCAGGAAACATTCTTTAAAATTCCTTTTTGGTAGAACCAAAGTGGAACAAAACTGGAATATTTCTGCTTGCTCCCGACTCCCTGGGCAGCTGCCTCAGGGGCTGCCCAACTCCCAGGTTGCTGGCTGGCTGGAGAGTCAGGAAACCCTGGGAAGCACCTGCCCAGGGAGCTGGGTGCATCCAGGCTGGCCTGCCTGTCTGCTTTCCATCCATACACTTGTGTGGAATTTGTTGAGTCTCTCAAATGAGCGTTTTCTGACAGACAAGAGTTCCCTCTGCGCATTTTGACCGGCAGTAATTGTGAACTATTTCAGAATGCAAACTGTCAGCTGCGCCTTAGCCTGAGCCATTCCACCAGCCCATGAACACGTTTTCCTGGCCCGGTGAGACAGGATTCAGACCTCGGACACGAAGCACAGTTTTAACTCCTGCTAGCAGCTGAAGTGGATTGAGGCTGACTAGCACATTCCTGCTCCCAAGACCACTGGGCTTCAAGCAAAGCAGAGCTGTTGTGTGTAAACATTAAAGTGAGACTGTCATAGCACAGGAAGCGAAGCATATGCCAGCCAAGGATATGGTAGGTGTTGCAGTATAAACAGATTGGTTTTCTATGTGCTTTATAAAGCATTACCGCCTTTTTCCCAAACAAACTCCTGCCCCTTGCTGTTATATTCCCACTGGTTCACTGACTCCTTAGAGCACTATGTGAGCAATAGGTCCCATGCCATACCTGGAAATAAATCCCAGGAGTCCTGGCTTCTCTGTTGATTCTAATTGTTACACCAGACACTCAACGTAGGTTAAAACTGAACTAGTGGTACACAGAACCAAATTCTGCCCTGACATGAGGTGTCGCACGCCTACTGATTTTAATGAGAATTTGGCCCCAGAGTTTAAACCAAAGAAAACGCCAATGAATTAATGGAATTGTTTGCTGAGACTTCAGTGTTTGTTGTCAACCCAATAGTTAAAAAGTTAGTGAAGCACTTGAAAAGATAAGTTGTTGCAATGACATTGGATTATTAAAGAGCAGAAAAATTGAACTGCATTTTGGCAAGAGGAAAACAAAATCTGTTGAAAGCAGCTGAATTGACGTGTGAGTGTATAATGGCAAATGGGATAATGTCACGTGCAGTTACTCTTTTTTAGCCAAGTCTAAATAAAACAAGAGCGCACATGGAAATAAAGAAAAGCAGATGCTGAGGTGTCATTTGAAGGATATTACATTTATGGAATGGCCTAACAAGCAAGTTTCAAAAGCAAAAAGACTATGATCATTTATAAAAAAATATGGATGCTATGTTGAAAGAATAAAATACCTAGGGAATTGGAAAACACCATAAATTTTAGACATCTCATTTTACAGTTAGAATGTTTTTGTTATTATTTTAAGAAGAATAAGCCTTCGGGGGTCTCATAATGTTTTGGATAGTGTCAAAAGAAATGTGAACATATCAGACACTAAGATCTTTGTGGAAGCCTGCTTGGTGTATGCAATAATATATTCTAGTTGGCAAAGACGTTTTCAAAGCATTGCCAAGCTCCAGTCTGTTTATGGATTTAATACCTAGTTGTTTAAGACCCTGTTTACAAAGCAACACATCAGGGAAGTTGTAAATGGCTCCTGAATGGAACTCCATGCTTTGGTGTACTGCAGGTCACCTTGGGCCACAAATGTTTTATCATAACACCATCAGGCCAGAACCTCAGCTGGTGTAAATCCGATCAATGGTGTGATGCCAGTTTACATGGACTGTGCATCTGGAATAAATGTTTCATAAGTGCCTAAGCAGCTTAAAAGCTCATAATCAAAAATGGCAGATACATAGGGCCACTGAAAGCCAAAGGGTGCATCTATAGGCACCTAAACATCTTTTCAAATATGGCCCTAAATCAATTATGAAATTGGGATTTTGGCACCCTAGTCACTAAGCTACTTTTTGCAATTTTGACTCTCTTGACACATCTGCCCAGACTTTGCTGAAATATGGACAGGTCTTGCTTAAACCCCTTACTGTCAAAGATCACTGATGCTACGTAGCTTATGAGCCATGTGCAATATGAGACGAACCAAGAAGTGCCTTCAAAGGCATTAAAACAATGGTCGGAGTAGTAGAAAGAAACACAATATAATGTGGAAGTTGAATGGGCCCTGTAGACTGGGGCTTTGCTGGAAGACAGAAGTCCCAAAGAGCTATTTGGTTTTCAGGTTAATTGCAATAGATTTAAATTTTTCGTATGAACTTACCATAAACATGACAGAGATCAGAGGAAACTCAGAAGTATGCACAGCTTGATGCATTACTCCACAGATGGAAAAAATAATTATTTCAGACCTGCCTTCTAGTGTGAGATTTATCCCAAAGTGTGTTAATACTCAACATTGTCATAGCTCTTTGTAGCATTTTTCATTTGTAGAGCTTAAAGCACTTTGAGACACAGGGCACGGTTTATTACCTCCATTTTACAGATGAAAAAGTGAGGCATACAGGCCCTGATCCTTAAGTGTTTTAGTCACATTGGCCTCAGTGGGCATTAGGCACCTAAATACCTTGGAGGTTCTGGCCCATAGTGCCCCCCTCAATGCATCCCTCTCCATTCTTCATTCCCTACACCAGGTGGGCTTTGTTTTTCAGTGTAGCTGTAGCCCGGTTGGCCCCAGTATACGAGAGCCATCAGGTGGGTGAGGTAATAGCTTTTATTGGCCCTACTTCTGTTGGTGTAAGAGACAAGATTTCAAGCTACACAGTGCTCTTCTTCAGGTCTGGAAAAGGTCCTCAGTGTCACAACTAAGTACAAAGTGGGACAGATTGTTTAATATAAGGGACAAACACATGTTGCAGGCAGGGCTGCCCAGAGGATTCAGGGGGCCTGGGGCAAATAATTTCAGGGGCCCCTTCCATAAAAAAAAGTTGCAATACTATAGAATACGATATTCTCGTGGGGACCCCTGCCCCACTTGCCGTTTCCCCCACCACCACCACCACCACCGGGCGGCCCTGGGAAAAATAAACATTTAAAAACCTTCCACATCTCGGCACAAACCCAGTTTTGAGAAAACTTCTTTTCAAGTCGCCTTTAAAAGGTATCACTGGTTCTCAGCATCAGCTAGTGCTAAAAAGCACTAAAGGTCATTAAAAGGGTTGGACAAATATTTTCCGTCAAATCTTTTTTTGGATAAAAAACTAGGGGTTTTTAAAAAGCAGAAAAAATCACAGCCAATGTCTGCTTTCCTTCAAAATTTGTTGTGGTTTTTTTTAATTGAAAAGCTGAAATTAGTCTGCCAAAACTTGAACATGATTTGGGGTTTCAGAAGTGTGTGACCAAATATTTGCTGCTTGCTGTGTTTCATTGTTTAAAGAAACAATAAAAAAACTGCTTAAAAAAAAATCCAAAACTTTTGAACCACCTCAGCTTGTGACCAAACGCCTGAGCCCATCCAGTCAGAGATTTTTTGCAGGTTTCTGATACGCTGCTGGCTTCCTTGACTCATATCTGTCTCCATAACTTTGGGTTCATTTAGGTTAGAACATAAGAATGGTCAGACCAAAGGTCCATCCCGCCTAGTATCCTGTCTACCAACAGTGGCCAATGCCAGGTGCCCCAGAGGGAGTGAACCTAACAGGTAATGATCAAGTGATCTCTATCCTACCATCCATTTCCACCCTCTAACAAACAGAGGCTAGGGACACCATTCCTTACCTATCCTGGCTAATAGCCATTAATGGACTTAACCTCCATGAATTTATCAGTTTCCTCGAGACTGGCTCCATGGGGGTCCCTCACAAACTGGAGACGGTTACTGTGGGTTTGTCTTTAGTATGTTTTTTGTACATACTCCACGAACTGAGCATTTGAGCTTGTTCCAGCATCTGGGATGAGCCTATGTTATGAAAATTGAAATGCTCAAAATAGCATATGCATGTGAATAGACACAGGGTGCTAAAATTAAATTAACCCAGGGGGTCTCAAACTGGGGGTCGGGACCCCTCAGGGGGGTCACGAGATTATTACTGGGGGGTCTCGAGCTGTCAGCCTCCACCTCAAACCCTGCTTTGCCTCCAGCATTTATAATAGTGTTAAATATATAAAAAAGTGTTTTTAATTTATAAGGAGGGATCGCATTCAGAGGTTTGCTATGTGAAAGGGGTCACCAGTAAAAAAGTTTGAGGACCACCGAATTAACCCCTCTGGAGCCTTGGGGAATGCAAGGGACGGGGGGGTCTCCCTTGGTAGGGTTGGGAAGGAGGTAGGTGGTATAGGATATTGCTCTTCTCATGTGATTCCCTCCCCCATGGCTCTCTTGGCTCTATCACTATTAATCTAAAGTGGCTAATTTTAAATGAAGCTACCCTCCCCTGACATGAATCTTCCTATGGCACTGAAATTAAATGTAGACTATAATTTGGCATTTGAGAAGTGAAAGGGATGGTAGCCCTAAGGGAAAAGATAACAGCTTGGCTCTTTGTGTTACATAGCTGTCTGCAAGCCTCAAACTGCTGAATGAGCTTTAGGGTAGGGAAGGCTGTGCCTCCCCAAATAGTCTGGTCCTGCCCCCTACCCGATCGCCACCCATTTCTTGCCCCCCAACTGCCCTCCCCGACCCATCCTGTTCCTTGTCCCCTGACCACCCCCCTGATACCCCCCTCACAGCCCCCCTCTGCTCCCTGTCCCCTGACTGCCCCAACCCCTATTCACCACCCCACCCACCGACGAGTCCTGACAGACCCCTGGAACACCCATGAACCAACCCCACCATTCCCTGTCCCCTGATGCCCCCCCCAGACCTCTGCCCCCTCCCTGTTTTCTGCCTGTCCCCGGGACTCCCTGCCCCTTAGCCAACCTCCCTGGCCCCGGCTCCCTTACCTTGCCGCTTACCCCCACCTCTCCCCTCTCCCGGAGCCTCAGCGCGCCATGTCCAGGAGCCGCCCTGGACAGCACTGCAGCGGTGTGGCTCCACGGGACCTGAGCTCCCGCCGCTTGGCCGTAGCTCACAGCCCCACTCCCTTACCATGCGGCTCTGAGCGGGAGAAGCCCAGGGCCGCTCGTGGACACGGCGCGCTGAGGTGCCGGGGATGGGGGAGGGCAGAGGCGGAAGGGAGCCTCCGATATTCTCATGGGGGCCTGGGGAAAATTGCCCCACCTGCCTGCCCCCCCCGGGCTGCCCCGGTTGCAGGAGACCATTTAAGGTGAAGTGGGCAATTCATCCAAGGGTGTCCTGGGAAGACAACTCTATGGCTGGTTCTCCATTCCAGAACCAGGGGAATTCTCCCCCTTACTGGAACTGGGGCTTTTAGAGCCCTTTTATGCTGCCCAGGTACCCTTTAACCCATGTAAAGGCTGTGAGGGGGTTAAGAATCTCACCCACAATGTTTTGCTTAAGAGAAGCTAAACCAATTTTCAGGGCCCAGATCCAACAGAAAGAGTCACCTGCTGGGAAAAGGGGAAGCGCCTAGAAGAACTGTGTGGTTTGCTGCAGACTTTTTTTTGTTTTTCTTTTTTTTGTACAGTTTACAATGGGTATGCATAGCCTGAGCTCAAAGAGTAAAAGAAGCCACGTGCCAAAGCAATATAGAAGCGCCATGCCCAGGAGAAGGCTCTCGGGCTTGGGATAGGAAGGTTAGCATAGAGCAGAGGGAGATGGGAATGTGGGTGATGGTTACAGGCTTGGGGTAACAGTCAAAGGGGGATTGCTTTATAGCAAACCGAGTTAGGGAATGACGAGGATTTGCCTACCCTGATGGATTTTGCACGTGTGAGATCTGTACTGCTGAACTTAGGGTAAGCAGTATTTTTCTTACAAGCCTGCCTGGTCGTCTTTGCTGGGCTTCATATCTCCTGATCAGCTCACTGCATCACTGCTTCAGCACGCCTCAGTACACTGCCTGTCCTTTAGCACGCTGAGTACATTGACTGCAATGTTTCATGAAATAATGGGTCAGATCCTCAGTTGGTGCAAATGGGTTAAACACCATTGAAAGCCAAAGGCAGCTTCATTACCGGTTAGCTATTCCTTTTGTACTTTTTCAAAATTCATATACAAAGCACAGAGAGAGAGAGATGGCAGCATTGTTCCAAACCATCTTGCCTCAAATGCTTTGACTAAAGCCATTCAAAGACTTTTTCACAGTTTGAGAAATAACCTTCTTGGGAAGGCTGGTGGTGATAGGGAGGGTTTCATCTTATATCTGTGTTACCTTTAGAGAGGTTTTGCATTGCATTCTCTTCATGCAGGTGAACTGGATTGCACAGCCTAATTCTCCTCTGACTCGTGATGGGGTAAAGTAGGAGTAACTCACTGAGGTGAATGGAATTGCACCCTTCTAGATCTGGTGTGAGAAAAAATCAGGCCTTCATTTTCTGCAAGTTTTATGTTTAAATAGATGTTCACTTTGATACTGAGCCTGAAAGAGAGCTAACCTCATGGACCTGTGTACAGTCCTGTTCTAATTTTCCATTCAATTCTATATAGAGTCTTAAACTGTCCCATCACTGGAGTATCTAAGCCCCTTCTAATAGTGCATTGAATGATGTGACTGATACCTTTCATGTGTGGTTCATTCTCTCACCAGGGGAAGCACCGTGTGCGCAGGACAGGGCTGGGGTTTGGGTTTGGTTTTGGTTTTTTGAAATGCACACACTGCTCTGTGGTAGAGAAGGCTGATCATAGAAATGTGGCTCACATTTGGAGCTGAAGGTGGTGAGGTTTGTGATGGCCCATCATCCCTGTGGGAGTTCATTCGGCAGTCTTGGACCAGCCCCTGCGAAAGCGGTCTCATGCAGAGCAGAGCTTTCCCCTTATAGCAGAAAGTTCCATTGTGCCTGAGGAGCAGAGCTGTTAACTATGGTCTTCATCCTGGAGTTTTAGGTAATATTTTAAATATCCTGACCATCAGGACAAGATGAAGTCTCCTAACCAACTATAGATGGTATAACCCATTACTTGTGGGTGCCACTATGTGAGAGCTTAGTGTCAGAAAAGAATCCAAGAAATACAGACTGAATCCATAAACCACAGACCAAATTAACCAGTGTGAGTGTGTATTTCAACCAAATGGCACCATGTCTGCAAACTCTTCAAAGTGCTTTTCTCTGCCCACCAGCATCACCTCTGTCTTGTTTAGGGTCAGCTTCAGCCAGCTGTTCTTCATCCATGAGTTGGTCTTTTCCAAGCACTGAGTTGTCTTGGTGGCTATCTTGGTATGGCAATATGTGGTGAAGAATAGGTAACACTGCTTGTCATCTGCATATTACTGGCACTTGACTTCATGTCGCTTTAGCAGTTCATCTATTTTCGTCTTTGCAGGACTGGGGCCTTTAGCTTTAATTCCTTAATAACTTGAGAAGTGCCCTAGATCTAATTTGCAACAGACGTATGAGTGAGACATATATATTACCTTATCAACCAATGTATTTTCAGCACAGGAGCTTAATCTTTTTGGCTTGAATTCCTACCTTGCATACAGCTGATAATTACAGATTTACTTAGCTTCCTTTGATAATTGTTCATTGTACAACTTGTAAAGAATCTTGAGAAGCAATACACAATACCAACCCCATCCTTAATAATTGTCTTTCTCCAACAATATTTTTAAGAGTCGGCGCCTTAAATTCAAAGTAAGCGAGACTACTTTTAAATGGCTGAATAGGCTCAACATTCCAAAAGAGTGAGCATATGTTCCCTCGGATCTCTGGTTTGGCTGGTAGGTGGCAGACATTAATCAAGCAGAAGATGGCTATAGTGTATTTAAGTGTTACTGAATTTCTTTCCATAAAGAAGCATGGAAACACATCTGTGATTTCCCACACTCTCTAATGAAGTGCTGTACTTATTTTTTCCTACTTTCCCTTCAAAAGCCAGAGAGGATGGGAGGGAGGGTACCTGAAGTTACTTTTGTGCCAAATAAAGTCTGATCAAGAATGGCCCTGAAAACAACATGGTGAAGAGCTGTGGAAGCTGGGCTGAAAAACCTGGGGAACAGCTAGGGAACCATTAAATGACTTGCCAGAACCAGACAGGAAAGGAGGAGCTTTGTCACTGCTCTAAATGCCAGAGGCATAATAGGAATATGATGATGATCTCTGCTATGTTTTAAGACTGCACGGACACTACCAGTTTCCTGGCTGCACGAAGACTTTTCATCATAGCCTTCTCTATCCAAGGTAGCTAGCGTTTAATGTCTTTATAATACGCTCCTCATCACCCTGGTATTTACCTTAAAGTTTTAAAACTTCATCTTGGAGCTGAAATACTTTGAGGCTCTTGAAAACCAAGGGAATCCATGGGACTGAATGTTCCTGGCAGAAACATCGATTCAGAGGAATCAGTATTTGGAAAGGTTGGTACGCCACACGCGGTGGCATGTTAGCTGAGAAGAGAGTTTGCCCATCAGTACGATCAGCCATGATTACTGTATGGAATGCAAGTGATCAGTTCAATACAGTACATCTCATCCATTCATATTATAAGAGTGGGCCACATTTAAGATACACTCACTTTTTTGTTGCCCTCTTGAAAATTACACTATTAAAAGGATCGTACAATGTAATGTACAGTATTTATTAGGTCAGGTTTATCTTGTAGCATGATAGTTTACAGCTTAGCTACTGACTGGTAGCATAATTTTGTAAATGTGTAAAATGTTGCAATAAATATATTTCTATATATGTCAAACGTTAATTGCCTTCCCAGGGCTAAGAATGTCTCAGTGAGCTCACTAACAACTTTTATTGGTGGTATAAAATTTACTGTGTTGACATATCCTTTAAAACTCTGACAATGTTGGAGCTTGCAAAATGCCCAGATGACATTACAAAGAATAAGTCAAAATTTTTATTTGAATTCCCCCCTCCTCTTTTGCACAGCAACCCACATTAAGCCACAGAAAAAAGTGACACCACTTGTAAAATAAAGGAGTAATCACCCTTTACCAGATGCATTCACAGTGAATTTGTAATGAAGCAGTGTATTTTCACTGGAGAAGTCCAAGGCACAGCAAATAGGCTTCATTATATAGGGTATTTGTTTGATATATCTCAGCACAGCAAGCCTAAGCAATACAGGACCTTTACATTTGCTAGATAAAATGAACCACTTAAAGACTTTGTTGCAGAAGTTCTGGTTTGCATGAAAAGAATTTTAGTGCTATGTTGTCTCTTGAACTGACAATTACTGCAAATTTTACCCAGGAGAAAGGCATGCTGGCATCTTATAGTTTGACACGACTGTTAAGGAGGATTTTTTTTCAAGACAGATTAAAAAGGGGAATAAAACATATCTCACTGAAAGAACATTTCATTGAAACAATAGACATTTGAAGTAAAATCAGAGTTGAAAATTGTACCAAATAACCAGAAAAGACTACACATGAAATATAGAAAAAAACCCATGAACCCTAAGTCTGTAAGAAAGATACACCTTGAAAAACCCAGAGCAACAGGAAAGGTGAATTCTCCAAGGTCAGTAATCGACAGTAATATACAATTTTCATTTTAAAAAAATTGATTTAATCTGTTATCTTTTCACGTATCTTTTATTCTAAAGAGGCCCGTTTTCTTAGATACAGCATGTCTATTTTGCTTAGTAATAGAAATGGTCAAACGCCAAATGATGCCCGAGCCTGATAGACTTGATTCCCTTTGATCCTTTCAGGCAGCTTCAAAAGCCGAGTTATTTTAAAACATTCTGGAGGCGTTTTTCAGGCACCCTGTGGGAAACTAGAAAATGCAGCTTCCACAACATCCACAATAAGGCTAGTGACAGAAGGCTTCTCCTGAAAAAGAAAAGTGTCACAAGAACACATCCAAGGTATAAGAGTTGATTTTTATTAAAAGGAAGAGAGCAGGAATGCACTCAGCTGTGAATAAACAGCTATTCCTTATGCATGCACGCACACACAGGTGTGCACAAATAATGTTATATGCCTTTCCAAACAATGGGAGTTTCACTAATTCACTCCAAATTTTCAGTCTACTAAAATGCCAGCAAAAACAAGCTAGGTGATCAAGAAAAGAATAACTAGCCTTCCTCATGAAAAATTAACCATTTCCTCATTTAATTCTACGTATACAGTAGAAATGGTTCAAGGGATTTGCTTATTGCTTGCGATTTAGCATGAGAAATAAAATCATTGTTATTGCTATTCATATAACGTATCAGTAACCAGGGCCACATTGTGCACTATGCACACATGCACTAAAAAGACAGTCCTTGCTGCAAGAGCTAACAATTCAAGAATATGACCAGCAACGACAGATGGAGAAACAAGCTAAGGAAGAGGACATGGAGACACGAAAATGGAAGAGAGGTTACCAGCAAAATGGCGGTGGTTGGTATAAAAAGAGGCAGTTACCACACACCCAATGCCTAGTCATTGTAGCATTCAGGGCTGAAATTTTGTGCACTGAGACTTTTTTTCGTTTATTTTATTTTCATTGCACAAGCAAAACATGTCTTATAGACTATCGGATGAACAATAGCAGGAGGGCCTCTGGGCCAGGATGGTATCACAACTGAACAATTCATAAACAGAGAAAAATCAGTCTTTAACTAGCATCTTGGGTGCACCCATGTTGTATTAAGGCCATTGTTCCATTTTTACTAAACTTACACTACTTACTGGGCCCTGGCCTCAGATCTGGCTGCTTTCTGCCCAGTGCAGTTCTCCAGCCAGTACAGGGGAGGGTTGCCAGAGTGACTGTAAACCAGGGATTGTCCTTAGCTGGCCTTTTTTATTGGGTTTCAATCTGCTTTGTGCTGCCCTTGTGGCAAATGTAAGAGGGGTTGCGGATCTGGCCTATTAAGTCTCACCAGGAATAATGCACAATTTTGTTTTGCAAATTTCTAGAAATCCAGCCAATGCTACGTAATTATTATTACCAGCTATTAATTTTTCCATTACTTACAGGGCTTGTGCTCTCTTCCCAGTTTTCCATAGTCTGGGTTTATGTTTGGATTCATCTTGCCTGTTTTCATATATGAGCCATTAAAGTTCACCCTCTTTGTTCTTATTTTTCTGTTACTGGGAGACCTCATAATATTGCCATTGGCTCAGGAGGGTGCGCCGTCTTTGTGCTTTTTCCCAGGGCTTCCCCTGAGACAGTGTAGCTACACATAGCCCCATTCATAGACGTTTAGAATTAAAGACAGACTAGCCAAGGTGAAGACTTACATTTTTTTAAACAAGATTCTGCCTACCCAGGGGCGGCTCTAGGCACCAGCAAATCAAGCTGTTGCCTGGGGCGGCCAAATCTAGGGGGCGGCAGGCTGGGCCGGTGGACCTGCCGCAGTCATGCCTGCGGGAGGTCCACCGGAGCCGCGGACGACCGGACCTGCGCTCGTCCCGCGGCTCGGCTGGACCTCCCGCAGGCATGACTGCGGCAGCTCAAGCGGAGCCGCCGGACCCGCGAACCGTCCGCAGCCGTGCCCGCGGGAGGTCCGCTGTTCCCGCGGCTCCGGTGGACCTGCCGCGGGAGCTCAACCGGAGCCGCGGGAAGAGGGGACCCGCCGCGGGACCGAGGAAGGGCGGCGCAGCACACCGCGCTGCCTGGGGCAGCCTATTTTCTAGAGCCGCCCCTGTGCCTACCCTTTATGTATGTGGGGGTGGGTGAGAACACACAGAGCCTTCCCCCAGCCTGCTCCATGTGCACCTTGTTCCAAGGCCAGGGACTAACATAACTGTAAGATCTTTGGCACAAGAACCATCTTTTCACTATGTGTGCAGTGTCTCATACCATGGGGGCCTGGTCCATGACTGGGTTTCCTAGGCTCTACTGCAATGCAAATAAATAATCATCACAGTGCAGGGATTACTTCCTCCAGGCACCTCCTTGTGCACTTCCTCCATTGCAGGCCTGTTTCTATCAGTCACTGCCTAACCCTAATTGTTTTTGTGACTCAGTTAGAGTCAAGTTAGGTAATTACTGTTCCTGAACACCAGGCATAGCCGCAAGTCTAGTAATTCCATGATCCAAATTGCTTAAGCAGTTAAGCATGTTTTGACTTAAGGTCCTGCTGTCTTTTTCCAACCACTTGATTTTCCTTCTCCAGATGTTCTGCCTGTTTCACACATCTGGCACTATGGCATGTACCCTTCTTTATTTCCTTAGCTATCCTGTTAGATCTCACCCAGCCTTTCATATTTAGCACCCACAACCAAACCTGGAGATATGATCATTTTTCACCCTGCTCGCAGTTAAGTATCGTCCACATACATTTTGAATTGCAAAGATATTATGGAAAAAAATCTGTATCTATACACATGCACAAAGCTTGAACTTAGTTGCAAAAAATATTCATGATTGACATTCAAGTACCATAAACAAAATTAGTGGTCATCATTCAAGCAGAAAGTTATCATCAGATGGTGCTAAAGAAACATAGGCTCAAAGTGGAATAGAGGCTTTTTAAATAAGGGATGTATGAGTAATTTAACTAATCACTATACTCAGTCTAGCAGAGCATATTTTTCTCATACATAAGCAAATAGAAATCTGGAAAGTTATGAGCACTGCACTTGCAGATTAATCTTAGAATATAAATGTCACCTGCACAAAACTCCTAAATCCTTTCATTTTCCTTTTAAATTATAGTTCATTTCAGTTGTTTTAAGTGGTTAATCTAGACTTGCATCCCAGAAACTCAAATGCTGGTGAAAGAGGGAAGGAGGGGAATTGGCTTCTAAGCCAGTAGTGTACTGGGGACATACTCTTCCGCTCCTTGATCAGGACTTTGGACTCAGGCTAGCACAAACCAGCCTTAGAGAATCTGACTCTGATTTTACACTCACCCCGTTGACGTTGGGCCTGGATTTGCAGGGTGGATTCCAGACCCGTACAGGGCAAACATGATCAAAGACACTCACAGTAAGAGAATTTGCCACTAAATCTAAGTGACTGTGTTTGGAGGGGCTGGATGGCAGCTTTGAATCCATAATCGAAACATACTAATGAGCTCTGGTGTAATTTTTGTTTGTTTAGACTTCTTTTAAATTAATCAGGAGGCTGGGCCTGAGAGAGAGGCTCCTCTGCAAAAAGGCAAAACGACTTACCCACCTGCCTCAGCGAGGTGCTGGGAGGATTAGTATTCAGAGAGCTTCAGAATGGAGTAGGCTGAGGTGGCGGAGAAAAGCTTAGCGAGGCGCTGTGAGGTGATGATGATGATGGCTCTTAAAGGTGCTGTCCAGGGTACTCACTGGGGCAGAACAGTTAATGCATATCCCAATGGCTGATTCTCCACAGCACTTTGATCGGTCAGTGTGTGCGCCGAGTATCAGCTCCTCTCCATCACCCTCCCCTTGGCCACTTGCCAAATATCCTTCCGCCTCCCATGGCACAAGTCCTCCTCCCCATCCACGCTGCCACTAAATAATTATCATTGCGGTTTCACATTTCAGTTTGCCTTTTGCATAATGACTCACCATAAGGTTCCAGGACCTAAGCCTGCTCTTCCTGAAAACAAAGACAAAAATTCCCATTGGCTTCCAGGGGAAAAGGATTGGGCCGCAGGAGCTAATTGCTGTCCAGAGTTTTCTTCATTAATGAGACAGAGTTTGTTTGCTGGATGGTATTCGCCAAGTGCTAGCTGAGTTCTAGGAACCAGCCTTGTCACCCTCCCTCACGTAAACAGTTTTATTGCACCAGAGTCTGATCTCAGTTACCCTGTTTGAACCTGGAGTAACTCCATTAAAGTCAGTGAAGTTACTGCAGCTATACATCAGTGTAAGTGAGATCAGAATCTGGCCCAGTGACTTTAATGGGCACTGCACCTGTAAGGGATGACAGCATGATCTGGTTCTTAGTAAGCAATTCATTGCAGCTTCCTAGTAAGTAGAGATGGTTTGCATTCACAGGGAGCATTTTGTGCTGTTTTGTAATATATGCTGTAATTATGCAGCTGATGGAGCCTCATGTACCCGTTATTTTATTCCTATACATAAATTAACAGAAGATTTTGTATAATGACAGGTGATAAACGTCTAGGTCATTGTCGTTCATTTGTTGATGGCCTTGAGAGCTGAGGGCCAGCAAGGATTATTTTATTATTTAGCTAGCACAAATATAGACCTCCGCTAATTTATACTTAAATCTTATTCTATTTCAAGTCTGCTATTAACCCTCTCTTGTGGCCAATCAAAACTTTTTTGATGCATGAGTAGAACTATCTTTCCCTAAAGACATAGTCTGTGCAGGGCTTGCACCACTGAGCTATAGCTTCTTGCTGCAAGAGTGGACGCACTCCTCTAGCTCTTATGATTTTTTGACCCTTGAGGGCAGGGGTAGAAGAGAAGAGCGTGAGCTGGGGCCTGCTCAGTGACCTGATCCCAGGTCTGAATACTTCACTCTGGAAGTTGCAGCCTGCATGAACACATGAGCTCTTGCTGGACCCCAGCAACAAATAGCCAGGTATTCTTTCAGATCTTAACCATACCTCCAGTCAGGTCTGCAACATTGTACTATAACTTTTAAGCCATTGCCTTGAGCATTGCTGCAGAACTCCAATGCCTAGTTTCCTCTGCGCTTGCGCCATTGCTTCAGTGACCATTTTTCTTGGTGCCTCAGCACCCACTGTGGCCTCAGCAATAGCTTTGGCACCCAGCCCCATTTTGCTTCACCTCTCCCTTTTGCTCCATGCTTTTCTCAGTGCCTCTGTTTGCCAGAGCCTTGGCACTGTCTCAGGGTCTTTAACAATGGTGTTTGCTCTGCCCCCGCAGAACCAGCATTAGTCTCCCTGCATTGGAGCCTGAGTTTAGGCTGCTCTGAGAGCAATGTTATACATTAAAGCGACTTGGTGTAGCAATAGCTGATCTGTCGGTTTGGGCACAAAATGTCTTTGTTTTGTGGCCTGGGTACCTATCTCATGTGCTTGTCCATCTGTTGGTGTGGTGCTTCCCTTGATGGCCCAATACCCACTTCCCTTTTGTAGATACAGTGGCTAGATAGGAAGGAAGATGGCCTAGCAACCTAAAACCCCCATCAATGTGATAGAACAATGTTAAAATAATCTGAGATCACCTGCTGAGGATGACAGATATGCTTGAAAATGTCATAAGAATGTAAGAATGGTCATACCAGGTCAGGCCAGTGGTTGGTGCCAGATGCTTCAGAGAGAGTGAACAGAACAGGGCAATTCATCCAGTGGTTCATCTACTGTTATCCAGTTCCAGCTTCTAGCAGTCACAGGTTTAGGGACACTTGGCGCCTGGGTTTCCCTGGCCATCTTGGCTAATAGCCATTGATGGGCCTATCCTCCATTAACATATCTAATTCTTTTTTGAACCCAGTTATACTTTTAGTTTTCACGACATGCATTCCTGTGTTGTGTGAAGAAGTACTTCCTTGTATTTTAAACCTCCTGCCTATTAATTTCATTGGGTCACCTCTTATTTGTGTGTTATGTGAAAGGGTAAATAGCACTTCCATATTCACTTTCCCCACACCATTTGTGATTTTATAGACCTTAATCAGATCCCCTCTCAGTCTTCTCTTTTCCAAGCTAAACAGTCCCAGTCTTTTTAATGTCTCATCAGATGGAAGCTGTTTCATATCCCTAATAATTTTTGTCGCCCTTGTTTACTTTTTCCAATTCTAATTTTACTTTTTTGTGATGGAGTGACCAGAACTGTACGCAGTATTCAAGGTGTGGGCATACCATGGATTCATAAAGTGGCATTGTGATATTTTCTGTTGCATTATCTATCCCTTTCCAAATGGTTCCTAACTTTCTATTAGCTTTTTGACTGCCACTGCACATTGAGCAGGTATTTTCAGCAAACTAACCACAATGACTCAATGGGATTATGTTTTCCAGTGTGCACTAGTTTGCATTTACCAGCATTGAATTTCATCTGTCATTTTGTTGCCCAGTCACCTAGGTTTGTGAGATTCCCTATGTAATTCTTCACAGTCAATTAGGACTTAACTGTCTTGAGTAGTTTTGTATCATCTGCCAACTTTGCCACCTCACTGTTTATCCCTTTTCCCATATCATTTATGAATATGTTGAATAGCACTAATCCCAGTACAGTAGCCTGCATCATGATCATCATGATCATCATCATCATCATCATCATCACAGCAGAAGGTTGTGACAAGTTCCTTAGCACATGCAAGCTTTAACTTAGTCTCCATTTCTATGAATGGAAGTTACTATGAACCTACCTCGCAAGTATTTAACCTTTGTCTCCATTTTCCCCATCTCCTCCCTCCAGTTTTGCAAAGTCTTTGAGGTAAGCTTTGTGACTTGTATGTTTTGAAAGAACATTGTAGATATTATATAATCTGAATAATAATATTTACTGCACCTGCCTAAGTCTCAAAAATAAATTTAGTTTTATAAAACTCTCAGAATAATGATGTTGGAAAATATCTACACAAAATCCCCATTCATTGACATCATGGGACAGTAACATCACCTAAATATTACTCAGTATCTCATGGCTCCAGCCACTCCAGTAACATAGTGGAGGGAATTTGGACTTAATGGGTAAACCTTAGTGACTTTGCAAACTTTTTTTCAAGCTCTCTTAGAACGACATGTTTGCCAGAGTTGGAATCTCTGGAAAACACCTTATTGCTGTTTTAGCTGCGATGGAGGAGAGAAAACCCCATCTAATGGATGTATATTACTCATTGAACTGCTTCCTTGTGAAATGTCGAGCTGCTCGAGCTAGAAATAAGAATGTATAGAGGGGAAATGTTGAGAAGGAAAAGTTAAAGGACAATAGCCAGAGAGCTGTAAAATACTCACTACTTGTGTCCACCCCTGAGCAGTAATCTATATATAAACATTGTTCCTCTCTGGTGCCCAAAGTACTGTATTGTTTAGTGAAAGTGGTCAGTTCTGGAGATTGTTACAGCACCATGAAGCCTATACTTCTGACCGCTCAGGTAACAGCTTTATGATAGAGCCTGAGAAATCTGACCTTCTTTCTCCCTATTCTCATTATCACCCCTTCATCCCCTCCCACACCCATAAAACACATGCATGCTTTAAAACAAACGAAGCTTTTACAGCTTCCAAAATGGTCCAGTGGACATCATTATGGCTGCCATCTTGGATTGTCTCTCTGAAAGAGGGACTCTTAGCCACTGCTTTAGAAGCTTTAAAATTCTCATGTTTTCCCTTAACTTTATTCATGTTATACTTAATATAACAAGAGAACAGTTTTTGCTCCAATAATGTCAGAGATATTTCTATCCATTTCAGATCAGAATGTATCCATCAGTGTTGCAGAGTCCATAATGGGAGAATTAACTTGCAATCTATTGTCCTGAGCCTGTAATCTGGCCCTCCTGTGCAATTCTCCATTACTGTGTGGAGTCTCATTGTCTTCAGTAGGACTCCATAAACACATATGGTCTGTCATGCAGTTTAGATTGTAACTGAGATTCATAATGTTCTCACATACATTTAATATGCTACTGTATCTAATAAGAAAGCGGAATAGATCATGGTGTTTATAGTTTCTGCTTTACATAAAAATTCAGCTGTACATCTAGTTAAAATAAATTCTAATTGTTAATTATATTATCACAACTGAAATAGAAAAAACACTGAGAAATGTATTAAAATTTACATTATAGTGGAAAATTTATATTTCTTACATGCTTTTAGTAGCCAATAAATTCCTAATATTTTCATTTGCAGAGTGTCACATTCTGTGTCAGTTTCATAATCATGTAACACAAGTGCTGTAACTGAGCAAACGTCTAATAAAATTACATCTAAAGCACCTACTTACAATCAATTTAAAAAGTAGGAAAGGTAAGATGAAGATTTATAAACCAAGAAAGGTCTGACTAACCAACAGCTTTCAACTGAACCAGTCTACAGTCTCCAGTTCTGTGCATACCCAATCTCAGGATACGTTTATCAGTAACGAGCCATTCTGTATGATTAGTAGTATCGGCACACTTCCTGCTAACCAAACCAGGAAGCATAAAGAGGTTAGAAAGTATTAAGCCTTTAAGCTCCTAGATCTCCCTCTGAAGGTGTCCTACTCTTCTTTTCTAATTCATTAGAGGATAAATCTGTGATAAGCAAAGTAAATTAGATTCAGTGACATTCTGCTAATTGAGTCATCTCCTTCTGCCTGGCTTGGCTGAGTTTTTAATTACCAGCTAATCTCATCAATATGGTGGATGACTGGCAGTGTGCAGATCACTGTATTACAACCAGAGTGAATTAGAAAAAGAAGTTTATGGCTCATTGCTTGACCCAGGTCTCTCTTGTCACACACAGTGGAATAAATTGGGCAAATCTGCTGATCATCTAGTGACCTGAAACTGTGAAGAACACAGAGGCTAACTACAGGTAAATAACTAAATAAAAACACCACAATTGTGTTGGAGATGCTGCAATTTTAAGCGTGATGGAGCACAAGGGAAGAGCGCAGAGCAGAGATTATGAAGTGTGTACTATAAAAGCCTATCCTGGATCTGGATAGAGCTTTATTTCAGTGAAACTTAGGTATTTAAAGAGAAGGATGAATTTTTATAAACGAGATATTTATTTTGCTACACTGACTAGCAATTCAGATTCTGTTCACTTGTGATACACGGAAAGCTCTGCACACAGGCAGAGCCCCACACGAAAGCTATGGCAGGACTGCTTTGTCTCTGAATCTTTCGCAAATATATATTTGATTTTAGTTATCACTATATTACAGGGGGTAGGCAACCTATGGCATGCATGCCAAAGGCAGCATGCGTGCTGATTTTCAGTGGCACTCACACTGCCCAGGTCCTGGCCACCGGTCTGGGGGCTCTGCATTTTAATTTAATTGAAGCTTCTTAAACATTTAAAAAACCTTATTTACTTTACATACAACAATAGTTTAGTTATATATTATAGACTTATAGAAAGAGATCTTAAAACATTCAAATATATTACTGGCACACGAAACCTTAAATTTGAGTGACTAACTGAAGATGCGGCACACCACTTCTGAAAGGCTGCCGACCCCTGCTATATTATCTAGAAAGCACCTGCTTTATTTGGACAGTCAATTGGCTCAATGAAGAAAAATGTTCAAATCAAAGTTGTTTAAAAGCTTTTTACATCAAATTCTTTATTAAATAAACATATAAGAGTAAAACTGAAATTAAGTGCATTGTAGCTTGAGCATAACTTTTATCTGGCCCTGATCTTGCACCACTGAAGTCAAGGGGCACAAAATCAAGTGATTAATCTTGATTAGGCAACTGTCTTACTAAAAGCCCAATGTCTAGCAACACTTAACCCCAGTACTGGGCATATGCATCCCTCTTTTAAGTGGAATTTTTGACTCCTTTTATATCAGTTAAGCAACAGTTATGGTGCGGGGGGAAAGAGGGATGTCAGCTGGTCCATGGAAGATATCCAATTAAAGTGGTGTCCCTGCTGTGACTGACACATGTATATAGAAATATGTCATGGTCTGATCATTTAAAAGGTGCTGGTTAAAGTGACAATGCCCGCTACTAAGTTCATCGGTGAGACTATTCACAGAGGGTGTGTGATTGGAACACAGTCAAAATACATTAATTTAAACATTTGCATGAATGGTCATTGAAAAAAATGTTTTGTAGCTTTCACATGACTCTGATAACCACACTGGGGCCCCGCGTCAGCAAAGCACTTAAGTGTATGCATGGCTACTCCCATTGACGTCTATGGGAAGGCTCACATGCTTAAAGTTAAGCATGGCCTTAGGTCAGGGATTCTCAAACTGGGGGTCAGGACCCCTCAGGGGGTCACGAGGTTATTACATGGGGGGTCGTGAGCTGTCAACTTCCACCCCAAACACTGCTTTGCCTACAGCATTTACAATGGTGTTAAATATATTAAAAAGTGTTTTTAATTTATAAAGGGGGTGGGGGTCGCACTCAGAGACTTGCTATGTGAAGTGGGGGGTCACGAGTAAAAAAAGTTTGAGAGCCACTGCCTTAAGTGATCTGGTGGATTGGAATATGAAGGCTGAAATGCTGGCCCAGATTCTCAAAGGTAGTCAGGTGCCTGACTCCTAACTAGCCCAGTGCACTCCCAAGCAGAGGCGACACATTGGAGGACATGCATGGGCACCTGCCTCCCCCAGCTTTGCTGCTTGGCCTGTATTGAGCATGCTCAGTAACACTGCTGAAGCTGGCTGCCCTCACGCTGCCACCCCCACCCCTGGCAGGCACAGGTTGTCTCTGCTCCCAATTAGGTGCCTAAATACCTTTGCAAATCTGCTCCTCTGTGTTTAACTCAGTGTGTTTCTGTTATCCCAAGGAACTGAAGAATGCTGGCTCCTATGTAGGCATCACTAAGTGCTGCAGTACTAAGCACAGTCATCTGAGAGGATGGCCGTTGCTGTTTAATACATTTGTGTGGGTGGGACATAAAGAACAGCCCAAGGGCAGGAAGCAAACAGCAGCCAGATGATTTGCAGCTGGCTTAAGCAGTTGAAGTGTACCCCAATTCTTTCATGAAATGTACCTGCTAAGTGTCATGCCAGGTGTCAGTGAAAAGCTCATGACTCCTGGTAGTAATATCATCATGTAACAGGGACAAGCAACTGCTGTCAAATTATGGCCATAAACTGAAATTATATTTCTTAAAATGTGTTTGCCAACCAGGCAGGCGTTAGTCATCTAGCTTGTTACATTTTAGTAACGAGAAAGCATTTTTCTTGTAACTATTTCTGACTTTAATACTTATCTTCGTACTTGCTGAAAAACCTCTCTCTTTGGAATTCAATAAACTTGTTTTATTTTTATTTTTAAGCTAGACAAATCCAGTGCTGTGTTTGAACTGCACTGTGTAGTACCACCAGTTAGAACTTCAATTTCATGGACGCTTTGCATTGAAGAATGGGATGCAGCTTACGTTGAACCGGAGGGCAGCAGTAACAGCCACTGTTCAGACCCTGGGGGACTCCTGCCTGCGCAAAGGCTGGTTGTTTGGGTTTTGTGTAGTGGAGGAAATTTAGCCAACAGACACCAACCAGCAACAACAGCTGTTCTCTGTGTTCTGCAAATTGAGAATTGCCAAAACATAGGGACACTATTTGGACACACTATTTCCTAAGGTAGGCAATGTGGCCAAATGGATAGCAGCACCCTGGTCTTTGACTCAGGGCACCTAAGTTCAATAGCTGAGTGACTTTGGCCAAACTTCTTCTCCTCTTTGTTCCCTCAGTTTCCCAAACTGTGAAAGATGGCTAACGAGAATGACCTCCTTTATAAAGACCATGTCCTACAGCCAGGCTTGGCCTTCTTTCCCTCACTCCAGGTAATCCAGTTCTGAGCCGTGGCTCTGATTGCAGGCTCTCTCTGTCTCGACCTTTGGTGCTGGCATTTGGTCTCTGCCTTCAGTGCTGCCTCATGCTTTGACCTTGGCATTTGGACTACGACGACTAGGTCTGACTGTCTACGATCCGGTCGCCTGCCACTTTTATTGGACCGTTGGTGGAAGGTACAAGCTTTCCAGCTACACAGAGCTCATCTTCTGGTATGGAGAAGGAAGCAGCGTGTCTGAGCTAAATACAAGCCTGGCCAGATTGTTAAGCGGGGGGAACATGTGGGCAGCTGTCACTTGAACTGGGGCAATTGGGGGGTTAGATTGTTATGCATAAAGGGCTTGAAGTGGGCAATTAAGGTAGCAGGCAGTGTGGTGTGTTACAAATTGTTGTAATGAACTATAAAACCCTTGTCCCTGTTAAGTCCATGGCTTTTGGTGTCTAGCAGAGTCATGAATTTAAGCTTCCAGGCTCATCTTTTGACAGTGTTGTGCAGGTTTCCCTTGAGGCAGAGATGAAAGTGGGCTGGTATGGACCAGTACCGCATACCGGTAAGAATTGGCCATCTGTACGGGCCCATACACAACCAACGTTAAAGCGCTGCCATGGATGAGGTACACCACATGTTCTGATAATTATGTGTAAGACCCACGAATCTTGAAAGATGTATTGTGGGGACGTATTGATCATCATAGCAGTGGAGATAACTGCATGCTTTGAATCAATTGTTCTGGCAGGGTCTAGTGCCATCTTGAATTGGTGTGTCCTGGTTTGTGGGGGGCCTTCCTTCCCATGATGAGCATGGTACAGTTGGACATTGTTGGAAGGCCAGAAGAAAGTGTTCAAGAAAGATTTCTTTCATGGTGTGGTCCCCATCAAATATGTAATTGATGAGTCCCCGTATGGGTTTCATGCAATAAATATTGTCTTCTAACATTTTCCAATCCCTCATTCCTTTTTATTTAAATTTATTTTTACCTTAGCATTAAATAAATTATATTTATTTCTTTAGGAACCTGAGACTTACTGTTAAATGACTGTGGAGCCATTTCAGATGCATCTTAATTTTATTAGCATTGGTGAATGTGTCTAGAGTTGGTTGTTCGCTTGTGTGATCATAGGAAATTTTTTGTTGGTCAGCCTCGTAACCCTATTATATATGCAGAGCCATGATTTCATTCTGCCAAACACTGTTATAATAAAGCAAAACCCTCTCATTTTTTCATATTCAGTTCGAATTGGGGGACTGCATATCTGATTAGTTTCTTCTAAGCTCTCATATTCCATTTGTTGTATAGCTCAGTCAAAGAATAAAGATGTATTCTGGATTTAAGAGTTGCTTTCTAGGATGTGGTAACGTAAATAGAAATTGGAGGAACATTCTCCCTTTAGATTATCACTTGAAATGAACAGCAATCTCAGGGGGTCCTCAGGTTATGATATTTCTTCTCCCTATTATAACCTGTGCAGATTATTTTTTCTAAGAGCTCCATTTTTAATCAGACTTGCACATAGATTTCTTTTTGTCCTGCTTTCTGTTGCTTAGGTTGCACTTTCAGCTCAAGACATTTTCTATATGGATTTGCTTTATTAGTACTTGCAAATTCAACGACATACAGCTCCCTGTGGAAGTGTAACAGGAAGTGCAAAGCCCCTGCAACAAAGAACTTCCTGTTTTTACATGCGTTCAGCTGACCTTGGAGCAGAGTTCCAGATCAAAAGAGATGGAGAGGTGGAAATACAGAGCTCTGGCATTTTAACCAGCTTTGTGTAGCATGCACTCACTGCCCTCAGTAAAAAAGGTGGCTGCACTTACCCTGAAAGATTATTACCACATCCCTTTGGAGAGCTACATTTTTTTCCTTTTGGCTTGACTATAGATTTCCAGTCAAATTGATCTCAAACCCTTTGATTTAAATCACTGTGGTTTTCAACTTCAATGTGGTTTCACATTATTTTGTGAAAGAATTAAAGTGGCCATGTTGCTCGCTTGTGCTCAGAGAGCCTCGTATTGACCTACTCCTTCACAGTAGGTGGGCAATTTCAATTACATGAGGATCATGAGCTGCATATAAACACACCCAGCACGGCATCACCCTGACTGGATTGTTGAAAGAATAGTCTCCCCACACACGCCCCTGTCTTTGAGGCTGTTGATTTTTCCAATCATTCTTTGAGGAGCTCACAGGAAGAAAATGAATCCCTGTGAGGGTCAAGTGCTGGAGTCCCGTGGATTGGGTAGTTTAAGGGCTAGTCTCCACATACAAGTTGTACCACGTTAGCTATACCAGTGTACTTAAACCAACTCTACTGCTATTGAAGGTTCTTTATATGGGTATAAAGAATCCCATATGGGAAGGAGAACAAGCTATACCTGTTGATAGTACCTTTATACCAGAATAACTGTCTACAACAGCCTGTATTGGTATAATTATATCATTAAAAACAATTACACTGTTACCTGACATGAAATCATAGAAATGTAGGACTGGAAGGGAGTCAAGTCCAGCCTCTGCGCCATGGCAGGACCAAGTAAACCTAGACCATCCCTGACAGATTTTGTTCAACTTGTTTTTAAAACCCTCCAATGATTAGAGAGTCCACATCCTCCCTTGGAAGCCTATCCTGGATCTTTATAACAGACCTTAACATATTTGAAGACAGTAATCAGGTTGCCCAGTTTTTTTAACCTTTTCTCATTTTTGTTGCTCACCTCTGGATTCTCTCCAATTTGTCCACATCTTGCCTACTGGGTGGCAACCAGAATTGGAAGCAGTACTCTAGCTGAGGCTTCAGTAGTGCCAAGTAGAGCAGGACAATTATCTCCTGTGTCTTACATACAACATACCTGTTAATACACTCCAGAATGATATTAGCCTTTTTTGCAGCTGCATCACCTTGTTGACACATGCTCAATTTGTGATTCACTATAACTCCCAGATCCTTTTCAGCAGTAGTACCACCAAGCCAGTTGTGCATTTGATTTGTCCTTCCTACGTGAAGTACTTTGCACTTATCTTTATTGAATTTCATCTTGTTGAATTCAGACCAATTCTCCAATTTGTCAAGATTGTTTTGAATTCGAATCTTGTCCTACAAAGTACTTGCAACCCTTCCCAGCTTGGTGTCATCTGTAAATTTTATAAGCATACTCTCCACTCCAAGTCATCAGTGAACATATTGAATAGTACTGAATCCTGTGGGAGATTTGCCCTCCAGTTTGACAATGAACCATTGAGACCAGCTCTTTGAGTACAATCTTGCAAACCATTTCCCCCACACACCTTAGAGTAATTTCATCTAGATCACATTTACCTAGTTGGCTTATGAGAATGTCATGAGGGACTATGTCAAAACCCTTACTAATATCAGCTATGTCACATCTGCTGCTTCCCCACTTTTTCACTAGGCCAGTAACCTTGTCAAGGAAGGAACTTACTTTGGTTTGGCATGATTTGTTCTTGACAAAGCCATATTGGTTATTCCTTATAACCTTTTTATTTTCCAGGAGCTTACAAATTAATTGTTTAATAAATTGTCTCAGTCTCTTTTCAAGTATTGAAGTTAAGCTGACTGGTCTCTAACTCCCCCCAGAGCCTCTTTGTTCCCCTTTTTAAAGAAAGGTACTATGTTTGCCCTTCTCCTGTCTTCTGGGACCTCGCCCGTTCTCCAGGAGTTCTCAAAGATAATTGTTTATGGTTCTGAGATTGTTTCAACTAGTTACGTGAGTACCCTAGGATGAATTTCATCAGGCCTTTCTGACGGTAATACATCTAACTTATCTAAATAGTCTCTAACCTGTTCTTTCCCTGTTTTGGCTAGCTCTCCTTCCCCCTTGTTAGTGCTACTTATGTTGTGTCTGGTCATCATGAACCTTTTTAGTGAAAAGTGAAGCAAAAAAGGCATTAATACCTCAGCCTTCTTGATGTTATTAGCTCTCCTTCCTCATTAAGTAGGGGACCTACACTTTCCTTTGTCTTTCTCTTGCTTCTAATGTATTTAAAGAACCTCTTCTTATTGCCTTTTACATCCCTTTCTGAGTGTAACACATTTTGTGACTTAGCTTTTCTGATTTTGTTCCTACATGGCTGTGCTATTCTTTTGTACTCCTCTTTAACAAATTGTCCATGCTTCCACTTTTGTAGGGTTACTTTTTGATTTTCAGGTCATTAAAGAGCTCCTGACTGAGCCATATTGGCCTCTTACTATTCTTCCTTCACATCAGGAATGTTTGCAGTTGTGCCTTTAATATTGTCTCCGTGAGAAACTGCCAGCTCTCTTGAACAACTTTTACCCTTATATTTTCTTCCCATGGGACTGTACCGACCAGTTCTCTGACTTTGTTCAAGTCAGCTTTTTTTTAAGTCCATTGTCCTTATTCTGCTGCTCTCACTCCTTCCTTTCCTTAGAATAAAAAAAATCTATCATTTCATGGTCACTTTCTCCCAAATTGCCTTCCACCTGGGAGAGCTCAGTGGTTTGAGCATTAGCCTGCTAAACCCAATGTTGTGAGTTCAATCCTTGAGGGGGCCATTTAGGGATCTGGGGCAAAAATCTGTCTGGGGATTGGATCCTGCTTTGAGCAGGGGGTTGGACTAGATGACCTCCTACGGTCCCTTCCAACCCTGATATTCTATGTCACTATCAATTCCTGTTGGTCAGAATGGCTGTCCCCCTGGTTACTACCGCCACTTTAGGGACAAAAAGGGGTGTCCCTAATGCATCCCAATAACTTATTAGAAATTGTATGTTTTCCCGTATGACATCTTATACTGGTAGAAAAAACTGGGTTTAGATCAGGCCTTAGTAACACAGACAGCAGCCACAACCATTAAATCCTTGTGAGAAAATTATGTTTATTCTGTATTTCATAACATATCTATATTTTGGAGGGTTTTTTTTAATTTAGCTGTTGTTAGCATTTCATCTGCACTTTCGAACTCCTCAGATGTGCGTCAGTGTGTTTATTCCAATTCAGTCTATTTATTCAGGTTGAGAGTTGGTTCATGAGGTGAATTGTTCATGAATTAATCTTGTTTTTGTTTCTAATCTGTTCAGATTTTGTAAACATTCCCCAAAGATCTTGGAAGAATAATTTTCAGATAAAGGGCCATTCACAGGCCCTAATTCACCATTCATTAATTGTGCTGGCCCTGAATCTGCAATGAGCTCCCTGCGAGGGCCTTGAAAGTCAGGTCTTGCTCTGGACGTGACCTGTGATTATACTTGTTTTGATCTCACCATAAGGCAGGTGGGACGGTGCATAGGGCTAAGAATGAGGGACTCCTGAGTTTTTATCCTGGTACAGGTACTAATTTGCTGTGAAATCTTAACTGAGCCTTTCCATGCCTGAGCTCCCTATCCAGGGAACCTGGCTAACAACACTTACCAATGGTGGTTACCATTAACATCTTTACAACTGACATTTAGAAGTGATTAATGTTACCATACTATTTGCTATATGCTGCTAATACCAGATATTTTAATGGCAATTAGGGAGTGTGTGCAAAGCATGAGTGGTTGCTTCATGCTTTAAAACATTGGGCCAGATTGTCTCCTTCGGGCAAAGTGTGCTTGGCACGACACCAGAGGGGACAGTGGGACAAAGATGCCATTATGCCAACTTTATAATTCCCAAACCCTAGGACCACCGGATAGTGGGCCAGTCTCTGGAACAAAGTAGAGTAACCTGAAGTCTGCTCTATTTTACATCTAGCTTCCCACAGCTATAATGACCTGTTTCAGCAGAAAGGGATTGTGTACATAGCATAAGCACATAAGAAAGGCCCTTCTGGGTCAGACCAAAGGTCCATCTAGCCCAGTATCCTGTCTTCTGACAGTAGCCAGTGCCAGGTGCCCCAGAGGGAATGAACAGAACAGGTAATCATCAAGTGATCCATCCCCTGTGGCTCATTCCCAGGTTCTGGCAAACAGAGGCTAGGGACACCATCCCTACCCATCCTGGCTAATAGTGTAGACTCAGAAGCACACCAGCCATATCTCCTTTTCTCCTGGGAATACCCCTTATGCCAGGGGCTGAGAACGGAGGGGGTGCAAAAGCCAACAGGCCAAAACAATCATGTAGCAAGCAAATATATAACATCACATACTCAGCTGTGTTTTATTGTCCTCGTTCCCTGAGTGCCACCATAATATTTGATTTACATAATTATTTGTAAAAGTTTGATGTAATTCACATATTAGATAAGCCCTTCTAAGGTATCATTATGGTTAGTTACACTATCAATGGTTATTTTCATTATCAATGTCAGTGCTAAGAATAGCAATTAAGAAACAAAAAAGAAAAATGTAAACCCCAACATACTTGACACACTGTTGTATAGTGCAATGTCCATGCATTAGAAATATAATATGGTGGCTAATTTTCATGCACAGTAGAATCTTGCTAATTCACATGTTGTTAAGCTGGGTGCTCTATAATTTGCATACATAAACTCGCTTTTTTTCCTTACTCCTCTTCAAAGATTTAAAAGCAACGCTCTGTGCTGAGCTCTCAGATCACTGAGCCTTCATTACATTCACAGACCATACCTCACAACATTTACCAGTTGGAACATAAATAATTAAAATTGATCTACATTTATTAAAAAAACCCAAACCCATCATCATGTGCTGCAGCAGCCTTTCTTTTCAGTATGTTTGCTTACTCACTCATTCTCAGTATTCATTGACTCACTCGGCTTCTCTGATACACCTTACATGTTGCCATATATATTTTCATCCATTTTTATAGTACTTTAAAACAAGCAGTATTAGCGACACACACAAGTGCAGATGTACACATTGCAAGGTGTGTAAGAATAGCAAGGTGCAAACTAAGGCCAGGTCTACACTACAGATGTAGCAGTATAAGAATGTCGCTCAGGGGTGTGAAAATCCACACCTAACCCCCAGTACGGACTGTGCTACGCTGTCAGGAGAGCTTCTCCTGTTGACATAGCTACCACCTCTTGTGGAGCTGGACTAACTATACCAACAGGAAGGAGAAACTCTCTCATCGGTAGGAGCCTCTTCACTTAAGTGATACAGCGGCGGGTTTTTTGCAGACCTGCCCTAAGATTCATTTCTGGGCGTAGCAGTTATCATAGCACTTTATGCTGAGGTTGCCAGTTAACCATCAAAGGGGTAGCTTGTTGTTGTTGCATGCAAATTAGGACACAATTGAACAATGCTTTTCTTTGGGATTCTCCCTAGAGTTCCTCAAAGGGGGAAGAGGACAGAACACAGCTCTGCCCTCTTCTGTTAAAAACAAAGGGTGGGGGCGGATGGCTCCTGCTCCCTGCCCCCAGAGCTCCCTCTCCTCCTTGACTGACCCAGTGAGATTTCCTCTCCTGCTTCAGTCCACTTTAACCACTGGAACTGTCTGGGACTGGAATGTATTTGCTCCCTCTCCATCTCTTTTCACTTTAACTTAGCTGGAATTTTCTTCACATTTCTGCACCCATAGGAACAAAGGGCCAGATCATGTGCCTACGTGATCAGATGATGGTCAGGGCCATCTATGCTAAAGCATTCTGCTTCTGCACGGCTTCCTGGTTCCAAACTCCAGGCCGCATAGCCCATCCTCAGTTCTGCCAGCAGCTGTCCAGGCAACCCCTTAAAGAGTGCAGCAGGCTCCACAACTTAGCTCTGTATTCACGTCCAGCTGGATTCCGCACTAGTTTACAGGGGGGAAGACTACCTGAGCAGTCTTTCCTATCCTTCTGTGCTTCCCTTCATGGCCACAGCTCTGGCCTCTCTTCACCTATGACTCCACAACCCCATGGATTAAGTTACTGAAGCAGCACTTCCACATGGAGAAGAGAGAGATCTATGCATGGAGGGTCCCCTCTAAAGCTTAGGGTTAGACATACCCATATCATGCAGATAGCCCTAAAATAATGCCATCTCACACTCTCTGTGTCCCAGTTACTGAGGGTGGATAACAGAGCTGGTCAAAAAATGAAAAACTAATTTAATTTTTAAGCAGTCCGAATTTTGACATTGTTTTTTATTTCAAAGAGTTCAGTTTTACTTTTCTTTAAATTATGGAAAAAGTTATTGAAACAGTTATTTAATTTTTTCATTTATGGAAACATTTTGCCTAGCTCCATTGAACATTTAGCTCCCTTTCCAGTGCCCACGTCCTGCACCTGGACTGTTGGATGAAACAACGATTTGGAGTCATCCATAACGTGGTTTGCAGGAGACAATATGACTTACGTTGATCATCTCAGTACCAACAAAATCATGGCTGCACAGTGGGCAATTCCCTTTGCCTCACTGGACTGTGATGCCCTTCTGTTTGTGATACTGTGGCTCATGATGATGTTAAAACACTTTGCCCATCACCTGGGTTGGATCATTACTTAGACATTAATTGTTTTCTTTGTTTGTTCTTTTGAGCATATTTCCTGTTTTATGCTAGTTTCTATTGATGCCCCTTTTTTCCCATGCGCCAGTTGTTAGGGAAGACAACGAGCAAAGCAATCCGTATGGCCACAGGGTTTAATGCAGTGAGTGTTTTGTGAGATAATAGTAATGTTCTGAAATACTACCATCTTGTGGCACTCAAGAGCCATGCACTGCCTGGAACGCTGCAGTTCTTAGATTTCTCTCTTTGCAGTGGTTCTGAACCAGGGGTACGTGTACCCCTGGGGGTACACAGAGGTCTTCCAGGGGATACATCAGCTCATCTAGATATTTACCTAGTTTTACAACAGGCTACAGAAAAAACACTAGGGAAGTCAGTACAAACTAAAATTTCATACAAAGACTCGTTTATACTGTTCTATACACTGAAATGTAAGTACAATATTTATATTCCAGTTGATTTATTTTCTAATTATATGGTTAAAAAAAAGAGCTAGTAAGAGACATTTCAGTAATAGTGGACTGTGACACTTGTGTATTTTTATGTCTCATTTTGTAAAGAAATAGGTTTTAAGTGAGGTGAAACTTGGAGGTACGCAAGACAAATCAGATTGCTGAAAGGGGTACAGCAGTGCGGAAAGGTTGAGAGCCACTGGCTTACAGTGTCTGTGTTTGCCAGAGTCTTTAAATCTCTAATATTTCAGGCACAGTGATATTTACTTTTGTGTTTTAATATTTCAGTCTCACTTTCCATGCTCTTTCTCATTTGTAATTATGCTCCTCACTGATTCAAAGATACCAGAAGACACTGAGAAACTCTTGCCCTGTTTGCTGTCCTTTAAGAAGACTTGAAGTTGGCCTTTTGGCTTTTCCTCAAATAATAAGTGGAGATGAATATTAATTATGGAGTTATACATTTATTATGGTCTGTGCCTAATGCAATCAGACTTAGTAGGAGCACCACACTTCACAGGCTATGTAGCTTTATAGATGGATGGGTCTCTTGTAAGAATAAGAAAGGGCTGAGATTAGTTATTTCACTAACCAAAGCTATTCAGCGATGCTTCTTGTAATACCTTGTTCCGTCAAAGAGAAAGAAATTGCTACCCTTATTTATTCTGAACAGTGTTTTGCAGGGTGCCACGTGTGAAGTTTGGATCCAGATTCCCCCCCAACTTGGAGATTTTAAGGTGCAAGCAGTTGGGTCAGACCATTTAATGAAACAGTAAAACTCAGCCCCAGATCCAAACATCCCCAGAGTGCCGGAGTCTCTCAGGTTTTTTCCATTCCACTGCTGAAATAGGGCAGACATAAAGTTTCTCTGTTAGGTTTCCATCACTAAGCGGTGGCCAAAAGTCAGGTCACAGTTGGGCCTTTGTTTGCAATACTGAGATGCCTGAGGGACATAGCAAAAGGCCGCAAGTCCCAAATAAAGTCCTGAATCACTGCTTTAAAAGAAAATAATTTTGACTGCCCCTTTCATTAAGCTTGGCGTATATACCTGTCAGCCATGGGCTATGGCTGGAATCTAGTGTCCCAGTCATTTCCTGGAAGCCAGTATCCTGAAACCCGTTCAACAGAAAATAATGGCTTTTCTGACTGCTCTTCTCTCTCTCTCCTCCCCAGCACCCCAACCCCAAATGACCTTTCTGTAACATTGCAAATGAAAGGCATGGAGAAGGCTTAAATTCATGGGCATGAGCTCTTCTCCCATTTCATGCAATGAAACTACCTCCAACTAACCAGACCAAGCGTGCGCACTTCGCCTACTGAAACCTCACCAGTACGTAAGAAACCCCAACACTGCTCAATTGTTCAGCAAATACCCCATGAGTGTCATCATCCCTTCAATTTCCCTGGACAATGGTAATCTAGATCACAGAATCCTCTTGTTTGTAAAGCAGCACGCACACCTATGGCACTATCACTGCAATTAACTGAATGGTAAGGAGGCAGGCTGGGGCATTCCTAACATTGATCCACAGTGCAGGTTGCTTTGCACACAGGCAAAAGGCCTTCCACTGACTTCTAAGAAATTTGTCAATATTTCTGCCATCCTGTTGGCTTCCCCACCAAATGGCTCCTCTTGCCATGTTATGCAGAGGGTATATCCCTTTAGATTCCCTGCCCTTTCAATTGTGCAGGGTACTGCCCCTATCAAAATTCAGGCTTCATATCAGTTTTAAAGGCTTTGGTTCACAAATCACCATTGGAGGTTAAACATGACTGGATTACAATGTGAACACAACTGAAGGTTTGTAGCCTCAAGAGTTATTAAGACATCTGAATGAGGCACAGGAGAAGTAGACAAGATTTAGTCTGGTCAGCTCTGAAAATACTCCTTAAACTATGTGTGGGAAATATGAAATTCCAAGAATGTTATTCCCTTTCACGCAATAATTATTTGTTGTCACTGGTATAGCCCAATCTGGCTGCCATATCCGAGCGCGAGGGGCAAGAATTTATACAGTGTATATCTTATCATCTATACTGGTGTATACTCATGTTGTTCTTTTTTAAGGCATATGAATTTCTTTCCTTCCACTTGCAATATACTCCAGGAAATATTACATCTATCTCCCCTTTTAGAAAAAAATATCTTTGTGTCTTTCCTTTATATCTGTATGTCCTGCTTTGGAAGATGTGATAGTATTCCCAGGGCAGGAATAACTTTCTTACGTCCATTTTCCTTCATCTTCCCTTTAGCTCAGCAATATGTTTTGCAATCAATCATCCCGGACCATCAGCCAAATTTGTTGCTGGTGCAAGTAGTAGTAACTCCTTTGACTTCAATGGGGTTGTGCCCATTTATGTTAGTAGTGAATCTGGCCTTATTGCAAGAAAGGATGGTTTTGTCATTAAGGCACTGGACTGGGAGTCAGATCTTGGCTCTGCCAGGCTTCCTAATGTGTGCGCCAGTTTCCCTGTCCAGGTTCCCTATCTTTCTGTTTTATAAACAGCTATTTACATCAGTATAACTGCTCTACCAACCTGAGGCCAAGGAAACTCATGAGAAATATGTGGCATAAATTACAATATTCTTAAATGAAAGACTCAACAGGGCAGTCGAGAATTAGCTGTCCATTTAAATGATGCAGTTCCTCCCCTTGAAGTGTGCAGCACCTTGGGCTACCTTTACGTTTGGTGCTAAGGATGAAATGTTGTGCTGTGGCCAGGTGGAAAGGGGGAAAAGATGGTCCAGGGAGTCCAGGCTGCTGAAACAGTCCCCCAACCTCCTCCGGGTAACTTATGGCAATCCGAGAAGGCAGGCTGACTATGGCAAGCCAGAGCCATGACAAAAGAAGCTGCAATGGCCAGGTTCCCTCTACTCCCTCCAACTTCACCCACTATACCAGGGCCCCTGGCAGAGGCCTTGCTGAGCTGGTGCTAAGGGAAGCCTCTCCTGGTTGTATTTGAGGTTCTTCCAGCTTTTATGTGATGCTATAGCAGTATATAAAGGCGGTAGCAGAGAGGAAAATCCCTCCCTCCATTTTGATACTCCTCTTTACTCTCTGGGTGTTCTTATTTCCATCCTTCTGTTACTGAGACTCTGATCAATGGTCTTGTCATATCTCCTTGATTATCGTATTAGTCTCTAAAAAAATAACCTCCCAAATTACACTTACAGCTCTTTCAGGGACCTGCTGTTGTAGAACAACCCAGCCAAAGCCCTGCTAGCACATCATTTCTACATTTCTCAGTCTGTAACAGCCTCCCAACCTGAACAGTGAAAAAACAATCAGGCTACAGAAAGTAGGGCTCCAAGGTTACGCCTGTGAAAACAACCTGTGTCCTGTGGAGGAAGATATTCTTTTGAAGATTTAACCACCACATCTGGACATGCACATCATGTTATTCAGCACTATGCAGAAAACAATACAGCCACCAACACGGGAAGTAGAGCTGGGCAGATAAGAGAATTTCTGTCCCACAAAGAATTTCAAGATTTTGAATTTGATTTCATCTCAAGGTCAAAAATCTTGGATTTTTTCTCAGAACGAAAGAGTCTGAACTTTTTTTCAGTAATCATAGACTTTAAGGACCATTATGATCATCTAGTCTGACCTTCTGCACAGCGCAGGCCACAGACTCTCACCCACCCACTCCTGTATCAAACCTGTGTCTGAGCCATTGAAGTCCTCAAATCATGGTTTAAAGACTTCAAGGTGCAGAGAATCTTCCAGCAAGTGACCCTTGCCCCACGCTGCAGAGGAAGGTGAAAAAACCCCAGGACCTCTCATTTTATTTTCACTTTGTTGTTTTTACTTTTATATATTTTAAGATAACATAAAAGTTAAAATGATAAAATTTTCAAATAAACCATATTGCAATGAAACATTTCAATAAGTTCTTCTGAAAATTTCAACAAAATAAATACATTCCCATGAAATGTTTCAGTTTCTTCCATTTAGTGTCTTTTGGCAGAAAACCATTCACTTTCAACCAAATCTAATCAGAAGTGCTGTTTTGTTAAGGCCCAGGATCAGTCAAAGATTACAAACTTCCACGTTAGACATGAACTCAAACCTTGATCTGAACTTAGGTAGGAATTTTTAAAGGAGTCAATGAAGGGAGTAGGCTCCTATTTCCTTACACCCTTTTCACCATCCCAGCTCTGGAAGTGACTGGCCCTTATCCCTCTAAATTACCAAACCATCCCCAAGGATCCCACCTTCCCCAAACTTTGAGGGAGTTTCAATGCAATTTGAACTTTATGCGTTGGGCCCCCGTTTGCTAATAATCCAGTAGCATTGTTTTCTAGCTAATGTTTTAATTTGTTTTTTTCAGGGGGTTATTAGGTTCTTTTAAGGCCCAGTTTTGGACTCTAAACTCTGACCAAAAGTTCTGAAGTATTTATAATATAGAAGTTGGCTATTGTTTTAGGAAGCAAGTGCTGCGAACAGGTGCTATATTTCTAAACTGCCACCATTTCGCAGTGGTGGAAAATATTACTGGTAATTAAGAATAGGCGGCTGCATGGTGTTTGGCTGATATTAAGTGTTATGTAGTTGTATTCATAAAAGACAGTGGTGGTATTGGTGCCATTGCTACAGTGCAGAGACCTGGGATTTGAGAATTTAGTTAAGCAAGATCATTTGTTCGGCCGCAGTTGCTAAATATAGTTTTGACTGGTGTCTTTGGGGTTGTCTGCCATTAGCATGGACAGGGAAGTCATATTACCTTTTGGGGGTTCTGTGGAGGCTCAGCCTTTCCATACATTACTGGAAAGAGCAGTGATCCAGATAATCAAGAACAAATACAAAAGACAGGACATTACACTATTTTGCTAGACATGCAGCCTCTCATTCTTCCAAAGTAATGTAATACAGGCAGACAGTACTGGCCATATGGAACCAGAGTGTTACAAAGAGAAATTCTGCAATAATATCAGTTGAGGAAAATGTTAGCTACTACCCAACATATGATTTAGCAGCTGCCTTTGACTGGGACAGCTGCTCAAGAGATTTTTGAACCGTACAGCACTAGTGTGCAGAATCAAGGTTAACATTTTGCACAGGAGGAACGCAGCTTTTGATAAACACCGGTTCTGACAGACAAGCCAATTGGAACTGGAGTTTGTAGGTTTGGTTTATAATGAGACTCGGAGCCATATAAAGAAAACCACAAGCTATGAGTCTGGCATTTTGCAAGATGATATGACTGGAGATTGGTTTATTGACAAATAAAGACACAGCAAGCTCAGACAATTATTTAGGGAGCCTGACCTGACACTTGCTATATCTCTCGTTAATGCCGAAGCAGGAGAATTCAAAGAGATGTATATCTCATGCATGGAAATAAATCAAATGGATTCCAGCAGGGCCACAATGACTGTTATTTAGCATGACGGTAGTAGAGATAAAGCACTCGGTGGAAGAAGATAGCCTAAACAGTGGATAATATGTTCCCATTGTGGACAAACAGTAAAGCAAAACATATGAAATTACAGCAGGAAGAAAATGTAGCAAGTGAAGCAGGCTAAGTCAAGGCTTCAGGCATTAATGTATAAAAGCAGGTGGTCAACTGGGACAATGAGAACAAGTGACTGAGATGATTATGCAGAGGGGAAATATGAGTCCTTGCATGATGATATATTTAACAGACTGGGATGACACAAATGCATATTGCTAATGAGCCAGCACCCGTGCAATGTTCATTGATTTGGGAATCTAACAGTAAAGTAATACTCAGATCATAAATCTGAGGGAAATTAGAATGATCAGATGGTAAAGACCAGTGGTTCCCAACGTGGTGCCTGCGGGCGCCATGGCGCCCATAGGGGCATCTTAATGCGCCCACGTCCTGGCCCCTGGGAGAGCACCCGGTGAAATGCCACCACATTTCAGCGGCATTTCGGCGGGGACGACTCTCGATGACGTCACTTGTCGGTGACATTCGGCGGCATTTCGGCGGGTGCTCCACTGCCGCAGTGGTCCTTTGGCTGGCGCCCACCAGCCAAAAAGGTTGGGACCCACTGGTATAGACAGAAAAAACAAATCTATGCCTTGTACTGCAGGGGAGCTTTCACCTTTCACAGATAGAAAGATGTCACATAAAGAGCAAATTAAAAGTATGTTAGAATAACAGGGAGAATGTATTGTATTAATTAGGAAACAGCCTACCATTGCTGTGGTGGAATATTACAGCCATGACATGTCTCCCATCTAGTGGATTGCCTCTTTTATACTTTTGAATATACCAAGCACCGCCTAATGTTCCACTAATTTCACTGCAGTAGCAGTAGAACTAACATGCTAGAGTAAACAGCAGCGTAAGCGTTAAAAATGAGACCTGAGAAAAGAACTGATCAGTGTCACCTGGGGGCCTTCTACTGATCTAATCACTTAATGAAACTAATAAACCCTCAGCCCCAGGGAAATGCACAGAGCAATTAAAACAAAACACCACACAACAAATAAACCCAACACAATGATGGGCCAGATCACCAGTGGGTGTAACTCCACCGAGCATTTGGCCCTATGTTATGATGACAAGCTCTGAATTGCACATCCTACTACTCAAAAAATATGGGAAAGTGGACATCTAAAGGGCTCATCCTGATTAGAGTGCGTTTCATGACCACTATTTGTAATGCATATGAAATGGTGTGGCTGGGATATTGACTAACCATAAACTGACCTAACAAGATTTGCACTGCGCCAGAACACAAAGTGGTACCAAAGACGGGAGGGGTTACTTAAAATGAGCACAGTCACTCCAGGACTCATAAAAGCAGTGTACGGATTGCGTGGGAAAGGATTGTGCTCAAAAGATTATGAGGGATGTTGGAAAACAATCCCTTTATGTCCAAATAGCTAAATTAAAGGTTAAACCTGTAAAACTAAAGCCAGTTGAGCCCCTGAGCTGCCCAAAAGTTTAGCCATATAGCAATGTTTGTGGCTTAGTCCTCACAAAGGAATGCTATCGCTGATCGATTTCTATATTCATCTGACAAACACAGAAGCCATCGGTAGACACCACTAAGATAGTAGCGTACATAGATTTCCCGTTATCCTTGCTGCCAGAATTCATCTACATCAGGGATGCTTCATTTCCAATTTAAACATGCAGCGGGAGGGACGCGCAGACTGGAAGGAACATTAAGGCTATAACTTGAATGAAGGGGCAAATTGGGAGAAGAAAGACGGTGGTATAATCTCATCTAATTGTGCAGGGATTGACACACCGGCTTCCTATTAACACTAAAAGGCAGTTGCATCTGTAGTCCCATGCATGCATCCACCAGAGGTATTTGTAAATATATTCTACACCGCTATTTCAAAGTCACTGAAATAGAAAGCTGGAGTATGTTTTCCCTTTGTGATGCACTGCAGCATACATCACTCTACCATGGGAATACCTGCAGCTGAACATTTATTGGGAGAAAATCTATTCACGAAGTCCCCTGTCTCAGTAATGTCAATTATATGTCTATTATGTCTTTCCTATTGAAGGCATCCAAAGCACTTTACAATTATATATTCCCAGCACAACTGAAATGCAGCAGCCTCTGGGATGGAGGGCAGCAAGCAACCCGATCAAACATTGACGAGAAAGTTTATTTTGGTGAAAGCACCAATGGGCAAATCCCCGATCTTATACCATGCAAGCTTTAATGTCCATTTAGAAAGCCAGGCTAGAACCCATGGGGCAGATCCTTAGCTGATATAAATTGTCATGGCTCCAGTGACTTCAATGAATTGCAGCTCTGTTGTTTTCTCCTGGTTCCTGGGCCAGCATCCTGAGCCACAGTATTTTCTACCTTGGAAGGAAACTTATATCTTCTAGGGATCAAATAAGTAACACTCATATAATCAGCCTCTGGACCCGGTGACCCAAAGGATCGGGTGCATGCTTTGGAATTAAGGAGAATCAGAAAATATTTGAAGCCCCAACCCAGGAATAGGTTTCATAGGCTAGTGATGGGCCAACACTGCAAAATTCAGATTCAGATCCACAATGTTGAAATGCAAAACTGGGGAGGGGAAGTGTCCAAATCCTTTATTGTGTACGCGTCTCTATTATAGCACTGAATATGTGCAATAGAGAGGTAGACTGCAAGGGTGCGTCAAGGCAAGTGGGAATTACACACAGAGAGACAAAGGGGGCAGTGGCGGGAAGGACCTGGCTAGAGATAGCGATTGTGAGGCCATAGCTAGAAATAAACAGAGTAATACAGAGACAGCCACAGGGGACTCATTTTGTCCAACGAGTATAGAACTTCTAAGAGTACCTGGTTTGGTAAGCACACCAAGCCAGGGTGACTGAAGAGGGCACTGCCACATCAATTTGTACAAGTTTTCTTTGTTTGACAGATATATTGTGAAGCTGCAGGGACTGCTCACGGCTATGTCTGCAAACTATCAAGATACTTAAACTGTGAAAGAGGATCTGAACTGAACGGGAAAAGGAAACTTTTATTAAAAGTGACTGCTTATTTCGTCACAGCCTTTGCTGATCCTTTGGAACGAGCAGTCTGCAGATGGAAAATACAATATTAAAGGAGTAACCAAGAGCCATGCAGATTCCCCTCCTTATCCATACACTTACCACCAGCAGCAGCAATGTACAGTCGGCACAAGGCACTTTGAGGCGTAGCCTACAGAGACTTTTTGTTTTTATTTTCAGTAAAAGTACCAGGATTGACAACCCCAGAGACCAAAGTCCTCAGTATGCTCACAGTGCAGGTACATGTTGCCTTCTAATGTACCTCAGCCATGCCTAGGAGTAAAAAGGGAGTTTGGTATTCACGCCAATTCAGCCCTTGGCATCTCTGATAACACTAAACAAGGGAGCAGCAATTATGATAAAGCATGAACTAGTCACAGTAAACTCAATTTTAAGGACTTATTGCACCAGCTGTACCACCAGAGGGATTCCTTTTGAGAACTGGGAGATGTAGAGTATTGCCTAACCATTAGCATTGCTGAATCATAGAATCATAGGACTAGAAGGGACCTCGAGAGGTCATCTAGTCCAGTCCTCTGCACTCAAAGCAGGACTAAGTATTATTGAGACCATCCCTGATGGGTGTTGTCTAACATGCTCTTAAAAATCTCCAATGGTGAAAATTCCACAACCTACCTAGTGCCAACTACCCTGACATTTAGAAAGTTTTTCCTAATGGCCAACCTAAACTGTGCTTGTTGCAATTTCAGCCCTTTGCTTCTTGTCCTAGATTCAGAGGTTACAAGAACAATTTTTCTCCCTCCTCCTTGTAACAACCTTTTATGTACTTGAAAACTGTTATCATGTCCCCCCTCAGTCTTCTCTTCTCCAGACTAAACAGCTCCAATTTTTTCAATCTTCCCTCATAGGTCGTGTCCAATTTGTTCACAACTTTCCTGAAATATGGTGCCCAGAATTGGACACCATCCTTCAGTTGAGACATAATTAGCATGGAGTAGAGCGGAAGAATTACTTCTTGCATCTTGCTTACAACACTCCTGCTAATACATCCCAGAATGATGTTTGATTTTTTTGCAACAGTGTTACACTGTTGACTCATATTTAGCTTGTGATCCAATATGGCCCCCCATATCCATTTCCTCAGTACTCTTTTCTAGGCAGTCATTTCCCATTTTGTATGTTTGCCACAGATGGTTCCTTCCTAAACGGAGTACTTGCATTGTCCCTGCATTGTCCTTGCATTGTCCTTGAATTTCATCCTATTTACTTCAGACCATTTCTCCAGTTTGTCCAGATGATTTTGAATTTTAATCCTAATCCCCAAAACACTTGAAACCCCTCCCATCTTGGTATCATCTGCAAACTTTATAAGTGTACTCTGTATGCCATTATCTAAATCATTGATAAAAATATTGAACAGAACTGATCCCTGCAGGATTTCACTTGATATGCCTTTCCAGCAGGGGTGAAAGTAAAATGGAGCTCTTACCGGTAAGGGGCCAGCTCTGCCCCCCCTGAAGGGGAGGGGCCTCGGGCAGAAGGGGCGGGGCTGGGGTCAGCATCCCCCAGTCAGCTCATCTGCACTGCCTGGCCTGCACCGCCCGGGGCTCCAGTGGCAATTTAAAGGGCCTGGGGCTCCGGCTGCCACTGTGGTGACCGGAGCCCCAGGCCCTTTTAAATTGCAGCCTCAGGGCACCTACTTCTTTTGCAACCCCTCCCACTCCCGTCGGCAGCCAGGGAGGGGGGCAAAAGAGGCAATGACATTAAACATTTAAAGTCAGTGGTACGGGCCAGTACTGGCACCCAATTTTTACTGGTATGCTGTACCGGCCCGTACCACCTTACTTTCACCCCTGCCTTCCAGCTTAACTGTGAACCACTGATAACTACTCTCTGGGAACAGTTTTCCAACCAGTTATGCATCCACCTTATAGTACTTCCATCTAGGTTGTATTTCCCTGGTTGGTTCATGAGAAGGTCATGCAAGACTGTATCAAAAGCCATATTAAGTCAAGATATACCACCTCTACTGCTTCCTGTGATATCCACAAGGCTTGTTACCCTGTCAAAGAAAGCTACTAGATTGGTTTGACATGATTTATTCTTGATCCGTTTGCTGACCATTACTTATTACCTTATTATCTTCTAAGTGTAAATCCCATCAGTGGCCCTGTGATTTGGACTCTGTGACATAAAAAACCTGTGTTCAATTAGCCACTCTGGTCTGTTGTAACCCAGGCTGGCAAGAGTTAAGAAGACAGTGGAAGCAACCTGCAAAGCCCCTGGTACGTTGGGAAGGAGTCTTGACTCACTCCACAGTGACCCCTCTGATTGGTCTAACAGGCTACAGGGTGAATCTTAGCCAGCCTCTCTTGACCAGGGGAGGATTATGGTGATGCAGGAAGCCAAGTGGTGTGAACTAGCGGGATAGGAAATCAGCACACACTCCAAAGCCCCCACCATTCCCCACAAAAAGCTTTATTCTATCTTGGACCTTATATTGGACATTTTAAATCTAGTCTTTTCTGGTGTACCAGAAACTCAGACCAGCTGCGCTTCCTTCAGCATAATTACAAAGCTGGTGAGGTTCATGAAAAGCCTCAGTTCTTGCTACTAGTAAAAATGGTCTGTGTAGACGCGATATTTTATGTTCCTCACTAGAAGCAGACACATTGTTAATACGATTGTTGTGCATCAGAAGAAACCCATCATCTTTCAGACGGGTGATTAAAAACAGTCTAAAACTTTGCATAATTCATGAACTTTTGACTGAGGTCCATCAGAACAGTTGATCTCAACTATATATAAGCTCAGTGGCATTTCTACTTAATAACAGAGCTTTGATAGAAAAGAAAGGAAAAAGCCATCCAGCCATGTTAGAGATCCTTAAGAAACTGCTCTTCTGAGAGAGACTGACTTACTTGTTTTTAGGAAAGGAAGAAAGAGTTGATGCCTCTTCTGGTTCAAATATTAGAAAAGGGGGTATTATTTTGTTTATATTAAGTACTATTTTGTAATTTTTAAAAAAAATCTAGGTCAAAATCTGCCTTTAAACCTTAAAACAACCAAAAGTACAATCACCTTTTCATTGCACAAAATAAAATTAAACCAACAGAAAAATGCGTGCCTTGGACAAGAACTAGCCATGTATGTTCGTTTGCATACATAAGACACCAAGACCCCTGCTCCAACGAGCTTACAGTTTAAATTAGGTAATAAAAAGAGAAGTGAGAGGAAGTGATGTAGCAAATGAATCTTACAATACATGTGCTGCTGAGCACACATCTTGTTAATTTCAGCTTTTCTTTATTGTAAGTTACTAATTGCGGGGAGTTTAAAGTCAGGCAGTGGAGCAGTAGACAACACAGATGAGATTAGCAGTGGAAGGCTAGCCATAATAAGCAACTTTTATTGAGGGATTTTCTTAGCAGCCTTATGCGTCTCAGTCAAGTCTCTCAATAAAAGGGCTGCTCCAGGAAAAGTGGAGCAGCATGAAAAGCTATAGATTTTTCAAAGCTATAGTACATCAAGCTATTGTTTTCTCCTAGAGATATTAATGAGGTAACCAGCCCCAGCGCAGCTATGGTGAGTCAGAAACAAGAAAAGAAAATACCTCTTGTCTTTGGGAGTCAGTGGTAATCGTATTTACCTATAAACAACCTATCAGGACTAAGCACAGGTGACTGTGTCTAGAAGCGCCTTTCCTCATTTTTTTCATTAACAATTGGCGATGCAGCAACCAGGCAGTTTTATTAAAGGCAAAGACCTTTGTTAAACATATTGGCAGGCCAGTGCTGCATGCGGAGGCTGCTGTTTATCTCCAGGCCACACTCAACAGCAACTCTAAGGGCACGTCTCCACGTATAGCACGGCAGCTGTACCAACGCCGCAGCTCTGCTCCAGTGGGTTGGGGGAAAACGCTCTATGGTGACAGGAGAGAGCTCTTCTGTCGGCATAGTTAAAACCACTTCTGCAAAAGGCAGCTTTGTTGGCAGGAGAAGCTGTCTCATCAGCGCAGCTCCGTGCCCATGAGCGCGCGCGTATGTCAGTGTAACTTATGTCACTCAGGGAGTGGTTTAGTCACATCCCTGAGTGACCTAGATTATGCTGACATAAGCTATGTCTACACTACAGCTGAAGTCTTTCATTTCTGAATCTCTAGTCTAACACCAGTACATATCCCTCCTGAAACCTGGTCCTCTTTTCTGCAGCTCCGCTTCTCCCATGACATTCAATATCTCTTGGTGATCTCCTTCTATCATTGCCCCCTGCTTCACACCTTTCTGCTCGTTTGTTGGGATCACCATGCCCCACAGCATACCTGAGAAGTAACTCCCAAACCCTTAACATGCTCTTTAATCACCAGGCAGAAAGTCTGATGAGCAAAGCTAGGCAGTCTCTCCACTGCGATGATGAACACACCCTCGCCACCACACACTGAAAGCCTGCCAACTTGGAGAGCAGGAGACTGGGGTTGAGAAGTCAACCAGATCTCACACTATCTGGTCAGAGATGGGCCAATAACACACTATTTGGTCAGAGATGGTACAGCAGTATATATCAGGTTCATGTTTGATAGCCTAGGTATATGTTTTCATTTTTAGAAAATAAGCTTAGGTTTGCAATCTCCATTACTTGTAACATTTCATTAGCTAGCATTGTCAGAACTCAGATGAGCTTATTCAAAAATACTCAGGAAATGTGGGTCTTAAGCTACAGATGGGTTTGCTGTGATTGAGTCCCAGATATCCAGGTCAAATTCTGCTTTTATTTACACTGGAGTAAATCAGTCCGTAAGGTGTAACAGTCCGGTGCGGGGGCTCAGCCCTCTCAGGTGCGGCCGGGAGCCAGGCCGACTTGCTACACGGCCGAAGTTCGTTATCAGTCTCCGAAGGTCCAGGGGTTCCACCCCTCAGGCGGGCTGAACAAAAGGCAAGCAGTCAATAAGGCCCATGCCCTCAGTCAGGGCGGGGCAGCAAATAACAGTTCTAAGCTCAGACCCTCAGTCCGGGGCTGAGCACACAGAGTCACTGAGATAAACCCAGGCCCTCCGTCAGGGCGGGGCAGCAAATAATAGTTCAAGGGGCTCAGGTCCTTACAGTAAGAGCTGAGCAATAACACAGTCAGAAAGCCCAGGCCCTCAGTCAGGGCGGGGCAACAAACAATAGTTCAAGGGGCTCTGGTCCTTGCAGCAGGAGCTGAGTAACCAGAGTCAGAGGTTTAAGCTCCAAGCCCTCAGTCAGGGCTGAGCAGCCAGCATTAGTCCAGGGCTCAGGTCCTTGTAGCAGGAGCTGAGTAGTCACCACAATACAGGGGCTCAGGCCCTTGTGTCAGGCGCTGAGCCACAGCAGGTAAGTACAGGCTTCTCTGCCTGAACGCTGGTGGGAGGGGGAGTCTGCCACCCGTGAGTGGGGTGGCAGGGGGGACACAGGCCCACCCACTCCACTGTGTCCCAGCCCGGGGCCCTAGTAGCGGCTATCACTGCCGCCGGTCAGTGGGGTCCTGACCGCAACACACTGACATGGGCATGTCAGTGCCCTCAGCCTGACAGGGGTCGGCTACCCCCGGGCTCCACTCCATCTCCCCCTCCTCGGGTACCTGCTCGTCTCTGGGGTCGGGCGCTGGGTCCCACACCATGGGCTCCTCGCCGTGCTGAGAGCTGGCTAGCTCAGGCGGCTCCTCCGGACTTGGGTCGGGGGGATGCTCCAACAGCTCCTCGGGGTACCGAGCTCGGGGCAGGCTCGGCCAGTCCTCTTCCGGATACCTGGCTCGGGGAAGGCTCGGCCAGTCCTCCTCCGGGTACCTGGCTCGGGGAAGGCTCGGTCCGTCCACCTCCGGATACCTGGCTCGGGGAAGGCTCGGTCTAGCAGGAGCTCGGGCAGGAGCGTCTGTCCTCTCCGGCCGCCGGGCTCCAACTGAGTGTTGGGGCCGGGCCTTTATACTTCCTGTCCCGCCCCTTGACTTCCGGGGGGCGGGGACAGGTGGTGATGGCTCCGCCCACTGAGGTGGCTGTTCTGGTTCCTCTCTCTCCGGTGCGGCCGGGAGCCAGGCCTACTCATTACACCAGGGTAACTCCATTAACTTCAGCAAAGTTACTCTGGATTTGCCCTGGTGTAACTGAGATCAGAATCTGGCCCATTCATCTCTGTCCCAGACCTAGCACACAGCTGAGCACACTATGGCATGTGTGGCAGTTGTTGTATGTCCACACTGCAATAGGGTGACCAGATGTCCCGATTTTATAGGGACTGTTCCGATATTTGGGGCTTTTTCTTATATAGGCTCCTATGACCCCCCCACCCCCCCGTCCCAGTTTTTCACACTTGCTGTCTGGTCACCCTACACTGCAACTCCAGGTGTGATTGCAGCATACTCACTAGCTTTATCCGTGCCAGCATTACTAAAAAGAGCGGTGTAGATGCAGCAGTATGGGCTTCAATATGGGCTGTACTCGCCTGCCTGGATACCTACTGCCACTCAAGCTGCCCCATTTACATTGCAATTTTTAGCAAAGCTAGCATGGATACGTCTACTCAAGCTGCAAGCACACTTTGGAGTGCAGTATAGACATGCCCTTTGCTGTGGGTGGATGACTGTGGAATACCTACTCCTGTATTCTCACTTGCAAGATTCTGCTAATTCACCTCAAGACAATCTGTTTCAGAGGTGGATTAAAATCACTTCTGCTAGTTCTATTGACCTCTGATGCATGAATGCCATCCCTAGTAAATCATTCCCACTCCATATTTCTTCCCCAAGCACTTCTCCTGTGCAATCGCCTTAGGTCCAGAATGCTAAACTGAAGGTTAAACTCAAAAAGCTAAAGCCAATCTGGTGTATAAGTGATCCCAGAATTTAGCCATATCTATTTCTGGTCTATTTTTCAGAGATTAAAAAAGGTGCCTCCGGAGTCACTGTTATTGTCTGTCATTGCGCTAACCACCAGAGGTGCAAAAAGATACATGCGGTCAGCACCCTGCCAGTAAATCAGCTTTTTACCACCACAGCAGTTCCAATCTCAACTAGCCAGGAGGGGAGAAGGCATCCTGAGGCTTTTATCAAGCCAGTGCAGAATGTATTGTTTGGTCATATAACCTATTCTGACTACTCTTTCCAGCAAAGACATCACGTGCATAATAATGCAGCATATAAACCATGGCTATTCATCTTTGCTCTCTGTTTTATGGGATGCGTTGTACAACTATGCTCTAATCTGACACAGCCATGCTTCTCATTTTAAACAGCACTTTCAGGGCATGAGATGACCCCAATGCTTATGGACTCCTTGTCCCCTCTAGTGACGCTGGTTTTTAGATGGGCATTCCATTAAAATCAATTGAGTATATACACATGCATGGCAATTCAGCAGCAGTGAAGCAGTAAAGAACACTTTAAAATAGACTTTAGCAACCTGACCCAGCGGCCGGGGCATTGGTGACAAGAAATATGGATTCTTATCTCAGGCCTGCCACTGATTCACTGTGGGAATTTGGGCCTAGTTACCTCATCTGTAAAATGGGGATAATAGTAATTCCCTATTTTATAGGGGGTTGCAAGAATAAAAACATTAAAGACAGTGACGTGGTCAGATATTGTGGGAATAGGGGCCATACAAGTACAGAAGACAGATAAAAATTAGATCTGAATCTGGCTCAAAAACTTAATATTCCTTTACCAATCAATCCAGTCCCTTCAGAAATTTTAAATAATCAAACGTCAAGTTACAGTATATATGAGTCACTTGAACTTTTCCAATAGTCTGATTACTGTTCCTCATAACAGGAAAATAATTTAAGATGCAGAGCTAGCCACAGAATTGTAGTGAAGAGGCTCATGCATTCTTCCTCTCAATATTCATACACACACATATCATATCAGAAAATAATTGTCAGTCTGCAGCGTGCTAACACTGAGCTAACTTTGCAGGTCAGGCTTTTCGATTACTCATTCTAGATAACTTTCAGATAATTTCATGAGCTAGCTTCACCGCAGTGAAAACGAAATAGCATCAAGTATGTTTAAATGTCCTGGATAACAGCAATGTAAAAAAGGATTATTTTGTTTCATAAAAAATATGCACAGGTGGATTAGGTGACAGAGATATGAAATTTTGCTTCAGGGCCTTTTGTTGATTTGGACTATAAAAGGAGCATTTTTATGCAGCATTTTTTATGCAGGTGAAATCAGAAGAAAGATCTGTGTCTACTCCAAATAATATTTTTCACATTATTTCCACTTGAATTTGCTTAACTATCATATTTTACTACTTGCCATTATTTAAACCCTTCACATTGAGTTGTGGCTGCTGGGGGAATAGGAGAGCACTCAGCTGAACGTAGCTCTGTATAAGATTATGACAAAAAGCAAAAGTATTTGCTCACGTTGCCTGATGAATAAAAAGAGAGCTTGAACGATATCATTGTTTCATCTCAATGATGCTATTGATAACTGAGTCTATATCAGAAGAATAAAGGACTCAACCCAGTGAACTGGAATGGAATAATTCCAAGGGAAAATCAATGTTTTGATTAAAATGGACTTATTACGTTATATCTAGTGATCTCTTTTTATTCATTTTCTAGAGATTAGTTAGTGATAATGCCATAAATTGTAAAACCATTACTCTTTTCTTCTCTCTTTTGTACAATCAGCTATGTAGATAGCTTATGCAAAGGCACTTATTCACTCCATAGTTAAAACTGAAGTTAGCTTTCCTTTATAAACCAAAAGCATTCCCCCCCCCCCACCAAACTAATTTGTCAATATCAGCTTATCCTCCTGCCTATCCAATTCCTGCCACCAAAACTAAACCAGACTACCTGAAGTTTCATGCAGAGATCTTATGCCAGGGTAGACTTTAAATAAACAAAACAAAAGCAAGACAAACAACTCTGGGGCAATGTAGACAAGGCATTTTTGTGAGCTGAGGGTTCAAAGAAAGGATGTGACGTTGTTAGGAAACTGGGGCAGAGTGAAGGAAAGGATCTTAGCCCTGCCTTTGCATTTCAACATTTTTTTCTAGCTTGAGAATTTCAAAGCATCACAGTGGATTTGGCCACACAGTTTTCATTAATTTTAATGAAAGATGGGTCAACAGCGGCAGAATTACATCCCCTCAAAGGGGCAGGTTGAAATGCATACTACCTTAAGGCTGTTGATTTCTGCTCTGAGGTCCTATCACAGGACTCCACTAGTTGGTGTCACCCTTACAAAAAAATTCAACAAAGGGATGTGCTATAACAGCAACCAGGGCCAACACTTACTACAACCCTCCCCAGCTCTAGGTACTTTTTACATTTTCTGTTTGAACTAATGGATCCACAGTAATGATTAGTGAAGAATTTTGGAAAGAACCAGAAATGTCGGTGGCCAAGAATCCCTATGAAAATTAATTATCCAGAGAGCTGGTTTAATTAAAAGTTCCATTTTAATCAAATACAGATTTTGGTTTGGCTTGGAAAAATCAGCCAAGATTCTTTTTGAACACGAGTAGCAATGTCTGGATAGTAAAACCTTTCTACAGCCATATGTCAGACACAATGCGGGCAACTCTTAGCACAACGTTTCTTTGCATAATACAAAGCAGAATTCTGTCTTTAATGAATATTTTAGCACGGATTAAGATAAACAAGGCTGTGTTCTGAAGGACACTCTGAGTTAAAAGTGGCCCTTTGCAGTAAAACTGCACCGGAATTGCAGTATGTGAAACATTTTTTAAAAAAAAAATACAGAAGGTAAAATATTCAAAAGTGCCTCAGGGCCAGATTTGTAAAGATATTTAGACACCTAACGCCTACTGATTTCAATGAGTTAGGTACCTAAATCCCTTTTAGAAATCTGGCCATAAGTGATTTAGGAGCTTAATTACCATTGACTTTCAATTATGTCAACTCTTGCGGGCAGGGACTGCCTTTTTGTTCTGGGTTTGTACAGCACCGAGCACAGTGGGGTCCATGGCTTGGGCTCCTAGGTACTACTGCAATACCATATGTGCCGCCGCTACTTTTGAAAATGGGACTTAGGCTCATAAATCACTTTGATGTTTTTTAACATTTTATCTTAGTTAAAGCTGTTGAGAAATAGAGAAGTGGGTGAAATATCTATTACTAGACAAGAAAGAGCCAGCTCTTTCTGCAAAATAGTTCAGTCCACTCCAGAACTAGGTGCTGGTTCCCACTGGGGCGCCTGGCTGACAGAAGCTTGCGCTTGCTGGGATACTTGCTCCTGTCTCGGTGTTAAAGTGTGCTGGAAATGCACACCACATAATCAAACCAGACACAGAAGCCTCACGTTCACGCTATTCAAATACTATTGTCAGGGCAAAATATCTGCGGTACCCAGGCATACGATCTCACACCTTTCAACCTGCCAAGGCCCAAATATGGGACACAGTGTGGGGCCAAGACCCAAAGTCAGGAACACAGAAAGCAATTCATGCAGGAAACTCATAGTGCTAGGAAACTATTTCCTCCAGTGAAAATAACTCTTCCTATAACCTCACCAGCAGGATTCTTTCTGTGAAACAGGAACCTTTGAGAGGTCTGCTGACAGTGGGGACTGGAGGATTTACAGCTGTGAATGCTCTGTCTTACCGCTGTGGAGCTTAAAAGCTGAACATGTAGAGAAGGGCATCTTTAAGAGGTGCACTGATCCATATATAGATCCTCTTTCCCTGTATGAGGCTGCACCCCTATTCACCTACTCTGCCTTGTGCACTAACTAAAGTCAGAGCCTTTCAGAGGCTGCAGCTTCATATCCTGTCTCTTGCAAGCCTGTGTGGAATCCTCAGGAATGCAGGCTCGCCATGTTGGGCTTCTGCCAAGAGTTATTTGGCACCTGGTAGGGATGGAGTTGCTGGAGAAGTGGCCATTCAGGACGGCTGAAATGTTAAATGTCTTTACCTCATTTATCCCGTGCATTGCTCCTTGGGGAGTTTACGCACCGTCTGGCTTGTAAATGGTGAGACTGGTTTTCTCCCAGATTTGACCTGTTGTCGTTTGAGGCACTTTCTCCAGCAGAGCTTGGGGATCCTTCTCCCGGCTCGTCTCCTAGCTGCCAGCCCAATGTGGGGCGTCCAACACATCTGAGGGGATTCCTTCACAGCTCCACTCTCCACAGGCACTTTCTGTAAACCTGAGGACAAACAAACAAAGACACCTTCAGTAGTTGTCTCTGGGTGAGTCCAGTGCCAGCTCTGTGTACAGCAGTCTGTGTACTGATGGAGCCAAGAGAATTCCATACCTACGGTACTATGGGAAAGGAGAGAAAAGACAGGAAAGTAGCTCAGTGGACTTAATGCGTGGGTTATTACAGCTACGCATTGCTCCTGTCTTTGACTTTTCCCCAAACTTCTAGAAGGAAAGAGAGAAACTTTCCCATGGACCAGTCCTCCAGATGAGCACTCATGTGCCCTGGTAGAAGTTGCCTTTGTCAGCCCCTCTCATACAGCATTTTCCTTCTCCCTGGAGCCACCAGGACTTTCCATTCTTTTAAACAGCTTCAAAGCAAACTTTGCAGGGTTACCGACCATTAAAAATGTTGAAGAGCTTCTCTTCTGTGGCAGGGATATTGATGTCTGCAGGTGGCCTGATAAGTGGAAGGTTTCCATAGCTGCTGGCCCGGTTAACCTAAAGGGGAATATACAGCAAGTCATTCAGCTTGTCTAGGAAATAACATCCTAATGCATAACCCAGTCTTCCATATTCCTATGCATTTATTCTGCACTGTGCATGCACATAAGCATATGTTGATTTCTTACTAGTGTACAGCAGTGCTTGATCACAGAGCAGAATCTGGGCTCTGTTCCAAAGTTCTTCCATAAGATTTATGAAACAAGATAGTTATCTGGAGTCACATTCCGACATTTTCAACAAACCAGGTGCTACATACAGGATGTCACTGGCCTCATTTCAGCATCCATCAGAAAGACTGAAACTTGACTTCAAGAAACAAAGCCAAAGTGCCACCAGACAACTCTAACCTCAACACAGAGGAGATGCCAAAAACCCAGATCCAGGCACCCACTCAGCTCTGACCCAGGAGCAGCGGAAGCTCTGTAAAAGTGTGTGGGGGGGGGCCACCGGCACCTTAAATGCCCCTTCTTCTCAATGCTTCACCCCCACTCCACCTCTTCTCCTTGAGGCTCCGGTCCCTGCTGCCTCTTCTCCCTGACAAGACCCTGCCCTCTGCTCACTCCTCTCCACCACCCCCCTTGGCCTTCTTCGCCCTTATGGCCTGTAACAAGCGATGGAGCCATGGTCCCCTGATTCCTGCCCCCATCTCGGTCTGGTGCTCCTGCTCTGACCACATCTCCCAAAGGATCTGCGCACATAACTATGTGATCAGATTTTCAGAACAGATAGATGCTTAATATGGCCTAAGAAAATTCCTGACCAAAAGGTATATATGCATAACTACATATGCTTAGCTACCCATTTAGACACAATGTGCTTAGGTTTTGAAAATCCACTGACTGGGTTTACTTCACCCAGGGCCGCCCAGAGGATTCAGGGGGCCTGGGGTCTTTGGCGGCGGGTGGCTTCCCCCACCAAATTGCCGCCAAAGACCCCAAGTGGAAGAAGCTCCGGGGGCCCGAGCCCCATGAGAGTTTTCCGGGGCCCCTGGAGCAAGTGAAGGACCCTGCTCCAGGGGCCCCGAAAAACTCTCGTGGGGGCCCCTGCGGGACCTGGGGCAAATTGCCCCATTCCCCCCCCCTCCCCAGGCGGCCCTGACTTCACCTGTGATCTCTCCTCCCTTGGTTAGTAGGCACTTTGAGGAAGAGTTTAGCAATGAATTCATGAGTAGATGACTGACCACTTCATAATCCTCGGAGCACTGAAATGACTACACAATCAGAGTGGGATCAGCTGTCTGCTCCAACCCTCCTCATGCTTCCTGGCATGACAATTAAGCTAAGCTAAGGTAGGAACCATCACTGAATAACAATTACCTCATGTGCATCTGATCCATTAATTATCTGCAAAAATACACAACCGTAACTTTACTGCCTGAATTCTTTGCTAAATGGCAAATTTTGTTTGTGCCTGACAGCAGGATGTAGAAAATTACTTGGACAGATTTAATCAATCTTGAGAACGACAGCGGACGACGAACTATAGATGGCTTCAGTGAGTGAAGTCCATGTCAGTATTTTGGCTGAGAAATTTTTTTGGCCGAGAAATTTTTTTGGCCTTAAGGACATGTTATTCCGAGTAACTCTAAAGTTTTGTTTATGGGATTTCATTTGTTCTTCTTCCCAATCAGTGAAGGCTCATTGGCTGCAATGTCTATCATATTATACAACTCTCTATCTCCTTTCCACTAGATTTAAGCACATTCTTTACCAAGTGTGCATAATCACTGTCCTACTGCACTTTGGAGAGGAAAGGGCAGTAAATGCATTAAGAACCATAACAGCAAAATGCATGAAGTATGTTGCCAAGCGTTTCTTAGCAAAAGAACTTGTGTACGGCATATAAACAATGATAACATCACTATGGGTGTGATTTACAAGATAACTAATCATAAATAAGTCTTCAAATTATGGCAACTATGGGAGACTTTTGGATCTCTAGTATTGCACTCTGAGGCCCTATACAAAGAGAGTCTTAAAACAATAATGGGAGGCATTGGCAGGAATCGAAAACAAAAGGCATCAGCTCCGATTCAGGCATTAAACGTTGAAGAAATTGAAGCTATTGGCGTGGCAGGTGTAAAAGGGGTGTAACAGAGCGGAGATTCGAGACCTTAATGAGGATGTTTTGCTCTTTCTTTAAAATTTGTTGTAATGAGTCACTTATGTGAAAGGAAAGACCAATGACACTGCCAGGATGGTCCAGATACTCTTTTATTGGCTCCCAACTCAGAGAAAGACCTCGCACCGTTTCCAGTCTGGGAAGAGAAGTTAAAACCTCAGGAGTTAGGTGAGTACTGCAGAAGTCAGGCACTCACTGGGGCATGTGGTGCTTTGCATAGGTGCTGGAACAAGGGTGCTGGGGGTGCAGCAGCACCCCTGGATTTGAAGCGGTTTCCAGGATTTACAATTTTGTTTAATGGCTTTCAGCACCCCCACTATAAAAATCATTCCAGCACCTATGGTGCTTTGGACACATCTGAGTGGCTTTGAAGCCACAGCATGAAGTGTCCTTAGCGGTGGTGAATACATCTATTGTGCTGCTGCTGGCCTCGGAAGAGACCAATTGCCACTGGACCCTGAGAATGGGCCCTATGGCGGGTTCAGCTGTTGTTGAAGCACGAGGCCCTGCTGCAGACCCCTATGTTGGAGGAGCTGCTCCAAGGGACAGAGGTTTATTGATGCTAGACAGAGGCACTGCTGTGCAGGAGTGAGAATAACCAATTCCTTGGAACTAAGGGCTAGTCTACACTTACCTGCCGGGTCGACGCAGTGAGTTCGACTTCTCGGAGTTCGAACTATCGCGTCTAATCTGGACGAGATAGTTCGAACTCCGGAAGCGCTCCCGTCGACTCCGGTACTCCACCACTGCAAACGGCGGAGGCAGAGTCGACCTTGGAGCCGCGGAGTTCGGTTCCGCGCCATCTGGACGGGTGAGTACTTCGAACTAGGGTATTCGAATTCAGCTACGCTATTCACGTAGCTGAATTTGCGTACCCTAGTTCGACCCCCGTTCTTAGTGTAGACCAGGCCTAAGAACACTTGCTGCTCCTACATGCCTTTTGTGTTATTGCTGTCAAAGGACGTTTCATCTTGTTTTTGCTCATTGTCCCACAGCCAGTTGTGCTCAGTTATTGTTTTTAGCTCTCTATATTACTGTGTGGTGTTATCTATTTCACTGATCTCCTCAGTCACCATAAGACCTTTAGTTCCTTTCCCGGCACTTCCCCCATGACTAGCTGGGCACCTGTGAAGCAGTATGTTTAACCCCCCGAGCAGGTTTGCAAGCTCTTTCCAAGCTGTCCTTCACAGACCGAGTTTGCCAGACTTCGGGTTTCCTTTCACATGGTCTTTACTGCCTCATTTTTTAGTGGTGCCAAAGTATGAGGCATCATCAGCCTATATCCCCACCTCCAAAAAAATCACTAGCCACTTCCTGTGGAGCTGGTGGTACTCTGACTATGGTGCTGTCTACTGCACATTCATTGAAGAATAAGGGCCAAACCCCACCCTCATTTATATCCATAAAACCCTATTGGCTTCAGTGGGGTTGCAAGGTGCAGATAAGGGCAGAATTCAGACCAGGGTCCCCAAACTGTGGGGCATGCCCCCCTAGGAGAGCATGTAGGAATGTTTGGGGGGAGCACACAGCGGGGCCTGGGCCAGCCCCCGTGGGGAGAGGGCACCACCCAGCCCCACTCTGATCCCAGCCGCAGCTCCACTCCACCCCTGCTCTTCCCCCAACCCAGCTCTGCCCTCATTCCCTCTCCGCCCCCAGGCCAGTTCCACCTCTAGCTCCAACTCCTCCTCCAGCTTTGCCTTCAGCCCAAGATCCTCTGCTAAGCCAACTGTGCAGGAACAGGGGGGTGGCGCAGACTGATTCCATTACTGGTGAGGGGGTGCAACAGGAAAAGTTTGGGCACCACTGATTTAGACCAGTCCTGAGGCATGAGCACCCCATTTGAGAATATACGAGAGATGTAGTCTGTCATTGAGACATAGCTACAAATATAACACTAGGACATAATTAACAGGGCAAATCCTTAAAATCACCCTCCACTGGGTGACCTGGTATGTTTTTTGTCTGTACTCTGTGCTTTAGATTTTAAGCTGACAGAGGTAGGGTCTGCATCTTTATCTGTAATATGCACTGCTCAGCATACTGTTGATGCTAAAATAATTAACATTAATAATGAAAATGGATGTCGAGTATATTTCTTGTGAGTGGCCTCTGTCCTACAGGCTATTCTTTTCCATGCATTGTCAGCTCCGGTGTGGATGATCTCTGGACACCGGACTACAGTCTCAACTCCCACCTTTTCATGATCTCCGTATGTGTATATATATCTCCTCAATATATGTTCCACTCTATGCATCCGAAGAAGTGGGCTGTAGCCCACGAAAGCTTATGCTCAAATAAATGTGTTGGTCTCTAAGGTGCCCCAAGTACTCCTGTTCTTCTCACTGCAGATAAGACTCAGCTAAAGAACGTTGCAGCAGCAAGAATTTAACATAAACAAAATTCCGTTCTTCCTTTGACTTCTGTTGTCCCTTCCAAGCAAAAGAGCATGGAAGTGGGACTCTAAGCTAGCTCTCCTCCTCACTGTAAGGTATGTCAGTATTGGGCAAGCCAGATTTGGGTTATTTCACAAGGCGGTGTCAAACTACTGGGAAGCTGCTGCTGTAGCTCACCGAGGGGCAGATGCGGGGAGGAGGAAGAGGCTCAAGGTTCTTGGGTTAAGGTTTTTTTGTGCTGAGCTTTTCAAAGCACGTGTCTTACTTTGTTATTTAAGGCGACAGTCATTTTTTTGGTAAGTATGTTTCTTGCAGTCAAATTATTCTGGTCGCCAGTAGTCAGTTTTCCCTTCTGTGATTCATTTATAGTGAAGTTAATGAACCATCTGCACAGCATTTCTCTGCTTTCATAAACTAGTACAGTACATTGTCATTAGTGAACTGTCCACTCAGCTTTTTTGAAGCTGTGCCTGAACATCCTTGTAAGCAAAATACTCTGGTTGGACGTCCTCTGAAATCTTTATGCCTTCTAATAAGGAATGTATCATCGGACTTTATTGGCTCTGTGCATGTCATCAGAAATGGCGTCTATTGTCATGTGAAAGTTCATTTTGTGGCTGAAACTTTTTAAGTTGTATGAATCATTGTGTAACCACAGTAATTGTTCCTGGGTAGGCGCAAAAGAAGGTGGAGAAAATTTGCAAAAGTTCTAAGCTGGGATTTAACCAAACATAGGAGAACTTTTTCAAAAGCCCTGATGGTTAAGAAAAAATATTTTATAAATACCTGCTTATGCTAATTAGTGTCTCATGGCTGCTTAGGTTATCGTATTTTATTTAATCTTTTACCTATTACTTATCTCTGCACATCTGTGTGCTTATTCCCTTTTGTTCTTTTCACCATCATAGATCACAACAAACATTTTCTAATGTGAAACTTAATATTGAAAAATTGTACTACAAATTGTAATTACCAGAAAAGCTGCCACATTTTATGACGCAAACAAATCTCTGAACAAACATGTCAGTGGTGATGCTGTCACTAATTGGGCCAGATTCTGCTTTCAGGGGCATGTGTTTGACTCCCACAATCATCTAAGGATTCTAGTTGGCACTTACAATATCTAAGTGAGAAAAATTCTCCAGCTATGTTCCTACCATTTGTGTAACAGCAGCAAAATACTGTTATTGCCAGAAGAAGTACAGTGGGGTATAAGCACCTGTAGAAACAGTAGGGACACAACACTTTGAAAGGCAACAATTGCTAGGAGTCTAGAATTTATTCTCTTACCAACATAAATGCAAAGGGCATACATATTTGTAGGTTTTCAATTCACAGGCTGAGATTTTTCCAAGCTGACTAATGGATTTGGATGCCCAGCTACCATTGAAGTTTAATGTAACTGCGCATCCAAATTCCACTGGCTGCTTTGGAAAACTCTGCCAGAGATTTTAAGGCTAGAAGGGACCATTATGATCATCTAGCCTGCCCTTCTGATACACAAATGATGCAGGGATGCAAAGTATCAATTAGCCAAGTTTAATGAAAGGGGCATGTGAAACCTGTGTCTAGTCAAGAACAACTTTGACTATTCCGGGCATATTTCTCGCATCTTTGCCTCATAGATTCTCGATTCTTTTACTTAGGATGGTCTGGGGTGGTGGCCTTTTGTATCTTTCCTCATTCATACAACAAATCACCTTTTAGTCATCTGAAGTAGCAATGCCCTCCTTTATGCTGTTCTGACCTTTCCACGCGCTTTGCTGTCACTCTCCAGGAAATATGGAAGGAATGTGAAATTGTTAAAGCTGAATTATGATAAAATATGCCACATGTGGCATTTCAAACCTGTCCTTCACTTTTGGGTGGATGTTTGCAACTTGCAGGTATGCTGGATCAAGCAGAGGCTATTATCCGCTGCAACGGTTGGGGCAGGATTAGTGATGTTTTACAGAGAACCAAAGCAACATTCCAGCAGTGGTATATGCCTTGTAGATTTCCTTGAGATGAGGTACTTCTCCCCCACCCCCCACCTGCCATTTTCCTCTGTTCTTAAGATGCCAATCAGGACTATTTCACGAAGACTGGAAGCATTCAAAGTACAAGATATTAAAAGAACAGTTTTCAATTTCAGTTAACCTTTACAGCAGTAACACTAATTTGCAGTCCATTCATACCGAATGCTAAAGCCGGTTTCCTGCTCTGAATTTCATTCTGCATCAATTAACGTTCTGAAGTCAGTCTAATAATGATGTATGGTTAACACAGGGGCTGTGTCTGAGAGCTAAGAGGAATGGAAGGAGAATGGATAATTACAACTGCGCCATTCTTTGAACTGTATGTAAGGCTTTCTCTGTTCGAAATTTTTTCCAAGGGTGCAGATCTCGACCATAAAAATACGTTTCAATGTGAAAGCCGGCAAAACCCAAGAGAGGAAAATTCTTAGTGATTGTCAAAAATAAATAAAAATGGTTCAGCTGGTTTTGAATGGGGTGTGGTAAGGTAAAAAGGAAATTTACCATTCTAAACAGTTTCAATCCCTCCAATACTTGGAGAGCTTAAAAAATGCCTTTTTTTTTACACTGATGATTTCCAAACCTTGTATTGTGTTTATTCACATTAACACACTCAAAGAATACATGGACACAGAACAGTGTTGTGCAATGGTTGCTAAGTTCTCTAGCTTTTTATTTTTATTGTAGCCATAAAATCTTGCCACAAGACATTACAGTCAGTCATAGAGCCTAACTGGAGATGAGCCATTCCTTGGCCAGCTGATGGGCTATAAATGCACTGGCCCCATTCAGACAGTGCAGAGACCCTCCCCACCCCGCAGCATGAGAACACATGGGGACATTGGGCCTGATTCACCTCTCGCTGACACCACTTGTGCAATGCTGTCTCTCCATTCAGTGGAGTGTCTGTTGATTTACACCACAGAAAATGAGAAGAGAATCAGCCTCCTTGTGCCTGAAGCTACACAGGCCACACCTTTGGAATGGTTCTGGGTGCAATTCCACGTAAGGGCAGCTTTGATAACTGGTGTGGCAGGGTGGGCTAGATCAGGCCACAGCCCACACCTTACCCCTCTCCCTGTGCTGGCACCAACATTGTAGCCAACAGTAGACTCAGAATCCTTGCTCTCCCTGGGAGTGCACACAGTGTTCTGCAGATATGATGGCCGCCATCTTGACCAGCACATGCAGGGATTGAATCGGGGACCTTCAGTGCTAAGAGCATAAGCATCCTCAGCAGACAACTGTAACAGCCTCACATCCTCTGAGATCCAAGCACATCCTACCTGCCAGCCTAGGGCTGACACAGGGATCTGTGGGGAGGTGGGAAGGTATCTTGCACCCTCCTCCTCCCTCTGGCACCCTCATTCAGAGCCGAAGTGGATCTGGCTCTGGTTCTGCATACTTGACGCCTTTCACCCATAATGTGGCCCTTTCATAAAATCCCTCCAAGAAATGATTTACAAGTCAGGATGGGTTGGACAGGCCAAACCTGAGTGGCACTGCAATGCCATGTGCCAGATCACATGCCCGGAGCTAGAACCGGCCCCAGCCCCATGGAGCAGGAGCCACCAGAGCTGCTGGGTGAGTTTTTCCATTTTATATGTCGTTGTGTCATTTTATTTTGTTTTATTTCATATTAGCGAAAAATGTGGGGCTCTACCATTGCTATCCTTGCCCTCAATGGCTGCTTCCAGGATGTGCCCCCCAGGTACAACTCGCCTAAAGGAGATAGGGGGACATAAGGAGGAGACAGTGTCATTTCTCTTCCATACCTGCCTACAGAGCTAGCTGGACATAATGAATGGCAGGAACGAAGAAGAACAGGCTGCAACAATGAAAGATGTAATGGCCTCACTCCCCTTGTGCACCAGGGAGACATGGTACGGCATCATGTCATTTAGGTAGGGCTTTTGCGAAATGCAACAGTATAACATTTGCATTCAGTAGCAGGTGTAGCTGAGGGTAGTGATAGAAGCAGCATGGTACGCTAGCTCTGCTAGCTTTCCACGATGGTGAATTGTATCCTGCAGCAGATACCATTTAACAACTGTGTTAATCAGTGTTCCTGTAAATCAGAGCATGTAAAAGCACAAGGAGGTGGGAAAGGGCAATGATCTGCTGACCCCTTTAAATGCAGAACAGAAGTAAGGACTTTAGTGTTAACAAGCAGCATTGTTTGAAATAGCTAGAAAACATGGGGCTTGTGCATGTGTAAATTAAAGACTAGGGAAATAATGGGGAGAAACTGAAAGAAAATCAGTTGTAGAAAAAGAAATGTGTGGGGGGGAATTTAATGGCAATGATGCTACATCAGTAAGTTATATTTAAAAAGCCAAGTGAATCTCTGAATGTCAGCCAACATCTCACCATAACAACAAACACATTCCGGGCAAAGAGAAGTTTGTATTGCTAAGGTGACAACCAACAATTAGTCTCCTGTCACAACTTGCTTAGATTTTACAAACAGACCCTTTGTGAAGGGTAGAGCGGAAAATGGCCAGAATATTTTCCTGGAGTGCACCATGCAAAGGAAAAGGCTAATCAACCAAGGAAAAGAAGCATTTAGTAGTCATTTCCAATGACTTCTAACCCTCACCTGCAAATGCCTCATTTGCCCCACCTATAAAGAGATGCATTAGCTGCATTGGCTGCAATACAGTTTCAATGTGGTGTAAGGCAATCACATATACTGTAACTGACCCCTCGGATGGGGCGGCCGTGAATGCTGTGATACAACAAGATTTTCATATACTTAGTAGCATCGCAAGTGTGGCACGAATTCAGGAGAAATGGCCATAGGCACTTCCGTCATTAGGTGCTCTAGGCTGTGGTCCCTGACAGGTCCCAGTAAGCACCCACCCACACAGCTGCTCCTAGCGCCACCCTTAGGGTGAAGTCTAACAGAACAGAACAAAGGTAACTATGGCCTCTCAGGTCCTCTACCTAGGTCCTGGCTTGTCCCTTCTTGTCTCTCTATCTACAGTAAGTAAAGTAAATAGCTGATAAATCCCACTGTCCAAGTGTTCTCACTGGGCCTTCTGCATTGCCCGTCTGTCTTCCAGCTGCGGTGGCTCAAAGGCTGTTCCCCTTGTAGCCTTCTGCTGCTGGTCCCTGAACCTGAAGCATTAACAGCTTGCACAACTCCCCCTCTCTTTCTGTCCCCAGCTCTCAAGCTATCTGCCGTTGCTGGATCCACACGAGTGAGTGCTCATGTCCGTAGCCTATCACCCTCCAAGTCCCTCGGGGGAGAGGAGAAAAGCATGCTACCATGGCACAGAATAGATGCAAATGATAATCCCTGGAGGCCAGGAAGCCTGGGAGATGGCAGCAGCAGAGCAGCACTGACTTTTTCTAGTTCAGTCACTGATACTGTATTGTTTGATCCTGTGTGGGCCAACATCTGGTAGGCCTTGTAAGTCAGACAGGCAGAAAACAATGAAAATAATATCTCTAAAAGTGGAAATGCCCTCACATCATGAGCACTTATATACCATGATCATAGGCACCGACTCCGTGGGTGCTCTGGGGCTGGAGCTCGCACAGGGAAAAATTGGTAGGTGCTCTGCACCCACCGACAACCAATCTCCCCACCCTAGTCCCCTTCCCAGCTCACCACCACCTCCCCCTGAGCATGCCACGTCCCTACTTCTCCTCCCAGGCTTGCTGCCATGAAACAGCCGTTTTACGGCATAACAAGTATGCTCAGGAGAGGAGGCAGGGAAGAGGCGGGGCTGGGGCAGGGATTTGGGGAAGGAGTCCAAAGGGGACAGGGAGGGGCAGAGTTGGGGCAGGGATTTTGGGTAAGGGGTTGGAATGGGGGCAGGGCAGAGGTGCGCGAGCACCCACCGGCGCCAGGAGAAGTTGGCGCCTATGACCATGACCTCTCTTTTGATGAGGAAAAAAATTCAAAGGAATTGCTAGAATTTGCAGTTTTGGGTCCACTGTACATTCAAAGGGCTTTGCTGAGGTTTAAAACTATAGATGGTGCTAAGCCCCTGACCAGGAGGGTGCTGTGGAGACTGCAGGCTCAGGGCGGGAACAGGCTGGAAATCGCTTCCTCCCTTCCCCACGACTCCAGAGCTTAGCTAAGGGGTGTCAGCACTGTGCAGGGCTTTGGCACACGCAGAGCTCGGCTCCTCCTGGCCAGCGTCCCAGCCAGAAGCAGTGGGGGAAGGAAGGAGCCTGCCGGCCAGGCTGTTGAGGAGCTGAGTGCTCTGACTGGGGGCTGGTTCTCCACACTGCGCTGGGAGCAGGATGCACCCCGCTGGGGGGGATATGGAGGAGCAGCGGAGCTGAGGAGGTGAAGGGGCAAAGCAGGGGGAGGACAGTTGATGGGGGAGCATATAAAGGGCTGATGGATGGGCAGCAGAGGTGACATGTAACTGGCTGCTGCCTGGAGCCTGCCCGCACTCATTAGCCGTCGCCAGCTGGAAATGGGACAGCAGGCGGGGCCCTGCTGGCCGAGAGGCAGCATGTAGTGGGGGCTGTGCTGACAGACCAGCAGGGAGAGCGGCCAGTCCCACACGCTGCATCTTCACCTGCCACCAGCCTTACACACCCATCCTCACTGTCAGCCACTGAACATCCCCATTCACAGCTGGCGGACAGGTAGCTGGTGAGCAGAAATCCAGCCAGCGGGAGACAGAAAATACGGGACAATTTGCCCATTTTTAAGAAGAAGTCGGGACACCTGCAGGAGAGCTTAAATATGGGACCATCCCTTTAAAAATGGGACGTCTGGTCACCCGAACAAACAGGAAGGAGGGGGGAGAGGCACAATAGCCACAGAATCAAAGGATTTGTTACAAATTATTCACCCAGAGGCAGTCTGACAACTCAAGTGTACTGCTCTGAAGCTGTACTATTCTGCTCTATGACAGAACATAGTTAAGACCTGTGTTCCCTCTAATTTTTCCCCCACATGTGCAGAATGAATTTTGTTATGTGCACCAATATGGAGGCGATGTGTGATGTGGGAGCCAAGGGGTTCATAGTGTGGGAGGTGGCTCAGGGCTGGGGCACAGGGTTGGGGTGCAGGGGTTTGAGGGCTCCAGCTGTGGGGTGCAGGCTCTGGGGTGGGGCCGGGGATGAGGGATTTGGGGTGCAGGCTGCTCCGGGGCTATGGCGGGGAGAGAGGACTCCCCCAAGCTCTTTCTCCCCCCAGCAGCACCTGGGCTGGGATGGAGAGGCACCCCTCTCCCATCCGCGGCAGGTCCCAGCCAGGCAGGTTCCCTGAACGCCTGTGCAGCGCTTAATAGGCTGCTGCATGGCCACGCGGCCGCGCAGCTTACAGGGAACTTAGGTTAAGACTATTACAAGATCCTGTACACAGTTGAATTAGGCCAAACAAGAAAATGATAATTAACCATCAGTTCAAAAAAGCAAGCAAACAAGCAGCCCCCTCTTCCCCAGAAAAAAAAACACCTTGTTATTTCATGACAAAAACCTAAAAACTGGATTTTTGAGTTGGGGCAATGAGAATTTTGTAACTTCACAAAAATGAACAATCCAGTATTCTGAGGTGCTGCTCTCTCACCTGCCCAGGAGCGGGACTGCTTTTAGCCACAACACTTATGGGATTAGAAACTTGCTCATCACTGAGGTTAATAAAATAAAACACAGAGCTGGCTGAGCAGAGCCGGCACGAAATGGCTATTGCCAGGCAACCCTAGGAGCTCAACCAGTCAGACACATATTAGAGAGGGGCTCGTGACACAAAGGCTTCTTTCAGATGCATGCCGTAAGGCTCAGAAACACCTATCAGGCTTAGCTAGAGAAACCATGATGCTATGGAAGTGTGATCATGAGGTGATGATAAGAAGGTGATTGAAAGCTGATGTGTTAATGCTTAGTTCAGAGGCGGGAAAGTCTTTGCTTTTTTGTTTGTACCATCTGCCTCCCTGGAAACCCAAGTAACAAGGCAGAAGATGCCAGACTGCTTTTATAACCAATGTATTTAAGCTGCAGAGGAGCCAGGAGCATAAAGGCCATATAAATCAAAAATGCAATATTGCCGTGACTGAGGGCGTGATAACCAGGCCAAGAGAATAATTCAGTAGAAACAGAGAAAACTCCAGATGCTTCTCCAGTTCTCTGCATTAAAGTTTAAATGCCATGCATCTGCAAAGTGCATCCTTTTGCCCAAGGATGACATTGCCATAGGCTCTGTTGCGGTGCCTAGAGTTTTGCCAAAAACTCTCTACACAAGGACCAAGGAGAAACTGTGGGGTTGTTTATGCTTACCTTCTCCTTGGTATTGAATACACAGTCGTCTTGGGAGGTGCAGAGTCAAGCATTCAAAACATGCCTTGCTGCTACACAGGCCAGACCCTCAGCTGGTGCAAACTGGCACAGTTTTGTTGTCTTCAGTACAGTGACGCCAATTTACTGTAGCGGAGGGTCTGGCCTGCAGTGTTCTTACAAGGAACAGGAAACATAGCACAAATTGACATGTGCCTGTCAGAAGCACAGAAGATAGTGTGGCTGACAGAAGGAGATAGAGTAATGTGGCTGCAGTAATCTCTGTAACCAAAATCTAGTGAGTAAAGGAGATAAGGCTTGATTTTAAAATTGTGTTCACATATTCACCATTTCCCAAACAGGCTCTTTCTTTCTCTCTTTTCTGCAGGATAAAAGGGACAGAGAGTGGAAGCTAATTTACTTTCAATCAGTAGAGAGAAAACACACTTGGATGTGCGATACCAGGCTCAGCGGGACAAATTCAAACTTCTGCCTTCATAGCCGTCCCCCTGAGATGAGCATCTGAGTTCTGCTGGGCGGTTTGAAAGGTTTGCCTTCCTTATCTTGTTTCAGCAGAGTTTAGGTGCACCAAGCACAAAATAGCAAAGTGCATTAAACGGCAACACAAATGTTTCCCTCTTTTAAACAAATAGATCAAACATCCAGGCTTCCACAAATACGTACAAACAAAAAGTATGCAAGTTGCTGGCTATGTCAGGTCTCCAAGTGGATCTGCTGGCATGTGAATCAAAAGGCAAATCGATTCTAGGGGGGAGGGGAAGAGAGAGGGGTTAATTCTGTGCAGTGAAATATAATTTCATTCTTTTTATGTTTAAATTCTTGTCTAGAATAATTAACTCTGGGTTGGATTCGTTGCATGGTCGCTGTTGGTAACCCGGGCTGCGAGGCCCCAGCAACAGAGAGCATTCAGCAGAAGGTTGTGGGACCAGGCAATGTGCTCAGAGCCTCTCCCAAGAGAAGGGCCTACAGGCGACTAACGCTGCCCTGGAAGTGAACAGCACTAGCGATGGGAAGGGATGTTGGCCAGGCAAGTGCTAATTCAACACATCCTTGCTGCAGCTTCCCCTGGCAGAATTGTAGCTACCACCAGTGGCCTGCCTGAGAGGAATCACTGCTACTAGTCAGTAAGTGAAATCCTCACCCTATGGAGCAGCTTTGCTATTGTCTTCAATGGGACCAAGATTTCACCCAATAAGTATCTGATCTGAAGTCAATAGGATTCCTTCCACTGACCTCAGTGGGCTTTAGTCAGGCCATCTGAGCACAAACTGCCCACTGCTTATGCTTCAACCACAGGGATCCTGTTTGTACCAGTTTACAGAAAAAGTCATTCAAACTGAACCCTGCCCTGTTCTTTTCCTCTTGCCAGCAACATTCTGCCCAGTGGTCTGTTATTCAAAGGCTTCTGTGAGCGTGTGAGTTTCCATTTTGAATGTGTAACTCTAGGATTATCGATACATCTTGCACAGAATGAAGCCTGACAAACTTGGTTCCTCACACAAACTGTATGTCTCACTGGATTATTGGAATGTCGGTTGCTCTTAAGAATTCCTTGTTAGGCCGATTTAGGGCTTGGTTAAGTGAACATTTAGTTCACAGCAAGCGCGGGTGTGAGTCTACCCATTTGTAGCCTGCTGTGCAGTATGTCTGTGTGGACCGTGTTGACTCACACTAAGAGTTCCTTAGTGCACTTTGATCTACTGCTCTTTTAAAGCATGGTTGAGCCAAGTGCCCTAAGATGGGGCCACATGGCTACTTAGTGCATGGCAGACTAGTACAAGAGAGACTGATACCCCGGCTTGCCACAGACTAAACGTCCATGGAGACCTTGGTCATGCCTAGATGTCACCTAAGACCGGGGCCGTCTCAAGGGGGAGTGAGGGCCCTGGGCAAATCAGTCTGTATGCTTCCCCCCCGCCACTTTAACATTTCTTATACAGGTGAAATCTGGTTACAGTGAACTTCACGGGCAGATGCTGGTCTCAGGTTAAATATTGAGAGCGCTCAGCTATATAATGTTGTTATATTATAGTGTAGTTCTTTTTTATAAATTATAATGAAGTTCATATCATAAAAAAAAACCCTCGCGGATCACAATCAATGTCGCGCTGTTTACATTCTGAAATCTAGCTTCCTGGACTTCCTTGCAGCAAACTCACTTCCCAGGTGCATATGGTCTTGCTACCCTCAGTGGATTTTTTTAAAAATGTAATTTCACATTCGGAATACTGAGAGCCCATGTCTCAGAAACTGGGTAGCTCTTGGAGGGCCTCTAGGTGCCCTGGTGCTGGGGGACCCCAGGACCCTCCAGCATGGAGGAAGGGCTCCAAGATCTGTTTTCTCTGGGTGCTGGGAGTGGGAGGGGAGGGGGAAAAGCAGATGGATGGAGGACCCCAGTCCTGGTGGGTGGTGGAAAGAGCAGAGTTGTGGGACCCCAGGTCCTGGTATGGTGGGAGAGGGACCCCAAGGCTGGAGAGCTGAAAGGCAAGAAGGATCCTGAGGCAGGGGAGTGATAAGGGCTGGCCCTGGCCTGGAGGTGGCATTGGAGGACCTCACCGAGTGCTGGGAGAGGGGAGAAAGGGCAGTGGAAGGAGGAGGTGTGAGGCACTGAGGGGACACCATTGCTGGGCAACAAGCGATGGAGACTATTGGCTGGCACTCACCTGTGCTAGGGCAAGGGGTCCCCCTGTGCTGGTGGAGGGTCCCACCGGAAAAGGAAAGGTCCAGCTCAGGCGGAAGGGCAGGGTCAGGGTCAGCCTGCCCTGGCACTAGTGGTTGGGGGGCTCTAGGACCCTGCGGTGGCAGGCGATGGCGGGAGCCGGCAGAGCAAACCAGAGCAGAGCGGGCTGGGGCCGGGTCGCTCCCTGCTGCTGTCACAGAGATTGAGCCCGAGCCTGGGGGTAGCAGGCAAGAAAAAGAAATAAACACCTGGGCTGGTGAGTGGGGGGTGCGGGCTGACCCCTGCTGCCTGCGCCGGGCCCCCTGCTAACCGCCAGGCCACCCTGCCCACCCCTCATCCTCCTGAAGTGCAGGGCCCCCCAAAGCGCAGGGCCTGGGGTGGTTGCCTCGGTCTGCCCGATGGATGGGACGATTGTGCCTAAGACTTAGGATACATCTACCCTGAAACTGGAGGTGTAATTTCCACCTCGGGTAGACATATCCATACTAGCTCTGACTGAGTTACTGTGCTAAAAATAGCAGTGTAGACCCCATGACACAAGCAGCAGGAAGGGCTAGCCACAAGAATATGTATCTATGGTCTGTGATGGGATCATATTCAGGGTGACAGATCACCCCGCTGATTGTGCCATCCACAGCTACACTTCTATATGCTGATAAGCTGACAGGATGGGCTATAAGGAAAGATGAGTGTTAAAGCTGGTCAGAAAAAGCTTCAGCGGAACCACTTTCCACTGGAGAATGTGATTCCATTGACACTGAAATGCTTCATGCAATCATGTCAATTTCACTGAAATTTCATTGAGAGAAACTTGGAAAAAAATCCAACAATGTTGAAACATCCCTTTTTGACATTTTTTAAATGAAACGTTTCTTTTGTTCTGAGACAACTTAATTTTTTAAAATGTTATGTTAAATTAAATTACATTACAATATAATATACAATTGTAAAGAGTATAAATCAAAATGAAACATTTTGATTGATCTAAAACTATTTTTTTTTAAATATTTTGCAGAGAATTTCAAAATTTGGGGAGGTTGTTCTGATTTTAAAAATCTCACTTTTTTTGTGAACTGGATTTTCTGTCCTCAATTCTGCTCTATTCTATGTATTTTGGAATATTAGCCCTCACCTGAGAACTTGAAATTATGAACCTGAATCCAGAGACAGGAGGGACTCCAATGTGCTATATCACCAACTCCATTCTAAGGACATGAGGCTGCACACTGGCTTACTCCAGAGCTGAAACTCATCCATGCTCTCAGAGATATTCAGCCAACACCACAGATTCCACAATAGTAATTCCCATTATTCAATTTTCTGGATGTATTAAATCTCTTTTCCCTCTCTGTAACTAAGCTCACAGAATAGCTTCACCAGACCTTCCAAGGGCTTTGAGTGATAAGCTGAAATGTTTAACAGCTTTAATTTTCTATAGGTTTCTCTTTTGTAAATGACAGAATATTATGGCCTGCTCAGACAGGCAACATAGCCAGGGGATAACATACTCTTCTAGAACTCAAGTGAACTGAGTTCTGGCTCCTGGCTGTGATACTGACCTGAGGCAAATCTTTGCTCCCCTTTCCCTGCCCGCTACTTGTGTACGTAGATTATACATTCTTTGGAGTCTCTCTTACTGTCTGTTGGTTCAGAGGCTAGCACAATGGGGCCTCTAGGCACTATTGGAACAAAATTAAAATCCAGTGGCCCAAACTCATCCCTGGTGGTATCCCACTGAGTCCGTGGAAAAACTAGCGCCAAAGCTGGCCTATATTCTTTACAAAAATGAAAAGTTCCTTCTCTAGCTAACTTATTGGAGGGAAAGTCTGACACTTTCTCACATAATCTTCTCTCAGTCTTCTTGCCTGGGGCATGAGAGACACCTGGTTCCTAGTCATGATGAAGGAGAAGGATGGATGTCTTCCTACTCACAAGACATGCCTCTAGAAAGCTTGAGGGAGCAGAGGGGGCACAAAAGAGCAGAACCATCAGAAAGTAACAGATGCAGTCAGACTATCTGAAGCTGTGTGATAACAGCATGGCAATCCTGGAGTCCCTCTGGGGCACATATACACTCAGACTCCAGACAGACACAAAGGAGGGTTTTTTCCCCAGCTATCGGGGCAGGTGTTCTCCTTTCTGCATTGGGGATTGTCTATTCCATATTGGACATTTGACCTTCCCACTTCTCGGATCTCCTGTTCAGCTTGTGAAACCCAGCCTGGCCATGTATTAATTGAGGATCTTACACGTGTATCCTTCTTGCAGTGTCACCGCTAGACAAGCACTTCTGCTATGCTCTAAGCGGAGGCAGTAGCACAGAATGTATCCGGCATGTCCAACAAGGAAATGAAATTGACTAATCACCTGCAGGAGATTAATGGCACCCTCTCTATTACTTAAATCCAAAATCACTACACAGGCTGTGTGCTGAAAGACAGATACGCTTGCTGCTTTAGTCGTGCAATAGCACCTCTAAAACCCAAACCATGATATTATTCGATGGGCTGATTCAATTCCATCACACTGTGAACAGTTTCCTACTTAGCGCTTAAAGACATCCTGCAATTGACCTGCGGTATGATTACTAGGGCAGATTATGGCAATCAAGGGGCCTAGGTGCACCACCACATGGCGCCCTCTGTGACTCTGCCTTTACAGCCCCACCCTGTGCTATGGCCTTTCCCCCATGCCTGGAAGAACAATGGCACTGCAGGCCCTCTCCATCCCATCAGCAGCGGAAGCTATCTGCTCTTAAAAACGGCAGGTATGGCAGCCAGGGGCAACCTCTCCTCCACAGAGAGGCTGGGACGACAACAGGAGAACCCTGATTAGGGTTGCCAATTTTCTAATCACACAAAAACAAACACCCTTGCCCCGCCCCCTGCACCTTCTCCGAGGCCCCGCCCTGTTCACTCCATCTCCCCTCCCCCTGTCGCTCACTCTCCTCCACCCTCACTCACTCACTCGTTTTCACCGGGTTGGGGAAGGGAGTTGGTGTGCAGGAGGGGGTGAGGGCTCTGACTATGGGTTCCGGCTCCATGGTGGGGCCAGAAATGAGGGGTTCAGGATGCAAGAGGTGGTGAGGTCTCCAGCTGGAGGTGTGGGCTCTGGGGTGGGGCCAGGGATGAGGGGTTCTAGGTGCAGGAGGGGGCTCCAAGCTGGGGCACGGGGTTGGGGTGCAGGAGGGGATTTGGGGTGCAGGTTCCAGGAGACACTTACATCAGGCGGCTCCCAGGAAGCAACAACATGTCCCTTGGCTCCTGGGCCAATGAGAGCTGTGGAGCTGGCAGTCGGGGTGGAGGGAGCAGCATGCGGATCCCCCTTGGCCGTCCCTGCACCTAGGAGCCAAGGGACATGTCATCGCTTCCGGGGAGCTGCGTGGAGCTGGGTAGGGAGCCTGCCAGCCCCGTGCCAACCAGACTTTTAACCGCCTGGTCAGCGATGCTAACTGGAGTTGCTAGGGTCCCTTTTTGACCTGGTGTTCCTGTTGAAAACTAGACACCTGGCAACCCTAGGACCCTCAGTATTTAGCCAGTGTGGGTGGGTGGATCGACTGCACTCTTCTCCTCCTGCCACACAGTCTTCTTTTGCGGAATTGTTGGAAGCCCACCACCACCACCAAAGCAGAGGGCTGTTGAGTTAACATCCTATTGAGATGCATGAAGCAGTTCAACTGCACTCAGAGGTATAGTTTCAGGCTCTCTGCAAACTCAGGCAGATGTGTTTCAATCTTCTCATGTTTTCAATCTTCTCTTCACAACCTGGGGGGCTAGAATTTTCTTTTAAATGAAAGTTGAGATTCTGTCCTCATCATAGGTCTCCAAAACATAGGGGCCTAAGGCTTATGGCAGCCTCTGTAACTGTTTATGAAATACTCTAGAGAAAGCGCTCTTCTCTTCTTCTATTTGGACCAGGGCCACTAATTTCACATCGTTAATTTAATGGTGATTGTATATCAGCATAATTGAGGCACTGTCACTTTAATAGTTAAGGTTATTGGGACAGCAACTTAATTGATGCATTGTCACTTTAACTTCTTTTTCATGTGTGGTGTTTATTAGAGTGCAGGGAAAATTAAATAGAGTAATTGAAGCATTTGAATAATTAACTGAAGTAGGATTTTGGCATAAATACACCTGCTGATATTTTGTAAGACGGGTTTCTCAGTGAAGGACTTATTTAAATGCAAACTACTTGATGTCTCCGAAGAATATTCTGTATGGTGGGGTGAGGGCATTACATATTGTAGCATGTCCCCACCATACCATAATTCATCTTCAAGAGAAGAGGCCTCAGCAGAGATTCCATGGGCCAAATCCACCCCTGGGTCCAACCTCATGATCAACCTTATATTTTAAAAATAAGGTGCTAGGAACATGTGGGAACTGAGTAGCAGCAATAGAGAGATCTGCCTAGGCTATAGACCATATTGGCAAAGGACAGATATATGGCCATAACAGGCACAGCAGGCACAGTCCCTGCTTGCCCCACTACTGACCACCTCTATTTCTTGCTTTCATCCACATGCCCATCTACGGCGGGTGCAGAGAAAGCAGAGTGACCACAGCATCTGAGCTCATCAAGAAAAAAGGAGGCAACTCAGAGCATTATCCGTACACTGATGATACTGCACCTTATGATGCTTCACAATCACATGTAGAGGTCATGCATACACATTGCACAGAAGGTGTGACACAATCAGAACGGACAGCTTCTTTCCTTATGTGCAATCTGAGCCGTAGAAAAATGGCTAAGCCCATCAGTAAGAGAAACATGAGTAAACCGCCTTTGATATACAAACACACAGGCCCTGCCTCATGCTGTCAACCAAAATAGCAACATATACAGTAGAGATGAATAGAGGAACATTACAAAAACTAATTACAAAGAAGGGCTCAAAAGCTACACGTGAGCGCAAATGTTATTTAGTTTGTGTTCCTCTTTGGGGGCTGTGAAAAGAGGAAGGGAACTGAGAAGTGGAAAAAAGCAATGGCAAAAAATAAGATTAATACAGCGCAGAGGAGAAAAGCAAATACAGAAAGAGTGGGGGAAAAAAGAGACAAAAAACCGAATGAAAAAAATCAATGTTTTGTGTATATACACAAAACACACCATTTACTTGATATATATACACCCAGACGTGGTAACAGGTCTCCAAACACTGCAAAAACAGTAACTCAGCTTGTACCACTTACTATCTGCTATTCACAGACCTTCGTGGCTGTTTGCACAAATGCTTGGGAAATGGCTGTTCTTTATATAAATACCTGCATCGCAGGTGTACAAAGAGCATGAGCAAGAGCATTCACCATACAGTGTTTATTGTCCTGTTTTTTAAAAAATGCCAATCATCTATTCATGGAGCAGCTACAATAGCATGTGACTTGGGAGGTGATCAATCAGATGTCACCACTAGCAAATAGTCAAAGTGAACAACTTGCAAACCTCTCAGGGGTTGAAACTGGTTCAGGTAAATTATGCAGGGAAAGCTTACAAACAAAGCTATTTATAGGATAGGTTTATGAGTGATTCACATACAGGCGAGGAAAGGGCTAAATTCATAAGATGATTTATTTGCAATGAATCATTCAACAAACTCTTAATATTAAAGCACCTAATACACTCTTGACATTGTGCTGAAAATAAGATAGATCATAGATATAGACTGGCACAAGCGGTTCTATTTTGGTAGATTCTTCCATTCCCAATACATAACATAAGGTTCCACTTAGCTAGAAAAACAAGAGTTTTTAAAAAGCCGAATCTCCTACTGGGGGTAGAACAGTGTTTGATTTATAGGGGGAAACAATGAGATCACAATAATTTTGCAAAACCTTAAAAAATGAGGTTTAGGAGGGTCACAAAATCTCAGCCTGCCTGAGGTTCATTCGTTCCTAATTTACAATGAAAAAAGAATCAGGAGGATGCACCTAACCAGCATGTTCAATCAGGGTTAAAATTTAAAAAAATGCTATAGAACCTTAGATCTTCAGTGTATCAACCATAATGATTTTTCCATTATATGTGTGGCAAACAGAGGGAGCAACAGATACAGCGCAACATTCTTCAGAGAAGGGTCACATAGGGGACACAGATAACTACTTACACCAAGGAACATTAAAATGACAGTGACACACACACCCTTCTGTAGTGATCACTATTATTGGCTGCTTAAGGGATGGTTTAAGAAATGATCTGTGAACTTAATTTTTAATTAAGCCAGGAGCCCTAGGGGCCTTTTGAGTTCAAGCGTGGGGTTGGGGGGGAGAATCAATTTTTGGTGAGGGAGAGGTCTTGTAGAATCTAATAGGCTTGAGTAATGCATCAAGAAGCTTTTAAGATCAGTCACCCAGTCCAACTGAGGAAAGTCTAAAACCCAATTTCAGATCACTAAAACTCTGTAAAGTGGAACAGATAGTCACCATAGCTCAGGTCTTTGGAAAACTACTGTGTTCAGCTCTGACACTGATATTATTCAGAGAATAGATGGTCGACTCTAGTGTGGAGAACTTTATGGGGAAACCCTTTGTCATAAACAAACAGATCAGGGTTAAGATCTCTTTTACCTGGAAAGGGTTAACAAGCTCAGTAACCTGAGAAACACCTGACCAGAGGACCAATCAAGGGACAGGATAATTTCAAATATCTGTGGAGGGAAGGCTTTGTGTTCCTTGTTTGCTCTGTTCTCTCTTTGGATCTAAGAGAGGTCAGACATGTCTCCAAGTTCTCCTGGAGTAGTTCCTACTATCCAATAGTGAGTATTAATTAGAAAGATGGATTAGTCTTATAATTTGATTTCTATATTTGCAATGGTGTGTTTGCTAAAGGAAATTCTTTATTCCTGTTTGCTGTTACTTTAATTATGCTGAGGAGGAGGGAGGGGAAGTCTCTCCAGTTTTTATAAGTTAAACCCTGTATTTTGCATCTTGGTATTACAGAGACAGTTTACTTTCTTTTTATTCTTTAATAAATCTTTTCTGTTAAGGACTTGGTTGATCTTTCCTTGGGTGAATTCTCAGGGAAAGGGGAGGAGGAAGGCATCCCTCTGTAGTTGAATCCCAGTATCTCTCCTAGGAGAAGGGAGGGGGGAGGAAGCAGGGGAGAATGGTTTACTTCTCCTAGCTGTAAGAACTCCATGGATTTGGGGCTCTTGGAATCCCCAAGGATTTTGGGGAAGGACTGTGTCCCAATACACGTACATTATTGGGTGGTGGCAGCTTTTACCAGATCTAAACTAGGATTTTAGTTTAGGGGAGTCCATGCAGGTCCCCATCTTGGAACCCAACAGCTCTAAGTGGGGGTGAGACCTATGACACCCTTACATTCTATTCCTACGAACTTCAAAGAGAGCTATCCCCACGTGAGCTGACAGTTGAAATTCCTGCAGCTAACTGTGGTAGACCAAGTTCAGCTTGGCCAGGAAGCTTTGAATGAATAAATAAATGTTAACCATCAAAATGTACTAAATGGGGAAGAGGGGGAGAGGCAACTTCAAACTAAAGGGCAAAATTCCCAGTACTGATGAACACTGCAGATCTGTCCTGTGCGCATCAGGATCATAGTAAATATAGATAGAAAAGGCATACTGCACCACCGATTCCATCTTCCTCACACGTGGAAATTCCAGTAGACTCCATTCTAATCCTACAGCTGGTCTTTTGAGTTATCTATTGATTTCTGCTGGTTAATGTTTGGTTTTAACCAGACCAATTGTCTCATGAACCTCAGACCATTACTTTGCTTAAACATCTAGTCGCTCAACAGAGCAATAAAGATCTATTGATTTTTCTGGCTCCTGTGGCTACTGATCCTCCAGCGGATGCCAACAAAGACTAGTAGAAATCAACAAAGCAGATCAAGAATTCCACTGGAGTCAACTGGACTTCCCATAAGGCATGGCTGTTCATTACCATTGCTTCTACCACATTTTGGGGATTGTGGGAATTTCTTGCAAAATTGACTCAAAATGAAAAAGCAACAAACCAATAGATCTTCAGTATTATCCAGATGAAATGACAGAGTATTCATATGTTTTTAAAAGAGGCTAATAAATAAAAGGAAAAATCACAGAATCATAGACATGTACAGCTGGAAGGGACCTCAAGAGGTCCTCTAGTCCAGCTCCCTGAACTGGGGCAGGACCAAATATATCCAGACCATACCTGACAGGTGTTTGCCCAACCTGGTCTTAAAACCTCTAGTGATAGGGATTCCACATCCTCCCTTGGAAGCCTGTTCCAGTGCTTAACTATGTTTATAGCTAGACAGCTTTTCCTAATGTCTAACCTAAATCTTCTTGCTGCAGATTAAGCCCATTACTTTTTGTCCTACTTTCAGTAGACATGGAGAGCAATTGATCATCGTCCCCTTTAGAACAGCCCTTAACATATTCGAAGACTTATCAGGTCTTCTCCTCAGTCTTCTTTTTCTCAAGATTGAACATACCCAGTTTTTTTTTTAACCTTTCCTAATAGGTCTGGATTTCTAAACCTTTTATGATTTTTCTAGCTCTTCTCTGGACTCTCCCTCATTTGTTCCCATCTTTCCTGCAGTGTGGCACCTTTAACTGGACACAATACTTGAGCTGAGGCCTCACCCGTGCTGATTAGAGTGGGACAATTATCTCCTGTGCTCTCCTTCCCCACTAAGTAAGGGGCTTATATTTTCCTTCATCTTTCTCTTGCTCCTAACGGATTTATAGAACTTCCTCCACTTTCTGAAACAAAACGTTGTCCCCAGTACATTCCAAGAACTTACTGTATATTTTGTGTTTTGCTGTATAATTACCCAGGTATCTGTTGGAAAAGTAAAAGTCCCATATTACTACCAGATCCGGTGTTTTGGCTATTTCTGTTATTTGCTTTAGAAATTCTTCATCCACCTCATGATTTGGTCATCTATATTGGGTTCCTACCATGATATCACCCCTGTTTTTCCCCTTTTATCTTTATCCAGAGACTTTCAACTATTCTACTTCTTGCCTCCTTCTGGACATCAGAACCAGTGTATATATTTCTGACGTATAAGGCAACGCCACCTTCCTTTTATTTTTTTCCTGCTTGTCCTTCCTGAACAAGCTATATTCCTCTGAGTGAGCTTTCCAATTTCACATATAATTTTAGATAAATAATTAAACTTCTTATTTGGTTACATGGACTATAAGACCGAACGCTGTCCTTGAAGGCATGTGATTTTACATGCATACTACCTACAAGAAAGCTGGGTAGAGGAAAAGTGTGAGAAATGGGAGATGAATGGTCTTTTATTAACAAATCTTCCTTTCTAAGAAACAAGTCATTTATCAAAGCAGTGTACTTCCACCAACTGTCAAAACACTTGGTCTAATTATATGTGATGAACAATGAACTAGAAGCGCAGGAAAGAACTGTAGCTGTGATAAGATTGGGGGGATCTTTATACACTTATATTTAGACCACAAATCCAAATGTATTAATAATTTTAATAATGCAAGATGGTTGAGTTTTATTTGTCTACAGGATATTAATTTTGTATTGTGATTAGCCAATTGAAATTATTTGATTTTTACACATTTTCGTGGAGTACCATTCCTATCTCATTAACCTATGCTTTGAAGTGGAGTTTTGCTTTGTTTTGGTTATATTTTGAAGCATGATCTGAAGCCCTTCTTTTGAATGAAGAAGTTGTTAAAATGCAACAGCGCTGGCGGGCTGGGATGCCCACTTTCGCACTATTTATTTTAAATCTATTTTGCTAAGAGATGTACTAACTTCTAGTATGAATGTTGCATAGGTACATTTCTTCTTGTTCACCATTCACTCTTGAAGCAAGATAACGTTTGGGACTCATTCTGCCAAACTTATTAAAGTTGAGTAGTACCTTACTCTGCAGTGGTGTCAATGGGATGACCGGGAGGTAAAATACTACTCAGCATGAGTACGTGTGGCTGAATCAGGCCCACAGTAAACACACATTATGTGGGGAAATGTGCAGCTGCAGCTTAGGCTTTGTCTACACTACACAGCTTTTAGCAACACCCCGGCCGTGTCGACAAGGCCATGTCCCTAAAAGTTAGGCAGTGCAAATGCTGTTTGTTGGCACTTTTGCCGACAAAATACTTTCACCCCCTATGAGCAGGGTTCGCATTGTTGACAGGAGAGCACTCCTGCCAACAACACGGGTGTTCACACAGGCACTTCCCGTGGCAAAATTTTTGTCTTTCGAGGGGGGCTTTTTAAGCACCTGTGAATGTGTTGTCGTGCAATTGGCAGTGTAGACAAAGCCTTAGGCTATAAGACTTACAGGCACCTAAGGTGACAGATGAATTTGCAGCTGAGATCAAGAAAGTTGCTAGGTTTCATTAACACATTCCACAACATGAGGATAATGGGGGCGGGGGAAGGAAAATGGATGAGTAGGGGGACAATTCTATCACCAAGTGAAAGACTGTGCACTGTGGAAAAAAGAATGATGCATTTGAAATATTAGTTAGATGTAGCTTTTAGCCCCCAAATCACTGATTTTATCAGGACCACTTGCAGAGCCAATCACTGCCACTCATCCTGGAGAATGATATTAATGGATAAAAATAAAATGTTGAAAACTGAAAGAAACTACCCACTACTTAGGGATATAACCACCAATCGCATGAACGTGGGGGCAAAGTGCCTGGCAGGTGCAAAGAAAGCAAACGAAATATTTAGCATATAAACAAAGGAATTAATTACCAAGGTAAGTGAATAATGTTCTAATTGCACAAAGACTCTTCTTAGGGTTCAGTATGTGCATGTAGATGTCTAAGGCCTGGTCTACACTAGTCTGTTATTTTGGAATTATCTGAGTTAATTAAAAAAAAAAAAAAAGATTCCATCCACATGACCAAAGCGGCTTTTTCAATTTCAAGGGCTCTTTAAATCAATTTCTGTACTCCACCTCGGCAAGTGGAGTAGCGCTTAAATCGAGATAGCAATCCTGGGTTTAAGGTATTGTGGATGCAATTCAACGTTATTGGCCTCCGGGAGCTATCCCAGAATGCTCCCTTGTGACCGCTCTGGACAACACTCTCAACTCCAATGCACTAGCCAGGTGGCCAGGAAAAGCCCCGGGAACTTTTGAATTTCATTTCCTGTTTGGTCACCATCAGCACAGGTGACCATCAGCACAGTCCACCATCACAGGCAACCATTCAGAGTCCACCATCACAAGAGATCACGAAGTCCTGGATTTGCAGACGAGCTCCAGCACGGTCCGAACGGGAGGTACTGGATCTCATTGTATGTTGGGGAGATGAGTCTGTTATGGCAGAACTATGTTCCAAAAAAAGGAACGCAAATATGTAAGCTAAAGTCTCCAGGGCCATGACGGAAAGAGGCTACTCCAGGGACACAGAGCAGTGTCGTACAAAAACCAAGGAGCTCAGGCAAGCGTACCAAAAAGCCAGAAAGGCAAACGGGTGCTCTGGGTCACAGCCCCATACATTCTGCTTCTACCATGAGCTCCATGCAATTGTGGGGGGTGACGCCACCACTACCCCACCACTGTCCGTGGACACCTGCAAGGGGGGAGTTGCACGGAGCGAGGAAGAAGAGTCTATACAAGGAGCCACATATTAACCTCTGAAGAGCCGCATGTGGCTCTGGAGCCACAGGTTGGCCACCCTTGTTCTAGTCTCATTGATGCAGGTTGAGCCTCCCTGGGGAACTCAGATGGCTGGTTTGTGAAACTGTTCTGTAAGGGTGTATCTACACTGCAATTAAAAACCCGCAGCTGGCGCTTACTCGGGCTTGTGGGACTCAGGCGAAGGGGCTGTTTAATTGCAGTGTAGACATTCCCACCTCACAGGGTCCTAGACCCCTGGCTCTGAGTCCAGCCTGGGCCTGAACATCTACCCCAAAATTAAACAGCCCTTTAGCCCAAGCCAGCTGGCATGAGCCAGCCATGGGTTTTGAACTGTAGTGTGGACATACCCTAAATGTCAGCTCAGGTTCTGAGTCAGAATGATACATTTTACCGTAGGGCAGAGGTTCAAACTGTGGTTCTTAGACCACCAGTGGTCCAGAACCTCCATTCAGGTGCTCCGCAGATAGGTGGGTGATCCTTCATTCCTTAGAGGGAACGAAGGATCACCCACCTAATTAGTGGAGCTGCACAGGCATGGCTTTACTAATTAGGTGCCTGGACCCTGGAGAAGACGCACATGTAAGGTGAGGTGGTGGCCTTGGGTGAAATAGGGGGTAGTTGGAGGTGGCAGTGGGGTGAAAAGAGGGGATAGAGGGAATTTAGGATGTGCAGTTCAGTGGTGGCCAGAGAAAGAGGTGACTTTCCCCAGCTTCAGGGCTGCAGCTGCCGAGGAGAGAGGACACATCCATCACATTAGAAAGGTAAGACTAGTGGTATTAAAATATGAGTTGTGTGCTTTTATTTGTAGAACAAAAAAATGTTTATTATTAATTATTAAGTTTTTCTTTATATAGCGCTTTCATCCAAGTATCAGAGGAGTAGCCGTGTTAGTCTGGATCTGTAAAAAGTGACAAAGAGTCCTGTGGCACCTTATAGACTAACAGTTGTATTAGAGTCTGGACTACCCACTTTCCTGACTCCAAAGAGAAAAAAGTTTGAGAACCACTGGTGTAGGGAATAAGCTCTCTGTTAACATGCACAGTTTCAGCCCTATATTTAAAACAAGTTACTTTGTATCTATGAAACTATCAGGTCCAGATTCAGCACTCAGATACACACCCAAGGGGGCAGAATGAAGTTCACATGCTCATATCCAACATGACGTCAGTGGGACTTACATACACATCCCCAAGGACGGAATTTGGTCTCTAAAGATATCTGTAAAATAAATGCTAAATAAAGTGAACACATCGAAGAAAAGGATTAAAATATGTACTGATTCCATAGTCACTATTATTAGGCATGATGGTGCAGGTTACATTCTAACTTATGCCGGCAGTGTCAGTGACTGGAGTGGGTATGCCTGTGTGGCATTATACTTGTGTATAGTATGATGTCTTTAAAAGTGCTGGGTGGAGAGATCTTGCTTCACTTTTGAGCCTGTGTTTATCCCAGTGATCTCCTGTCAGCAGTGCAGATAGTAATAACCTCCCATAACCCCACCTCTCATGTATCTATGTTGCCCCAGGGCTGGCAGCCTTCTGAGTGGGCACACCATGGGGATACTGGGTCATGACATTCAAACCCCTCTCCCATCTCTAGCTCATCTGCACAGGAGCAGACGTAATCTGTAATAAAGGAGAGTTCAAACGCCGCTTGGGTTCCCAAGACCCACATTTTACTATTGGTTACAAACTAATAGAGTGAATCGTGTCATGGGTTTGAAATATCAGTTCAAACGTTGCAGAAGGAAAGCCCTTAGCTGGAGTGGTATAATGGAGGATCATCTTGCGAGCAAAGTCCCTGAAAAATTTGGACACAGGCACATGGATTAGCAGGTAGAAAAGTATAAAATCGTGCTCTCATTGAGGTGAATGGCAAAACTCCCATTGACTTTATCGGGGCTTGGACCTCATTCCACACTTCTATCATTAAAGCTTCCTTTCTATGCGAGGTATGAAGGGGTTCCTAACCCTCTGGGCTGGACACGTAGTTTGAGTCACAACCAGTCTCCAAAAGAACCAAACTAGTGTCTAAGGGCCAGATTGTGTAGCTTTTCCAGCGACACTGCCTTCAGTGGGACTACTTATGTGGGTAAACGCTCACCATCATACAGGGCCAGCTCCAAGGGTTTTGCCGCCCCAAGCGGCGAGGGGAAAAAAAAAAGCTGCTATCGTGATCCGCGGCAGCTCTACCACGCCGCTTTCTTCTTCAGTGGCAATTCGGTGGCAGGTCCTTCCCTCCACGAGGGGCCGAGGGACCTGCCGCTGAATTGCCGCCCAAGAGCCCAACGTGCCGCCCCTTCCCCTTGGCCGCCCCAGCACCTGCTTGCTGCGCTGGTGCCTGGAGCCGGCCCTGCCATCATGAGCTCTATAACCTAGCCCTAATAAAGCAGCGCAGGATAAACAAAAGCAGATCAGGGTCTTCACAATGTTCAGAGTCCACTGGAAGCTGTTAAGAAAGAACCAGGACACCTCAGCCCACATTTCCATAATACAACCTGTGGACACTACAAAATTGATTCACAAGTATTTTCACCAATTTTTTTAAAAACACTACATTCATTTCACTGTGATTCAAGAGGGCATTATTAATAGAGCTGTCTGAAATTTTGAGTGAGGTGGGGGTTGCATTTTTCACATTCCCCTCCCTATTTCTTATGGAAAATTCAGAATGAAGTTTTTCTAAATAAAAAGAATTTTTTCAGTTTCAAAACATTGGGTTTGGAATATTCAAGGTTTTTCTCCCTTTCTTTCACTTTTTAAAAAAACTTTCCTCCCCAGTGAAGAAAGTGAGAGAAAAGGAAAAAGCTTCACTTTCTCTCACTTTATTTAACTTTTTTCCACATTTTTCCTTGGAAAGCAGCAAAACAAAACAAACCCTTGAAAATGGATTTCCCCTACCCCCCCCCCCAAACACACTATTCCTTTTTTTGTTTTGGGGGGGGTTGGGGTTTTTTTTGTTTTTTTGTTGTTTTTTTACTTTTTCCAAATTTTTCCAGTGGGAAAAGAGAGAGAGACTGGGAATTACTATGTAATAAAAAGTTTAAAAGTTCACTAAATTTTGAAATTTTTGTAAGAAATCCCCAAAGGTTTATTTTGATTTTTTTTTTGGTCAAAACTGAATTTTTTTTCATGAAAAGATTTATTTTTTGACTTAAATCCATTTTTGACCAGCCCTCATTATTTATTATTTTCAAGAATATGGTATTCATGAAAATATTATAATACTCTTGAGTTCCACAAATTTTGGTGCCAGTGATTATTTATATGAAAATTTACATCTGACATTTGCTATTCATTATTTCCTACTCTTCCATTTTCAGTCATCCAACCAAGAAGAAAAACTTAGGTTATCAGCCAAACAGCCTGAGCGCTAATAGTCTAAATAAGCAGATCACAAAGAACCAATCAATTGAAAATTATTTATTCAAACTATCTGACCATTGCTTACACATATATAAGAAGAAAAGCAGGATCAGATCCACAAGTGAGCTGCTATACAAAAGAACTAAAATGTATAACAAATATTACTTGTAATGAATAGGTTAACCCACTTTACAGATGCATAGTAAATATGCAGCACTTCCCTCTGGTAACCCACTAGTCGGGTTGGGTATGAGTTCTTCTAACCAAATGTTTTCCTCTTGCAATCTTTTCTCAGCTGTTTAATGATAATCGTATCTACCTGACAGGAAGTATGTGCATGGGTCAGATGTGAGTGCAGTTTCTACATGACAGCAGTTGTATGATTTTTATTTAGCACCATATTAGGACTCAGCTGGAAGCAAGACCCTGACTATGAAAACCAGATGATGTGCTGGCAGGAATAGAGAATTCAACGTAGCACAGATAGCATTAATCTCAAGGGGTATCCCCTTGAAAAAAGCATTGCTTCTGCTTAAAACCAAAGCTTTCCCAAATAATGCCTTAAGATCAGAGAGCAATGGAAGTGACTCAGACACCACAGGGGATGATGAACTGATCTTACAGAACGTGACACTGTAAAGCAAAGTATATTGATGCAGTTTGAGGCTGTTTAGCCAGTGACCCAGATTTTGCTCTAAAATGCAAATGCGAAGTCAATGGGAACTGTCCACATGCATCCAGGGGTAGAATTCCAAGTTCCTCTACTTTGTTGTATAAGGGCTCATATCCTACTCCAATTGAAGTTAATGGCAAAACTCCCATTGACTTCAGTGGAAGGACACAAGAACATAAGAATGGCCTTAGTGGGTCAGACCAATGGTCCACCCAGTGTCCGGTCTTCCAACAGTGGCTGGTGCCAAATGCTTCAGAAGGAATGAACAGAACAGGAAAATTATCAGGTGATCCTTCCCTTGTCATCCAGTCCCAGTTTCTGGCAATCAGAGGCTAGGGACACCTAGAGCATGGGGTTGCATCCCTGTCCAACTTGGCTAGTAGCCCTTGATGGACCTATCCCCTATGAATTAATATAATTCTTTTTTGAATCCAGTTATAGTTTTGGCCTTCTCAACATCCTCTGGCAACAAGTTCTACAGGTTGACTGTGCATTGTGTGAAAAAGTACTTCCTTATTTTTGTTTTAAACCTGCTGCCTATTAAATTCATTGGATGACCCCAGGTTTGTGTGTTATGTGAAGGAGTAAATAACACTTTCATATTCACTTTCTCTACGCCAGCCATGGTTTTATGGACCTTTATTATATCCCCTCTTAGTTGTCTCTTTTCTAAGCTTTTTACTTTCTCCTTAAGTGGAAGCTGTTCCATATCCCTAATCATTTGTGTTGACCTTCTCTGCACCTTTACCAATTAAAATATATCTTTTTTTGAGATGGGTTGACCAGAACTGCATGCCATACACCAGGTGTGGGCGTACCATGGATTCATAAAGTGGTATTATGATATTTTCATTTAATTATCTATCCCTTTCCTAAGGTTCCTAACATTCTATTAGCTTTTTTGACTGCCGCTGCACACTGAGCAGATGTTTTCAGAGAATTATCCACAATTCCAAGATTTTTTTCTTAAGTGGTAACAGCTAATTTAGAACACATCTTGTATGTATAGTTGGGATTATGTTTTCCAGTGTGCATTACTTTGCATTTATCAACACTGAATTTCAACTGCCATTGTGTTGCCCAGTTGTCCTGTTTTGTGAGATCCCTTTGTAACTCTTCACAGTCTGCTTTGGACTTAACTCTTGTGAGTAATTTAATACTGTCTGCAAATTTTGCCACATCACTATTTAACCCTCTTTTCATATTATTTAGGAATATGTTAAACAGCACAGATTGTAGAAGACCCTGTTATGTACCACTTTTCCATTGTGAAAGCTGACCATTTATTCCAATGCTTTGTTTCCTATCTTTTAACCAGTTACTGATCCATGAAAAGAAAGAAAGAAAAAAAAAAAACCTTCCCTTTTCTCCCATGCCTGCTTACTTTGCTTATGAGCCTTTGGTATGGGACCTTGTCAATGTCTTTCTGAAAATCTAAGTACACTATAGCCACTGGATCACCCTTGTCCACATGCTTGTTGATCCCTCAAAGAATTCTAGGAGATTGGTGAGGCATGATTTCCCTTTACAAAAGCCCTGTTGACTCTTTCCCAACATATTGTGTTTATCTATGTGTCTGCTAATTCTGTTCCGATAGTTTCAGCTAATTTGCCTGGTACTGAAATTGGGCCTACTGGCTTGTAATTGCTGGGATTACCTCTAGAGCCTTTAAATAGCTGATTTAAGCGATAGGCTACATATCAGTTAGTAGTTCTGTAATTTCACATTTGAGTTCCTTCAGAACTCTTGGATGAATACCGTCTGGTCCTGGTGACTTATTACTGTTAAATTTATTAATTTGTTCCAAAGCCTCTCCTATTACCATGTCACCTTTGTCACCTAAAGAGAATGCCTCACGTGTGGGAATCTCCCCCACATTGCCTGCAGTGAAGACCGACACAAAACATTCATTTAGCTTCTCTGCAATGGCCTTGTCTTCCCAGATTGCTCCTGTAGCACTTTGATCACCCAGTGGCCCCCGCTGATCATTTGGCAATCTAGCCCTGAGGGAAATCTTTGATTTCTATAAAAAAAAAACAGGAGTACTTGTGGCACCTTAGAGACTAACAAATTTATTTCAGCATGAGCTTTCGTGAGCTGCGAGCTTTAGCTCACGAAAGCTCATGCTGAAATAAATTTGTTAGTCTCTAAGGTGCCACAAGTACTCCTGTTTTTTTTTGCGGATACAGACTAACACGGCTGCTACTCTGAAACCTTTGATTTCTATGTGACTTTCTTTCCACCAAATGTGTAAATATTTTCCTTTGGGTGAGGATATGTAGCATGTATGATAAAATCTAAAATAGTTATGTTGATTAGTAAAAAGGCCAGTATAAAGGAAACGTAGTTATTCAACATTAGCATTACAGAACCCACAATTAAACAGATTCCTTACAACTGAAGACTAGTTCCAGACTGTAGGCGGAAAATATATTTCAAACAAATATTCTGCAGTCAGTACCATCTGTTCCCTCTTTGTGTGAAGTATTTTTATTTGCTGTAAGCAATGAGCCTAAACAGGTTTTAAGAGGTTTATTATTAATAAATGAATTTGGAAACATTGCAAAGGAATTCACAGCATGGATTTACTTAGCACTTCAAGTCAATATTTTGAAACCAATGTTTAGTGATAGGCTCCTAATCCAGATTTAGCCTCCTATATAAGAGTGACCTGATTTTCAGAGGAGCTGAGCATCAGCAATAACTATACAATATCAATTATGAGAGGAAGCGATGAATAAGTTCTTCAGTTGAATCTTCAGGAGGAATAGAGTGGTGTATGCTGCATGTAATTAGTCAAGCTGAAGTTTGCCAGGCACCTCAGGGTAATGACTGTATTCGTGTTAAGAGTGCCATGGGATGACACCTCCAGCTGCACAGTTCTCCACAGCACCACATGGTGGAACTGGTTTCAGTACTGACTCTGCGATAAAAGAGATCCCTACTGAAATGTCAGAACCACTTCCAGCAGCCTCCATGTTCTCCTTGAAGGTCAGCCATCCAAGCACTGGCCAACTTCACTTTATGTCCCCTGTTCCCCTGCTTGTGAAACAACAGTTTAATCTGAGGGCTGTAACACTTGGGTCTAATTCTGGTTGTTGGGCTTGGTGCAGAGGTGGCTGAGTGGTGCTTAGTGGCCTATGATATTCAGGAGGTCAGCCTAGATGAGCTGGTGTTTCCTTTTGGCCTTAAATTCTAATTCTATGACTTCTAAGAGCTGACAAGATAGCCACTCCAGCTGGCACAGCTGTAGTCTCACTAATTATGGAATAAAGTGTACACACTAAGTGTGAGCAGAGAGATATGGAGCATGCATTCCCCTAAACCAGTTATTTGTACATGTTGCTAATGCAAATAATATCATTAGTGTTGATAGAATGGAAGTTAAATATGATAAAGTTTCTAAACCCAAGACAATGAGGTCTTACATAACTTATGTCAAGAGACTATATCATTGTTAAACACATTCAGCAACAGTTCTATACAAGCATAGCAACCTTCAGTCAATGTATTCTCCCTGGTTCTTCTTATTGAAATGCTCTTTTGGATAAGACTGATGGGTGAAATACATTTTCCGGCAGCTCAGTGCTGATGCAGTATCTGTACTATAAAGAAAAATCTTTTTCCTTGGTTTTTACTTTACTCACTCTAGGTGTGAAAGTTCTACTTAAAAAAGTACTGTAACATCTGCTTCTCTACTCCTAGGCATTGCCGTGGTTTATATTTTCTAGTTACTGTAAACTGGTGGAATGAAGATTATTGTGCTACAATTTATCAAGATCAGGATATTAGATGTATTGTAGAGGTAGGGGAAGGAGACAAGGTTGGAGAAAAAAATTCACAGTAAATCCTATGCACAAAAAATTCAACCATCTGGTTTTGATCTAGAGAGGTCAGACAGTAAGAGGACCAAAGCTATCTGTATCTTCTTGTCATAAGCATACAGCTAAGGGTAGCATAAAAGCCCTACTTTACCTGTAAAGGGTTAAAAAGCTCAGATAACCTGGCTGGCACCTGACCCAAAGGACCAATAAGAGGAGAAGATACTTTCAAATCTGTGGGGGAAGGTTTTTGTTTTGGGTTCCTTTGTTCTCTCTGGGTCAGTGAGGAGCCAGGGCAGAGAAAATACATATCCCTAAGCCATATCTGAACTAAGCATCTAATATTACAGAAATAGTAAGTAATAGCAAGGAAATGTGTTAGATTATCTTTTGTTTTAGCTTGTTAATTTTCCCTGTGCTAAGAGGGAGGTTTATCCTTGTTTTTGTAACTTTAAAGTTTTGCCTAGAAGGGAAATCCTCTGTGTTTTTAATCTGATTACCCTGTAAATTACCTTCCATCCTGATTTTATAGAGGTGCTTCTTTTACTTTTTCTTTATAATAAAGTTCTGTTTTTAAAAATCTGATTGGGGTTTTTAGGACACTAAAAACCCAAGGGTCTGGTCTGTGCTCACCTTGGTCACTCTCAAGGCTTCCCAGGAAAGGGGGTGAAGGGGCTTGGGATATTTTGGGGGAAAACAGGAACTCCAAGTGGTCCTTTTCCTGATTCTTTGTCTAACTCACTTGGTGGTGGCAGCATACTGTCCAAGGACAAGGAAGGATTTGTGCCTCGGGGAAGTTTTTAACCTAAGCTAGTAAAAAGAAGCTTAGGGGGTCTTTCATGCAAGTCCCCACATCTGTACCCCAGTTCAGAGTGGGGAGGGAACCCTGACACTTCTTAAAAATTATCCTGAGTCATGCAAACTGCAAAATCTCTCAGCTGGGATTTTCAAAAGAGTCTAAGAGAGTTTGGTGCCCAAGTCTCATTAAATGTCAATGGGATTTGGGTGCCTAACATTTTTAGGCCCTTTTGAAAGCCCCAACTTGCAGGCACTCATATTAAAACCTTACAAAAACCTAGATAGCTACATTAGATAGGAAACACTCATTGAAAACTAGGGGTTGAAATAAGAGTAACTAAAACAATGGAAATAATTGTCATGAAGAAATTTAGCCAGGAACTAACTGGCAGAAGAATCAAGGCAACAACAGTAATACAATGGTGCAGGTCTTTGATAGGATCACCTTTAAAAATCTGGTACTTCTTGAGATGCCTAAATGAGAGTTGAGCTCTTCTGAAAATCTGATCCTAATTGTGAAATCAGGAAAATCTGGCCCATCTCACAGAGAATACAGCAAACTAGGGAAGTAGAGTAACAAAAGCAAAGACAACTCTTCGGCCTTGCACTGTGTTAAATTCTTAATGGGAAATAAGGAAGGAAGGAAGGTTCTCCAGGTGCCGGACTATTGTAAATGCAGGTAATTGATCTAATGAGGGTATTCCTAGCAGGGAATCCCTCCTCAATGCTGCACAAAAAAGCAACCCTCCCCAACTTCACCTTGCCTCTATTGCCCTGACCAATGGCAACCCTTCATAATCCAAAGTTTGATGATCTATTGCAGCCTGTCCATCTTTTTATTGTTTAAGCCATAAAATGAGAATAATGATACAGACCTTTGTAAACCTTTGAGATTCACAGCTTTGAGATCTACTGATAGAAGTAGTAATAACAACAACAACAATTATCTCTCTACACATGTAGTAAATGGCAGCTTTGACCACATAGGAACTGCAGGACTGGTTGTCTAAATTGTAACAGATTGGACCAGATTTAGCCTAGGGATCCTTATGGACTAAATTGCATCTTTAGAAGTACAGGGAGATGCATATCTCCAACACCAGAGGAGTGCCAGGTAAACGGAGTAGAAATTTCTTTTACCAAAACTTTTCCAGTGAAAAATACAGGTTTGGGTTGATTGAAACATTTGGCAAATTCTTATTGAATTTGCCAAATTGTTTCAGATGAATAAACCAAAAAGATTCTGAAAATATTGAAATGTTTCACTGACATTTTCAATTCAATTTTTTTTTTCATTTCCAAGTATCCTTCAATTTTATTTATTTGTTAAAAAAAAAAACCTACAAAAAAAGCCCAAAATTGAAACAAAGTGTTTTATTTGACCCAAAACAGGGCTTTTATTTTTAGGAATTGCAAGCAAACCCCCCAAATCATATATTTGCACAGGTCTAGTACCAGGAAGTCAGTGTGTGTCAGTGACGGGGACATACTCAGGGTACGAGGACAACAATGACCCGCAAATTATGAGTTTTCAAATGATACCTCACAAGTCATACCTTGTACAAAGATTAGTACAATAAGGGACACAGGGGTATATATATTCTATCACAGCAACACCCATCCAAATTCCCATTTTTCTATTGGGAGAGGCCGGGTATGTTGTGTCAGCCCTTTATAAATAATGCAGTTGGGGTGAGGTAGGAGGCGTGTGGTGCATGGGGGTGCATCCATAGACCCCTGCACAGCCACATAGGTCTATGACATGATCTGCCCCCAAATCCACAGCTTTAACAGAGCACAAAGACTTTGTCTTGAGTGCTACATTTGACACCAATATCCACGCATTTACACCGAGGGCATTAACTGAAAGCAGCATATTGGCGAGGTAGCAATAAAGTGCTGAAAATGTTGAATGCAGCTGGCTGGGCCATGACAGCTATTTATTTACTGTAGTCATTCCCTAAATCTGCATTCCATCTGCCATCTGCATAAATAATGAACAGAGCAATAAATATAGCAGGATTACCAAACAATTTCACTCAGCTTCTCCTGACTCTGTGAAATTCTGCAGTGATTCATTTGCTTGGCTGGGCCCCACGGGCAGGTTTGAACTAGGGGCTTTATTTTTGTACCACAATCTGGGGCTTCCAAAAAGCAATTCCTACACAGCTACTGCTTCAGAAAGAATTCTTCAGACTACATTCTCTCTCTCGCTCTTTTTTAATTTACCGGGAGGGAAAGGTTCTTTTGAACTACAGTAGCTGAACCTGCTCCAGTCATAGGTCACTGACTTTGAGACAGAAATTTCAGATACTTATAGTAGGTTCTCTTCTTGCTGAAAATCTATTTTGCCAATTTCTCTTCAACGAGGATGATACCAAAAGTCATTTGCTATTATCCTTTCACTGAGAATCACATTCACGTACCTGCACCATGTTAATATCACAATGATATGGGCTGGGCGTCACTGCCTTTTACTGGAGAGAGTCAGAATTGCTTAGATGTGTGTCAAAGGCCTTCTGATGATGAAAATTAGAAACAGATTCAACAGCACAGTTAAGCCACACAAAAAAAAAAGCCAACTTGGATCAATGTTTTAGCAGAAAGGTGACCCTAGAACATTTTGTCATCTTAAAAAAAAAATTGATGGACAATTCATAAATTTAACACGTACTTCGTATTTATTTATTATTATTATTATTTCATAGTATATGGTAGTATGTAAAGACCAAATCTGAGAGTGAGATCCCATTGTGCTAAGCATTGCAAACACATGAGAAGAAACAGTTCCTGCCTCCAAAGAGTTTATAATCTAATTTGACAAGACAGCCAAGGAGTGAGAGAAAAGGAGCAGCTCCACTTTAAAAACAAGGAACTGAGACACTGAGGGCTTGGCTACACTTGCAAGTTAGAGTGCATTAAAGCAGCCCCAGGTGCCCTAACTCACAACCCATCCACACTGGCAAGGCACTTAGAGTGCCTGGACTCTGCAGCTGAAGCGCTCCTGGTAATCCACCTCCATGAGAAGCATAACGCTCACTGTGCCTCGGCTGAAATGCCCCAGCATCAGTGTGAACGAGGCGTTGCATTACTGTGCTTTGATTGGCCTCTGGAAGTGTCCCATAATCCTCTTAAGTCAAGTTGCCACTCTCATCATTGTTTTGAACTCGGCTGTAGGAATGCGGATATGCCCTTTCAAAGCTCCATTTCTGACAGCCAGCTGCTTATCTGCTCCGGGACAAAGCAACCATTAGTGTGGTATGTTGCTGCTGTGAGTGTGAAAGAGAGGCGGGGGGAGGGAGGTCTGGTGCTGTCTGAACTTACAAGACAGCATGCTGACAAGCTCTCAGCCCCCCGAAAACCCACTCTCTTCCCCCACATACACACAACACATTCCCTGTCACACTCCACCACACCCACCCTCCATTTGAAAAGCATGTTGCAGCCACTTGCATGCTGGGATAGCTACCACAATGCACTGCTCTTTGTGGCGTTGCAAGAGTTGCTAATGTGGCCAAGCCAGTGCGCTTGAATCTGACAATGTGAACACACTGCCACGCTTTCCCTACTGCGCTCTCCGAGGGCTGGTTTAACTCAGAGCGCTCTACATCTGCAAGTGTAGCCAGGCCCTGAGTAATTAAATGACTTGCCGAAAGGCTGACAGCAGATCTGCAGCAAAGCCAAGAATCCACATCTCCTGAATGCCAGTCCAGCACCTTCCCCACAAGACCATCTTTCCCCCATCAACAGTGTATCGGTGCAGAAGTATTTGCTTTACTGTTTCATTTTTTATTAATACAGGCTCAAACCCAGGAGAAAATCCCTTTCCCCCCGCAAATTACTGCCATTCAAAAGCATTGTTTGGCCAAGTATTTCAATAGAGATCTATTTGTATTGTACCGTACTGAACTGGGGGAAAGGGGGGGGGGAAATCAGCAGAACTGCAGTTTTCTAATCTTGTCCTAAATGCATTCTAGCAAACAGTTACACGCAACATTTATCACGTAGGTGGCACAAGAGGGCTGTGCGAACTTTGCCATTGACGTGTCCTGGAAGGTCACAGAGCAACACAATTTGGCTGTGAAGTCATTCCAAGAGCTTTATTCCTACATTGACTTAAGACACTTTCAACAGTTAAAAAAAAAATTGTTCTCAAACAACGTTCATACAACATCAGAGAGGGAAATGGACGAGGTCAGAACAGGGCATTTTGGGAAAGAACTAAATGATCTCTAGGGGAGCTTTCCCCCCCAGGAGGCTGATGGAGGGCTCGAGATCCTGGCTGGGCTCGTAACTGGCCCTTTAGTCCAGAGAGCACTATGCTGAAGAGTGTCGCCATCCCACAGCCGGTTACTGGGAGGAAAGTATGGTCCATTCGGGATTGTGCTGCAGTTTTTGCCCTAGCAGCAATGGGCCATTCTAGTACACCAGACATGGGTTTCCCAGCACGACACACCAGACCAGTAAGTGTTGTCAGAGGCTCTTGATGGTGAAGAAAGCAAGTCGATCCAATAGGAGGGGTCCGAATGCTCCCTAATACAGATCAAATTGCCCTTTGCTTTGCCATGCTCTGCACACTGCCACCCCCAAGGTTGCAGGGACTCTTAGGAAGGGCTGTGGTACAAGATGGGCTGAGACACACACTGGAGTGAATTGCTGCCCAGAGGAACTGGGAGGCAGCAAGAACCATGCCAAGCCTAGAATGAGATGCTACCAGGTGCCGCCCCAGGGGGATGTAATTCTGCAGCAGGAGGGAGCTGCTCGAGGAGGAGGAACCACTAGGCCAGGTATGGCCGAGTAGCAGCCCTGGAACCCCACAGCGGGCAGCAGGGGCTGGAGGAGAGAGTTCACAACGACTTCCCAGCTAGACACAGGGAAAGGGGGTCTTACGGGGCAGCTCGTGATACCAAGGAGGTGTGTGTCCGGGCTGCAGCAGCTCAGGAAGGAGCAGAGCTGGGTCAGTGCAGGAGTGGAGATGGCTTCCGGAGACAAGCCAGCAGAGCTGGCTCCCATTTCTGGTGAGCCACCCAAGCCCCACATACCAAGGGGGCTGGGGATGGAGTTTTTAGGGGGCTCCTTGAGCTGGTGGCCGATGCAAGGTGGGCAGGACTAAGAGATTATTAGGGTTGTTCCTACTGAACTAGCAGCGATCGGTGCAGAGACAGAGGAAGGGGAGATCAAGCTGCGGGGTTGGGGGGAGATGAGCCCAGCAGCCCTATGGCTCGGATTCCCTCCTAGCCCATCTGCAGAGCAAGTGCCCCCAGTCTCATGACAGATCATTCCCTCTAACTGCCCCCCCATCACCTCTGATTCAGTTACCCCACTGGAACAAGCCCGGGTTTCTCCACTCACCATCACCTTTAGTATGTGGACACAGCCCCCTCTAAGCCAGTCAGATCTCCCTCCCCACACAGTGGCTGCGTCCTTGGGCTCCCCTGTCTGGGTCTGAGTGCACCCCAGTGCAGTCTGTGGAGTTCTCAGGCAGGATGCAGAGGGCAGCGTCCGGCCCTTGCCAGGGGTGCAGCTGGCAGGCATCCTGCCCTCGGACTCCGGGTCCACGTTCCCAACGTCCTCCTTCTGGTCGGCAGGGCCACCCCAGTTGATGTGGAAGCAGATGATACGGGGGTTGGAGGACAGAATGTTCCTGTGCAGCTGGGAGAAGTCTGGTTTGAGGGACCAGTACTCCCACAGCTCGGGGTCCAGCTCGCGGGTACTCCCACAGCTCATTGTTGATGGAGTAGCCCATGAGGATGAGCTCCTGGCCCAGTTTCATGGCAGGGGATGGGCACCACTGTCATCCACACCACATCACTCTTGGGGAGGTGGTTTGGGCTGGGGGCTTTGGCCTCAAAACCAAACATGTGCCTCCCATCTGTGCCAGGTTACACCAGGACTGAGTCAAACACCTGGTCATACTTCTCACTCCAGCTTATGTGGCAGCACCTTCCTGCACTCAAACCGCACCTGGAAGCGGAACAGGTAGTCGAATGGGCCCGGGTTCTCCAGAACTGACACCACTGACACATGGGATACGTCACTGCCTCTGGGACCTGAACCTGCTGCCCGCTCCCCATGCCAGCTGTGAAATCAACTAAATATTCTCTACATATATTTCCTCATGCAATGTGTTCTTTTTCATTTAAACTAGTTTTGCTTAATTTACCAACATGCTAACAGTCTTAACACTGATAGAACAGTTCCCTATTGTACCACATTTTAGGAAATTAAATTTCAGTGAGTAATTTGAAATCCGGAATGCAGCACACTACATAGAAACAGCAAGGGGTAGGACTAAATAGACATAATGTTGAAACAGCATTCAAATGAAGAGTAAAAAAAAAACATTTTGTAAATATAAAGCCAATATTACATCTGGACAAATGCCTCATCCAGTTTGAATTAATTGCTGTTTTTTGATTGCCTAAATTACTAAAGCGTTATTTTTTTTACACTGATTTTTCCCCAGAATGACTAATTTTTGTGTCATGCAGTTAGCCATTTTCTTCAACCCTTATGCTTTTTTGGACCTATCAGATTCATGTCATATAACATGACTTCACGCTCCCCTCAACTGGCTTAAGTGTTAATGGATACTAGTCCTTTGGCATATTTCTTTCCATTCTCTGCTGCTGAAAGAAATGCTCCTACATAGCAATAAGATCACATTCTCACATTAATGACCTGCAGCACAACACTGAATTTTCTTACTTTATCATCAACAAAATCAGCATATTCAGCATTCTACTTGGTTGCTTTTCCAGTCATGATTTTCTATAGCAAAATAACTTGCATTCCCCTTTTACCTCAGGCTCCACCGTTTGTACCATATACATCATCCTGTCATCTGAGGTTGGTTTTTTTTACTCTGGGTTTTGAGCTGGCAATCTGAAAGGCATATTCCAGGATGGTGTAAGATATCAGTACCTGCCATTACTCTAGAGTAATGCTGTTTGTTTTTGCCATCCAACTTTTTATGAGGGAGCATTTTGTATGCAACAATGCGCTGGCTGTCAAGGAGACGTTGACCTGGGACAAATCTCCAATCTGTACTTTGGTTTTCGAACCATAAACACAGCATGCTGGGAATGGAATCTAATATTGTCCTCCAAACAAGCATCTCTATTCTCACTGGCAGATGCAGTCTGATTCACCCGACTGCATTTGTTAATAATATGGAGGTAAGGTGTACTTTATCAAAGGATGCGACTCATTGTTCTCATCCAGGAAAATCAAAAAAAATTAACCGCTGCTCAGAGAATTTGCATTTTACATATTCATAGAGGATTTTGAGCCCTAAAATCACATTCCTTTTTTGTTTTTTAGAAACCACTATTAATGCCAATTTTGGGAGAATGAAAGGGAAACACAGAAAGATATTAACGACATTCTACAAATCCATTTGAAAATTTTCAGCAGAGAATGAACATGGCTGATAATTTTCAGGGACTTGCTTGGAAATGCAATATATACATAAGCTAAGTAAAAAACTGCCCCACCACTTGAATGGCATTACCCTACATATCATCCTAATTGATGGGACTTCAGATTTAGCCCTGGAATTCTGTAGATCAACAAAGCAACAAATCACAAGGTCCAGTTACAGACATAGGGACGGGTTGTATCTAGTTACAGGTGCGGGGAAATGTATCACCCCAGTGGAAACTACAGGAGGCAGTGTGTCTGAAGCGTGTCTCCTGGAGTTCTCAAAATTAGGGGCGGGAGGGTCACTGCACCAAGCTTGGAGAAAATAAAGTCTGCTCTGCTCTGCACTCAGCCAGTTTCACTCCCTTCCTGCCCTCTCTGGAGAGCCTTGCACTGCAGAACCCTTGTGCTCTCTAGCTGAAAAGGCTCCCATTGGGCCCTGCTCCTGCAGGGCAGGGGCACAAGAAGGAGCAGTTTGGTGTACTCTCTCTCTCATACACACACACACACACACACAGTATTGCCAACTTCAAAAGACCAACAATCATAAATCCGACCCTCCAAAATCAGGAGATTGAAAAAAAAATCATGATTTTTTTTCCAAAAGATTGTATTGTGTTTTCAGTCACCTGGTGCTGTGCAGCTCCACCCACTGCATAGGTCAGAACCTCAATGTCACAAACTTCCTTTTTCCAGCAACCAGTTCCCATAGCATGGTGAGCATTGCATTTCTTATATAGATTTATACTATAAAGAGATCAGCTGAGCAGGAGCCAGAACTCCTTGGTTCTAGTCCCAGCTCCACCACTGTCTTACGTGACCTTGGACAAGTCACATAACTTTCTGTGCCTTAGTTGACCCTTCAGGAAAATGGGTATAGCACTATTTATTAATCTCACAGAACTACTGTGAGAGTTTAAGTCCTTTGGATTCCCGGACTAAGAAGTGCAAAGTATTGTTATTACGTATATTACTCCATAATTGTAGATCAAATGGTACAGCTAACAAAACACTAATTCCTCATTTAAGCCTGATTGCCAGGTTACAGTACCATGCACATCTACAGTGCCAGATAAGTAAACAATGAAAATAAATGAATCTTGCCTGCTCTCAGGTGCTGTGCTGTTCTAGTGCACCTACACTTGATAATTTTCCTTTCTTTTCAAGATTACTGACCTTGCAAACCTATGCCCCTTTTAGGTCCAATTTTGGGTCCCTGAGCGTTTTAACTGCTGCATCAAGCTCTGGGACTTCCATCCTGTGAACACTTATGCACGACGTGAGGAATCTCAGAGTCAATGGGACTACTCACATGTAAAGTTACGCATGTGCGACTGAGTTAGTACCATCTCTGTGTGAGTTTCACTATCCCCAAAAAGGAGTTAAACCCCAACATCCTTTAGTTATCTATCATTAGATCCTCTAGTCTGTCCTCCTGTATTTCACAGGCCATTAAATTTCCCCCAGTTGCCCCTGAATTGCTGGACTCAAGCATAACCTGTATTTGGCAAAAGCATATCTTCAAATCACCTCTCACTCTTCTTTTCGATAAACTAAACAGATTGCGCTCTACGGCTCTTGCTGAAAGGCATTTTCTCCAGCCCTCAAATCATTCTGGTGGCTTGTTTCAGCACCCACTCCAATTTTTCAACATGGCAACTCTGATAGTATCTGAGACCTCAAATTCTTTAATGCATTTATCCTCACAGCACTCCTGTGGCACAGAGAGTTCCCATTTTATCCTTTGTACATACAGGGAACGGATGCACAGAGTGACTAATGGTATGTCTACACTACGAAATTAGGTCGAATTTATAGAAGTCGGTTTTTTAGAAATCATTTTTATACAGTCGATTGTATGTGTCCCCACACAAAATGCTCTAAGTGCATTAAGTCGGCAGGCTGCGTCCACAGTACCGAGGCTAGTGTCGACTTCCAGAGTGTTGCACTGTGGGTAGCTGTGGGTAGCTATCCCACAGTTCCTGCAGTCTCCACTGCCCATTGGAATTCTGGGTTGAGATCCCAATGCCTGATGGGGCAAAAACAGTGTCACGGGTGGTTCTGGGTACATGTCGTCAGGCCCCCCTCCTCCCTCCCTGCCTCCCTCCTTCCATGAAAGCAACGGCAGACAATCGTGCATTACGATTGGTAGCTATCGTCGTCATATTCCTGGGTGCTCTTTTAGCTGACCTCAGTGAGGTCGGTCAAGGGCGCCTGCGCAGACATGAGAGTGACTCAGCCAGGTCATTCCCATCTTCTGCCAAGTACCCAGGAGATGACGATGGCTAGCAGTCATACTGCACCATCTGCTGCCAGCCTAAGATGTAAAACATAGATGGAGTGGATCAAAACAAGAAATTGACTCGATTTGTTCTGTGAAATCAACGGCCTGCTAAACCAGGGTTTTGAGGTCAATCCTTGAGGCGGCCATTCTGTGTAAAAGTTGTTTGTGTTTCTCCTTGATGCAAAGCCATCCCTTTTGTTGATTTTAATTCCCTGTAAGCCATGTCGTCAGTTGCCCCTCCCTCCATCAGAGCAACGGCAGACAATTGTTTCGCGCAAAACCAGGTGAGGAGGCGACGGCAGCGCGGTGACGAGAGTGATGAGGACATAGACATGGTCATAGACTTCTCACAAAGTACGGGCCAGGCAATGTGCCCCTGCAATGTGCACATCATGCTGATGAGCTCTGCACAAGCTCTGCATGGTCACCTGTACTGATCAGCTCGCCACACTGGCCAAACAGGAAATGAAATTCAAAAGTTCGCGGGGCTTTTCCTGTCTACCTGGCCAGTGCATCTGAGTTGAGAGCGCTGTCCAGAGCGGTCACAATGGAGCACTCTGAGATAGCTCCTGGAGGCCAATACCATTGAATTGCATCCAAACTACCCCAAATTCGACCCGGCAAGGCCAATTTCAGCGCTAATCCCCTAATCAGAGGCAGAGTAAAGAAATCGATTTGAAGAGCCCTTTAAGTAAAAAAAAAGGGCTTTGTTGTGTGGACGGGTCCAGGGTTAAATCGAGGTAACGCTGCTAAATTCGACCTAATGTTGTAGTGTAGACCAGGCCTAAATGACTTTCCCGTGGCCGCACAGGAAGCTTGTGGTGCAGCAGGGAATTGAACTCTTGGCTCCTAGGATAGCACCTGAACTACTGGAGCAGCCATTTTCATCCTTGTCCTGGGAATTTCTGTTTCTGACATTTCTATTTTCATCTAAAGAACGGCATTGATTTTCTTTCTATAGAAAGTGCGAAACAGAGCAGTGATGCTTCTTCGGCCTGAGTGATTAGCCAATAATCAGGGCATTCTTTAGGAGGAGAAATTGATGAGTCAGGTACCTTCTTTGTAAATAAACCGAAGTCCTGTTTCCCTGATCACAGTAGGCAGTTTCCTTGCTCACAATTTCTAAGCTTGTCCTTCTAGTCATTCTTGTGTCCCAAGAAGCTCCGTCTCTGCTCTTAGGCTACACTCACAACTGATTCTCTGCCTTTCTGCTGCTCTTTGCTTTCTGCTCCAATACACATCTCTAACCAGCCAATGCCTCAGTCCGTATGTTTGCAATCAGTTCCAGGGAAACCCTCAGGCTTCCTGGCATAGTTGCATTGGGTGGTGGCTTCCATTGTCTCAAGCTCCCTTACGGACTAACATAACTGAATTGCTTCTGCCATTTAGCCTGAATGAAGGCTAGCTATCATACAGACTGCATAAAAGAGGATGGGTAATTGCTTAGAGATCAAAGACATGTTTGACAGCAGCCATTAGCCCTTTCCAGCACAACAGGTTACCTTTTCTATTAGCATTTCTTTTTACGTTTGAGTGCTGGGACTTTTCCTGGGCTCCCTTTCTTTTGGGCCTTAGCCTTTTTCCCCATCAAAATTCCTATTGATGACAATAGAGGTAAATTTTGGCCCTCAGGTCCCGATGCAGTAAAGCATTAGTAAGTGCATGGACTTCAGTGGGGCTGCTCGCATGCTTAGAGTTACACACATTCTTTAGTGCTTTGCTGGATCAAAGCCTTAAACCCTGAGGAAAGCACTTCGGCACATGCCTGAATCCATCCCTATTCAGCAATGCACCTAAGGACATGCCTCGCTTCAATGGGGTGTAAGTGCTTTGCTGAACAGGGATGCTTTCCTGAACTGGAGCTTTCGTACTGAGCCTTTTGCCACATAACTATTGGCCTATTTGACTCCTTATAAAAGACAAACAAATGAAATTCTAGCCATCATATTTGATGGCTTCTTGTCCTTTTTAACCTTCCCAGTTCAAAACAGAGCATCATCCTTTACATCAGGGGCAATCAATTGGTGGACCGCGGGCCAGACCCAGACTGCCAGATGCTGCTGAACAGACCCCAAAATCTTTTTTATTTACTATCATCATTATTGGGGGGGGGAGTTAATTATTATTTTCTCTGGAGTTTGGACCTTGACCAAGAAATCTGGCCCTTCACAAAAAATAACTGACTACTCCTGGTTTACATCAACATAAAAAAAGGAAGCTGACTAGGCCTATCCAGGGCCTGATCCTTTTCCCATCAAAATTCCCATTGACTACGGTAGAGGCTCTGCCAGAGAGTGGGTATGTGAAAGACGGAAAACTTCATTCCAGAAAAAATGTGCAAAGAATTTGCCGAGATCTTGTCTGTCATTGTCCTCACACATGGCAGGTCAGGAAGCCCACTCAGTGCCAGCCACTCGTATCTTGGGGGCGCTACTCCCTATCCTGGGCATGTGGGCAGGCAGAGGTGGGGAATGGATGTCTGGTTCTATCTCCACAATGCTCCAGCTCCCACAGCTGAGCTGGTGCGGGAGGGGAAGTAATCTACGACTATAGACCAGGCAGGCCTATGAGAGTGTATTATCCCTTTAATTAGAGGGAAACCCCTCAGAATATCTTCTCTGAATGCTGAAAAGTGTTCTTGATTATAGTATGTACCTTTTATCCATATTGTTATGCACTAGTTTAATTAATTAGAACCTGATACTGTGCAATATAAACATCACCGGATAACATAATTCTATGAAATAGGGAACAGTAATATCTAAGTAACTGAAGCATAAATATTGTTCACCTCAAGCAAGAGAAAAACTATTAATAAAGTGTAGTAGAATTCTCTAATTATTCAGAAAAGCTCAATTTTCTGATTTAAAAACAATCTGATGGAAATGTTGCAGTGGAGTCCTGGTTTGTATTATTTTTTTATTTTATTATTTTTATTCCTTCAACTTCTTCATTATTTGATCAGGTATTGGTTTAAAGGGGATTTCATGGGGCAGGTTGGTATGGACTGCATTAGCAGATGTCAGGATCATTACTCTTTGCCTTAAGCTGCACAGAACTTTCATTCGCTTATCAGGATCACTTCTCCCTCAAGCCTCGCTTTGCTAAGAACACAAACTGCAAACCTTCATGCTCAGTAAGATTTCTCAGTTCCCACTGACCCTGCACCTTACAGGATTAAGCACTGAGGGCCATATTGTACCAGTGATTTTAAAGCAGGACTCCTTGTTGTCCTCAATGAGGAGTTCTGCTTACAAACCCATTTCTCAAAATACTGGCAAGAAAATAGTTCATCAAAATGCCTTGGTAGTTCAAAGCTTTAAAGAGGACATTGTTAAAATAAAAGACGTATCCTGATTAAATGTCTTATCTGTGTTACTAATCCCCCAGACTATTAAAAACTAAACACTTCAAACTTTCTACCATTTATGCTATTTATATATTTGAATTCACACTGTTTGGACAATTAGATCACTCACTTTCATTCTCTGTTGCTCACACACTAACACGGTGCTGTGTTACTTGCTCACTGGAAGGGAACATTTAAAAATCAAACAAACCCTGTTTTTGCTTGCTTGGTTTATTTTTTGAAATCATGGAAGCATGATGCTGCACCGGACTGCAATGCCATTCTAGAGCCCTGGACTCTATTCTATTCAGCTTCTTATACTATGCCCATCACTGTGGTATCTGGCTCCCCCAGACAGACCATCAAGGACTCCAGCACAGCTTTATTCTTTTCTGTCCCTAGTGTGCTGTAAACTCCCTGTCTAACAAGCCACAGGAGACAGCAGAACTTCCTGGCAATCATTTGGAGAGTTGCACTTCTTAAAGACTGTAAGCAAATTAATCCAGCCTTGCTCATCTTACTCACACAAGTAGTCCTGCTGGAGAGGCTTTACAGAGGCAATGTGATCCAGTGGCTAGAGCATACGGAGTCAAGAGACCTGGGATTTACTTTGGACTCTCCTGCCGACATGCTCTATGACCTTGGTCAAGTCACTTCATCTCTCTGTGTGTCTGTTTCCTTCCCCACCCTTGTCTATTTAAGTAGATAGAGTGCCTAGCACTCTGGGGCTCTGATTTCATTGGAGTCTCTGGATCCCTAAATAATTCCAGCCGCGCTAGTCATAAAAAATGCTACTATGAATTCAAAACTTTATTTTGAAGTGCAGCAATATACAGTTTAGACATGGTAGGCAGCACTTCTTACAGTATGATTTACCATTCACTTGCCACTGTTTTATTAATCTGTTGGGGTTGGTATTTGGTTTGGTTTTTACACACACACACACACACACACACACACACACACACAGTCTGACTTAATCCTCACACCTACCTAAAGATTGCACCTTAATTTTCATACTTGGTGATGCACAATGCAGAAATTTCATTTCTAGATATTCTGTGCTAATTCTATGTCCCAGAAGAGACTATATAGAAAGAGGTTTACTCATCACTTTGTACTTTACACAAGTATCTTTATAACGGGTATTTTTGTCGGTTATTGGAATTTGCTGAATAAAGAATGCTTTAAATGATTTGATAGTCTGCAACCTGTGTCATCTGGGATGTGTACAATAATTACACATGGCCAAAGAGTGTAATGAATTAGCACAAGTAGACAATGACAATCAAATATTAAAGCTCATTCATCCAGAATAATTCCTTTCATGTTTATAATGTGTAGCCAATGCCTTAACATCTGGTCACTGAAGGCCTCTGGGAATTAAATGGCCCTAAAAGAAAAGCAGTGAGATTTTGTTCAGCAGAAGCATGGCAAATGATAGAATACCACAACCCTCCACTAGATAAGCAGAGAAGAAAAAAAAACATATTTCAGGGATCACCTTGGCCAGAAATGACATTTTGCAGCCAAATTCCACAGAGCCACTGGATGTGTACTCTAACCCGTAGACATGATCATTTGGAAAACTTGAGTCTGTTTAGTTGTCTGTACAATTTCATCACTTCTTCACTGTGGTTGACTTCATAGGCCTCATCCAGAAACTACCAAGAGCAGTGATTTGCGTGTCTACATAACTTTAACCAGAGGAGCTCAAAGTGCATGATCCAAAGATCTTAGTTGTCACTGGTAGGGGTTTTTTCACCATTGATTTCAGTTGGCTTTGTATCAAGCTGTAGTTTATCAAGCCTCACAAGCCCCTGTTGAAGTAGGATAACTGATTTTTACAGATGAAGAAAATGAGGCACAGAGGAACTCCAAAGACTGCACTGGCTTCCTACTTCTCTTTAGGTGCAATTCAATGTAGTGACATTGAGCTATAAACCGCTCCAGCAGTAGTCAGGCTGCAGGCTGAGACTGCCTCTCTCCTTATGTCATGATGGTTAAAGTCAAGTGACGTACTTCTGCTAACACTATCCGGATTTGGATACCATAGGGCTGGGAGCACGGCATTCCCAAAGGAAGGCCCTCAGCTTTGGAATTTGCTTCCTCCAGAGCCTGAGTTTGTTAACCTGAGGGGCACAGTGTAAGCTCATCCCTTGTCTCAGGCTTTTGCACGAAGGAGCAATCATGGAGATAACAATGAGTAACACCTACAGTCTTAAACACCATTTGTCAACAAATTATTCCCATTACAGTTTATATATTATAAAGCAGCCAGAAGTCCACTGTACAGTCACTCAATGTCACACAGTGAGAGTGGCAAGGTTGGGAAAATAATCTAGGAGTTCTGACCCCATTATCGACACTATTTTTATCTTTCTAGAAAACAAAGGATCTAAATGGACTTGCCTATTTAGCTATGAAGATTTGAAGGTCAATGAGAGTTTGGCACCTAGGTCATTTAGATGCTTTTGAAAATCCTACTAGGTGCTTATCTGCATCTTTAGACACCCAGGCACCTTTGTAAATCTGGCTTTGGGGGCCTGCCTCTGCCCCACTGAAGTCAATGAGAATTTTGCCATTGATGTCAATGGGAGAAGGATCAGACCCTTTATTAATTTGGCAGAAGCTTTTCTAATCACAGACTAGGGGACAGAGATTGTAGTTAAACCCTGATGGATGAATTTGTTTGCAGCTCTGTTTCATTGGCCAAGCGAGATGTCCTGCCCACAGAATGAAAAAAGCTGCGTGAGCCAAACCTGGTTTTGGAAATGGGTTCTGCTATTGCAGGTTAAAGATACTTTCCCCAGTGTAGACCAGATGAAGCCATTTTAGAACCTGTTTTCCCCACGCTAGAGAAAATAGATTCAAAATTTCACACTTGGTCAATGAAACTATAACATGTTTTACTATAACTGCAAACAAGGTTTACACCAAGGTTTAACTGTAGTCCGGGTCTCTTGATGTGTAATTAGCAAAGCTTCTGCCATGTGAATGAAATGATCAGTAGTGACAACAATACTGAGCTTGTGTTAGCTTTAGGAACAGAGAAAAGGCCTTATGTAACTACAGACACTTGGCCTTGAGGTCCAATGACAAGATTACTGATAGTCTAAAGGTCATTGAAGGTTTCAGCATCTTTCTTGAAGTATGCACAGGACGACTTTTCCTTCACTCTTGCATATCCTTCCTTAAATGTCTTCCAGTTCAAAATGCTGCCTGAGTTAATGACACATTTTATTAATTCCCAAATGGCCAGATGTCAAGGTTCCATGTGCTGCCTATTTATCAAACAGCACCAAAGACTTTGTACTAACAAGTTAGATGATATTGAATTTGATTTACATTTCAAGTGCAACGTGTTCTCTACGGGAACACTCTTAGTGTTCTTTGTGGCATGGGTAGAGTCGAGTAACCGATCAAACATTTCTAGTAACTATGCCAATAACCATTTTTATGTATTGACTTTACAACTGTCAAGCTATTGGTACAATGGGCTTGATTTTGATCTCAGTTATACCAGTATAAATCATCATTAATTCCAGTGAAATCATTGATGTCCCCAGAGTAAACAAAAATTGACTCCATATTTCTGACTCGGTCAGGGGAAATAAACAAGTGACTTCAGTGAAGTCACATCCAAATTTACACCAGGTAACACAGATCAGAATGCTGTGCACAGTGTTGTGTTTGCTTGAACAAGACTTACTGAGCCTCATTCTGCCATCACCAGGCTTTATTAGAGATCATCATTTTAGACAGTCTAGTCAGGTTTAAAACATATTTAACCTTGATACTGTAGCTAGTTTTCTTGTGACAAAATGACAGTTGGGTTCGTTTGTTTGTTTTTCTTTTGCTTCACACACACACACACACACACACACTTTGAAGTAAAATGTCAAGGTTACCTGGCTGGACCTCCTGAGCAGCAGCCTGGGGGGGGCTTGGGTGAGTATCGTGCTGGCAGGCGGGAGTGGGGGGTCCCTCTCCCCCAGAGCTCGCTGCTGCCGGTGGGGAGAGGGCTGGGGGGAGTCCTCCTCTCTGGCCCCCCACCCCAGCTCCAGGGAAGCCTGCCTGCTGCACCCCAAACTCCTCATCCCTGGCCCAGCCCCCTGCCCCACACTCCCTCCCATACCCCAACCTCCTGTCCCAGCCCAGAACCTACACCCAGCACCCAAACTTCCTCCCAGAGCTCACACCCCTCCCGCACCCAAACTCTCTCCCAGAGCCTGCACCCCAAACCCCCTCCTTCACTCAAAATCCCTCCCAGAGCCTGCACCCCCTCCTGCACTCCAACCCTCTGCCCCAGCCCAGAGCCTGCACCCAGCACCCAGAGCTCACACCAAGGCTGCCCAGAGCCTGCACCCACTCCCAGAGCTCACACCAGGGCTGCCCAGAGGATTCAGGGGGCCTGGGACAATGCGGGGGAGCTGCGGCGCTTGTACTCACCCAGTGACGCTCCGGGTCTTCTGTGACATTTCGGCAACAGGGGGCCCTTCAGTCACTCCGTGTCTTTGGCAGCACTGAAGGGCCCCCCACCGCCGAAATGCCGCTGAAGACCCGGACCACCACCAGGCCAGGGCTCGCGGGGCATTTCGGCAGCAGGGGGCCCTTCAGTGCTGCCGAAGACACGGAGCAACTGAAGGGCCCCCTGCTGCCAAAATGTCACGGAAGACCCAGAGCGACTGAAGGGCCCCCCGCCACCGAAGACCTGGACCGCCACCAGGTCAGGGCTCGCAGGGCCTGGGGCAAATTGCCCCCTCCCGGGTGGCCCTGGCCCACACCCCTCCTGCACCCAAACTCTCTCCTAGAGCCTGCACCTCTAACCCCCTCCTTCACTCAGACTCCCTCCCAGAGCCCACATGCCTCCCGTACCCAAACTTCCTCCCAGAGCCTGCACCCCAAACCCCCTCCTGCACCCAAACTCCCTCCCAGAGCCTTAGGCAGGTGTGTGTGGGTGGGGGGGCAGGACTTGGACCCCCGTTCTGGGCTCCACCAAAAATTATACAACCTCTGACCCCTGAGCTGAAAAGCCGTGGTGCAAAGTTTGTGCAGAAGAATGGGTTTAGCTCTGTTTTGAGATTTGTTGACTAGGTCCAACATTACTGGAGACAAGTATGATCAAATATCTTGAATAATACGTTTTGTGGCAAAGTACCTGCTTCTCCTCGGCTGGCTCAGTCCCTTTTTGCCTTGGAGACACAGGCTTGGGCTGAGCAAAGCAAAGTCCTTCCCGGTCACGCAGGGTCTGGCTGATCCTTTTCTCAGTCAGTCCCTTGCTGTTTTTCTCCCCTTCTGGGGACAGAGTGCAGTCTTCCTTGCTGGAAGAGGTCAGAGTCTTGGTGCACCTACTTGCTGCTGCTGCTGCTGCTGCCCCGTTTCCCTGCCAGGGAGGAGTTTAAAAAGGTCTCCAGCAATTGGGGCCAGCTGAAACTAATTAGTTCCCTGGTAACCCCTGTTCCAGCTGAACCTAATTTCTCCATGGCTCTCTTTCCTCAATGGATAGGGAGAGCCTTTTAATCCCCCTGGGACTAATTCCTACCCCTCCCTTTGTAGCCATTTGTCCTGGGTTTGCCACAGTTGTTAAGAAAGGGTATATAATGATCTTATCTAAATACTTACATTGAAACTAAACATACGGTGCAGTAGAGCTTTATAAGAGAAATCACAGAGACATCACTTGTGTTCATTTCATGCAGTTTTGCAACAAATGTATGTTTAAATGGGAGTGAATCCAAATCCTTCTGTGACCAGAAGCAGGCTAGTAATTACCATGTACAGCACATGTTGATGCCAGTATGGGAGGAAGACTGTCTTGTGGTTAAAACACAATGGGGAACCTGGATTATATTTAGGCTTGTCATAATTAATTTATATATATAATTTCAACAGATATCAATGTTTATTTTTAAGCATTTTTTCTGTTTAAATTTTCACAAATTATGGACTTTTTAGCACCTTTTAGCTATTTTAATCTATTTACATTTTTACAGTTGTTGAAGTTACGCGTTTCAGACAATTACAGTAGATTCAGAAAAGTTAAAGCTTTATAACTGTTAAAATGCGAACTGTCAACAGCACAATATCCTTATATCAAATTAATATGTTCTCAAGCAACATTTTTCTTTCTCTATCTATCTGTAAATTCTGATCATCGATGGAAATATTTTTCCACCCGTTTGTGCATACATGGTAAAAATAAATCTGTGTTTACCAACATTTACTAATAAAAATCTAATCCTTCCAAGCCTAAATTATATTCCTGGCTCTGTCACAGATTTCCTTTGTGCCTTTGGGATAGTCTCTCTCCAACAATCTGTAAAATAACCAGGCTTCCATGGGAGGGAGGGGGGGAGAAGAGGGTTGCGGAGTCGCCACTCTTCCTCCCAAATCCACTCCCTATCCGAGGGAGAGGTGCTTCTACCCCTCATGTTCCAATGCGACATAGGACACAAGTTCACACCCTTTACAGAAGGAAAGATCTGGCAGAGAGTGAATGGTCAAGCTCAGTCTTTCACAAATAAATAATTGTTTGGGGTTTTCTTGGCATTTAGAAGCCCCTGACTGACTTTTTCTTTTTTTCCTCCTGAGACAGGTAGAAGCTCCACACATGTAGACTCCTACATTATTTCAGGGATGGTGGCTAGCTGGGGCAGCAATGGCTGCCTGATGAGGCTGCAACAGGCCTAAATGTACTGGGGGCAATGGAGAAAGGTGAACCTGTGGTCCCCTTGCCACCCCTCAGGCACATGCACTGGGGGAGATAGTTGTGTGCTGCACATGAACTTCTCATTTCATGATTCACTAGATGAGATGCATTGGCAAAAAGGTCTGAGAGAAAGGAGTGTGTAAATTGAATACAACACATCCCCCAGATCAAATAGCATAAGTTTGCTGAAACGATCTAGCATCCGTGCAGTGTTTCTCTTGAGATCCATATCACGTTTACGTTAACTTCCCCATTACTAGCTCCAAAGCTATTTTTTTTCCCAGCCTCTTACCATGACACTCACTAACTTTCTTTGGAGAGTAAGTGTTTTTCTTCTTGCAATTAATCATCTCCCTATAGAAGCAGGCCAGGCACATTCCCTGGCCAGCTTCAGCTGTGACATATTCTCGACACTTAGATCAAAACCCCAGAAGGCAAGAGCCTTACTGAGAAATTCAGGTTGCAGTGGAAAGAAGATAAAAGTGAGCCACAGAAATGATAAAAGAGCTGGAGGGGCTGACTTAAGAGGAAAGATTAAAAGAGCTAAATATGTACAGCCAGACTCAACACTGACTGAATGGGCACATCTACAAACAACCGAAGGATTAAACACACCAAGATCCAGCTTCTCCTACTCATTTTGAGGAGTATTTTACTTTGCAAGTAGTCCTGCTAGAACCAGTGACACTCCCGGCAGAGTAAATTACCACTTAATATAAGTAAAAGTGGCTGAACTAGAATCTAAGGAAATAGAGGAGTTTTTAGGGTGGTACGTGGAAGGCATAATGCTAAGTAACGGGATGAAATTAAGGAAAAAGAGGTTCAGCCTATCAGGAAGTCCCATGCACTGCTACAGACTGGGGACCAACTGGCTAAATGGCAGTTCTGCAGAAAAGGACCTGGGGATTACAGTGGATGAGAAGCCGGATATGAGTCAGCAGTGTGCCCTTGTTTCCAAGAAGGCTAATGGCATATTGGGCTGCATTAGTAGGAGCATTGCCAGCAGATCGAGGGAAGTGATTATTCCCCTCTATTTGGCACTGGTGAGGCCACAATCGGAGTATTGTGTCCAGTATTGGGGCCCCCAATACAGAAAGGATGTGGACAAATAGGAGAGAGAGTCCAGCAGAGTGCAACGAAAATGACTAGGGGACTGGGGCACATGACTTATGAGGAGGAGAGGCTGAGGGAACTGGGCTTATTTAGTCTGCAGAAGAGAAGAGTGAGGGGGGATTTGATAGCAGCCTTCAACTACCTGAAGGGGGGTTCCAAAGAGGATGGAGCTAGGTTGTTCTCAGTGGTGGCAGATGACAGAACAAGGAGCAATGGTCTCAAGTTGCAGTGGGGAAGGTTTAGATTGGATATTAGAAAAAACTATTTCACTAGGAGGGTGGTGAAGCACTGGAATGGGTTTCCCCGGGAGGTGGTGGAATCTCCATCCTTAGAAGTTTTTAAGGCCTGGCTTGACAAAGCCCTGGGTGGGATGATTTAGTTGGTGTTGGTCCTGCTTTGAGCAGGGGGTTGGACTAGATGACCTCCTGAGGTCTCTTCCAACCCTGAGATTCTATGATTACATGAAAGATTTCCTTGCTGTGAGATCGATCAGAATGTGTAATAGGGAAATGGAAGAGGCACCATCTCTTGGGACATTTAATAGGGAACTGGCCAAAATGCTATAAAACAGACTGCAGAGAACAATCCTGCCCTGGCAAGAGGAGGAACGGTTTATTGAACTAGAAAAATGCCACATAAGAGCTACCTATTCATCTGTAAGCCTCGGAGCGCTTTACAAAGGAGGTAAGTACCAGTATCTCTGCTTTACAGATGGCAAAATGGAGGCACAGAGAAGTGACTTGACTTTGCCAAGGTTACCCAGCAGCAGAGCTTAGAAGAGAACCCTGGACTCCCAAGTCCGAGTCGAGTGCCCTACCCACTGGCCATACTGCCTCTTACATGGCCTAGCAGCCTGTTACTGTCTCTAAGAGACATGATTCTGTTTAAGCAATCAACACCAAATAACTTTACAAATACATGCTATTAGTTTCAAAGGATCTACAGACTTTTTTCCTGATCCCTGGCAGATCTTGCCTTGAAACTTGCCAGCTTGGTATAGAAACAAATATGTATAAATTAGCACTATGAAATATGACATGAATTAGAACATTTGATCTCTATCATTCCAACAAACATTTTGTCATCTTTCCGTCAGTTCCTCAGATAAAAGAGGGAGCTGCTTTTCAATTTTAATCTCTTCTCCCAATGCACAGTTAGCGGCTCTAAAGTCTCGTTGCAATAAAGCTAATTTTACAGAGTTTTTTTGGCTGCTGAAAATGGGGAAATGCTGTACAGTTCTTTGAATCCCACAGCGAACGGACATCCACTGGTGCTTTTGCAACCACTTCAGTCCTCCCTTCTCTTCACCCCTTTAAAATATGCAAAGACATTTTCTCTTTGAACCTTTTTGTAAAGAAAAAGGAATGGCTGCATCAAGCCAATCCTCTGCTTCACCCAAGAGTTTTCAACAATAGCCACAGACTGGCTGCGTGTAACCTTGATGTCAGTTTCAGAATCTCACCACCGTAAATTAGCATTTTCAAGACGCATAGAATCAAATACATTTGCATATTGTCTGTTTGATTTCATATCTCACTTACAGGAAGAACAGAGACAAGGGAGAAACAAATAGTGCTCAGAGCTGGAGACAAACTCGGCTGCCATATTGTTCCCCTCCTACTCAAACTTTGGAAAGGTTGGTCCTGGGCCCAGATCCAAATTTTATGGCTGAGGCTCATCTCTAAACGGTGAATTGAACTAGATTCCCAGATACAAATCTATCTGAACTTAGGGGAAATTTGGATCCAGCATTCTAAGCCTGGGTCAATCCCTGCAAGGTGGATCTGACCCAATCAACAGATCCATTTGAGCCTTAGGGAATTTCAGATCCAGGAACTCAGAACCATCTTTCCTTAGCACTACTGACTGAAAGAGAAATACTGCAAATGGCATCTCCCCTTTCACACATTTCAAAGAACCAGATTCCAACATCCAAATCCCATTTGTAATTTTTTCCAGGACCTTCAGATCACTTCACTGGATATTTAGATTATTTGCTCAAAAGTAAATAAATTCCTTTCTGGCATCTGGAAGCAGAAAAAGTTGGGGGTCAGAGCAGAGGGATAAGTAGAAACTAAGAAGGGGCCTGTCTTGGACTGTTTCCACTGCTACCCTGCACCACACCAGGGAATGAATTCAGACTGGTGACCCAGCATGCCAGGGATAAGTCTGGCAAGTGCTAGAGATTTTTAGGTCACTTGCAGCATGGCTGTTATTTTACTACTTGAACCAAGTGTCTCACATCCAAAAGAAATAAAACCATGGTGAACTTCTGACCAGCTTAATTATTTAATTGCTCAGGGCAGGAAACAAAGTAGAGGAAGGGGGGAAAAATACACATACAGAGAAAGTGTCCAAGAGGCCATCATTTATCTGAATTGAACTTAATAAGATAACGGAGCAACACTGTATTCCTGGCGCATTTGAAACAGAGGAAGAGATAGCAATGCCATTCCATCACAGGCTTTCTGTCTTCTGACACAGGGAAGCTAATTTTACCCTGTTGCCAGGGACCACTCCCCAGCATCACAAGTGCCAGTATTGTGATTTCTGCCTGTGGTCTCAAAGTCCATGCTTGCATGATGGGAGCTGTGCTATTGCCAAGTGCCATATCTGGGTTGCATTGCCTGCCAGAGCATTAATAGGCACTGCGGCAAATCCATACAGCATGGAGAAAGACCGACCCAACAACGGTTCCAACAAAAGCCTGATCCAGTCAATGGAAAAAACTCCAATGACTTCAAGGAGCACTCTGGGCCCCAAGTGAACAGCAAAGTGCTGCTGAAACACGCTAGGCTGCATAAGCCTGATTCTGACCTGCTTATCAGATGGTAGGAAGGGTCCCCGTCCCCATCCCCAATAGGGTAAACTAAGCATGGATTCAGGATTAACTCTTTCTTCAGACAATCACTGTGGCAGAACAGTTTTTACAGCCTAGAAGCCTGACCAGCTAGAGCAAATCAGACAACACAAACCTAGCTGCACCGCCCAAAGGAGAAACATTTTACAGCAATCTGCTATCATTTCTCCTTGGTTCAGATGCCTCAGCTAGGACTCACTTCCTATTAATAAAACCCCCAGTGCTTTATGGTTTTCATGCCTTTTCAGACCTAGCTGGAGACCTGCTTGCAAAGAGCTGATTTATCTTCACTTTGTGAATGGAGGCAAAATAGTTAATAGACTATTAAATCACAGAAGAAAAACTTAACATAGCCAAAACCAAAGTCCAATTGCTGGAAAAGAATTGCTCGATCTTATGTATGTGGCCTAAGAGTCGGGGGGTGGGAGCAGGGAGGAGGAGGAGGAGGTAGCAGCATAGGTAATAGATGATTGTTGCAGCCTTTTCCCCAGGAAATTGGCAGCTGAGTACTCTATAGCTCATGTTTAAATGGTAAACAATGGAATTGTTCTGGATCCATATTCCAGGCACAGAGCTATGCCCAAAGCGGGTAAAAGTGGTAGCCATATATTCTGGGTTTGATCTTGCAATGTGCTCGAAGTGTGTCAGCATTTCTCAGTGCACCCCTTTCTCCTGGAACGGCACAGGACAGACTGCGCCTAGCCTCGCCCGGTCTCAGTGTGCAAGAAAGGTAGTGCCAGGAGCCCTTCTTCAATCACTTGCAGGCCGCTTTCCACAAAAGCCAGACTGAAACATGGCCTGAGCAATGACCAGGAGCCTGGCACCGACAGCAGCTCTAGATTTGGCTTCCATTGAAGGAAAGAGTAAGCCAAGGAGAGGAACTGAAATGCTGCATCCTCCCTCTGAGTGTTTGTCCCATTCATGTGCAAAGCAGCCCTGGAGGCACTGTCAGAAAGGAGGCTAGCTCCAGTGGCCTTGTCTACACACATAAGTTACATGTTTAGTTAAAGTGGTGGAAATGTTGCACTGATTTCCTTAAAGTAGTGCAACTTGTGTGTTTAGATCTGGCCTGTGACACCGATCCCTACCCTTCTTGAATGATTAAAAAAAAAAATCCAGTAGAGAAACACTGGGATGTCTACTAAGACTGTCATCTCTCCTTCCAGAGCCTTAGCCAATGCCCCTTGAAAGACTACTGTTGACTTCAGTGGGTTTTGAATCAGGTCTTCGATGAAGGGAGTTTAATATGCACTTGATTTCAGTGGAGTCACTCCAGATTTACACCTGTATAACTTCCAGCTGAATTTTGGCCAGAGATCTTTAATTCCTCAAGGAATCTCAAGCTCTGGGTGTTTATGGGCCATGTGATTTCTTTTCAATAGCAAAGGTTTGATGGCGTACAAGCATCATGCCCAAATTAAGGCGATCCCATTGCCCAGACATACCAAGATACAGGGCTCACTATGATCCCAACTCTGAACCATGACCCCGCCCCTACTGGAGAGGTGGGTGCAGTAGGAAGGTTTCTGCTTCTTCCTGCCAGTAGTGGCAGCAGCCGGCCTCTGCCTCATCTCCAGGAGCAGCAGCAGCCCCTCCCCACCAGGAGACCGGCAGGAGTGGCAGCAGAGGGGCCCTCAGCACTTATCTGAGCCGCTGTGGTGTATGTGTTTGTGTAGGTGGGCCAGGTCCTCTGCATACACTATTAATTATTATTATTATTTGTATTGTGGTAGTGCCTGGGAGCCCCAGTCACGGACCTGGACCCCTTATACTAGGTGTGGTACAAATACAGAACAAAAAGACATCCCTGCCCCTAACAGCTTCATCTACCAACATTCTTGGGGGGCCCCCAGCAATGAGTTTTTGAGTTAACCCTCATACTGAGATGAGGCAGTTCGCTTTTCCCAGATCTGTTGTTTCAGGCTCTCTGCAGACTCAGGTATATAATATTGCTGCTGCGCTTACATGCAGTTCATGTTTTTCAGCTTCTCTCCCCAACCAAGAGGCTAAATACTTACCCTTTTCTTTTCTTAAAATGATAACTCAGATGTAACCACATCTCCAGGAGCTGGGGCCATGGTGATGGCCCTGTAGTACATATGCCTTTATACCACGCTGTCAGTAGAGTCAGAAGGGTGCTGTGTGTTCATGTACCCAATACTGCACTGAATTCCTGTTTAACTAAAATCTCTTTGTTGTTTTCTAAATGAACTGGAATGCTGCATCCCCTTAATGATGGCCTGACACATTCTTATCCCCGATGTCTTTTAACACAAAATAACTCAAGTAATACGGCCTTCTCTTGAGAAGAACAAATGAAAGCCAAGAAAGAGAAACATTATTCATTTTACGACTGACGTCTGCACTAATACTGAAGCACGTCACTTACAATCATTTTTTCCAGCCAGCTGTTGTGACACTGAAAACAGGAGCATTGACGGTGGCTATAGTTCCAATCTATGTGGGCTACGTTACTGGGCAACATCAAGAACGGCCGTCTGTTACTTACACGAAACAGCACGGAAAAAATATGCACTTAATGATTAGAGAGCAGAAAACCATTTACACACAAGCAATTTTGTTACCAACCTTGGTGAAAATAAGGACCCTTCATCCATGTTCCCTGTTGTGCACACAGAGCCCTATGAGGCAGTCTCCCCAGAGCACCACATATCAGAAAGCAAAAACTATGGCTATTTGCATTGATTGATAAATTCCCAGGAGACCTAGCAACATTTCCAAGATGAAGAGGATTCTTCAGTCCAACGCTATGTTAAGATTGGGGCATAATCCCATAAAACCAAGGATATTCTAGTGACATAGGCCTGTCAGTGAGCCTAACAGTTTCTGCTGTTTTGTTTAAAGAACCATGTCCGTTAGCCTGAAAGCAGTAGCAGACTTATCTCTTTGCAATGTTCGTTCACTAGAGGGGGGCAAAATACTCTTGGCCGATGTGTTACAAATGCTTAGAAGAGCACGCTGAAAAACTAAGCACATTAAGGGCTTGGCTACACTATTTTTTGCAAGCGCAGCAGGTGTGAAAAACAACACCTCTCAGCGCTGCTGGCGGCGCTGCAAAGCGCGCCAGGTGTCAAAGCCCAGCTGAGCTGCTGCGCGGCTCCTGCCAGCGCTTCTTTATTCCCCAGGGGGAGGTGGGACAGGACTGGCGCTGGGCTCCCTTTCTCTGCTGGTGGACTACACACATGCAGCTTCGCGCGCGCGCGCGGCAGCGCTTTGAAGTGCTAAGTGTAGCCACAGCCTCAGAGGTTGGCCATTGTGGCTAGGCCTTGGCTGACACATGGTAAAACTGCAAAATGTCTTGCTTTTGGTGTTTAGCCTCCCAATTTGAATGTTCTTTTAATCTTGTTACTGGTGCAGGAATTGCCTTACGGAGCTCATAACACTTCCCAAGGTTTACGTTAGTCATGTCTCCTAGCCAAGCTACATACAATCCCACAATAGCAGATAAACACTTGCATTTTCATACAATGTGCTCCTAAAATGCTTCATTCAATAAGGTTTGTCCAGGATATTGCCATATCTGTCACACACCCCTCCCCAACAAATCCATGCTCCAAAACATCCACCAGCCATATGTCTATAAATGGCCAATAACTTGGAATGATTCATTTTTTGGCCACCCAATGTGGGACTGATGTCAGGAGGTGCTGAGAACTCACACATTGATCTGAAGTCAAAAGAAGCTACAAGCTCAACACCTCTGGGGAAAAAAAATCAGGCCCAAGGTGTCTTAAGTTGGCCTCTCAAAAAGAGAGAGGCCAAAAACCAGTGGCCACTTTTGAGAAGTTTGGCCTGTAATTTCTGGTGGGCCCATGGTCAGTTCTGTTTAATATGGACAGTGATGTGATAGTGTTACAGTGTGTTGAGATACAAATGTCACATTGAAAGTAAAAACCTACATGTGAGTCACACAAGAACTACTAACAGCCACTTTCGATACAAAAGTCTCCTGTTTTTATATATATATACACACATACACACACTCTTACTTCCATGCTCAAAGCCAACAAAAACTATTCGTATTTGCATTTCAGGGGTTTCTCTATTATGGACAAAACAATATTTACAAGCATGCAGAAGAGCAGCTTACCAGCTGGTGCACCCTCGTGGCTGGGTGTGCTGTTCCCGAGCCTTCTCCTCCATCACCTGCACCAAATGCTATTCAATCCTGCTGGTGGTCCACTCCTTCTGGTGATGGGGCCCTCTAGATCCCACTTCCAGGGTACCCAAAGTCCATGCTGAATGCTAAGAAATTAACTCCTCTGCCCTTCACCTCTCCCCCTGGTGGTTTGAGCATTGGCCTGCTAAACCCAGGGTTGTAAGTTCAATCCTTGAGGGGGCCATTTAGAGATCTGGGGCAAAAATCAGTACTTGGTCCTGCTATTGAAGGCAGGGGCTGGACTCAATGACCTTTCAAGGTCCCTTCCAGTTCTAGGAGATAATAATAATAATTGGAGATATACCTATTTTTATTATTTAAAAAACAAAATAAATAGGATTTTTCAATTCACTTAATACAAGTACTGTAGTTCAATCTCTATCATGAAAGTTGAACTTACAAATATAGAATGTATAAACAAAACTGTATTAAAAAATAAAACAATGTAAAATTTTAGAGCCTGCAAGTCCACTTAGTCCTACTTCTTGTTCAGCCAATCACTCAGACAAACAAATTTATTTACATTTGCAGGAGATAATGCTGCCCGCTTCTTGTTTACAATGTCACCTAAAAGTAAGAACAGGTGTTCTCATGCCACTGTTGTAGCTGGCATCGCAATATATTTAGTGCCAGAGGCACTAAAGATTCATATGTCCCCTTCATGCTTCAACCACCATTCCAGAGGACATGCGTCCATGCTGATGACAGGTTCTGCTTGATAACAATCCAAAGCAGTGTGGACTGATGCGTGTTCATTTTCATTATCTGAGTCAGATGCCACCAGCAGAAGGTTGATTTTCTTTTTTGGTGGCTCGGGTTCTGTAGTTTATGCATCGGAGTGTTGCTTTTTAAAGAATTTTTAAAAGCATGCTGCACACCTCATCCCTCTCAGATTTTAGAAAGCAGTTCAGATTCTTAAACCTTGGGTCATGTGCAGTAGCTATCTTTAGAAATCTCACATTGGTGTCTTCTTTGTGTTTTGTCAAATCTGCAGTGAAAATGTTCTTAAAATGAACAACATGTGCTGGGTCATCATCTGAGACTGCTATAACATGAAATATATGGCAGAATGCAGGTAAAACATAGCAGGAGACATACCATTCTCCCCCAAGGAGATCAGTCACAAATTAAATTTATTTTTTAAATGAGCATCATCAGCATGGAAGCATGTCCTCTGGAATGGTGGCCGAAACATGAAGGGCATACAAACGTTTAGCATATCTGTCATGTAAATACCTGGCAATGCTGGTTACAAAACTCCATGCAAATGCCTGTTCTCACTTTCTGGTGACATTGTAAATAAGAAGCAGGCAGCATTATCTCCTGTAAATGTAAACAACCTTGTTTGTCTTAGCAATTGGCTGAACAAGAAGTAGGACTGAGTGGACTTGTGGGCTCTGAAATTTTACATTATTTTGTTTTTGAGTGCAAATCTACATTTGTAAGTTGCACTTTCATGACAAAGAGACTGCATTATGGTACTTGAAGGAGGTGAATTGAAAAATACTATTTCTTTTGTTTATCATTTTTAAAGTGTAAATATTTATCAAAAATAATATACACTTTGATTTCAATTATAACACAGAATACAATAGATATGAAAATGTAGAAAAATATCCAAAATATTTAAAAAATGTCAATTGGTCATCTATTGTTTAACAGTGTGATTAAAATGGTGATTAATCACAATTAATTTTTTTAGTTAATTGTGTACGTTAACTGCGATTAGTTGACAGCCCTACTAGATATCAAACTACATTTAAGATAAAATGCCTAGCTTTTCATTATTCTGGATATACTGCTGATAAGGGCTCCAAAACATGAATGAAATGATCTATAATGGAGCCCCAACAAAGAAGCAGCCAGCATTTAAAAGATCAGGTAAAATCTACTGTAGATATCCCATATCATGTACTGTATTTAACTAGTAACAGAATAATTAGGGGAGGTGGCAGGAGGCTGAAAATATTAATGTAGGAGAATTCAAGGACAAGGCTAAATCAAAAAGGTTTAGGGATTCTGGAAACTGCCAAGGAGCTTGGCTATCATCTCAGCAGTTTAGAGGGGGGGAAACAGATGATAAGATATCAGTTTCCCCCACTTTTGTTCAGATAGGCAGTGTGATAGACACCTATCCAGCATTCCCTTTATGGGCTAAATCATCAGCTGGTGTGAATTATTGCAGCTCTGTGGACATCAATGGAATTATGCCAATTTCACCCAGCTGAGGCTGTGGCCCAGTATCTTTGGAACAGATCCTCTAAAATCAGGTGCCTCTGCATTTCCTTTAATACATCTCTGTCGAGAAGAACAAAGTTATTATCCATTTCTTCTCCAACCATAGTCTCCTTGGACCATCCATGAAGTGATGGTGCTCAAAGTGGCTTTTTCATCCCCATTTCACTATTAAATGGAACACAGAAATGAAATGGTCCGCAAGGGATTCAACAAACTTCCTAGGAAACTGGAGAAGATGATGGTTAGAGACCCTGATCCAGCAAAACACTTTAACACATGCTTAACTGTCTGTAAGCTTCTCTCAAAGAGTCCAATTCTCTTCTTAGGTGTATGGAAGCTCTTTATTAGTGTGTGTGTCTTCCTCTGACTGAAGTCAGTTTTTGAACTAATTTAGGGGCTTAAAGATCTGAGAAACCCAGCTGAACTATGCTTCTTTTCTTTCCAGTGTCAAGTTCTTTCTCTCTCTTTCCTTCCTCCTATTATGACCACTCTCAAATGTGAAGTCCTGTCTGAGAGTAAAGTGCAAGTGAATTATTAATTATTATTATTTATATTAATTTATTTGGACTCAAGTAGTGCCTAGAATGTGGTGAAACCTGCCCTGAAGAGTTTACAGTCCAAACAGACAAGACAGACAAGCAAGCAAAGACAAAGCAAAATGTCTGAGGTCACGTTGGGTGTGTACATCTCATCAGCCACTTTTTCTAGTTACCGTCTGTCCCACTGGCCCCCAGCCAACTCATGATAAACATTGCTACCTCCTTCCGCTGGGCCTATCCTACAGCCAAGAGGCAGGTTTGGTATGAAAGCGTATGTGCAGGGAAACAGACAGAGGGGGTTGAAAGGAGAGTCAATTAGATGGTGTTGGAAGCACCTGGACCTTGAGGGACTTGGGGGATACGGTGCAGGCCCACATGGATTCACTCAGCCCTTGCAGTTACTGTCAGCACCTGCTGGCTCACTCTGTCTTCCAGTGGAAGCTGGGTTTGTAGGATCCTTCCTTTATTGCTAAGATCATTACATGGAAGCTATGGATGTTATTTCATTAAGGAGCATAAGCAGCATATTAGCCTTTTAAAATTAGATGTCTGACCTTCCTGTGGATGGACATCAACTATCCCGGACATAGAGTGAAAAAACACATTAGACATAAGCTACAAACAGGTCAGAATTGCCCTGCCATTGAAATATGAGCAACATTCCAAGCAGAAGAGTAAACAACAAAACTGAGAAATTTGTTTCTTTCCCCTGCAGAGTAATCTCCCTCTTTGCCTGCGGCTGCCCATAATTTGTTGGATGATTCATCTGGAAGTGTTTGATGGAGCAACATTTGAAAAGGCTTAAACAAAGCACAAGTGACTGAATGGGGATTGAAGAACTTACCCAACTGAGAAACAAGCAACAAAAAAAGAGAGACGATGCAAACTATCCAAATTCAAAGGCTCTGACATTTCTTCCAATAATAAGCTTAAGGAAAACTGCAGCTGAAAAGAAGAGCTTCTGGGGATAGATCTGTACGAAGCCACAGGCGGTTTAGTTCTTTGAGTACCAAGACAGAATTGCAAGATGACTGAGATGTATCCATCAGCTCCAAACACGCGTCGCAATTTTTCCTAATGAGAGAGGAATCACTGTGACATGTTTGATTAATACTGAGCTTTGCCAAGGCAACTGCCTTCTCCATTTGCATGATAACAAAGCATACACAGATGCATAGGAATGATGGATGTATAACGTTGTGCAGTATTTATTACATGCTCTGTGAGGTTGACTGGATATTGTGCTGTCTTGCCAATGACCACAGAATAAAGTCAGAGAGAGGATTCTGTCCTCTGCTTCTTAGAGGTGCAGCAGAGAACTCACTGATCGAGGGAAGGGTGGTGGGGCTAAGTTGGTTTTAAGGCTGCCGCAGAGACTGGTGCAGTCTTATGCAACACTGATATCCCTGCAGACCTGTCTAGGCTATGACAGCCTGTCCCTATGGATATGCTGAAGCTTCACCCCCAAAATGCCCTTCACCCCCAGCCTCATCCCCAGCATCCCCCGACCCCAAGATGGCCTTGCACAATGCCTGTGCTAAGCAAATCCTGCCCTGGCCAGATACAGGGCTTTTAAGGTCTCTTTATAGCACTCAAGCGCTTTACCCTGTATAAAAGGTGCCAGAGCAGGGGTGAACAGTCTGATCCAGAATGCACTACCTGTAACAAGCATAAAAAATAGACCTAGGGTGGAAGTTTCCAAAGCCTCTAAGTGACTTAGGAGTAGCTACAATCTGCCCTGATGAACCAGACTCTGGCACCAAGGAAACAATTTTCTTACAGAGTCCTAATGGCCTGATGTGCTCTTAGAGATCTGAAAGGTTTTTGTTTTTGTTTTTTACCAGCGTGTGTCTTCTATAATAAAGCCACAAGCTGCTATTCACTTGGGCAACAGCTAACTGTGCCAGATCCAAAGAAATATATGCCTACCTGCGATCAGACCCTATTACAAGCTCCAAATTAATTCCACTTGGGAGCCTGAGTATTCCATTGTTTTCTGCACATCACCCTGTTAACTACAGAACCTGACTTCTCATGGTCACTAAGTGCCCTTTCAAAATAAACTTGCCTTTTTTTGTTGTTGTTGTTGTTACTTGTCATAAACAAGAACTGCCAGCTGTGAAAAGCACTCAGCTGGTTGTTCTTAAAATGCTTTATAATTGTTTCTTTCTACAGAGAAGAATTTTCTACCCATATAAGGGCTCAGCCTAGCCAATCACAGGGTTGTAACGGGAAAGAGCTCTGATAAGGCTACCTGTCATTGTCAATCAAAAGAATTCAGGCCTCCAGAATGCACTCACAAAGTGGGAGGAAAGCACAGGCCCTGCTGCAGACTGACAACCCTCCCAGGAATATGTTGCAGATGAGAAACCTCAAGAAATGTCATCCTATAGAATGACAGTCTTCTGTTACCCAACATGATAGTGACATCCCCTTGCTTTCTATATATCTGGCATGGGGTTCTTTGTTTGCTTTCAAACTGTCATTCCAGAAAGAATAGATATTGATTGCCTGGAAGAACAAAACAAGATCTATGGTAATTAGTGCTCAGCATAGTCTTGAGAATGAACAAGGATGCTGAAGAAGACATTACTGTCTAAGCCATTTTTGCCTGCAGGTGTAATCTATTTTACAGCAGCCAAGGAACAACTAGCTGAGAAAATGATGCTAACTTCAACTGACTTTTATGCAGTGCAAGAACCGGATGGGTGGTATGTGGGGAGATGAACTACTCAAAACTTGGCTCCCAAACAACTCATGCAAATTCATGCAATCCTTCCTTTTGGCTTTGGTTTGTAAGAGTTTCCTCGCTCCCAGAGTTATGCTCTGCATTTTGAGGTCAAAAACAATCATAAAAACTCAAAGCAGAGCCAAAAAGATGGAATTTTACCAGGTTTCACCTAGAACCTATGTGAACCTCATTGTTCCGCAAACCTTCAGTGCCCTGGCTGAGTTTTGAGTCTGCAGTGAAACCCAAAATGAGGCCAACTTTGTATGGATTCTGGGAAACAAGACCACAAAGAACCAAGCTTAGAGTCAGATGCTCAGAAAGATCCAGTCCCGCAGGCAAAACTACCAGTGAAATAGTGTGATACGGAGGGGGCTCTGCGGAGACTGGAGCAGACATATAATGGAGAAGAGACATTGATTCAGCTTTCCTGTGGCCGGAGGAAAGCTATGTTGATAGCAGCCACATGGGGAATTGAGAAAGAAAGAAGTACATGCTGTTGTTGCAGAATGAAGGATTGGGTGACAAACTGAGGGTTTTATTTCAGTCTAGTCTTTGGGTCAGGGCAAGGGTGGTGAGGGAACAGTTGCTCAGATGCCCACAACAAATCCTGTCTGTAAACAAAACGCCCAAGCTAAATCCAGAAAGGTTTAATTAACCTTTGACGGGCATCTGTGAGAAAATCCATGACTTTCATACAAACTAGTGGCTGAACCTCAGCATATTATTAAAGTCAAGTACTCACCCTGCACTTTGCCAGAAGCTCAAGGTTGTGTTTCTATGAGCCAGTCTTTGGTGGCCATACATGGGGGGTAGAAATACACAAGGGGATGCAATTATCAAATGTACTCAGGATTGGCTTAACTCTACTCCCACTGAATTAATTTGATTTTAGTGGGAGCCAAAATTAGGCCAACGTGGAGCACCTTTGTTAATTACACCCATAGCATCTGATTTCCCATCCCACCCCTAAACCAGGGCAACTTTCAAGAGTTTCATAGAAGGTGTGGGGCTTTCATTCTGCATGGACGATGGGCTTCCCATATCCAGTCAGATCTCTGTTTTGCTGCAAGCAAAGGATATGTGCACTTGTAGCAAGCACTCAGTCTGTACAGCTGGAGTTCAATCCTGCCATCTTGGCTTAGGCACATCTTCCACTGGTGTAAAAAAGTAACCAAGTTAAGCAAGTCTGGAATGTGGGTTTATTGCTGAAGCATCCTGAGGGATCTCCCCACCACCACCTGGACCCAAAAGCCAGTCCAAGGTAAGGTCACACATTCCATTATTCTAAAGCAATACTGGGTTCTCCTTCCCCTCCTGCTGCAGATGGTTGCTTCTTCAGTGACTGTAGTCAATCAGCATTCTGCTATCACTGTCCTTTTGGACCGTTCCTCTCAAGCCCACGGGTTTTCAACTCTGCAGCATATGCCAGTTTCAATAAAACCCAGATACGAAGGAGCCCCACGCTTCAGCCTCATACACGGTACTACTGAATCAGTAACGTTTTCTTACTGAACCCTGGGGGTGAAGGAAACACCAACAGGCCATTTAACGCATCTAGAGGGAAAGACAGATGGCCAAGATTTTCAAAAGCAATGAGTGATTTTAGATGCCTCAATGTTTGGGTTACCAGTCGGAAACACTGTAAAGGGGCCTGATTTTCAAAGTGCGCAGAGAAGCCACTCTCTAAATCAAACCCCATTTAATACCCCAATCTTCAAATTGGGCACCCAAAAATGGAGGCAGGCTAAACCACTAACCACTTTTGAAAACCTCAGCTGAGATGTATGGTACAGTGGCAAAGGGCCTGCATGTTCCCCCCACCCCATAGCCTGATAGCTGCTTTGCTGACATGGTAAGATATGCAACATGCTTATGTCATGCTTATGTTCTCTCCAATCAGTGGCAGCGGTTTAGCTTTGAAATGGTCATTAAACAGTTTAACGCCTGAATGGAGCTGCATAATACAATTCTTTTAAAGAAGATTCATTTCCTTTATACATGGTGACTACTCGGTCTTGTCTGCACTGAAACTGCATCCCTTCAGTGCACGGTTTTAGGAAATTGAGGAAAGGCAGATTTTGTGACTGATGCTAACCAGGGCTGGCTCTGGCTTTTTTGCCGCCCCAAGCAAAAAAAAAGGGGGGGGCGGAGCGGCAAAGCAGGAGGGGAAAAAAACAAAACAAAACAAAAAAACCTGTGGCGTGGCTGGAGCAGCAAAGTCGGGGGGGGACACCTGCAGCGCGGCCGGAGCGGCAAAGAAAACAAAACAAAAAAACTTGTGGCGCGGCTGGAGCAGCAAAGCAGGAGGGGAAAAAAACAACCAAACAAAAAAACCCAGCAGCGCGGCCGGAGCAGTGGGGCGGGAGGGACCTGCAGCACGGCCGGAGTGGCAAAGCAGGGAAAGAAAACAAAACAAAAAACCTGGGGCACGGCCGGAGCAGCAAAGCAGGGGGGAAAAAACAACAAAAAAAACCCGGCCGGGCAGCTGGAGCCAGGGTGCAGGGGGACTCCCTGTGCTGCAGACGTGCAGCGGAGTGCGCACCCAGTCTAGCGGGGAGGAAGGTGAGGGAGTGGGGGAGAGAGAGAGCAGCGGGGCAGCCAGGGCTTCAGCGGGGCGGTTGTCCCGCGGTCCCGACCACTGTGCCGCCTGCCGGGAGGGCTCCGCGCCCCTCCAGTCAGTGGAGAGGGCAGAACAGGGGCTGCCCTGCCCAGTTTGCTTCAGGGCGCTTCCCTCCTCCGCACTGCCGCCCCCTACAGGACGGCCGGAGCCAAACCAAAAAAAAAAAAACCAGCCATGCTGCCCTAGGATTGGGCGAAATGCCGCCCCATAGAATATGCCGCCCCAAGCACCAGCTTGCTCAGCTGGTGCCTGGAGCCGGCCCTGATGCTAACTGTCTAAATAGGTAGTAATTTGGCTTCAAGCTAATATTTGGCAGAGGAGTCTGGGAGGGTATAAAGCAATGTGCATCAAGGCTCCATCCGCTCTCTCTCGCCATGTCTCTCATTGCATTTCAGCTCCATTCTTACCCCAGTCCCCTTTGCATTGCGTGGAACTCAACTCGCTTTCTCTGCCAAAAGTCTCACACACACAAAGAGCATTTGTACAGCAGTGATTTATGCATGGAATTCCCAGCTGGGGACGACACAGAAAGACATTTACCATGCAGCATAAGCGAAATAGCAAGCCAAGACGTATTTAGCAAATGATAACACAACCCAGAGATAAAAAGAGAGAAAGAAGTTGGGAAAAAAAAATCATTGCCTGGCTGGGAAGTCCCTGAACTTTTAGACACGTGGAGGAAATGGGTTGTCCATGTGTATTGGGGAAAGGATTTCCTGGCTTCCCAACTACAGGTAACTGTCATAATATTTCTAATGGATGTGACGTTTTGGGATTCACCCAGGCCAGTGAGGGCTGTGCCACTGTCTGCCAAGTAACCCCGGGTGCTTCTGTGCTGTGCTGCTCTGGCTCAGAGTCCTGCCACATCAGCCTGCTCGCAGCACAAGAACAGCACCCTGGCTTCCACCAGCCCTTCCAGTCCCAAGTCTCCCCCTCACTGAACCCTCAAAGAAGTTATCATGCTTGCTGCCTCCGCAGAGACAGCACACACCCTGGCCTGTTAGTTGGGGTGAGCCATTCAATACACATCCATTCAATACACAGCATTGAGAGAGTTTTGTAAGAAAAACAAAAATGAGTTTAACAAAGAAGAGGTATTTGAGTGATAAGTAACAACAGAAGAGACGGGCATGGTGACAAGTAAAACCAAACCAAACACGCTTTTGGGTGACTAAAACATCATTTCAGCAAGTTACAATCTTTGGGTCTGTCTATGCTGCAGTTAGACACCCGCGGCTGGCAAGGGCGGCTCTAGACATTTCGCCGCCCCAAGCAGGGCAGCATGCCGTGAGGGGCACTCCGCCGGTTGCCAGGAGGGTGGCAGGTGGCTCCGGTGGACCTCCCGCAGGCGTGCCTGCGGAGGGTCCGCTGGTCCCGCGGCTTTGGTGGACCAGCGGAGCCGCGGGACCAGCGGACCCTCCGCAGGCATGCCTGCGGGAGGTCCACCGCAGCCTCCTGCCGCCCTCCCAGCAGACTGATCTCAGGACCCAGTCCTGGGCTCTGCTGTGAATAGAGTTGACTCATACACATATGGCACATGTTCTTCCCCTGCTCCTAACCTCTGTTTTCTGGTCTGTGTCAAAACGTGACTAAATAAAAGGGCGCACAGGGGTCTGAGATAGTGACCGCTCCTTGGGAATGTGCTTCAAGTCTCCCTAAGGGGGGAGAGTGAAAGGAAATCTGTGAAAAAGGCCCATCGCTAAGGCAGGGCTGTGAAGGTGAGGATGCCGTGTATACAAAAGGTCTGAGTCAGCTCAGACCACACTCTGATTCCCACCACCAAAAGTTTGAACTCTTCTCGCCATGAGTCTTTCCCCTCCTCCCTTCTCCAGATGTGAGTGGCACTTTTTTTCTTCACTGCAGTTTGGAATCTGTATATTGACAATCCAACAGTAAAACTATTTTGCAGTGGATATAAAATAGGACGGCTCTGGAGAGGAGTCAGAGAACACAGAGCTGGCAGCAAGAATTAACAATGCCAGAAATTTGTAAATACGTGATTTTCAAACAAGGTTTACGTGGAGATGAAATGTTTTAAACAGACTATCTCTGTGCATGAGAAGGGGACTGTGGTACGTGCAGCTGGATTACTTCTTGCAAAAGACCTTGGTGAAAGTTTCCCAGGTAAAACATTTAAACACTCATGGCCTGATTTTCAGAAGTGCTGATCGCCTGTAGCTGCCATGACAACTCAAGTGGGTGCTCAGCAACTCTGGAAATCTGGACAATAAAGCCCTGATTTTCTGGCAGGCTTTAACCTGGTCTCTAATTTTGCAGCCTGTCATTTGCATCCACAATAAACTGCAGGCACAAATGGTATATGTAATTTACCTGATTTTTACTCTCAGACAGGTAGGTAGATGTCCAATTGCCACCATTTGCATCTGCAATTCATTTACAGGTGCAAAGTTGTGGATCCATATAGCAGCTGGTGCAAAATTGTGCTTGAAAAATAAAGACAATTTGGAAAATTTAGGCTTAGATCATCATTTGCAAATATCCTATTTTAAATATTAAAGGGGACAATACTGAGCCGCACGTAGTGGGGGCAGATTTGATTCAAGTTTCTCCATGTAGTTGTGCTTAACCTTGTCAAGCACCCTAGCCTTACATGCTCCCTATCATACATCCCAGACCTCTCTTGAATACAAACTAAGAAATATTCCAAATTCTGTGGCTGATTTTAAAAGCTAGTGCAAAGAGCTGCACAAAAGGAAGACATTTGCAGTGCACAAACAACAAGTTTTATTGCTCCAACAAACCCCAAGAACTCTGATACATATTCTTGAGCATCATCTACTGGCCCCTTAGCTATTGACTAATTTACCTATATTCAGGAAGCACTCTTGTAACCGTTGATAGTGTGCAATCAATTAGCAGATTTTAAGGCCCTTTCCTTCAAACTCCTTTTTTGTGTCTTAACCTGCACGAGTATTTTCATTGAAGCCAGTGAAACCAAGATTGGGCCTTTATTTATCAACTAAGAAAGGAGGAATAGCTCAGTGGTTTGAGCATTGGCCTGCTAAACCCAGGGTTATGAGTTCAATCCTTGAGGGGGTCATTTAGGGATCTGGGGCATAAATTTGTCTGGCGACTGGGCCTGCTTTGAGCAGCAGGTTGGACTAGATGACGCCTTCCAACCCTGATATTCTATTATACACTGAGCTAGGGTGTGATTTCCCTGCATGTGTACACATACTCATGCTAGCTCTCATTGAGCTAGTGTGAGCATAAATAGAAATGTAGCTACAGTAGCACGGGTAATGGCAGCAGAGGCATGGCTGAGCCATGTGGAGTACAAACCCATCTGAAACGAGGGGGTACATATTCGGCACAATGAATGGCAACAAAATGACAGATGAAAATCATTGTTGATAAATGTGAAGTAATGCACATTAGAACACATAATCCCAACTATACATACAAAATGAGGGGGTCTAAATGAGCTGTTACCACTCAACAAAGAGATCTTGGAGTCATTGTGGATAATTTTTTGAAAACATCTGCTCAAAGCGCAGCAGCAGACAAAAAAGCTAATAGAATGTTAGGAACCAGAGGCGGCTCCAGGCCCCAGCACGCCAAGCGCGTGCTTGGGGCGGCATGCCGCGGGGGGCGCTCTGCCGGTCGCAGGGAGGGCGGCAGCCAGGGTGCCTTCGGTGGCATGCCTGCGGAGGGTCCGCTGGTCCCGCGCCTCCACCGAAGCTGCAGGACCAGCGGACGCTCTGCAGGCACGCCTGCGGGAGGTCCACCGGAGCCGCAGGACCGGCGACCGGCAGAGCACCCTCTGCGGCATGCCGCCATGCTTGGGGCAGCGAAATGTCTAGAGCCGCCCCTGTTAGGAATCATTAGGAAAGGGATAGATATTTTCATTTCATTATCACAATGCCACTATATAAATCCATGGTACGTCCACACCTGAGTACTGCATGCAGGTCTGGTCACCCTATATCAAAAAAGATATATTAGAATTGGAAAAAGTACAGAGAAGGACAATAAAAACGATTAGGGGTATGAAACAGCTTCCGTAAAAGGAGACATTAAAAAGACTTTTAAGCTAGGAAAGAGATGACTAAGAATGGACATGATAGAGGTCTATAAAATCTTGACTAGTGTGGAGAAAGTGAATAATGAAATATTATTTGCGCCTTCACATAATAGAAGAACTAGGGGTCACCCAATGAAATTAATAGGCAGCAGGTTTAAAACAAACAAAAGGAAGTATGTCTTCACACAACACACAGTCAACCTGTGGAACTCTTTGCCAGGGGATGTTATGAAGGCCAAAACTATAACAGGGTTAAAAAAAGAACTAGATAAATTCATGGAGGATAGGTCCATCAGTTGCTACTAGCCAGGATGGTCAGGGATGCCACCCCATTCTCTGAGTGTCCTTAACTTCTGTTTGCCAGAAGCTGGGAGTGGATGACATGGGATGGATAACTTGATGGATTGCCAGTTCTGTTCATTCCCTTTGAAGCACCTGGCATTGGCTTCTGTCAGAAGACAGGATACTGGGCTAGCTAGGCCATTGGTCAACCCAGTATGGCTTTCCTTATGTATGTTCTTAGGTTATATGTCTTGCTATAACCCACTTTTTATGTCCAGGAGAGGGACCTGGAATAATGAGGGAATGGGGAAGAAGCTGATCACAGGAAACAGTGGAGAATGACTAGAGCTTTGAAATGGAAGGGGTTCTGGGTTGTGCTTTTTAAATAAAATGCTTTTGTGCAAAGATTTAGCAAAATTTACCTACAATGTAATACTCTGCTAGATTAAAGGCTTAGGCACGTTTGCAAAACTGAAATGAATCATCTGTTTAATCCTGGTATTAAAATATTCATTAATATTGCAACAGCTTTCAATGATACAATTAACACAAATATTTTGCATTCTAAGATTTGATTCAGTAATCTCATTTGTTTTAGAGTTTACTAGAGGCTTGCTGCAAATTCAGTCAGTCAGTTTGTTAACAGCAGTTAGAAGAATGATTTCCTTGTCTTAACAGGGAGAGCAGAACTAGCCCTTGCATCTTAGTGCTGCTCTGGAGACTGCTATTGTCAATACAATATTGCATCACTGCAATTTCCCCATACAGGAGCATCGGTACAGTTATAGCTTTCTTTCTTTTTTATTCTTAGGGGCAATTAAACCTCTCATATCTCCCCAGATTTTTTTCAAAGAGAATATTTCCCCAATACCAATTCCCTCCGACTCTTCCACTCGCCACCTGCCTCACTGTGGGGGAAAAATTTCAGCTTGGGAACACGCTGGATACAGGATGGTGCAGGAATATTTCTTCAGGTCTGGTGACCTGGAGTTATGGAGTTCACTTTCCAATTCTTTGAGGAGAACGCTGCACTGCGCCCTCTCTGCATTTGTCCCCGCTGTTTTCAACAGCTGTTCCTATATTTGATTCTTTAGTGGCTGTAAAGTCCGAACCTTTCCATTCTGCATCTCTCTGACTTTACTGAGTTCTTTTTCTTTTCTCATTTAAAGTCAGCATAATACAGCTCAGAGTGGAAGACAGTGGATTCATTTCAATTTCTACTGGTGATTCTATTGAGAATTGATAACTCTTTGGATTTAATGCCACCCACCACTGCTTATATATCAACAATGAGCATGAAAAGTGGAGATGCATCAAAACAAAAATGTGTTCCACATCACAGTGTTCCGATCCAAATTTTGGAGGATCTTGGCCCACTATATATAGAGAGAGGCAGCTAAGTTTCCACACACACACACACACACACACACACACACACACACACTGAGTCTTTTGGCTTTTTTATTTTAGAAGGAAAACAATCAAACAAGAAACAAAAGTAAAGGATCTGTAAGGGAATGTTCTAGTGTATATCTCCTCTGTAACAACCTCTCAAAATGGTTTCTTATCTCTGCAGGCAGCAGAGTATTTAGAGATTTAAAGATGCAGTACACAGAAAACAAAGGCATACTAGTGACATAGTTAAATATGCCACCAGGTGAGTTGTGAAGTTTGGATCTGGATCTGAGCTTAGAAGGGAATGAGAGTCCTGATTTTTCAGTTTGGTTTGAGGTGCTGGATTAGTGGGTTTGGTTTATCTCACCTCAAAATATTCAGGAAGCTATTGTGGCGTTGCACTCCATGTGTTTTACGGAAATATGTTTATAAGCGTAAAGATGATGTAACTGGAATATGATTCATGCAAAAGGTCTCTTGTAAGGTATCATTACAAAGCTTATGATCTACTGAGTGTGTTCATCCTATTTGTTTGCATGTAATATTTCTATGTCTGGAGTTAGGAGAATAAGATATAAACTTGTAATACTGATGTCAACATGTTAAGTGGAAGCCATTAAGGGTGCTTCAGAATCAATGAACTGTGAATGGGTTTGTTTACCTGCAATTCTTCCTATGTACCTATCTTCCAACTACTAGGTAATGAAGAAGGAGGTCTTACAGTGACCTGTGATCATGTCACCTGAACTGAAATTCATCTTTAATCTGGTGCTTTTCCATTTAGAAGGAGGGCTGGGAACACAGACAGAGACAAGGGATTCCTGCCTTGTGCCAAAGATATAACAGAACAAAGGAGGCTGCCAGTCATGAGAAATCCCCTAGTTACCACTTGAGCTGGAACTAACAAGAACTGTATCAGGGGAAAGTATTGGGCCCAGACTAGGAAGAAGTCTACGCTGTGAAAGAAGCTTATTGGAACATCTCTAAGGGTGAGATTTACCTGTATTCAGTTTCTTAATGTATTAGGCTTAGACTTGCATGTTTTGTTTTATTTTGCTTGGTAACTTACTTTGTTCTGTCTGTTATTACTTGGAACCACTTAAATCCTACTTTTTATACTTAATAAATTCACTTTTGTTTATTAATTAACCCAGAGTAAGTGATTAATACCCGGGGGAGCAAACAGCTGTGCATATCTCTCTATTAGTGTTATAGAGGTGGACAATTTATGAGTTTACCCTGTATAAGCTTTATACAGAGTAAAATGGATTTATTTGGGATTTGGATCCCACTGGAAACTGGGTATCTGGATGCTGGAGATAGGTGACCTGCTGTGCAGTTTTTGGTTAAAGTCTGCACTTTGAGGGCATGGACCAGACCTGGAGCTGTGTTTGCAGCTGGCTAGTGTGTCTGGCTCAACAAGGCAGGGTTCTGGAGTCCCAAGCGGGCAGGGAAAATGGGCTCAGAGGCAAATTCATCACATCAGGTGACAGTCCCAAGGGGGTCTCTGTGACCAAACCTGTCACAGCTGTAATATATTGTTTTCCTTTCTGACACCAGTGCCCCTCCTCTGTCAAGCAGTAGCCGAATTCTGGGGCCTTTCAGTGGTTTATGTACTGTGCAAGGTAATAACATGTTTCTAAAATTAAACTGGATTTTATTAAGAGAACTATTTACAGAGGTGTTGCAACTGCAGTTAGCATTCCAGACATGTGTACACAGACTGACTGACTATCTGGTGCATTCTCCAAACTCTTCCCTCCTGTGTTCCTCCCTCCAGGCTGGGACAAATAGGTTGACTTCCCAGTGGAGGAGAAATCAGTGATGCAGAGTCTCAGTATGTTCTAAGTGTAATTACTTTATTTACATATATACACCAGTCCTGGAACAGACTTGATCACAAAGAGCATGCAGGCAATCCCCTCTTCCAGAAATCTCAGCCCTTACCCCAATATCCCATTCCTAGGAAATTATTGTGTTCCTAGAATTGCCTCCAAATACAGAGAATTGGGCAGAGACCAAACTCTGCTATCTGCCTCAGGATCTCTCCAAGGACCACTACATAATAAAATTAACAACGATGCAGCATTTCTTCACAGACAGAAAATTGCAACAACACTCAGAAAAAGAACTTATAAGCCTATATGTAACAGCACCATCTGGTGAGCCCTGCCATAGCAATATTCTGAATTAAATAGATTACATGTTTTGAATAAATTTTACATTCAGAGGGCCAGAGTTTCACTCAGATTTTAAACTCAGAAAAGACCATTATGAATCATCTATCTAATCTCCTGCATACCAAACAATTTCACCCAGTATTCCTGCCTCAAGTCCATAATCTGACTGCACAAGAGCATACCTTGTAGGAAGACATCTAATCCTAATTTAAAGACTTCACATGATGGAGAATCCACCACTTTCCTTGGTAAATTATTCCAATGGTTAATTACCCTCACTATTAAAAGATTGGTGCCATACTTCCAGTCCTAATTTGTTTAGCTTCAACTTCCCAGCCATTCAGTTTTATCATGCCTTTGTCTGACAGACTTCACAGACTTCTATTATCAGATATTTTCTTCCCAGAAAGGTACTTCTAGACATGTGGAACTATTAAGAACAAAAGCACCTGATCTTGAAAGGAGATCATTTTTAGCAGGTAAGTGTCATTAGAAATATTGCATCAAACACACAACACCATAGTATGCTCTTGGAAATCACAGTGAGATCCCCTCCTACACTTCCTGTGCATCTTTAATTTAGAGATACACTGTTGCCTAGCAATTAGGGCAGGTCTCCTGGATCTACTGCTACTGCTGCCATCTGCCTATTCACTGAGCCAGTCGTCAAAGCCTGATGGAAGTGGTGATCAAGGCAAAAGTGCTAGTGGGGTGAGGAAAACTCAGCATTTACGCACACATCTGCACACACAAATCAGACACAGGATTTTACTCACATAATGATGGTCAGTGTACATATTACCCAACGCACCTATTGTGATGGGCTTTGAAGAGTTGGCTTAGGTGTAACTATGGGCAAGTCATTTAACCATGCTGTGACTTTAACTTACCCATTTGCACGAGTAGCGGTGTTAAGCTACCTTTGTTAATGCAAGTCAAACACTTTGAGACTCTTGAATGAAAGCTGCATTGGACAAGCAGAGAATTATTTAGTGATGAAATATGAAAATATTGCTTTAAAAATTCAGATGATGTGAGTGTTACAAATAATTTATAATAAAAATTACCATCACGCCCAAACAACTATGAGGTAGAGACGTCCCTTCCTGTTCTCAGCTGCCACAGGCAGGTCATGACATACTCACATATCCCCAAAAAACTCACAACCACACACACTTAGAAAGTCACAGGTTCTTCTTGAGTCCAAACCTACAAGGCTATCTTGACCATTGGGGTAGCATTACAGAAAAATTCAATATTTAAAGTTCCCAGAATCCTCTCTTGGAAAGAGTCAATGGCAATGGGCTGAGTAGATACATTAAAAACACAAAGCTGGAGCAATAGAGCTGAGTGCTGGAAAATTTACAAAAACAACTAATTCTTCAGAGGTAAAAAAAAAAAAAGGAGAAAGCAGAAATGTGGCAGCCAGCCTTAGGCTTTGAGAAACCTCAAAGGCCCATGGGCAAGGAGGCATTTCTGAGGTAAAGGGCTCCCTTCCAACCTGTGAGAGGCAGAGGGAGCAAGATAAGAAATAATAATGAGCGCAATTTACTAGCCCATTGAAAACCAAAAATCTTCTCTCCATATTCATTAGAGGAGGATAAACCTGGAGCCACAATATGATAGAAACACATCCATTACTGAGATTTAGGAGGCAGGCCTCTAAGGACTAGAGAGACCCATCCATTAAAATTCCATACTGGCAAAAGAGGGTCAAGAATGTAACATGAATGGGAAATTCAGAGTTTTTAGTTGCAAAACCAAACATCACTTCTTTACATTCATGTGCAAGTAGTAGACTTAACAAGGTGGGGTGCTGCAGAAAACAAATGTGAATGTACAAGTTGGACCATATTAGAGGAGGGCAGCATGTTAAACTACTGACAAGGACGTGATATCCATACAAGGACACCCGCTCACTGCTAAATCTACAAAGGAGGAGTTGAGGATTTTGAAGGCTTCGCTAAGGTCTTATCTACAAAGGGACACTCAGAAAAACTAAGGTCCTTGTGGAAGTAAGTGAATTAATAGAAACCAAGTTAAAGCTATTTTTATTCCAAATGAGAGATTCCACACAGGGGCTTAATCCAGTTTAATTAATCTAGTATATTTTGTAATGCCTATAAATTTTGTCACCTAGACAAGGCCCAAGGTACCTGCCCCACCCCAACACTTTGTTTTCAAAGAATGGGGAATGAAAATATTATCTATACTGGGAAAACCGTCTACCATAGAACGCTGTCACAAGGCTGTCCTCAACGTTATTTCACTGTATAAATCAGGGCACGATATAATTTAGATCAAGTCATAGGCCTCAATCTAACCTGCAAGGTAGCCCCGTGAAACGAGGCCTCATTGGTCACTGTCAACATGACCAAGGTAAACTGCAGCTAGTGAATACCCAGAAAGAAATTCAGACTGGTCTGGCAGGAGTGCATTTTCTGGGTCAACTCAACTCCAGGAAGGCTTTGGAAAAAAACAGGCCACCTGAACTGACACATCTAAGACAATTGTGATCCTACTGTGGGCTTCTCAGCTCTCTCTTCAGTCAGTCTGTCCCAAACATCTTCTGGAGAAATGCTATCCTCCTGAAGAACTGACACTGAATAGAGCAGGGGTGGCCAGCCTGTGGTTTCAGAGCCACATGTGGCTCTTCAGAAGTTAATATGTGGCTCCTTGTATAAGCACCGACTCTGGGGCTGGAGCTACAGGCGCCAACTTTCCAATGTGCCGGGGGTTTTCACTGCTCAACCCCTGGCTCTGCCCCCACTCCACCCCTTCTCATCCCCTCCTCTGAGCCTGCCATGCCCTCACTCCTCCCCCTCCCTCCCAGAGCCTCCTGCACACCACAAAACAGCTGATCGGGAGGTGCGGGGAGGGAAGGGGAGGCACTGATTGGCTGGGCTGCCGGTGGGCGGGAGGCACTGATGGGGGGGCTGTTGACATATTACCGTGGCTCTTTGGCAATGTACATTGGTAAATTCTGGCTCCTGCTCAGGTTGGCCACCCCTGGAATAGAGGATGGACCAAATTTACAGCACTTCCACCAGGAGGACTTGGAAAGAGAAATATTTCTGTCTGCGATGGTTTATTAATTATTAATGAGAGGTTAATCTACCAAGGATTGTTCTTTCTCCGCTCGCTCATGTTAACAAGGCGTGGGGAACTCCGTCTTGTCTTTAGACCCAGTCTGGAGTTGCATTACTATGGGTATGTACTTCTAGCAGTAGATAAAGAGACTGTCAATTTCCTCCCCTCTTGGTAAGGAGCATTGGCCTGAGCATTCTTCTGAGGCTCTCCTGGCTACTCCCAGCTATCATGATTTAGTTGATCTAGCCCAGCACTTCTCAGTGGTCTGCCGAGTGTTCATTGTGAGGCATAAAATGGAAGGAATTTGGGGCCATTTTCTACTTTTTCCCCCTGCTGTTGCCAATCTTTTTTTGATAATCTCAGATGTTAGGCAAAGAAAGTTGGCATGCTGGGTACCTGGGTTATTTAAAAACCACATTGACCTAACAGATTGGGCCGTTTCTTTATAATTTAAAATAAATTGCTGTGCAGTAATGTTGCTACAAGTGCCATCTAGTGAGAGCACGTATTTTCCTTTTTAATAAAAATAATCCATAAAGATGTAAGAGTGCCGCAGTTATCTGGAATGGGGAGAAACTAGAGAAATTCTTACAGGGTCATTTTGGTAACAAGTAGCAATACTTTTTCATCACCTGTTTTCATTAAATATCATTTAAGAAGGTCTGTATCCCTTTACAGGCCAGTCTTAAATGGCCTTGATTTTGTTATTATTGTACATCAAACAGTTCATTTTGGATTCCAAATCTGAGACTGGTAAAATCGATTCGTTACACGGTAAGCTGCCTTTTTGCGTACAGATTGAAATCACTTTGTGGCAGGGGATAGCTTTTTATTATATGCATGCCCAGTGTCTAGCACAATGCGGTCCTGATCAAGGCTTTGGGGCAACAATACCAATGACCCCAATTCTCATTTACATGCAGGGCATTTCATATTATTCTGGCAAGAAGGGATCCTGAAATGGATTTGCTTACACTGCTACCATGGAGTAAAGTGGCCTTTGTGTAAACGAGAAGCAGGCCCACTAATTTTTGAGTTGCAACAAAGAGAAGTTGTCTAAATTAATTTCATTGCCTGTATATTACCTAAGCACGCTTGCATTTCAATCTGTCTGTCTAGGGTGCTTATATTATATAAGGTGCCTATAACCATGCTACTAAACACTTCACAGTCTGAAATGCATTTATCTTCACAGCCCCTCTGAGGCAGGGAGATGTCATTATCCCCACTTCACAGATGGGGAGCTAAATCACAGAGAGACTAAGGCCCAGATTTTTAAGATATCTAGGTGTTGCTGCACTCAGCATTGCTTAATTGATTTAGGAGTCTAAATCTCATCTTCAGAAGGGATTTAGGCACTTCAGAGTCTAAATCCATCACTTGTCAATGGGATTTTGACTCCTAAGTCCCTAAATAATATTAAAGAAAATAACCCTCCAATGGAGGCAGGAGAATGAAGCAAACAGAGATTTGAGCTACACAAAGAAATTAAATTAAAAGTAAAGCTCCCTTATTAAAAGCTGCTTTATTAAACTTATACCTGTTGTGTGGCACTGGGAAATTGTTTGGCATCTTCCTTTTAAGTGAGGCAAGCTGAGAAAACAGGCTGGATCTAACTCACTGTTGGGCTTTATTATGTGCAATTCCTTTTTAGCATTCCGAGCATTTAACCTTGAAAAATAGTGTTGTTTTGCTGCTGTGTTTTCTGATTGTTAGTCTCAAGGCATCGCAGTGGCATCTTTATAAATCTGCTGTAGCTGGCAAATATTTCTTGCAGTCCAGTGCTGAAATCTGAAAAAGCCAGATCACTTTGAGCTGTCAGGCAATTAATGTAATTCAAAGGAAATGAAAGGTATGTGCAACTGGGACTGCTTTTAATAAGTGAGGGTTCCTGACTCATGCTTGAAAAAAAAATCAATTAAAAAAAGCATATAGAAGGTGTTCAGAAGGATCTCAAGGCTCTAAGTACTGTGCCATTGTAGATAGGTGACAACTAATATTTGGGGAGAAAATCCATGATAAATGCATGTACTGTACTGATTATCTGTCTGGGAAGACAGAAATAGATTAACTTACACAGACCTGCAGCGTATCACATCATCTGTTTAAAATTCCTGAGAATGCTGAGAAAGAAAAATTAGAGACAGGGTGGATGGGCGGAAAGAGGCGTGGCTGCTTGGGGGGTGGGGGGGAATCATCAAAAGACAATATGAGACATGGGTGCTTTCACCTATAAAAAACACAGGGTCACACACAGAAGAGAGCAAGCTCGATACAACGTTGCTGAGTCGCTGATCAAGAAGCAATGCAAGTGGGCCATGATATTTTAAAACAGGTGCTTACGGTAAGGCTACTTAGTCCATTTTCAAGCCCTGATCATGCAGAGAGCGCTGTACAGGCAGGGGAGCTCCACACCCAGAGCACTGTCTTCAGCACCGAAACAAACAGCCTGATTCCCAAAGGCAGCAAGCATCCAGCAGCTACCATTACAGTCCCTGGGACCTGCCGAGTGCTCAGCTCTTTGGCAAAGTCAGGCAGACACCTAATATGGATTTGGGATTTAAGTTCCCATTACTATTAAAAATAGCTTGTCCCTGGTAACAAAGGGTAGTGAGGTGTTTATTATAGCGGAGTGACCTGAAAAGTGCCTTTAAATAATGCTCAATCCACAATGGCAGCAGCTTGGAGGTCTGTGTGACATGAGGTAATGTTCTTGGTCCATATTACAAAACCTCCCCAGCACAACTGGGAACACTAAAAAATAAATAAATATATGGAGATAGTCCTATCTCATAGAACTGGAAGGGACCTCGAAAGGTCATCGAGTCCAGCCCCCTGCCTTCACTAGCAGGACCAAGTACTGATTTTGCCCCAGATCCCTAAGTGGCCCCCTCAAGGATTGAACTCACAACCCTATGTTTAGCAGGCCAATGCTCAAACCACTGAAAGGCCTGGCATGGTGGCCAATGAAGGCGAAGCGTATGGCGATCAAAGTCGCACTCCCCTAGAGGTGGTCAATTCAAGACAAAGTTGAGGCACATTGGCAGAGCTTGTATTGCTACTGCCTTTGCAGTACCTGTTCTATGGGTAAATAGAAAACTTTAGTCAAGCCAGAGAAACAGATGCTGATTGTTCCCTCTCTAGTTCCACTTGCACTTGAAGACAACTCCCACAAGTTTAAAACTAACATATGAGGCTGAAAAATCTCATGTATGAACCATCCACTCAAATCTGTAGAAGGCTGGGAATCCCATGAGATCTGTGGTACTGCCTACTTCTTGAGAAACACAGGGTGTGAAGTAATATGTTTTATTGGTCCAACTTCTGTTGGTGAGAGAGACAAGCTTTCGAGCTTACACAGACCTCTTCTTCAGGCCTCTCCCACCTCGTCTCTCTAATATCCTGGGACCAACATGGCTTCAAGAACACTGCATACTTCAAGTCAGTTATCATGCAAGAACAGCCTGACTTGCTAGATTTTGGCACATCTGTTTCCAGTCCTGTGGAAGTCAGGGCAGCATGAAGAATGGGGGGAACGAACTAATTTTTAATACCTCAGAAAAGATTTGGTTTGAGTTTAGCACAAAGGATTATTAGTTTGGTTTGTTCTTATTGTTATTTGTTTGTGGGGTTCTTTTGTTTGTTTTGGTTATTGTTTTGTTTTTGAGCGAGGGGCCATTTAGGGAATTTATTTTATCTGAACCCGTTCAGCCCCCTCTGCTTCTAAACTTTTGTATGACAGATACCACAGCTCAGGCTGAAGCTTTCAGTTTCAACAAAACTGGTGAAGATTTTGGGCTCTAGAGGGAACTGGGGCAGGATCAATAGTCTGAGGAGGGAGCTAGGAACCAAGAACTCCTGGATTCTAATCCTACTGCAGACGTTGATTCACCCTCTGATGACTTTTGACAAGTCACTTCAGCTCTTTGTACTGCATAACAGGAATCCTAATATTCACCCTCCTCACAGGGACGTAGGGATGTTCTGGGACACATATAAAAGGACTATGTATTTGCTCAGTATTTTTACTACTGTGGCCCTCAGTGTTTCCACACTGATTGAAAATGAATTTTTAAAATGCAGCCAGTTTTGTTCATTTATTTTGGCACATTACTGATGAAAGGCCATTGTGTTTTACAAGCCCTGCTTTTATTTGATGGCCTATAACTGTATTATGGTAATTAGAATGTTAGGCCCCAATTCTGCAGCGAGGTCTATGTGAGTGGAACCCCATGCATCAGTTGAGCCCCTGACTTCAGTAGGATTCTACATGGACTTCATAGCTACCCGGATTGCTTCCTCTGACCTGTGCACTTTGATCTGATCTTGCTTCCTCTGGAGTCAGCAGGAGCTGTCTGTATTAGGATCAGATCCCTTTGTGATACTCCCATCTATAGCTATTAAAGTCAACTAAATAAATAATTCCAGCTGATGAAAATTAACTCAGCCATATAGGCAGATAAAAGCTTTGCTCATTATTGCAAGTATCTGCCGAGTTGTACCTTTAAACACCATGGTAACCAATGCCATTACTGAGGGTTTTTTTAGATCTCATTTAAAGTGTAGGAAAATTGCTGTCTTGTCTGTTCAGAGTCTGTTTTTAAGCATGACAAAAGTTTAAAAATCAGGTGAAAGTCTTCTAAAAGCTCCCTCTTTTTTCCATAACAGCTTGTCTCTTAGAAATCTTAGACATAGTCTGTGGATCACACATTGAAAAGCACTGTTCTATGGTAATGACAGCCTTTCGTGGACCCCTTAGACATGGCCTGCAGATGCCTGCAGATGCGCAGGGGTCTGCAGACCACAGGCTGAAAACCACTGCTCTAGCTCATTGCTTCAGGTTGGCCATTTACCTCACAGCAGCTATTTCTCTTTTAAAACTGGTGGAAGGGGTGTTGTCTCCCTTCAGTGTTAATAGCAGCTGTTCTTTTCTTGTAGCCAGGCTCTTCCATAAATCTGTGGTGAATCCCATGCAGTTACCATCAACATAATAAATACTCATTATTCCTGTTTAACAGTCATGTGCACTCATGGCTGTAACAGTTGCACCAAAAGCAATTTGCATGCGCAGATTATGATTAGCCGTTTTTGTTCTAATGCCAACGCAGCAATCCATAAACATACAGTAAGCCACAGTCACTTCCCAGCATGATCTTGCATTGTACTGAGAAAGCTTAGCCTGGAAGAATTCATAGGAATTGGCATATGGGATCAGGCAAGTGATCTATCTAGTCAAACATCCAGTGGCCAATGCCAGATGCTTCAGAAAAAGGTGGGGGGGAAAAATCCATGCAGCAGGCAGATAAATTTCTTCCTAATTAGAAGCTGGCTTTTGCCCTGAATCACAAGGTTTATATTCCTTCCAAAACCTAATGAAGTCAATAGTCTAAGGGTCAATAGTCTAGCAACCAAGAACTCACAAATTCTAACCCCAACTCTGACACTGACTACAACTGTGATAACTATGGACAAGTCAATCCCCTTCTCTGTATAATGGGAATTCTACATAGTTGGTTTTTGTTGTTGCAATCCTTGCCATAACAACTATGGATGCTTTTCGTTAGCCATATAAACGTCCAATCCGTTCTTCGACCCTATTAAACTCTTGGCTTCAGTGATAGCTTGTGGAATTCAGTGACCCAAGGTAATTGTGAAAAAAAAAGTATCTCCTCTTATCAGTTTTAAATTTGTTACCTTTCAGTTTAATTGAATGTCCACCTAGTTCTTGTGTTATGAGAATAGGTGCTTAGAAGTGCCCAATCTACCTTCTCTAGCCCATTAATTATGTTGCATACTTTTAGCATGTCCCCTCTAGAGCTCTAGTCAAGATTTAAATATCCACAGGAGGTGCCAGACTGGATCAGAACCATGATCCATCTAGTCCATTACCTTGTTTCTGACAGTAGCCAGCACTAGATGGTTCAGAGGAAGATGCCAACACTGCTGCAGTAGACAGATGTGGGATAATCTGCCCACCCCGTGAAAGTCTCATCCTTATCCCTAACAGAGATGGTTTTAAATCTGAAACATGAAGTTTTACAGTCTTTCCAAAATTTGTTAGCATTAATGGTTAGAACTCTGGATAGTCTTGTTATCCACATAAATGTCCTCTCTTTTTTTAACCTTAATAAATTCTTGGCCACAATTATGTTCCTCCAACCAGTGTTAATGCTGCCAGATTCATTCTGCTTAGTATAGTTATATTTCACATCTCTTATTAAAGGCCAGAGATTTGCGAAGTGGGGTGTGGGTTTGGTGTGGGGTTGGAATACTTTAGTCATTATGATAGTTCAAAAGAGGATCATCGTAAAATATTCAGGAAGCAGTTGTATTTCTGATTAAACTTTCAGGCTCCATTCAGCATAAAACTTGTGGAGGCCTATAGAACAAGTTCACATACTCTCTGGTCAAACTGTTCATTAAAAACAACTTATTCAATGAATTTAGCCCTTTTTATCATAAATTGTCAGCCAACAGATCAAATTCTACATGTTTGTTCATTATTCAGAATTGTTTGATGAGTAACTTTCATTAATGTACTAGAGAGTGAATTGTTCATGAACTGTTCATAGAAAGGATTCCATAAACTATGGGATCGTTGGTAATAACTAATTTTTTGGTTCACTGGCCAAAGCAACAAAACAAAACAAAAAAACAAAAAACAAAAAAATAATTTCAGGTCACATGAAATGTTTTGTTCTACCCAAAATGAAACGCTTCATTTTGTTTTTGACTTTTCAGCCTCTTTAAAAAATGAAATCGAAGTAGATTTCCAAATGAAAAAGTAATTTCAAATTTAATTCAGCAAAAAAAGTTGTCTATTATTTTGTTTTGCCCGGCTTTAGTATTTGAATTTTGTGACCAATCACCTACCTCAGGTGCTACTCCTCTATGACTGGATACATTTTTCTGTTTTACCCAAAATATATTCTGATTTGTCAGGAAACAAACTTTGTTTCTAGATTAAACAGATCTCAGCTACAGGCCCAGAATTCAATGAAATTTCAGTCAGACAAATGTTCATGAACAGTCAATAAATTAAGAGTAGGAATGGGCCCAGGACTGGGAGTTGAGACATTTTGAATTCTAATCTGTTTTTGCCACTGACTTGCTAGGTGGCCTTGGGCAAGTCACTTCACTTCCCTGCCTCAGTTTCCCCATGTGTAAAATGGGGATATGTTTTTTCATAATTTGCAATGGTTTTGTCAGAACCAGTTTGTACAGCAATTTGAATATGTAAAGGTTAGATAAAAATGCTGAACCAAATCCAGAGTTCTATTTGGGCAAACTGTTCACAGACTGATTTTTACACTACTCAAGGAGCTCTTCCATTCACCTATTTACTAGAGATGGGCCAGAACCAGAACCTCAGATGTGAATGGCCTTTCACTTTGAAGAAGCTTGGATCTGGGTACAAGCTCCCCATTCTGGGCTCTACTGTACTGTTCAGATGGAGTTTGGTCTCCCCACCAAACCACTATCTAAACCAAATCTTGCATAGACCCCTCCTTTCTGGAGCAAAAACATCTCTCTAGTGCCTATGATATATTATGTTTGTCTCACTAAACACAAAACTCCTGGCATCATCTAATCTATTGATCATGCTTTGAGCTAAGGTAGTAATGATCTACTCCCTCAACCTACAGATACAGGAATAGAGGTCAAACACTGAATGTTTCCCATTCTGAATCTGTCAGTAAAATTTCTAAGTGAGGCACATACATTTTTGCTTGGCTATCTGTCAAGAATTCACTGTATCCATTCAGATGGTAGCACTTCAGCTGACACAGGTGGCAACCTAAAATGGGTTTAGATGGGCGGCATGCCCAACAGAGCAAGTACCATCCATTTTACAGCAAAAGCACCCTTTGAGGCAACTCTACCCCCATGTCACATACATCTGGTCACACAAGACCTGAATATTATTAAGGAGAAAAATAAATCACCAGCATTTGAGGCTTCCAAGCAGAGTCTCTTGCATCAGATGTCTAGGAAACCTATAGTTATGGGGAACAGTTGGAAAAAGAGCCACAGAGCATAATGCAACCCTCATGAACAATCCAGTGTCTGGAAATGTCTTTTAAGAGCCCTGACAGAAAATCTGTGTGTTTCTTTGAAGGGTGATTAGCTAGACATTTGTTTTCTGTTAGCCGGTGGGGATTATTCCATGTGTGTTCTCTCAGTACACGTTCAGTTCAGTACTGCTATGGGCTACTATTCAAATTCAGGGAAAGAGAAATCACTTTATTTTTCATGCTTTTCAGAAAAGATATCCTCTACCCCCATTTGGTCTATGTCTCCACAGTGATCTTCCTGGTGTTAGCATGGCTGGAACAGTGTTGAACGACAATTTCTAGCCTTCACCAATGTCATACACAGCTTCAATACATTTTCTTTAAATGAATAGTTTGTTTACCAGCTCAGCCATTGTACCATCCTAACACTGGCATTTTAGAATTCATCTTCTACTTCTTTTTTTTTTTTAAATGTTACTTGACTGAGGAGTGACCAAAAATAGGCTTGCAAGCACAAGATGTGAGCACTGACATATTAGAAAAGATGATAAAGAACTGGAGAGAATGAAATATTGTGCCTATAAGCCAATACATAATCTTCACAGATATCTTATTAAAGTCTGAGAAGCCACCTTTTTAGTACTATTCCTTCTATTGACTTATGGAGGACCACCGAGGATATTGTGTTAGTTCTTAGATTCCTTCACTGTCTTTTTATGCTAGTGCTTTTGTTTTAAATAGTCAGTCAAATTCAGCCCTGGAGTAATCAGGAGAATTAAAATACAGAATCGTCACACTTCCTTACTCCAGAAAAGAACTTGGCCCTTAGTGCTTCAGCCTTGAGATTCTTTATAAAATATAAACAGCTATCTTGGCATGATAAGGCCTGATTCAGCTCTTGTTAAAGTCAACAGAAAAATTCCTACAGACTTCAGTATGAAATACCAGATGTTTTCATAGCACGGAAAACAGAAAGATTTCAATTCAGAAATGTCTAAATGTTTTGTTTTAGCTTGGTTCAACCTTAAACTGCATCTGTCTGAGCTGCCAAGATACCTCATGAGAACTATAGTTCGGGTGCCTCTTACCCTCCTTCTCCTATATGGGCCAGGCTTCCCAGATGAACTATTTAATATTTATAAGAAACAGTCACAACTAAACACTATGTTTAGATTGTGTTATGTATGTCACACAAACTGGCCTATCCAAGGAAAAGCCACAATTAAGGATGAAACGATCAGACATCTTCCAGTAACTTGGGACAATGAAACGTAGCAGAAAGAGAGTTAAGATGGTATATATACCCCTGGTATATTGGTGAAAGGACTGCAAGACATATGGTAAGTCACCTCTGTTACAACTAATCTAACTACAGAAGAATTACAAATTACATTTCTATGGTACATACTAAATTCAAATGCATTAGGGAGCTGTCCACCCTTTCCAACTGTACATCGTTAACAAGTAAGTCACTCATTTGAGACCCACGTTTACCTCCATGCATGTGATGAAATTGTTGTTATAAGTTATTTGTATGAGAAATAATTAATTTAAGTACACATACAAGAGGAGGTATCCGATGTACTGAATATAGAGTTATGTTAGTGGGTACAAAGTCTGGCTCCTCTGACACTTTTCTTAAACAATGTAATGGTCGCCCTTAGAGTGAGTAGAAATGGCACCATAACCAATTGACACCAGCTTGCTCATATACCTAACTCCGAACCACATTGTGGTAGATTGTTACAAGCACGGGTTGGGAGAACATCCAAAGAGCCACCCCAACCTTCCATAACGTGTGGCGAGAGTCTGTCTCAGTCACCAGGGGCGGCTCCAGGCCCCAGCACACCAAGCGCATGCTTGAGGCGGCATGCTGCGGGGGGCGCTCTGCCGGTCGCCGGGAGGGTGGCAGGCAGGCTGCCTTCGGCGGCATGCCTGCGGAGGGTCCGCTGGTCCCGCAGCTCTGGTGGACCTCCCGCAGGTGTGCCTGTGGAGGGTCTGCTGGTCCCACGGCTTCGGTGGAGGCGTGCCTGCGGGAGGTCCACCAGAGCCGCGGGACTGGCGACCGGCAGAGCGCCCTCCGTGGCATGCGCCGTGCTTGGGGCAGCGAAATGTCTAGAGCCGCCCCTGTTAGTCACAGTCCCTGAGTTTGCAAAGTGCAAAGCCTATTCCCTTGGGGCTGATCCATGATGTTAATAGGAATCTTTCCATTAGCCCAAGATGCTCTCCAAAGAGGGCAGAGAGGTGCAAGGAGAAGGCAGGACCATGCTCTCACCTGGTTTCTGCACCAGCCCACAAAGCAGACCATTTTCACTAGGAGCAGCAAACTGCACAATACTAGAGGATGATACCATCCTTGCAGTCCCCCTCTTCACTGACATGCTCAAGGAGGAATTGTGCCAACGTGAGACATCTGAGCCTCCCGTGGAACAGTGTTATAGAGTGAAGTAGAGAAGCATCCATAAAATGGGTAAAATATTTTCTTGAACTTTCTTTGGAATGATAATCGAAACGCTAAATTGAGTGTGCCTTATTCTTATGGCAAGTGAGACTGAACAGCTTTAGACTAGGAGATTCCTTAAATATTGGCTTTAAAAAAAGCCATAAACCAGAAATGAACCCAAACTTACCTTTCTGGTGTCCCACCACGACCTCCTCCAAGATAGAGAATCCCTTTGAAAGGGATTCTGAAGGGCAGCAGCTAGCTACGGAATCCCCCCGCATCTGCCATGGCTCCATAATATCTCTACTGCTTAATATTATTCCTAACCAAACAATAGAAATACCTGAAATAGACAAATTACATATCTTGGAAGGCTAGTGGTTTATTTCCACTCCTTTTAAAGAGCTTTTATTTTTAAATTTGCTATTTGGGACTACCAACCCTAATCTATCTTGGAACTTCACATTTCCTTTGGGATGGCTCTGAAGTACCATTTGACTCTAAGGCATCTATTTCTAGGTTTGTAGCAGAAGCCAAAGAGAAATTAAAGAAAAAAGAAATACAATGGAAAAATAATGAGAGTTCATTTAATCTTATCATAGTATTTTCTCAGGCAACTAAACACTCATTTGACACCTATTTGGATTAGTGTTGAATTTGTTCTCTGCTAGGACAAATACCATTTGGAGGCTAACCTGACCTCTGGAATGTAAAGTTTCCCCTTATCTCTGCTGCTTGCTCCAGTTATTTATCAGGTCAATGTGTGTGCACAGATTTCAGGAAAACTGAACAGAGAAACAAAATTAGCAAGAAGACAAACAGAACTGGAGAAGCTGGTTGTTGACTCAGACAAGCAATTTATTACAGTCTGTCACCGGCATCAGTACATGACATTATGTGTGTCAGGGTCCAGTACCTGCCATCTACAGACTCATTTCACTGGGCATTGAGGGAGGGGAGAAAAGCCTGCTTTGAAAGAATCTGTGACCAGTGATTACAAATAAGATTAGAATTGGTGTTATTAAGGGCAGTCATTCTGGGTGCTCCTAACATTGACTTCAAAAAATGGGCAAGTTCCATCAAGCATTTTTTTAAATATCCTGAGTAAATTTTACATAACTAAGGTTATTGTGCCAGAACACAATTCTATCCCTATCTTCATAATGTGGAAGACACAAATATTCTCCCCTGGAGATGAAAGCCATGTATGTTATATAGGTGAAGGGACAAGTGTGTGCGTGGTGGGGGGGAGAAGTGGGGGAATAGGGCATATGGGGGAGACTGATCTCCTGATTCAGGTCAGAATATTGTCTTCTAACCTCATAACTGCACTCATTCTAGTGACCATGTTGCTGGGAAATGGCAATGTGTATTTACATCTCCTTTCATAGCATCTCTCACACTGCCTGTGCATGGCTCTTCTGTGCAGGGGACCAACAGGGAGCCTCAGTACAATCCGAGGCAAATCAAAGATTTTGCTAAATAGAGCATTGCCGACCTGGTTAGCAAAAAGTCACCCTGGATACAGGACTTTGCTTGAGCCTGTTCTGTGGAGAGGTTCATGTTCTAAAGAGAGAACATAACGTGGATTCATAGAACTATTAGCAATCCCTCCTCCATCCCTTGAGAAACACTAAGCCAGATTCAACAGGACTGAAAACTCTCCCTGATAAATGACTTCTGGCTCAAGGCGGGGGAGGGAAATAAAACTCAGCACAACTCCTGCTTGGTTGTTGGGAAGTTTCCGTTTAGCTAACTTGCTTCTTAAAGATGCAGAGTGCAAACTACAAGGGTCCCAGCTGAGTACGAAATGGCACTAGGGTCAGCTAGCTGGGGCGAAAGACATGAAACCTTGCTTAGGCATTTTCCTTAGGAAAAGAAGAAATTAAGAGAGAACAGCAGTAATTTCAGCACTGGTGAGAGTTGCCCAGAGCAGCTGCAGACACCAAAATCCTCATTTATCCCGAGAATATATAAAGCAGTAGCAGACCCAGCACAACCCTCCACACATTGCTTTGCAAATCTAACCCACTTTTAAAGTCCCTTTAGTCTTTGGCCTCTCTGGGCTTGTCTTCACTGCAACACAGTTAGCACACTGGAATTAGCCTAGTTTGAATGAGATCAATCGAAACAACATGGGAGTTACACTCATTGGGTGAGCAGAGTGATCGGATTAGCCATAGATGAGTTGTTGTAACTGTTGCAGCTCCCCTGCATTATTAGCTGGCATGTGTCATATTTCTGGTGCCAGTGGAGAAGGAGATGGACACACACCTGCCTGCTTGGCTAGATTTATTGCTCTGCAATTAACTGAAATTAAACAGCAAAATAAGGCTTTGCAGTGGGGAGAGTACACAGCCCCCTGAACATTTAAAAAGGACAGGACATCACAGAGTGGAGCATCAACTGCTCAGGCGCTTCATCCACCAACCTCCCGCAGGCCAGATAAATGGTGCCCTAAGCCTGAGCTAACTCAGGGTACCGATTTTTGTGTTTGGACAGAAGTCGAGTTAGGGATAACGCTCGAGTTAGGACTTGTGCTGTGAAGACACACCCTCCACTGAGAGCGCCACCAATGCTGCCAGTTGTGGATGCAGTATTTACAAGATTGACATCTGTCCACTTGGAACTGGACTGAGACCACCAAACTCACTTCACATAGATCACCCACAGGAAACAGATGGAAACAACTTTCATGCACCAACCTGCTCCTGGCTTGACTGCATTGCACCTACTTGCCTGAGCAAGACTCCTCTTGCAGGGCAGGGCTTTACAGGATTAAGCTCCTAAGTATTCCTGTGTTATATGGTAGCAGATTTATAGCTATGTTACAGCACATTAGCTTCTCATTTCTCTGGCCTCTGTAGAATTTTTCTCCTCTGTTTGTTCACCTCAGGGTGAGAGTTTTCAATAGTTAAAAATAAATAATTAAATCAGTTTCAGTAAATGAAATACAATTAAAGTATGAAGGCCAACCATCTCCACACGAGACAGTGCTATTTACCTGCCAGGCCAGTGTTATTGTAGTGTACTTGTTCATTTGGAGGGGGCTTGTTGGCAGAAAGTTTGCCTTGAAAATATTTGTTTCCCCCCTAAACACAAATTGTTACAGCCAAGGTATTAGTCGGTATCATTACCAGCTGAAATGAACTCCGTAACAACAAAGAGGGTCATCTTTTCTCCATTAAATAGCACTCACTTTGTAAGCTTGTCTCGTTAGCCCTACTATCCATTTTCTTTTGCTCATCAGGACCTCCAGAAAAAATGAACACATTTATCAAGCAATGAGGTAGGCCCCTTAGCACCAATAAAATCCAGGATGTGTTGGCATTCCGCCCCCCTCCTACTCCCCTCCCAAAAAAAGAAGCCCTATTTTTCCAATCCATTTTTTGGGCTCCATGTTCCGGATCCTCATGTTGCAAATCAGCTTAGTTTTATGGACACCGAAGGAGTTAAGGATCTGTCATCTCCCATGTACAGAGGTATCCCACTATACTACAGGTAATCTTTGTTGACCGACAGGGAACACTTCATCCACTCATAGCATTGCATCAGAAGGAGGATTTTTGTGTAACGGCTGCTATAATTAGCTGGAGGACTTAAGTCACCCTTACTGATGCCCAGAGGTTCATTGGGTAGTTCACAACTGTAGTTCTGTAAAGGGTCCACTCAATGCATGCACAAGCAGCTCACTCTACTGACAGTACTGCAGACTAGGAACATGCTGCTTTATTCAGCTCCATAAAGTTGAGAGGGGAAAAAAACCGTACACTAACTAAACTGGAAGTAAGGAAGGGGTGGAGTATGGTTCCAATCCATAATATTCTGAGGAACCCAGTTAACCCCTTGATGACCACATTACTACAGGTAGTTTTTACTACAGTTAGAACAGTGATGAATTTAGTCCAGAGTTTCCTACCTGAAACATAAGAGTTACCATATTGGATCAGTCCCACAGTCCATCTCTTGCAGTATCCTGCTGTCTTCCTCTGAGTCAGTATCTGGTGCTGGTCATGCCCAGAAACCCCAAAGTAGACAGATGTTGTGCCTGCCCCAGACAGTTTACAGTCAAAGCCCGTAAGCTCTTCAGGGCAAGGTCTGTCTTTTTGTGCAGTGCCTAGCACAACAGAGTCCTGGTCAATAAATGGCACACCTAGATGCTGCTGTAATCCAAATAATAATGTGGGATAGCTTGGCTCCAACCGGAGTCTCCTTGTAACCCTTAATAGTTCGAGATTGGTGTAAGCATATTATATCTCTCATCTAAAAGCTTTTTTGTTAGTATTTTCTATTGCTACTAGTAATGGAATGCTCCAATCCCAAATATATGAACCAAATACATGGGCTTGTGTCCATATTGACTAGTCTTTGCCATAAGTACCACTGTGGAAAATGCAACTGCTCTGTCATGCTGACCTGGTTATTGGATATTTACTGTATGAGTATGTTGGTTTAATGTAATGGGGATATTTGTAATGAAAAAGCAGCAGGAAGGGAAGAAGAATGGCTCAAGATTAGGCACACGTCCCCTCCAGTAGCCATTTGAGGGTTGTTGAGAGACTACGCCCGCACTAGAAAATTCTTCAAAACTATCTCCTGACTCCAACCAACTCACAGAGCTGATTTTGACAAGTAGGGCCAAGACCTGGGAACCAGCAGATCAGAAGGACTGTAGCCATTTAAAGAGACTCCCTCAAGAGGGGGTTAGCTAGTTGGGGAAAAACCAGTCTGACACAGACACCCACTGGGATGTCTGAAGAAGCTAGGGTTGGCCATATCACCGTTGGGGGATGGTAGGATAGATGTGGTAGGATGGATGTGCATGGTAGCAGGGGCGGCTCCAGGCCCCAGCACGCCAAGCGCGTGCTTGGGGCGACATGCCGCGGGGGGGAGCTCTGCCCGTCACCAGGAGGGCGGCAGGTGGCTCCGGTGGACCTCCCGCAGGCGTGCTTGCGGAGGGTCTGCTGGTCCTGTGGCCTGCGGGAGGTCCACCAAAGCCACGGGACCAGCGGACCGTGGAACCAGTGGACCCTCTGGCGACCGGCAGAGTGCCCCCCGTGGCATGCCGCCATGCCTGGGGCGGCAAAATGTCCAGAGCCGCCCCTGCATGGTAGGATAGATGGTAGGATAGATGTGCATGCAGATTTTTTATCTTTTAAAATCCTTTTTCTTTACATGCTTTGTTCTTACTAGTAAGTGCTTTGGTCACAGACTCAGAGGGAAGAACACCAGATGTCAAACCCAGTCAGACCTGCTAGATAAGAACAGTTGATTCACAGGGTACAGTGGCCCAGCAGGACTTGGTCTAAGAGGGGATAATCCCACCCCAGGAAAGGTAAAGGCACGAAGACTGGCAGCTGAGGGAGTGCACTCAGACACCAGGAAGGAAGCAGAGGTGCAGCCAGCCTTGACAGTGACAGTCACTTTTCTAGCCCTTTCTCAGAATTCTGCATCCTTTTGGTCAAAATATTCACTTTCCAGCTTCCTTTTCAAAGGTAAATGTTTGTCTTAACAGGATGGGGAGGGTCCTCCATCTTGGGGAGGTTGTGGTTTCATGAGTTGGACAATGGCTTCTTCCAGTGGTATGACAGTTTAAAGAATAGTCACAATGCCACCTCTTCATTCAGCTGGTCAAAGGTTTTTGCCTCCCACAATGGATTAGAAAAAAAATAATAATCTGGCAAATAGATTATTGTGATTATCTGAACTGCAGGTATTTAAATCTCATTGTCATTGAAGTGCCTTGCACAGATTCCTTGCCACAGCCACAAAGCCCGAGTGCCTAGGTTCTTGCTTGGGCTGACATCTACTTAGTCTGATGGTAACATTGCTCAAGATTTTGTGAGAGCAGCACAGCGCGTGCTGACAATATATACCACGGTGACATAGATTGCTCACGGGAAAGATACATGGCCTGCCATCTGCTCCTCTTCTATTATGTGGTCTTTAAATCGCACTGTAATAATTGCCTGGCTGTCATTCTGGAAGGAGAAACGAGCAGTGCAAGTTCTGCCGGCTAGCAAGGCATAGGGGGAGAAAGCATTCAGGCAGTAAACTTGAGATTAATTTTAACATTAGGTCTTGGAGGGAGGAAGAGTGAAGAGGGTATCACATGGGTAAGCCAGACAGGAGGATATTTTCTAGCAGCCTCCAACTTTCACTTCAGTTTTTGTTCTTTTTATACCATAATACAGAACAAAACTATTTGAGAATATACTAGTGACAGCAGCTCTGCAATGGCCACCTCTATAGGTCATCTTGTCCATCTCTATTATCAAAGGGTATGATTTCCCTCTCTGCCCACACCCCATGGGAGAGAGCTCTGGAGAAGGAAGGATTCCCTCATAAAATGGGGGGTTGGGAGGGCCCTGTTTGTCTCCCTTTCACACCTACACTGGATGATAGGGCCCACCAAAAACTCTTTGGATCACAAGAGCCCACTAGAGGCTAGAGTCACCTCTGCAGAGGACTCATGCCAGCTTTAGCCCCCACCCTCTGGACCCCACACTGGCCTCTAGATCATGGCTCCCTCGCCACAGCTGCACACAGATGTAAAGGCAGATCCCTGCCATGGAGGGGTTCTGTAGGAAAGATAACATCCCGTCTGCATCATCTTTTCCTTTTAACCTCCTCAGGGCCAGAAAGTTAGACCCACAGAGAAGCCTCCAGAAGCCCAAAGGAAAGGAGGAGACAGTGCTGCAGATGCAGTTAGGTGTTCTTTCTATGCAAATGGATGGGGTGGAAGACACATATAGCAATGGTACCCTTTGTATGCAGATCTGGAGGGCACAGTCCCACTCTATGCAAAATGTGATATAAGTAGTTGCTCTACAAAGGCAGCTAAACATGGGAGGGCAAGAGGCCAAGAGAGCAAAAATGTAGGGGCTTTATGAGAGCAAAGTATTAGTCAAGAAAGGCAGGTGAATGAGCAGGGAGAAGGCCACTCAGGAAACAAAAGGAAAGTAATCGGATTCTATGCAAAGAAGGGCAAGGGTTGGAATAGTGACTCAGAATCTGAGAGCACCATCCTGCAAATATTTACATGCATGAGTAACTTGACCGTTTAAGTAGTCCCATTGCAGTCAAGAGATAATAAAGACAAAGGGTTTAAATAGTTGTTTGCAGTGGTAGTGTAGCCATGTTAGTTCCAGGATATCTGAGAGACAGGGTAGGTGAGGTAGTATCTTTTATTGGACCAACTTCTGTTGGTGAAAAAAAACAAAGCTTTCAAGCTTACACAGAGCTGTTCTGCCAACAGAAATTGGTCCAATAAAAGATATTACCTCACCCAACTTGTCTCGCTCACTTGGAAAAATTGGGGGTCAAATATTTGAAATTCAGAGAGAAGAGGGTAATAATAGGTTTTCAAAAAGTAAAAAACGTATAGAAAAGGTAAACGTTAATAGTAATAAAAACTGAAAAACAAAAAAAAACAAAAAAAGAGGAAAGGCAGGAATATGAATTCAGAAAACAGCTTCCAAGAAACAATATGCCAGGATTAACAGTACACACACCGCAGTCAAACAACAAGAAATGGGAATTTGGAACGAGTCAAATACAGGGCTTTTTATTTTATTTTATTTTTGTAGCCCTTTCCCATCCCCCTCCCTAAGTAACTTGCCAGCTCTTTGGGGCAAGGACTGTCTTTGTCTATGTGCTTTGTGCCCAGCATGCTTGTGTGGTGGGAGAACAATAAATCATAATAATGGGCCATTGTGTGCTATCAGTGCCTGAGCAGAACTCCCCATCTCGGGCAATCGCCATATTGCTGAATCAGGCCCCTTGTCTTTTGGCCGCCCAGACGACGGGCTTGCTAGCTCACTAGCAATGTTGGGCCACACTCTGGGGGGATAAACGGGCACAGCACTATTGATTTTCATGGCATTTAAAACATTTGCACCCACAAAGAATTTGGCCCATTAATTTTAACATGGTGTAAGTGAAGGTGCCCACAAGAATTGACAAGCGAAGCTGGTGGCGCTCGCTATCCTTTTCTGAAGGAAGATTTTCGGTTGGATGCAGCAGGAGCAGAAAACATATTGCACTCAGCTGAGGCCTTTATCTGATGGTCATCCCACCTGAGATTTGTCACTATGGAAACAGCAAGCAGTGAAACAAACCAGTCTGCCAGCAGATTAGGGTCAGCAGACCTGCAATGGGATCAGTCCACTTGAGTATTGCCCCCACGCACCTGAGCCAGGTTTGTTTTTCTATTTGCCCTATGAAAACAAAAGCTCTTCCTATAATTATGTCAGTTTTAGTTGACAAATCTTTTATTAACTTGGCTTTCAGTGAGGGCATACAATGCATGGGAGCTTTTTCATGGTGGGAGGATATAGCAATGGAGGGGGCACTGGGCCAGTTCAGAAACGAGTTTGTCATCCAAATACTTCATTTAAGGTACACATTGACCTTTTTCAGTTTATATTTTGGAGCAATAAAACAGCAAGACACTTGACAGTATTACCTCCATCGTGAAGAGAAAAAAAAATTGAACCCTGGAAAACTTGATTTCTCAAACAAAATGTAATTGACTTCACTACAATGGTCACACACTTGTTTCAAATCCCATCAGTCTGAAATTTAGTGCACACATTTGCAGAGCAGATGTCCTCTAGCAAATAGAATAGAAGAGGAGGTTTGTTTGTTGTTGTTGCTTTTTTTAAAAATCAGTTAATATTTGAGGAGGAAATTTTACAAATTGTCAGTGGAGTGTTTTTTGTGATTTTATTTTCTTTATGTATTTTAGTATTTTTATGAAAATTAATTTAAAAAAAAATCACAAAGATAAATAACTTACAGCTTGTATACATCAAATAAAATTATTTAGTGACACAAGTTTAAAGCTGCATGACCAGACAAAATAAAACAAAAATCAGACAATATTACACAGATATTAGGGTGTAACAAAAAACAAACAAAAAAAGGCATACAAAAAGGCAAAAAGGGGAAGAGGGAGAGAAAAGCAGAGAGGTCAGGTTGAATGGTAGTCTGGAATTATTGGACTGTCTCAGCATTCTTTATCCGAATGCATCAAGAAATAGGGTCCAAATTTCTTTAACTTCAGATAGCCCTTATTGTGTTTGAGAAAAACAAACATAGTTCCATGCAAAAAAATAATGTATAGCAGCAACATACTGTACTGCATACCATGCTATATGTTATAGTAGACATGATAATTCTAGTGTTAACGCCTAAATGAGTGTAAATCCTAACATCTTGCATAGTGATGTGGGATCAAATTCTGTTCTCCCATGAGGGAAAATTGGATACAACTCCACTGAAATACCAGCATACAACATGAAGCATCACATGAGTAAGCGATGAATTAGGCCTGGTGTTTCCAAATGCAGTTTCCAAAAGAATCCACAAAACCCGTGAATGGAAGACGGTTCCTAGTTGAAGTCATCAGGCCAAATTCACTAGTGGCCTCTCTCTATTGTACGTAGTAGAGTTAGGCCAGTAGAGAATTTGACCCATCTTCTTCCATAACTCATGATGGGCCTCTTCTATAGTCCACTGAAGTCAATGGAAAGACCCACTGGGGTCTGATGAATTATATATGTTCATAACAATACAATCTCTCCTGAAATAAGCAGGGTTTGAAAGACTCACAAATTACAACTTAATTTTTCCCCTCTCTTTTCACTGTTATTTGATCATCTTATGCCAGTTCTCAGCCATGATCTGATTAGTGTTTGTTTTCAGTCATTAGGGTCTTTTCTGTCTTCAAGACATATCAAATGTGCTTGCCCGCCGCCTACATCTCGAGAATCATGGCTCATCATGTGACCCGCTCTAATAGAGGGTTTTTTCCTCTATTTTGAAACTGTAATGTCTATTTGAAATAAGAATGCATTGTTTCTGACTGACTAAGCAGCATCACTTGAAGGAATGAGAGCTCTAAAATGTGTCTTTTAGGAGCCATCCAGCGGATTCACTATATTTGATGACAGAACTACTATCACTTGAACTAAGTCTGTCTACTTACTGCTTTGGAGAAGACTCAATAAAAAGATATAAATAAAAGAATACTTTAAACACAGACATGTGAAACCACTCATCTGAGACTCATTTGTCCACTGGGACCCAGTACTGCACAATAAACACTGATTTAACTTGAAGTTTACCTCCTGTGCAATGAGAAAATAACTTTAAAACCCCCAGAAGGAAATGCATTCTAAAATTACCTCTGGGATTGGCTTTTCAGATCACTGGTGTCCTAATGTTCTGTAAACTTAGCGTTTAAGATATTGACTTTTTTATACCCCACTGAAGGGTGTTTATAGGGTTGAGGCTAATCCCCTGACAAATACTGTTTTATCAGGGTAACATCTGAAAGGAATTGTGTTTTTTGAGGAGCAGGGGGGAAGACACTCTATAACGGGCTGAGCTAAATAAGTAGATATGTACTAGCTTTCAAGACCATAAGAATATCTGTTGTGCTGTTTGCAAACCTCAATTTCTACAGAAACTAGTTTCCAGATACAAAAGGCTGAGTATCGTACTTGTTCTCAAGGCTTTGCACTGTTTCCCTGTGATGTCTCAGATTTGTTATATAATTCTATGGATGATTCAAGCAGGTCTTAGGCTAGACCACAGCTATTTCACCCACTTCATGTCTTTACTTTTGTTCTATGTTCTGTATATTTAAAAAAAAACCCAACAGCCTACAAACAACTTTTAATTGCTTGTGTCACACCATTTCATAGCTCATGCACCTGGACTCAGTAGGTGTAGGTTGTGTCAATCAATGACAGAAAACGCTTGGCCATTTTCTCATCTGAATCTTTCCTACTTACGATGCTGCATAAAGTAATAGTAGTACAAGTGTAAATGATGCTGTGGAATGCCCAAGCTATGCTAAACGAATTAAGGGGTTTCTAATACTTAATGTAGTATTTTTGTGCTTTATCAAGCAATCTGGGATCTTTTGTGCTGTATGAGGAATACTGTATATATGTTGGGGTGGGGGGAATTATTTGTTATGATGGTTCATTCGCCAGGCGTTTAGCACGTGAACTGCACAGCTGAGATGGATTAGTGTTAAATTCGCCCAAATGGGGCAGTTTACAGAGTCCTTGCTATACCCATTGCATCCAGTTCTGGACACCGGCCAGGACAGTGAAAACCAGAAGGAGCTGAGATAAAAATATGTTGTATGAACGCAGGACCAGCTTTCATGGAAAATTACAGAAGCGTCACTAAGAGACAACTAAAGGTGGAGGAGGGGTGGAGCATTTAGTCTGCATTTACTAGAAGTCATAAACACTGCTAGAAGCTGATGTAAAAAGCACCAGGAGAAAGCAATTTGCATTTCATTGGGTCTAGAAAACCCAAGAACTATGCTACATATTCTTGAGTGCCATCTACTGGCATTTTATTTACAATTTAGAAATTGAGGGTATGTCTACACAGCAATAGAAAAAAAAACTCAGGACTCAGAGCCCAGGTCAGCTGACACAGCCTCATGGGGCTTTGGCTGCAGGGCTAAAAATTGCCATTTAGACATTCGAACTCTGGATGGTGCCTGGGCTCTGAGATCTACCCCTCCCTTGTGGGGTCTCATAGCCCAGGCCCCTGTCTGAATCCGAACATCTACACTTCAATTTTATAGCCCCACAGGCCAGCTGGGACCATGCTGGGGTCCTTTCATCACAGTGTAGACATACGCACAGAGCACTCTCCTAACAAACACCATGAATGAAGAGGAAGTTCTCGGTGTAGAACACAGGATTATATCTTGGAGCAATAGGATGAAGTTGTGAAATGGAATATATAGACATTCAGAAAAGACTTCCTGTGAGAGAGAGCACGCTCCATATTGGCTGTGGATAGACTCCTAAGCAAGAGATGGAACGGTAGGGGGAGAGGATAGGTACGCCAACATAGCTCTGGCAGTGACAGAGAGACTGAATAGGTGTCGTAGCAAGAATTTTCTGCCTCTGGCTTCTGTTTCAAATCCACGCTGGCCTGACCTTTTTTGATGACTGACATGTTTAGGATCCTGGTACCCACCCACAAGCCTCTGGAACAATAATGGCAGTCACTTGCCTGTATTAGAATTAAAATGGTAAACACCTGGGCTCAGGGACTGTCTGTCATATGTTTGTACTACAGTACCTAGCACTATGGGCCTCTGGTAATACAGATAATAGACTCTGTGGTCCAAGTAGATTTTCCTGCTCTATTGCATACTTCAGTGTTATTCTGTCAGGACCTCCCTCACATAACGTATTCGTGGTTGATGATTTAGTAGGGGCCTGATACTCTGAGCATCCTAAACTCCCACTCACTTCAACACATATTAAAGACACTGAGCAGCACCCCTCAGGAGACACTTAGCACATTACAAATTTGGGCCGTAATGCTAAGGTTATGCTAGGTGTTTGCAAAAGAAACATGGCAACAAGTTTGCTGCTCCCAAACGCTTATGGGATAAGCCCCCTTAAGAGCATCCCCAGGATGGACCCATATTCCTGTTTGGAGTCTCATTGACTTCAGGAAGGCTCCGCACAGGAATACAGATTCAAAGTGGCACATCAGGGCCTAAATCTGATCATCTGAGCATTATGAAAATATGAGCTGGTCTTGGTTGGGATTTTTGTGGCAGTCTCTCCTGCCATAGAGTTTTACTGGCTTCCTTAAAAAAGTAATTCTAATTAGAAAACATTTTACAAGACAAAGTAAAGATGGAGGGAAGAGGTAATCAGAAACAAAACAAGCTGTATAAAAAAAAGGGGAATAATTCAGACTGTTTCACACTACTTTGGATATTTCTATGAAACCTGAGAGAATTTTCCAGGTTCAAATAGAAATAACTAACATATTTCCTGCTGGCATTTTTTCTATATTTATACATTAAGCCACTCAGCAAACAACAAAATCTGATGCATCTTTTGAATGTCATAACATTTACGGTAACAGTTAGAAAAAACAGTCTGACAATGTGGTTGTATTACTAGGCAAGACATTTGATTTTAAAATTACTGCCAATGAAATAACCTGTTTCTGATTATTTGCTTTGTGTGAGGAAGCAGTTTGTCAGGACATAGGTGATATCTGATCTTTTTTTATCCAGCAAAACATGATCCAAGATACCGGACTTTTTCAAATGACTCTGGAGTTTTATTTTGTCTCACTTTATATTTGTTCAATTATTGTTTTAAAGACCATAAATCATAAGTAAAGAGAACAAAAACTAAATGTGTGTTATATTCCTTCAGCCTGTGTCAAATGGGGAAAACCACTCAAATTTCTAGAAGGGCATGAAAATGAAGGAAATGCAATTTTTGTAGGCTTCAGCGAAGTAGACACCAGGGCATTCAATGAGTTTCTGAATGGAAAAACTATACAGACAAATCATTTGTTACATTATGTGGATACCACATGCTTCCCAGAGTCATACGCCCAAATCATAGCATATTACCTCTGTTTTGCCTCCCTTTGCACACAATTTTGCACACAAAATTGCATGCATTTGAACTTGCTTGGTTAACCGCCAGGGAGACAGAAGTCCCGTATTAATCCACAGAGCAGGTGCAGCATTAACAATGGTGATGCAAGCTTCCCTGCACATGTATCTGAACTCGTACGTGAAGAGACCAGCTTTAGGAGTGAAAGGAGAGCTCAGTGACCCATGTCCACTCAATCTTTAGCTTCTCTGATGAGGCCCTCAACAAGGATGCCCATTGCAATGGGCACTCATCCCTTGGGGACTGGGCTGAGACCATCAACCTATTTCAAATACACAACCAAAGAACATTTGGATTCCAACCCCTTTCAGTCACTACTGTTCTGAGCTGGATTCAAACCAGTAGTCTAGGTGAGATGCTCCATTTCCTGATGATAACCCATTGAGCAGTCCAGTCCTTCTTTATGCATGTTCAATCCAGCTCTGGAATTAGGCACACAACTGAGAGAGTCTGCAGCTCGGGGAGGGAGGGGGACTGTTCCTTTGAACACACAACACATCACATACCCATAAGGATGATCAACGGCAACATGTTTATCTCCCTTTAATAGAACAATCTATATTCACCTGAATGGCATTGCAAGCAGAAATACCAGGAGCAAACCTTTACTTGTATTTTCTCACCTATAGAGAGTTCATACTCTCATCGCTCAGCATATCAGAATGTGAATTTGTGGAGCAAGCTGCCACTCGTCATCTGCATACACATCATTTTATCAGTGTAAAAAGGTTTATTCTTATCTTCAGTTGTAGGGTTTGGTTTGAATATAGGACGCCTGTTGAATCTACTGGAGAACGTGGGAGATAATGACATAGCTACTTGACACATCCCTACTAAAATACAGTAGCAATTCAAAAGGAAAAATATTTGATCAGGCACAGGTTCAGCAAAATTCAAATTATTCAAATAGATGTCGGGGGGGGGCGGAAAATAGTTCCAATCAAGGAAAATATCCTTCAGACCCTAGAACTAGCTCTCGTCTGTTTTTAAAGTACAATTCGACTTACATATTCCACACACATTCTCTACTCTTATTAAAACTTCTTACAGTAAGACAAAGTTTGAAGCCTAACAAAGAAAATATTGAACACCATTATGGCATTTGAACACCAAAGCCCACTGAAGTCAATGAAAAATTTTCCATTAGGTTTAATGGGTTTTGTATCAGGTCCTACATTTCTAGAATGTAAAGAGTCACACAACCGAGAGTTTTGGTTTGTTTGTTCGTTCAGAATTTTGATTTTTTTTTTAATGTTCTTGCTTTATCTGATTCTCCTCTTGCTCACACTGGTAAATGCATCACAAGGAAGTTAATTTAAGCCAATGGATTCACACCCCAGTGTAAGGCTAGTGTGAGAATAAAATCAGGCTCCCACATTTTGAAAATCAAAGGGACAACATAAGTGTAACTGGAGGCAGAAATTGGCCTTAAGAAATCAAATGAAAAATGCTTTCAGCAACAGCTACTCTTTTAAAGCCAAGTGTGCTGTCTATAACTGTTACACTAATGCAAGGTCTCACCTGCTTGATCAGGGAGTCAAGTAAAAAAATATCTACAGTCCTACACTTGTTAAAGGGTTAAGTAAATAATACTGAAGAGCAATTCCAAACACAGGTGCTGAGCTGAAAACAAAGACAGGAAACAAAGGGTAAGAATAAATGGTCAATTTTCACAATAGATAGTGGTAAATTGTGGATTCCTCCAAGCATCTGTACTTGGATCTGTGCCGTTTAAGCAACTCATAAATGATCCAGAAAAGGAGGTGAACAGTAAGGTGACAAAAATTTGCAGAAGATACAGAATTATTCAATATAGTTAAGTCCAAAGCTGAATGCAAAGAATTACAAAAGGATTCCACTAAACTGGGTGACTGGGCAACAAAATGGCAGACGAAATTCAGTGTTGATTAGGGTGACCAGATGTCCCGATTTTATAGGGACGGTCATGATTTTTGGGTCTTTTTCTTAGGCTCCTATTACTCCCCACCCCCTGTCCTGATTTTTCACACTTGCTGTCTGGTCACTCTACTGTTGATAACTGCAAGTAATTCAAATTGGAAAAAATAATCCCAACTGCACATTCAAAATGATGGGGTCTACATTAGCTGTTACCACTCAAGAAACAGATCTCGGAGTCATCATGGATAGTTCTCTGAAAACATCTGCTCAGCGTGCAGCATCAGTCAAAAACACTAGTAGAATGTTAGAAACCATTAGGAAATTGATAGTTAATAAGACAGAAAAATATCATAATGCCATTACATACATCCATGGTACTCCCACGCCTTGCATACAATATGCAGTTCTGGTCACCCCACCTCAGAAAAGATATTCTGCATCTTTTCCAGTTGTAGTGAGGAGCAACAAAACTGATTCGGAGCATGGAACAGCTTCCATATGAGAAGAGATTTTAAAAAATGGGGGGCTTGTCTACACTTGAAACACAACAGCAGCATAGCTGCACCATGGCAGCTGTAGTGCTTCAGTATAGACACAACATACATTGAATGGATAGGTTCTCCCATTGGCATAAGTAATCCACCTCCCCGAGAGGCAGTAGCTAGGTAGGTGGAAGAATTTTCATACCCCTAAGACATGTAGCTATGTTGATTATATTCCCAGTGCAGACGAGCCCTGGAACTGCTCAGCTTAGAAGAGAGACAATAGGAGGGTATGATAGAGGTCTATAAAAATCACGAATGGTATGGAGAAAGTGAGCAGGGTTGTGTTAGTTATCCCTGCACATAACACAAGAACTAAGGGCTACCCGATGAAGTTAATAGCAGCAGATTTAAAACATACAAAAGGAAATATTTTTTCACCCAACATACAGTCAGGTGGTGGAAATCATTGCAAGGGGGTGCTGTGAAGGCCAAAAGTACAACTGGGTTCAAAACTGAATTCGGCAAGTTCATGGAGGATAGGTCCCTGAATGGCTATTAGCCAAGATGGTCAGGGAAGCAATCCCATAGTCTGGGTGTCCCTAAACCTCTGACTGCCAGAAGATGGGATTGGACAACAGAGGATAAATCACTTGATAATTGCTCTGTTCTGTTTATTTCCTCTGAAGTATCTGGCACTGGACACTGTCCAAAGACAGGATACTGAGTTGGATGGACCATTGCTGACTCCGTATGGCCATTCTCATGTTAAATCAAATCACTTTAAAGCATCTCTTGTATCAGAGAGCAGCCTGTGAAGAAAACATAATTTATGCTAATTTGGAGGCTATTATCTCCAATATAGTACGCCCAAACCCTTAAAAGCCCCATATACAAGTCCTTGCCATCCCATTTCAGGAAACATTAATTATAAAGCTTTCTTCCAGAAGGCTCTTTCTGACATACTCCCTATTTCCTTCTGCACTCCAGCACAAATGCCTTCTAGACTGGAGTTCTGGGGGTGCATGGTCCAGAACTCCACTCTCTGACAGGGTTTAGCATCTCATACTTGCCCTATTCTGCTGGAGAGTGGGGAGGAAGCTGGGTTAAAATAGAGGTCGGTTTAACAGGGAGAGGAGTTGTATGTAAACTGCTTGGTAATAGAGAGCTATGACTATACAGCTGTGGCCATATTCCACTTTATACTTTATACTATTCAGTGACTTCAATTGTGTCATTGGTGTTTATGACCCTGCTCCTCTTTGGGTCGGACACTGATTTTAGCCAAAATTAAAAAACAACAACAACAATACAGAGAAGACTCCCAGGGACAATCTGTCAAGCCAATTCAGCAGATTATTTTAGCTGGATTAACTCATTACCTTCCCTCACCAGTATTGCCGATAGAAAATATAACTCAGGAGACCCTACGATATTTCCCACCGAAGCCTACATTACTAACGTATGCACATCAGCATTTGACTCACACCTCTTTGTGCCTCTCAATGACTAGCTTCTCTTTTCTACTGGCTTTATTTCAAGTGGCAAAAATGAACATTTTTAAAAATGATGTTTTTATTTTCCTTGTCTGTTCATGGAATCTACGCAGAAAGCTTGAAAGCCATTTCTCCTCTTAGCACTCCCTACCCTAGCCCTCATATACTGCAAAAGGATACATCTTACAAAAGGGAATATGAAAATAATATATGACACATTTGGGGTACCACGAGATATACCCCTCACCAAACTGAGATCGGAGGTTGTTACACTACATAGTCCACCAATACAAGTCATCAAAGGCAAGGAAATTAAACAGTAAAATCTTTCCACACCTCATTGGCACCTCACTTTTCAGTTCCCCTTCTCACCCTGGCCTTAATGGAAACCAGTAGGCTCCCTGGAACTCCATGTTTGTTGGTATTATGTGCCTGATTAATGTTGGTATTATGTGCCTGGTGTAGACTTTATATGTGATGTCGCCCACAATTTTGGTTTGTATGGAACGCATACGTAAGTGAGGCCTGGTGTTGGGTAGCAAATGGTAGTGGTTTCTTCTGTACGGTGTAGGAAGAGTACTGAATGGGTGATCTGCACTGTTAATGGTTGTTCTACACTGGGTCCTGTTTTTAAATGTAGAAGTTACAGAACTGATCACAGTGTGCGTGATTGGTGTGTGACACTGGTATCCATTATAAAGTTAAGACTGCACGTTGGTTGTTTTCCTTCTTCCCTCCCCAGCCCTTACCACTGCCCTACTCCCACTGGCAAGGTATGCAGAGTCAGGCCTCATGAGGTATGTTGTTTTCTTTTCTCTCTGCAGTGTCTCTGAATTCCCATACCTTTGTCAGAGAAGGTGAATGGACCACAGTTGTACTGGGTGAGCAGCCTCCTATTCAGCATATTGTTTGAATTATTTAATTATTGCTTATGCTGCCACTGCATTTATTAATTTAGACACTTCAGCAGTAAAGGAAATTTACTACCGGTTACAGCATGATTTGTTTGTGCTTATATTTACAGAACATGCCATGGCAGCACCATTGTCTTATAGATAAATCATACAAACTGCTGCTGTGACTCATATACTCCAATATATTAAATGCACTGTTGTCTTTTATATCCTGTAGGACAGAGGACAATCTCGCATCAGCAGCAGAGATCTTTCAGAATGTCATTGAAAGTCAGCAATCAGGAATCCATGGAGTACTGAATGTCCCTGAGGATATTGTGGTGCATGGAGAAACACAAGATAAACTTGCTGCCAAGCTAGCATCTGTACTCCAAAGGCTGCAAGAAAAGAATCTAACTTAGGGAGAAGCAAATTATAAATTACAGAGGGTTATGTGGGACCATGTCATGATACAGCCCCTAGTCCTGGGGCTGTTTCTGTCATAAGAATAAAAATCATTTTATGGTTAAATTTGTTTTCAGAGGGTTTTGATTAAGAAAATAGTGATGCCATTTGATTGAAAGGAAGGGATAGGTGTGGTTATGATTTCAATACACAAAGTGCAACCATGTACTAGCACTATGAATTACTTATTTTAAAATTAAGGAAGACAACAAAACAAGAACGAACAAGAGTAAGGTTTCCATGAGAGAGCATGATGTTGGTTGCCTTGGTAACATACTGCATCAGCTCCACCTCACAAAATGGCAGCTGCCCTTGCAGAGACTCTTGGAGATGTCAAAGTGAAATATGCAGAAATCAAAATCATTACTTTGTCATCCCTCTGCCAAGTGGTAGCAGAATTCAAGAACTTGAAGGCGAGTTTCCTGATGGAGGAGAAATCAGTGACATGGAGTCCTCATGTTTTCTTTGTGCAACTCGTTTTAGTTACATTATAGACACACCAGTCCTTGAACAGACATGGTTGAACACCACAAGCAGACAATCCCTTCTTTCAGGAATTTAAGCCAACACACTAGTGCCAAGTTCCCTAGTTAAAGAGTTTAAAAAGATTATAAAATCTCCTCTTCTTTGCTTTACACCCAACAAGAAAAAAACAAACAATAGTGCATTTTTTTTTTTTTTTTCTAAACTGCCCCCCCCACCCACCAAAGGCTCACCATAACAGGTTCATAGCTACCTACACTACCTAAGTAACAAAGGGCAAAGATTTTATTTTATAGTTGCATTTGTTTTGGTGTAAGAAAGGAGGTATAGCTATAAGATGCCACTGAGCCAAAGACTGCTGTAGAAGCAAGAAATCATCTGGGTTTCATTAATCAATCATTGCTCCTGTTTCACTCCAGATTTAGCAACCAGGTACACAGCGGCTGAAAGACACAGAGATGCTTGTATGCCTTTGAAGCATGGGCAAAGAGGTTCATACAGTAGACTAAAGAGTGAAGTATTCACGGCAGACGGGATGCCAGCATTTCCACCTTCATTCCTCTGTCACTGGACTATCAAGCAAATTAAAAACCAGGAGAAAACAATCCACTGGGCCTTTATATCATGACATGCAATAAAACCATCACAGGCAGAAAGTAGTAGAATACAATAAAGCAGAAACTCTGACTTTTTTGGTTGCGTCTCATGTTGTCCTCAGAGCAGGGGTACTGGGTGGAACAAATAATGAGATCTTTGAGAGCTGTCTGCCACTAGGGTTTTTCTTTAGCTGAACCAGTTGTCACTGGCAGCCCTTTTCAACACGGCTATTGCGTCACACCACTGATTCCCATCTTGAGATTTTTTTGCCCCACCATGCAGGTTTGGTGACGTAGGTTTTGATGTTTTTAAACTTTCGTGTTCCTTATTTTTTGCTCTTGTGATTTGTATTGGGTGGATGGATGGATGTGGATGAGGAATTTGTGCTCAGCACCTCTGCCGTGCCCTTTGAATCTGTCAGCCTCCATTCAACAAACCATATCACTCCCCTTCCACTGGCCTCCTGTCCCCTTCTGCTTCAAATCCAACTCCACATCCTCAAGGTGCTCCATGACCCACCTCACAGCTCTCATTTCCTCCTTCTCCACCGCCTGGGCCACATGCTCTCCTCCTCCCATACATGGCACTGCACCTTTTTACACTCCACCCCAGACCCTGGGAATATCCTCCTCTTGCATTCAGGCACCCTCCTTCTCCTCATATAAATGCCTACTCAAAACTCCCCTCCTTCAGCTAGCTCTCCAGCACTGAGCTCAACCTAGACCCTCCCCACTGCCACTCCCACACCTGGCATTGATGACAGGCACATAAAGATAAGGCAGACTGCCAACACGGGTTAAACCTAAACTCGGTGTCACAGACAGAAGCAGATGCAGTGGTGTCCCTGCTAAGGATTAGATCATATTTTACATAGAAGAAAGATAAGGTGGATAAGGTAATCTCTTTTATTGGACCAACTTCGGTTGGGAAAAGAGACAGGCTTTTTGAGCTTACACAGAGCTCTTCTTCAGATCACCCACCTTGTCTCTCTAATATCCTGGGTCCAACACAGCTACAACAACACCGCAAACATAGAAAAGAGACACAGGAGGTCTAAAATGTTAAAAATAATCATCAAAGCTAAGAAGCTAGCAGGATTCTCTCTGTGCAAATATTCCTTTGATGGCAAAATTTTGATTTATCCACATTCTCAACCCTTTTACGTTTGCTTTCCATGAACATTCAAACACCCACCCATACACTCATGGAAAAACGTATTTGGGACCCAATCCAGTATCCACTGAAGTCAGTAGAAAGACTCTCATTGACTTCAGAGTGTGGTGTCTCTGTTCTTTGGGCTCAGATTAGCAAGGTGATGAAAATTCTCACCCCAGTCCAGCAAAGCATTTCAGTTCCAATGCTTAGAATATTTGCTGAAAGCAAGTTATGAATTTATATATTGGTTTGTAATCTTTGAAATTCACGCTATGTTGGGAAACTACTCTCCCTAAGTTATCCAATCAAGGACCAGAGTCAAATACCGCATGACTTGCATAGGTGAACAATTGCAAATATTTACAATGAGTTGTACACAAGTTACACGCAGACCAAGAATTATTTGCTGGAGAAACTCACAAATAATTTAGAATAAAGAATGTATTAGAAAATGTAGTAGTCTGTTCACAGGCAGTTCTCAAACAGAATAAAAATTAAATTCATCCAATAATTGTTTAATGGCACATGATTTGCTCGTGTCTGACAATACTTTACACTGTACCTTCTGTTCAAAGACTTCAGAATGTTTCTCACACATTAATGCAGCCACACTCCTCTGCTGTGACATGTGAGATGTATTGTTCTCTTACATGTCTAGATGAGGGAGACAAGGCACAGAAAAATCAGCCAGCAAATTTCTGATAGATCCTTGGGAAAACCCAAGGACAGTAATTTCCAAAATGAGTAGTGACTTTGGGGACTTAGCATGCGACACCTTTGAGGTGACTGTCACAGGGAGGGTTCTCAGTACAGATGAGCAAGAAATGGTTTTCCAGTCCTGGGAAGTTTTGAGACTTCAGAATTTTTCCTCTCCAGAATCAAGACAAATTGTTAAAATCTCAAAACTTTTCACAAACGGATAATCAAAAAAAAAAAAGTATGACGGTCAATTGAAACCTTGCATTTTGACCATTTTGATTTTTTTAAACCTTTTCTTCATACAAAGTCACTAACATTTCAAAATGAATAGTCATTTGGAACCAGAAAATGATCATTTTCATTTTGACAATTTAGAAACTTTTTCTCCCCACCAAAAAAAATTGTATTTGAAGATTTGTCAAAAACAGACTGTTTCCCTCAAACACATTCTGTATGGCAAATTGGCATTTCCCTATAAAATAACATCTTGTCAGAAAATTCCCACCCAGTTCTTATGCTCGGCAACATCTGAAAAATTAGACTGCTATAAGACATCTCAAGTTAAGCTCCCAAAATCCTAGATCCTTTGGAAAATGTTGAGCCAGATCTCCTGACTCCCAGTCCAGTGCTTTAACCACAAAACAATGGTCCAAAAAGAAAAAGACGTGCTACAGAGAGACTTGTTAACAGACATCATGGCACTAGATATGCCATGAAGACTGATTTTCTCTGCCTCTTTCCAGGACAAGAGGGACACCAGCTGTTTTTCTTCCTTTACACTCAGACTACAGTTATTTAATCCACTGCAGCAGAGAGGAGCAGAATAAATTAATAATTCATACGGGAGAGAAAGGAGAGTCAGAGAAGGCTCACTCAAGTACAGTGCAGCATCATCACTGCACACGATAATTGTCTTTTGATTGGTCCTACGTTGCCAAAAAAAGCAGCCTTGGGTCTTCTCTTTGCCCACTGCTGCATTTGACCTGTGAACTCTCAAGGAAATGGCTTTCATTTTTTGTCCAGCCACCAAGGACTTGGAGTGAAAGGCCTAAAGCCTGGGGCTTCTCACGAGTGCTAATCAGAATTTTTATTGTTGAAAAAATGGCCTTTTTTAAATGAAAGTTTTTGTGAACAAATTTTTGGGGGGGGGGGTGTGTGTGAAAGTTTCCATTTTATTCAAAAGTTAAATTTTTCTCTGTTCAGTTTTCTGCCTTCCCCCTCCCCTTCTATCCTCCTGCTACTTTTCAGATGCAAAATGAAAACAAGAGGGAGGGAGAAGGAGAGGGAAGAACCCCACCAAAATACCTGAAAATACCAACGTTTTTGAAACCGTTTGAAATTTTTATCCAAAAATTTCAAAACAAAAAATGTTCCCTTTTCAAACCTGTGGAATAGAAATGAGTTCAAAATTTTCCATGAAAAATGGTAGAAACCTGTTAACCAGCTCTTATTGTTACTTATATACGAACAACTAAAGACATCTCAGAGAAATGGGATGCCAGTCCCTTTAGAAAATACATGGCAATATCTAGCCTTTCAAAGGGTCTTTACTGGCTGTATTGCTCAGCAAGAATAGAGCCCAAAAGACCCATGCTGAACACAGGCTCACCAAAACGAAAGGACTCAGTAAAACAAAATCCTTCCTCCATTTTCACAAGAGGCTGCTACTCACTTTTTGAAGCAGGTAGTGCAATGGACTGATGGGACTGCACCTATAGCTATAAGAGTTACCAACATCCTGCCTACGCCTTTAGCTCATCCCAGCCCTGTGGGCGGGGAGGAAAATGGAAAGACACAATGCACCTGGTGCTCTGAATCAGCACAGCAGAGCGGGAGGATGACTAGGTACTCTATATTGTAGCAGTTAAATAAAATGCTTTGTGCTGCTTTGCCTGGAAACCACCTCCTTTGTCTCAGTGAAGCCACATGAGTAAGAACAGAAATCCAGTTTCGTCACATCACACTTGCACCCACTACCCAAGTATCTGAAGTAGATAAAAAAAGCTACCAAAAATAAAAAAAGCAATTAGACACCGCTGGTTCTTATAATGACCTGAACTCATTCCAAGTAGGTTGATACAGCTACCCTTGCAGATTTTGACCTGTTGAATCATTATGCAATCATAATGACCTGTTGAATCATATGTCTTGATGGGTGACACCTTGGAACAGCATAACCCTGAACATCATTGTGCATGCATCACCACTTTTTCCAGACTGTGGTTTAAGTGTGATTTAAAGTTCTGTAGATGGGTTTTTTCCCTTTCTTTTTTCCCCAAAGTATAAACTTTAAATGTGATCTCAGACTGGAGGGCTGCAGGAATGATAATCTAAACGCCGAGGCAAGTTTCCTGTGCGAGTATGACTAGTCAAGCTGCAAATGAAAACCTAAAGCCTGCACTTTTTCCATTTATCAATGTTCCAGAAAGGAAAGAATTAGCTAGCAGAACCATTGAGATCTGGTTGGGAGGGGAGGGAATGAAGATTGGGAATGCAGGTGGAGATTATCAAGACAGCAAAACTGATTAACATACGGGACTTGCAGGTGTGAGAATACATACAGTCATTTTAGGCCTCCTCACTAAGAAAAATGTACTGGAGCAGTGCACACAAGAGGAAGGGGCACACATGTACTGTGGAGGAAAGAGTGACCACAGCTTCTACTTACAAGAACTACCAGACTAATGCTATGTCTACAGTGGCAATTGAACGACAAAACTTTTGTCTTTCAGAGGTGTTTAGCCCCCCCCACCCCTTCAAAAGACAACAGTTTTGCCATGACAAGTGCCAGCGTGAATAGTGTGTTGTCGGCAGGAACACTCCTGCTGACGAAGCTAACCCCGCTCTTTGGGGGGTGGAAGTTTTTTGTCGCAGGAGAGCCGACAAACAGTGCACAACTTTAGCAGCATGGCTGTGGTGACATAGCCATGTTGCTAAAAGCTGTGTAGTGTAGACAAAGCCAAACTAACCTTCTGTAGCATATGATCTTTAAATTAGAGGAGAGATTGCAATTAGTGTGCAAACAGCATAATGCTGCAGTCCTTACTCAGGCTAGACTCTGAATGTGGCCAATGCGAGTCTTACATCCGTGGAGACTAAAAGACCGGCCCAAAAATGTTTTGGATAATAAACATTTTGAAGATAATAAATATTTATCGTGGGGAAAGGACTTTGCTCCTTTTTTTGATGCAATCAAGTTTATCTGTATTAAGAAGCAACAGAGCAAAACACTAGGAGATGAGTATGTGAGTTAAGAGATTTTATTTGATAGTCAGAAGAACTGAAATTTATACCTTATTATGAGATGTTCAGCACTAAAGTAGGGTGAAGCTGCAGGGTCTGGCTTTTAGTTTATAAGAAAACAACTGGAAATCCAAAGACAGGAGTTGATATCCTCTATGAATTCGCAAGCAAACTGAGCATGAAAATAATCACAGATGAGTCCCTTTATAAAGAATAATCTTATAACATTAAAGATGTGGATGGCCAAATCTCTGTCTCCTTATGCTCCCCCTGAGATCCAAGTGCATGAGTACAATAGTTCTGTGTGCTAATATGGGGTAATCAGATCTCATTTTTCAGGATGCAAGATAGTCATGTGACAGCTCAACAAGGTACTTTTTCAGTCATTTATAGCAAGGCAAAATTGGACGGGTGCATTATGGTTTTGATTGTTTGTGGGTGGGTTTTTTTTGTTTGGAGAAGATGATGTTTCTCTCTATCAGGTACTGATCATTGCATAATGCATGAAACCAGATCTGATGAAAATATATATATATATATATATATATATGGATGGAAAGAGTGTGTGTGTCATTTATTCAATTAATAATACATCCAGAAGTATTTATTCCAAATCACACAGATTTCAAAGGAGGACATAGCCATGACTTTTCTATTGTTTTGCAGTGACACTACAAAACAGTTCACTTCATCCAGGCTACTTTGAGCAATAAGGTCCAATGGCTGAATTAAAATTCATTGCTTAGTCCAATTAAATGCTTTCAAGATCCTTTAAACATCTCAAATGCAAGGCATAAAATCCAGATTGTGCATAAAAGAAAAACACGGGGATAAGAAGTTATTTGAAATGCATCCTGATGTTTAACAGATTCCATTTCAAAAGTGCTCAAGTAAAACAAAGCTAAAATGAAACAATCTTTTGAGATTAAAGGCAGTTAAAATTTCAGACCAAAAGATTTTTTTAATTACCTACTCCAGTTTTAAAAACACATTTTATTTACACAAAAGGGACTTAATTGTGTCACATAAATTAACTCCATGAACAAAAGGAAAATCAAATACTTTAATTAAAGTTTGTGTGGGAAAGCGTCCTCATCTAAATGAGCTCAAAAGAATGCACTTCCAAGACCTTCCAAATCATTTCTATTCTTCATCTCCACACACACATAGCATCTTAGAAAGACTGGGATAATTTGCTGCTCTGATGCTTTATGATGACCTAAAACTTTTATGGATGAGATGAAGGGGGTTTTGGGTGTTTGTTTTGTTTTGTTTTTTGTGGGGGGGGGGGGGGGAGTGTCTTAATTTAACAGTGCACTCAGCACATGTGATGTGACCACCACCTTGCAGGCAACTTCATTCTGTACATTGTTCTCCCATTCTATTTGCTAACTCAGATCTTTCTCTTGCATCCCACTTGTTCTGAGTGGCAGTTTGTTTCAGGATCTCTATTCCAGCACTGTTTTGTGTCCAAAGTGCCATTGAGAACAGGCAGAGAGAGAGAGAGAGCTCTTTAATCTCTTCATGCCTGGTGGTGAATCTGGCATTGCTTGCACAGAGGTTTTGAAATGGCTCAAATGTTGCATGCTTCACATTTTCCTCTGTGTGCTGCTGCTGCTGCCGCCACTTCGGGCTTGTCTACACTACAGGACTATTTCGAATCTACTTAAGTCGTCGATTTTGTTTCTTCGACTAATAAATTTGTGTATCCATACTAAATACACAAATTCGACTTCTGAGTCCACATTCACGGGCCAGCATTCGACTTTGGCGGTGCACTGTGAAGCTATCCCACAGTTCCCCCGCACTCCCTGCCCATTGAATTTTGTGGGATTTCACCAATGCATGCTGGGGGGAAAATGTGTGCCATTGAACCACCAATCCCGCCCTCCTCCTCCTGAGCGCTTGGCGGCTGGCGTGGAAATCTGTCTCTGGCTTCTTGTGGTACCGGACGCGGGACACCACACTGAGAGCCCGGAGCCATCATCGCACACTCTGCCGCGCCGCTTTGTCTCCTCCCGCATGTTCACCTCGCACCCCACAGTCAGATGCTGAGAAACCGGCGAGGAGGCCGGCAGCGGCAGTGAGTGAGAGAGGGCGGGACCTCTCTGCAAGCAGCAGGGCACGGCAGTGGAGGATGCAATGGGTCAAGGTGGTCTATGTGGTGGTGATGGCCGAGGGCTGGGCCCGCACAGACTGGCGCTGACCTGGTGGTGCTGCAGCAGTGCTGGTCTGGGATGACACAGAGTGGCTTCAGGAACTTTGGATGCGTGAACTTTCTTTCACTTGTAACTGTGTGACCTGCTGCCCTGGCCTGACAAGCCAGGACAGCAGCCTGCGCTGACAGAACTGAGCAGCGCCAGCGCCCTGATGGAAAAGCCTTCCTGCCACACGGCTACCAGACCGGTCAAACCCACTTTGGCGCCCACAAATCTACCGTGGGATTGCTGTCATTCCAAGTTCGCACGCAATCTGAGCAACTGCTCTCAACTGCTCTGAGAATGTCTGTGTCCATGCACCAGGCCATCATATGCGATGATGGCCATGCCAAACTGTGATTGGGGCTATGGGGGGGGCCACATCCCTCATCCACCAGCCCAGCCAGCCAGCCCACCAGAAGGCCCGCGACATTAACCGAAAGGCTGACTTTTGGGTGGACCATAGGGCTGTGGGACCAACGGGCACGCAACTAGGTCAACGCGCGGGTGTGGGCGGTGGTTGTTCAGGAACGTGTGTTCACAGGAACTGTTCTGTGTTTAGACCCAGGCAAGGCAGGGGCAGTCTTCCCGGACCACAAATGATGGGGATGGATGGATGCCTATGCTAAGTGATGGGCCCTGAAGTAGCCGAGCGCTGGGCACTGAAAAGAGACTCAACCTTACCGCCTTGCGAAAGAAAAACTCGACTGGAGGGTGTGCCAGAGGCGGATGGTGGAGGAGTGTGCTTCGCTTCGGCCGGACATCTCAAGGAAGGTAGATCTGCGACCGACCTGCTGATCTGTGAATGTAGAAAAGAGAATGCTGTGTGCAGCGCTGCTGCTGCTCCCTGTTGGCTGAGAGAGTGAGAGCAAGCCTGTTGACCTTGGGAGGTTGAGAGGGTCATGAAGAATTGGCTGCTGGGAGGCAGCCACGAATCAGCCAGGAGAGCGTATCAGAGAGAATAAGGGAAGCCTGAGCAACTCAGCGAGAAGATTAAGAGAGCAGGAGAACCTGAAGAGAGCCTGATCATTTTTGTGACTTTCCATTTTAATTCCAAGGTTTTTTTTTAAAGAAGGACAATTTTTCTTCGTTAAAACTGAATTTTATTCTTTTATTGAATTTTTTTATTAATCTTTGATTAATGGAAGCTTTCTGGTGGTGGTGTCTTGGAATGTTGGAAGTGGGTGCTGCTGGGGAAGGTGCGGGAAGGTGTGGGTTTGCAGGAAGGGGGGGGTGGGGGTGGGGGGGGCGGAGGGTGGTGCGGGGTGGGGGGGGGGGGGGGGGGGGGGGGGGTGAGGGGTCTGGGAGGATGTGAATTTTTTGGGGCCTTGGCACCGGGATTGGGGCTGGGGGAGGATCACCACATGTCAGGACCCTGCCAAGACATATGTGAAGGTCCCTGTGTGAAGACCTCGTGAAGAGGTTCTGTGCAGAAGGACACTGCACAACACCACACACTGTGCAGTGCCTGCTGCAGACAAGTCAGTAGTGTCTGTGTGTGGGCTATGCAGTGACATGTGCAGTATGCCCACAGAAACACAGAACAACAGGACATCCCACAACACAAAACAACAGACAGTCAGAAAACACCAGGACACAAGTGAAAACAATAAACAAGAAAGTGAACACAGAACAAGACACACAAAACCGAAAGTAAGTAAAATAGTGTTTGTTTTTTGGTGGCTGTGGCACATTGTGTCTCTAAGAAAGAGTGTGTACAAAGTAACAGCGCTGTTTTCCCGTCAGATTCTTGTCAGTTTGGGTGTCGGGACTTTGCACTTGGCGTGCTGGCGGTTGCAGCAGCGGCCCTCTGGGCTCTCTCCTGGCCCTGCAGAACATCTTGAAGGGCCTTTGGACGCGGCGCAGCGTCAGCGCTTGCCCTCCTTTGCGCTTGCAGTGCTGCCTCTCTCTCCCGCCTCCGCTGACGCGCCTCCTCCTCCCGCCCCGCCTGTGTGTTGCTGCCTCTCCTCTCCCTCCTGCTCTGCCGCCTCCTGCTCTCTGGCCTGTCGCCATCAGCCCTGCAACATGTCCGCTCCCTCTTTTTCTCTTCCTCTGCTGTCTCGAGCCAGCCTCTGAACATGTCTGGAGCCGCAGTCCGCCTCTGTCAGCAGGCTTGTGGCCAGTGGGTGGAGCCAGATTTTCAGAATACAGTAGCAAGTTTGCTGAAAAACAAGTAGTGGGAGTTCCAAAAACACATGGAAAAAGGGGGTAGGTCAGTTCAGTCAACAGAACAAAGTCGAGATCAGTTAACAAACACAAGAGAGATCAGTGAACAAGACCAAGAGGTGAATGACAAGGAGAGGAGAGCGCATCCTTGCACAAAGACTGGGTAAGCTCTGCAGCAAGGAGAGTTGGAGAGGAGTGTGCGCTCTCTGTATCCTTGAGTGCTTAGCCCTGTTGCAAAGCAGAGGAGAGTATATCAGTTGGCATCTGTGCTGCGCTAAAAGAAAGCTCCCGCAGAAAGCTTTCCTCAATGTGCTGTCTTGCGCTCCCTGAGGCGCAAAGTGAAATTAGCAAAGTATGCAGGTCCTTCTGGGCCAGCTCTCACAAAAAGCCTGTAGTCTAGTCATAAGGGTCAAAAGCTAAGTGCACTCAAGTAACATAAGCGATGGGTGCTCTGTCAACACAAACGACAGCACCAACATAGGCAAAGATGCAAAGCACAATAGTAACAGGCGACAGATTCCACTAATAGAGCGCAGCCCTTCACTAGCAGCCCTGATATGAGGCGCGTCCACGGCCCTGCACAGAGGAGGATGAAGCCCTGCACAGACAGACAGCGGCCCGCAAAGAGCGTCTCTTTCTGGTCAGCCCCTCACGGCTGGGGCTGGTTCTCCAATGATCTTTTCTACCCAAGGCCCCCCCAGGTGAGCTTTTCTTTGCTTGAAGTTCTCCCAGTTTTGTTTTGCCTCATTTTTTGCAAGCTCCCCAGAGGATTCATGCTTTATATTTTTTTGTTGTTTCTTACTTCCATTCCCGCCTAATTTCCCTCTGTCTCAGCTTCACATGTATCACATGTTAAAACAAAGGGCCAAATCAACACAGGCTTAGAAATTAGCTTTAGAGGGGACAGGAAATGTCATGAGTTTCCCTGGGCGGGGGGAGGGGTTTGTCCTTCCACAAAGTGAGCATTGCTTTCAGCACTTAAGGATCTCAAAACAGCTATGGACAGCAGAGAGGGCCATCCTCATGCAAGCCTGGTGTCTCCACACAGCTCTCTAGGCCACCCCTTCACCCATAGCCATGGTGGCACTCTCTCAAGAGCCCTGCTGTCTTCATCCCCTGGCCTTACACTTCCATGGCTGAGCCGAGTGGCAGAGAACACTGAGTGGGTGAACTTGGAGGGGCATCATGTGGGTGTGAGGAGCACAATGCTGCGGAGAGCAGCTCTCAGCACTTTCCCTCACAACCTGCAGAGACCCAGCTCTATGGTCTACCTACAGAAAAGGCTTCCACAGGATCTAGAGAATAGGATATAGAGCCACAGCCCCCTTCTTCTGTGCTCCTCACTGGCTCCCTGCCACAGGCAGTACTAGCGAGATTGATTGGGCCTTAGCTGCCATCTATGAATCCTGCAGTATGATTGTCTGAGAGCCAGCCATTAATCCTGGAACTTAGCTCATTACTTCACTGTGAGCTAGGCAGATCCTTCTGTCCCTGAACACTGCAAACCCTCTTATCTTCCCATACCTTCCGGTCTCATACTATGAAAGTGCAACTTAATTTCCACAGAAACCGTAGAGGGAGCTCACTCTTCACTATGAGACCAATCCTACAGCACTCAGTGCTTGATCCATCAAAACACCCATTGAGCCCATTGGGGGGCCTTTGCTTGAGTAAATACTATGTAGAGTCTGATCGTGTAGCAATAATGACAACGACAACACCACCACCACTAATCCTGATGTGCTATTCTCAGATGGCAGATAAATCCAATTATTTTCTGTCGAGTGCCTGTGTTTCTCCTCCTTCATTCTTTGTTACTAAAGGCTCCAGCAAGAAAAAAAGGCCAGGTCCTCGGCTGGTGTAAGTGGGCATAGATTCATTGAAAGGCAGGGGAACTATGCTTTGGATCTAATCCAGTCCAGTCATTGAGTCTCACTCATTCATCCATTCCTGACTTTTGACCATCCTGTCACTGATGCCAGAATAAACTCCTGGATTCTGAGACCACAGCTGGCTGCTGTGAAAACAGTTCTGATACCCCCTATACTTCTGGCTTCAGATGTAGTGAAAGCACAAGAGGTAGCTGAATTCTTAAGGGGCAGATCTCTGACTGATTGCATGTCCCATCAGGTATTGGGGTGCTCTTTAATCAATCCTGTATCCTAATATATGTATATGTATGTATGTGAGTGAGTGAGAGACAGAGAGCACATTAGCAGCTTTTCTTTAATATATACTTTTCCAATAGTTATAATGCCCTTCACCACAGTATTTTCTGGGAAATAAAGGAACAAGTTCCAAAATATGTCTCACACTGTGACGGGTTGGATCAAAGAAACCCCGTTGGGAGGTGCCACCTGATGTGCCAAGACTACTTCTATCCCTGCTTTCCCTGACAGCTGAGGACTCCAGCACCATGTCTTGCTGAGCCAGACACTCCCGTCTGCTCCAACAAAGACCCAGGGTCTGAATTACTTGCCCCAAAGCTGCAGGTTTACCTGAAAGCAGCTAACAGAAGTGTGCTTGTCTTTAACACTCAGATGCCCAACTCCCAAGGGGGTCTAAACACAAATAAATCCATTTTACCCTGTATAAAGCTTATGCAGGGTAAACTTATAAATTGTTCGCCCTCTATAACACTGATAGAGAGATATGCACAGTTGTTTGCTCCCCCCGGTATTAATACATACTCTGAGTTAATTAATAAGTAAAAAGTGATTTTATTAAATACAGAAAGTAGGATTTAAATGGTTCCAAGTAGTCACCAAGCAAAATAAAATAACATACACAAATCTATGTTTAATCAAACTGAATACAGATAATTTCACCCTCAGAGATGCTTCATTAAGTTTTTTCCTCAGGCTGGACACCTTCCAGGCCTGGGTACAATTCTTTCCCCTGGTACACTCTTGTTCCAGCTCAGGCGGTAGTTAGGGGATTCTTCATGATGGCTCCTTTCCTTTTTGTTCTGTTCCACCCTTTTATATATCTTTTGCATAAGGCGAGAATCCTTTATCCCTCTGGGTTTCCACCCCCACTCACTGGAAAAGCACCAGGTTAAAGATGGATTCCAGTTCATGTGACATGATCACATGTTACTGTAAGACCCCCCAAGTCTTCATTCCTCCCAGCATGACTCACAGGAAGGCTTGCCTGCAAACAGAGCCATCCACAGTCAATTGTCCTGGATGATGGGAGCCATTAAGATTCCAAACCACCATTAATGGCCCACACTTTGCATAATTACAATAGGCCCTCAGAGTTATATTTCATATTTCTAGTTTCAGATACAAGAGTGGTACATTTATACAAATAGGATGATCACACTCAGTAGATTATAAGCTTTGTAATGATACCTTACAAGAGACCTTTTGCATGAAGCATATTCCAGTTACATTGTATTCACTCATTATCAAATTTTTATAAAATCATACAGACTTCAATGTCATACACACATTCCAACTAATTCTCAGGATTCAGCATGGCTTCGTCTTTCACTGTTGCTTAAAAAAGATATTTCAGCTGTCCATACAAAAGCAAAGCAAACTCCAGCGTAGTGATAATGCACAATCAGCATGGCTGATTAAACTAGAGAAGCATATTTATGCACCTGACGAGTCAGGAATTGCAGAAAAACCTGCTGGGAGTGATTTGAAAAGATTAATGAGACTTTTCCTATCACTGACAGGGAATACCCCCCTTTAAAGGTGTAGGAGCATGTCATTTAGTTTCAGTACAGCCTTCACAAAATCATTCATTCTCGTGTGAAAACTAGAGCCATTAAAGGGCAAGAAATGATTTGTTTGCTTTAAACCTATAATAATGTAGATTAAGGGCAGCAATGGAGAAGGTGCTGTTCTGAAGGAGTCAGGTGCATGATTCTGACATTTTATGACTGAATATATTCAGCAACTATGGGGGAAGGAGCATTTTCTCATTTTCCTACTGTTAATCTTAGTGTAGAAAATCTTTGTAGAATATGTTGCCAGATTCTCTACAGCTTATTAAAATGTGGAAGGCCTGCAAAACGATTTCAACAGAGTAAACAAAAGACATGAATGTCAGGCCACACAAAATGAATCTTATTACTATCTGCCTAAACTGAATGTCAGAAGGATAAATAGTGTCTTGTAAAGGCTGGTTCTGGCTTTGATCCTTTGAAGCTACCTGCAAATAATTCCCAGTCAAATCAACCATGTATGGGGAAAAAATCAAGTGTTCAAAAGAAAAAGCATCTAGAATCACGAACTTTGAGCACCACATAGAAATAATTGTCTTCGGGTACATGCATATTTATTTTTTCCAATTGGGTATAACACTCTGGATACAGATGTATTCCTCCCTCCCCCTCTAACATGCATTGTATCAACAGCAGCTTCAACGTGACTGAAATGGAAATGACGAGCACTTTTTGAAAACGACTGAAAGATGGTCAAGTTTAGCTGTAGCTTCTGCAAGTATTTCTGCACCCTCTGCATAGGTTCCATTTCATCACTTCTCCTAGCAACACTCTCCTGCGAATCATAAAAGGCAACCCCACATCTTGCATAAAATGAGGAAACTGGGGGGGACAGTTTTTCCTCATTCACAGAGCTGGAAGCACATATCTGACATGGTAGCCTTCTCTACCGTGATACTCAATGGGAATAGGTCCCGCAGCTGGGGCAAATCCTGCCCCTCCCTCTGTAGTTATGGAAACCTCTGGCTCCCAAGTGAAAACATTCTGTTGCACAAGTAGACTGTGGAACAGGATTTTGGGTGCCCATCTCAGATTCTTTGGATGCGCTTGTGCAGTGGAAGGAGGCTAGCTATGGGCAGGCCAGGAGAAGAGACAGGATGAGGATTTGCAGCAGGATGGATCTGCCAATACTGCCTCATGGGGCAGGGCCATGTGAGGGGCTGCAGAATCTACTCCAGCTATCAGAGTGAAGTAGCCTCTGAGGAGACCTGGGAAATGTTTGTAATTTTTTTTTAATAAATACACTGAGGGGCATATGGTATCCGTGTGGTATTACCCTGCCTGTGTACACAGAGCAAAGTCAAAAGGGGTTGTTAAAGAAATGAGACAAAAAAAGGTCAAACAAGGGCCTGGATAAGGAGCATCTCCACAAGCACCAAGCAGAATAGCCAGGTTTACAGCATGAAGAGGCAACTCAGCCCAGCCCTGGCTGAGAAGAGGGAGATAGAGAGACAGATCTGCCCCACAGAGATGACTTTGGGAAAGTTGTCAGCAGCTGCAAGGTGACACACACTGACTGAGCGTCACGGTCTGCAGCGAGCAAGCTGTAACTTGTGGGGCACGAGAAAAGGGGCAGCACCAAGGCTATGTCTACCTAGGGACCGGAGGGGAAGGCCAAGCACAGGTGCGACAGCGTGTGCATAGAGTTCCTGTTACTTTACATCTATTTCCTGGAGTGTTGTGCACTTTTTAAGCCCAATAAATCATACTTGGTTTTAAAAATCTGCTTATGTGTCACTGCATCCAGTTACTGTCCCCGGGATCCTGAAGGGAAACACTTCCAGGTGCCAGGTCTATTGCGCCTGCTCAGTATCATGGTTGGCAAGCAGAAGGACCTAATCTGGAGACCCAGTCGGAGAGTGGTTGGAACATGGGTCCTGTCCCAAAGAGAAGTGGAGGCACGGGCCTGTCACTAGGAAGGGAAGCACTCGGTGGACAAGAGAAAAGTCTCTCAGAAGTGGCAGCCTACCCAGGAACCATGACAGCCTCCATGGAATGGTTTTTCCATCTTTCAGCCAGCTTCATGTGAGACCACAACCCTTCCCCCCAGCACAGAAGTAATGCTGCTTACTTTTTCTCCCTGCCCTCTCAGCCCATCTGAAAAAACAACACTTTACTTCATGCTTATCTGCTAAGACATACCAAGTTAGAGGAATCAATCAGTTTAGTATCAGAGGGGTAGCCATGTTAGTCTGGATCTGTAAAAGCAGCAAAGAGTCCTGTGGCACCTTACAGACTAACAGACGTTTTGGAGCATGAGCTTTCGTGGGTGAATACCCACTTCGTCGGATGCATGTAGTGGAAATTTCTAGGGGCAGGTATATATATGCAAGCAGTTTCTCCTCCCTTGGTTTTCACACCTAAGCTGCTAGAGGAGGGCCTCATCCTCCCTGATTGAACTAACCTCGTTATCTCTAGCCTGCTTCTTGCTTGCATATATATACCTGCCCCTGGAAATTTCCCCTACATGCATCCGACAAAGTGGGTATTCACCCACGAAAGCTCATGCTCCAAAACGTCTGTTAGTCTATAAGGTGCCACAGGACTCTTTGCTGCTCAATCAGTTTAGTGTCAACTAATTTCAGACTCTCTTCCCTTTGAGAGCAATAGAGAAAGAAATGCCTGGGTTGTTGCTAAAATGACCAGTTTTATTGTTTTGTTCCATTCCTCCTTTTTCCTTTGTATGTAAATATACAACATTGGTCTTAGTTAGACCCATGTGACCTAATCTTGGTCTTGGCATATAATGTGCTTACACAGAAGTGTTTTCTCTTATTCAATAGTGTCACTGATAGTAAAGCCCATCGAGACAGACAAGTGGCTTTCACATATTTTAGAAATCTAGACAGCAACAATGTTCCTTTCTGAGAACACTCTAAGTTTGAAATGATGAAATATCGCAGGTTTGGCCTTCAGGACAAACGCTGGCTGTCTGCACTGCAAACATGAAATTAAATATGGATTTGAATTTGGTGTGAAACTCTCTCTATATATTTTTGGTTCAAGCAGTGCAAATTAACTACCAGCCACATTCTCTTCATCACTAGAGCCTTAGTTGCAACCCATTTGCTACAAATATTTGTTCTTGGGCTTTTATATTATATATTATATATTTTATATTTGTTCTTGGGCTATTTATTTAGCAGAGCAGCAGCTGAATCGGTCTGCTGGAGTGTCCACTAGGTTAGGCTCCAGTGAATGAAGACAAAATCTGGGACTGTTTAGTGTATCCAAAAAAAGTTAAATACAGGGAATGAGAAATCTTTTGCTTGATGCATTTCTGTCCTACAAAGAACTTCTTTTGTATGTCGCTGTGGTTTGAGAATTAAAGCTGGTACAGCATTTGGGGGAAGAGGATTCATTAAACCTACAAAGGATCCTCTGTTGAAGGATGGTATGGTGCAAATAAGCAGAGTATTGGAAGTTGTGAATTCCCAAATACTAATCCCAGCTCACCTACCGGCTCACTGTTTGGCCTGTGAGTCAGATCACTCTTCTAGTTAACGGCCCTATCTGTCAAATAGGTAGAATGATGCTTCCAGAAAACTTGTGAGAATTAGTGATGTAATGTTTGTAAAGCACTTTAAATATGTAAATACTATGGGTAAAATTTTCATAAGGTTCCTAAGTGCACAAGGATCAAACACACACTGGGGACATGGGGAGGCCTGCTCCCACTTTCCCCACTCCTGTATGATACGCCACGACTCAGGAGACACTTACCCATGTCAGGATTGGACTCAATCAGGCTGTTTCAGCGGGCTTTGGATCAGACTCAACGATCAGATCATCTCTGGGGGGAAGAGTTCTTCCACACCTTACAGAGTTTCCTCTGAAAGCGAAGAGGCATGATGATCTCTGCTGGAGAGGATTAGCCCTTGCACCCGATGGGCTATATTCCCATTTCAGCCACGCTGCTGTAAATCTCTTCATTCCGCTAAGTGTCAGTGAGATCAGAATTTGACCTCACACCTGTCTCTGGAGAGCAGGCTAGTAGTGTTTGGTGTGTGTTGCCTTTAAGCATTAGTTTTCCTAGTACCTTCCAGGATAGTCTTTTAATTACCTGATTTGGATTCTCATCTCATCTCCCAGCCTGTCTTGATGGTAACAGTATACACAACAGATTCTAACTTTCAAATCGTTTTCAAGTCACGTCTCATAGATGCAGTAGGAAGGTTATTGATACTCTTATTAATTCTTTCATTTCAATCTATTTTTGCGTTCTTTTCCCAGCAAGCCCTCCATATGAAATTATTTTCTGAGCTCTTTCCCGCCTGCTCCTGAAGTTACTCTCAGGCTGATCGGGGGATAATACAGATGTCATTTCTCAAGGTTCCCCTGCCATGCTTTGATGAAACCAAAATCGTGATTTTGATGGTGCCAAATTTTATGAGCCTATTAAGCTGTCTGTACTGAGTGATGATTTTTCTTTTTACAAGCTTGGGACTGACACGATTCCACACTCTCTGCAATGTTTAACTTTTTAGCTCCACCCAATTGCCGTTCATTTTCCTTAGTTCACTGAACATTATAGCAGCAGAAAACGGAAGTGAAGACACTTCGATGGCCAGGAGGTGTGTCTGGGTTATTGTTCGCAATCTGGTAGGGCGAGAAAAAGTATTTGTATTAAAAACACTGTCTTCCATTCATAACAACACTGATCATCATTAATTCCTCTTTCTCCATAGCTTTCTATTCAGGGAAGCATTTAAGCACATGCTTAAGTCCATCCATATTCAGGAAAATGCTTAAAGTAAAGCATCTACTTAAATCCCATTGGCTTCAATAGGACTCAAGCACATGCTTAATGCTTTCCTGAAATGAGGCCAAAGTATCCTGGTTTTAGATCCAGGATATACTCTCAGTACTCAGCAATTGGTTACAATGTCTGAGGTCTGTTGCAAAGTTAGAAAAGTTTTTTTCTACTTTGATGTCCAGGATGGATCATCTCTATGGTATCTGATCCATCCCAGATTTTACCTGGGGTGGAGATGCTACCTTGATAAGTGCACACTCACATGTATGAATTTATTTTTTTCAGTTTCCAACAACTAGTATAACCTGATGAGTAATAAACAGCCCTGCTACCTTTCATTAGGCTCTGGGTATTAACTGAGTGGCTCCCAATGACATAGCATCCAATATTGTCTACTGGCCTTGGAGATTTTGTAGGAGTCATTGATTTCCGCCCCTCTCTCCCCCCACTACTCACAAGAGAGCCCACAGGAAAAGCAGTCATATATTCTAATCAGAATGGTCTCTTTTGGACAACAATACAGACTGCCCAGAGCAGATGGTCACTCAGATTTACTTTCAGTAGCTTCTCCTTACAACCTATTTTTCTGCAACTGCTTGTAAGAGCTGCGTTAGTTACTAGCCCGTGACTGAAACAAGCTGGCTCAGTTGTAACCAGTGGTTTGGTGGTGGGGGCCAGACAAAGCCGCTATTTATTCCCACCACATTCTTTTCACCAAGCTTTCCCTTATTCGATAGTGATGCCTTAATAAAGTGTCTGATAAATGCCGGAAATATCAGGAGGGCTGGGGAAACAGGAGCTATTATAGCCCATGATAAACACAGAGCAGCTAACCATTAAGATGCCGCGATAACCCAGTTACAACCACCACTAACTTGTTCTCTCTGCAACTTCTCTCCTGTTAAGAACACTTACAAACACAAGGGTAGCATCTATAATCAGACATGCCTGTGCCCCAACAATTGTATAATAAACTCTGGGGCATTTAGTTCCTGGTGCTATTTGCTGTCTCCTCCCAATAGCTGTCTATTCTTGATGGAAATATTCTTCTACTTATGCAAAGATCATATTCTACCTAAGGTACTTCTAATGCATAAGCCATCACTATAATATGATCTAGCGTGTAGATCACGATTAAAGTGTTAGACCAGAGCTGTAATCTGGCTTTGTTTGCCGGAATTGCTCTGCCCTGCTCTGTACTCATTGCAAAAGACCAGTGCTATCCATAGCACTCAGAAATGACACTAAGAGATTAACCATTTGTACAGATGGTACTGGAGGTACCAGTCTGTCACTAGCCTGTCTGGGATATTCCAGAACCTTGCACTTGTTATATGTCACAAAATGGTCTTGGGATTTCTTTAAAAAAAAAAAAAAGCAGAGGAATTCAATGATGAGGCTTCCAACATTCATTTGCAAGAACATCCTTCCAACAATCTGTACTATGGAATATGGTCCCAATTCTGTCTTTGAGACAAGGGTCAGATAATGTGGCTCACTCTTACTCTTTCCTTTCAAACACTCCAGAAATGTGGAAGCTTGAGGATAGTGTAGAACCCAGGTAGGTTTTCTTCAAATGTTAGTTGTTCAGAAATGTATCATTTGCTTTTACATTTACTTTGCATATTTCCAACCAAAAGGCTCTGATGCTACTTGATAAGCAACTGAACCATTTTTACACTTCCATTCCCATTGCTGACTCTCCAAATAACAGTCTCTGCTATCTTAAAGTGGTTAACTTAAGTGGCAATAAATAATTTTCCAGTAGAAAGCAATGAAAACAATATGTTTCTGTTCTATTTTATATCTCCCAATGCAAGCATGAGCAGTTTCTTTTTATGCATTGCAGAAGCTTCTCAAGCATACAGTAAGTTGCATTTTAACAAGCTGAAGCATCTTGCCTGATGCGATCTCTGCCCAAATTGTTATTTTCCTCCAGCTGGGTCAGAATTTTCTGGCCTTAGCATAAGCGGGACAACACACACACATTTTACATCCCTACTGTGACATATTTTCAATATGTTTGGTATTGTGAAAAAATCACAGACTCTGGTTGGATTCCACCCCACTCCTCAGTGTTGCTTCCCTGTCCTGTTGCAGGCAGTCCACAATGAGATATTTTCCCACTTCATCCCTGTTTGTGGCTGGATCTTCCCTAATGAGAGCAGAGCCTGTCAGCTGGCCTGATATGCGGTGACATATGTAGTTTTCCATTTGACCCACAATTCTGTGATGATGAGAGTACTTGGTTCTGACGCTGCCTGGCGTCACACACTGCTCCTGTTTCATCCTGGGGTGGAATTGTTTCTCTGGAGAACACCCACCAAGGTGTAGCACGGCAAGCAGCCTGCGATGCAGGTTTGCACGACAAGCACCATTAGCCCACCTGTCATTGCTGTGGTATTCGTATTACCCAGCTAAGAACCTGGCTGGCTCACAACATATTTGCTTTTCATGGCCCCAGTTTTACAACATCTCCTGCCGTATGCCAGATGCACCTGGGCCGCTTCCTCAGACTCCATCGCTGTTTCAAATATTTCACGGATGGCCATCCATGGTTTTCATTTTCATAGGCGATTCCCAGAGGGGCCATTGTTTCCCCTCTACTAGCCTCCCTCCACTGACACCAGGTGTCCATCCTCCTCGTGCAATATGGTCTGGCACACATTTGTTAGAGCAAGGTTGGGGGGGGAAAAAAAGAATCCCAGCCATATTCCTGAACGAACAGACGGATGAAAGCGTTGCTGTGCCTCAGTTGAATGACTTCTAGCTAGGTACTTTTACTGCCTGCGTTGCCACGGCCAATGTCAGTGAATTTATCCTCCCATCAGCCCTGTGAGAGGTGGGAACTATTGCAGCCCCATGTTATGGGCTAGAACCTAAGGCACAGAGAGATCAGATACCTTGTCCAAAGGGAAGTCTATGATAGAGCTGGGAATTGACCTCAGCTCTCCTAAGCAGGCCAATGCTTTAACCACAGGGCAAAGTGAGAGGGCTTGAAAATAGCAATCAAGGGCTGATAATGCTTTGCAATTATGTAACACAAAGATGTCAACATGCTTTACACGGTTCGCCTGACCCATTATACAGATAGGGAAACAGAAGCACTGAAAGAAGGCGGTGATTTGGTTTTCATGCTCATGCAGCAAGTCAATGGCAGAATTAGAAACAGATCCTGGAGCTCCCTGGCTCTGGTCACTAAACATGCTGCCTTTGAATATTTGTTCCTCTTTACTAGACATTTCATGTCTCTTTTTACACTTTGACAATTCTTTGTATAAGCCACTGCCACCAGACAATGCAGCAGCAAAGGTAGTGTCTGCAGGACAGAGCCATGTCTCTCTCTCACTCCACATTGATTAATGAATCAGAAGAATCTACAAAGCTTATAAGAGTGGAGCCTATGGCAATAGCTGAGGTCATTACATTTTCCTGTCTTTTACCTTTTGTTTTGTCTGTCACTATGGCTGGACGTTATAGTGGTGATGAGACTTCAGTGCCGTGTAGACAACGACAACAAAGGTAACTCTGGTCTGTCACATACAAGGGTAGGCTTTGAGCAGTGTTGCCAACCCCAAGTATTCAAAAATCATGAGCTGGGCCTCAAAACCTCAGGAGATTAGCTTTAGAATTGGCCAAAAAAATAATAATTAAAATCTGTAGTGGCCTTTTTTTTTGTCTTCTGAGCCTCTAGCATGCTCTCATGGCATGTTTTGAAGTTTTCCCCAAAAACTAGAAACCCTTGTTTTTTAAAAAGCCGATATTTTCATGCAGTAACATGACTCCAGGAGCTGGTGCTTTAAGAAATATCCCAATTTTCCTCAGACCCACAATAAAATACTGAGAGTGGGCTACACTGTTGTAGCTTGATGTCCAATAAAATGAAGTGTCTGCATACAATAGTGAATGTGTCCATTATGTTTAGCCAATACAGACACAAACTATTAGCAGAGCTCCTGGATGCAGGCCCTAAACATGTACAGTGAATTCAGTGATGTATGGTTTTGCCACAAAATTTGTTTACTAAAAGCTCAGGCTGTTTATGTGGAGAGTGGGGGGAAGAGAGGGAATGTTAGAGGGAATGTGCCCAAGGTAAAAATTCTGCCACACATTTCTGGTATTCTATACTCCCAGAACAAGCGAACATTTCATTTCTTTGCTGCTGGGACTTGCAAATTACCCCAAGGCTCCATAGACAGTTGGCAGGATTATCCTCCCACAGCTGGATAAATATATCTGTGTATGTATAACAGAGCACTTAACTTTAACTCGGGATCGCTCTGCTCTCCGTTGGAGGCTGCTTGTACAGTTCTTCCTGTTGTGTTCATCACAAATGGAACCAAGATAAAGAAAGTTTTACAGAAACCCTGCTGGACAGGGCAGGACGATGGCAGGGTGCAAGAAACCACAGCTGGAGTATGCAAGCATTGCCCCGGGGTCATTCGTCTGTAAAGTGGGTGGGAGTTGAAGGCGACAGGGCTCGACCCCCTCCTGGCCAGTGAAGCAGCACAGCCTGTGGGTGCGTCTTCCCCACAGACTTAACTTGCGTGATTGGCACTTGAGACCCGAGTTAGAATCCCTCGTGCTGTGCTCACCAGTGCGTGCTGCTAGTGAGGGGCACTGTGCCTTTCAGAGGGTCTGGCGCGAGCTAACTGGAACCAGCGCCCATGTTATGGAGAGGCTCACGTTATGCGATGCTGATCAGTTCGAACCCAGAGCTCTCCCAGAGTCTTTGGCTCCAACACCACAGCTGGGGCACATTGCTCGAGTCTGTGGCAAAACTTCCATTGAAGTCCATGGGAGACGGACCAGGCCTGAGGTTTCAGCTCAGGAAGGCAGGAGGATGTGACTTTTGGAAACACAGCTGCAAGCGGTGAGCAGTGAATGAATGGAAACCTGTCAAGCCAAGCACAGAGAGGCCGAAGAGCACTGAGCAGCCTGCCACCCCTGGAAGCAGTGCCCCGTCACATGGAGACAGATTTACAGGTGCCTAAATAGGGGTAGCGCTTCTTTGAAAATCTGGCCCATAATATTCCGATTAGGAGGGATGCAGCCAGAAGGGTCACTGAAGACAACTGTTCCCTCAACAAAAAGCAGCTCAGGTACCACATAACCACACCATACAAACATCTCGCAATCTTGAACGCACTTATCTTCCTGTCACAGGGTCGGTGCAGGGTCTCCCACTTTGGTGCCTGCGCCCTGTGCTTAGGCTGGTATAATAAAGTCTTCCACACCTTTTTTTTGCTGGATCACCCAGGTGTTTTTATTTACAGCCTTCGTGCAGTTCCCCGGTCTCCCAACAGCTAGCGCCCCACAGACCCTCCCCAGGGTCTCCTGCCTTTGAGGCCTCCCTGTTTGATAAGGAGATAGCGATACTACCCTCCTGTCTCCTCCCAGTCTAGCCTCCTCACTGAGGTTTGTTCAGGGTTTTTATAGCCCACCTGTGCCTCAACCCAGCTGTCAGCACTCAGCTCAGCATGTTCCTCTGAGCCAGCCCTGATTAGGGCTTGCAGCTGGGCTCACTGATGAATACCTGTGTCTCTACCCTGGCCTCCTGGCCAGAGAGCAGACTGCAGCCAGCATTTTGGCAGGGCTTTAAAGGGGGTTTTACCCCTGCCCTGCCACACTTCCCAACACCCCTGGGAGGTAGGGAAGTGCTATTATCCCCATTTCACAGATAAGTAATAGAGAGAGTGATTCACACAGGAAGTGTACAGTGCAGCATGGAGCTGCAGTCAGGATCCCAAGTCCAAGACTAGTGTCCTAACCACTGGATCATCCTTCCAACTCGGAAATGAATTACATATAATACCCTATGTAATATAGCTCCTTTCCAGGAGCCTCAGTGATCACTAAAGCCAGCCACAAGAGAATTCTCACTCAACTACCGAAGAGCTCTTCAAAACAGTAGAGAACCCTTCAAACAGAAGGGTTTGAAAAAAAAATAGCTTAAATTGTTTTCCTAGGTTTTTAAAACGTTGGATCATTTTGTGCACCCAACTGCCTGTCTCACAGAGAAACTAAACTGAAGCCCAAGATGTCCTGAAGCAGTCAGCTAGTGAAGGAAGTGGCTCCTGAGAGAAGAAAAATCTGTAACTACAATAGAAAGGCTTCCCTTTGTGAGGTATCCGCAAAACCAGGGATAATTTGTCATAGCTTCCCAAATGAGGGTGCATCAAAACATGCATACGCTCTATGTGGCAAGTCAGTTGAAGCTCACCATACAGACTGTCTATATGTGAAGTACTCCGGTAATGTGGGGATGCACTGATAGAAATTTCAATCTGCGTAAAAATCCGAGATTAATTTAAACTAAACTGCTGCTTTGTTTGGCATTGCATGTGATTGCATGTGACTTATCATTCGCTAATGCCATCCCTGGTTAAGGGTGGGAATACATTTTACAGGGTTGTTTTGCCTCTGTCTAGGCATTAATTGTCAGTGGCTGCCACCTAGTGAGTACATTGCTTGACAACTGCAATGTTGTAGCTGTCGGTCCCGGGATATTAGGGCAACAAGGGCAGGGCACGGTAATATCTTTTATTTTGCCAGCTTCGGTTGACAGCTTTGGTTTTTGGCTGTCAAGCTTGAAAACTTGTCTCTTTCACCAGTAGAAGTTGGTCCAGTAAAAGAAATTACCTCACCCATCTTGCTTGATAATACACTGCTGGGACTCAGCAGGACGAGTGAACCAAAGGAATGGCTAAAAGCAAAAGGAGCACAGAAAATGGCTTGAAATTCCAGAAAAGCTAATGTGAGTTAGATGCACATATAGGAAACAGGCATGTTACGGTGTTATTTAATCTCAATTACTTAAAATCAAGGTCAAAGCAACAATTTTAGTGTCCAAAATAAGTCTAAATCAAAAAGGCTTGCAATAATATTAGCAGCATGCCCTTGCAAAGGAGAGGATTCTGCATTCTGTGATTCTCGGTCCCTATATTCATCTTAGGTTTTGATGGTGCTGAGCATTATTTGTTATAAAGGCAGTACTGCACTGTCAGATACTACAGCTTCCAATATGCAGTCAACCGAGGGACCAGTGCTGCATTGGGTTTAGTGGAATTGAACTGCAGGAAATGGGTTACACTGGTGCCCTTTTTGCTCTCAGCAATGGGAGGAACAGAACTATTGGAAGTGACAGAGATCTTTAGCAACCTGTCCTGTGTGAAACGGATGGCCAAGCCCAACACAAACTGTTATCCAAGAGCTAGGTTGTGTTTGGGCCTAAAGAATAAATAACACACTCCATTGATAAAACATCAAACACCCCAGCGGGTAGAAATAGACTGACTGTGCTTCATAGCATGTGAGAACTCTTCATAGGGTTGACAGAAAACGAATAGCAAGTCAGGGGCAGGGAGAGTTACCTGCATCCTACCGTGAGAGACAAGAACCCTGGTGAATGTCTGTCGATAGACTGGAGTTGTGGCAAGCTGCGTTTATAACAATGTTTTGGAGAGCAGAAGTTGACATTACCATGTAGGCTACTTTGCCCTGTAATTAGACAAACAACAAGCTACAATAAATTCTGTTCCTAAAATGCACAGCACTCTAGCAGCAAGAACAGATACAAACTGCACAGTGAAAAGTGCAACTGGGAGGACCACCCCCAATAGCAACTTCTTGTCTGAAGCAATCGCTTTAAAGTATATCCAGGCTACTTCCAGAGCAGTTTAATCAGCTTTTAGTTAAAGACCATCACTAACAACCATTTTTGCTTCAAAGCAGGTTTCATTGTATTCAGTAACTTTTTGCCCATGTGAACTGAAATACACACACCTGCAGTTTTGGTACCATTTGTGCCAATCCTATTTGCCTAAAAAACACCAACTCCAATATTTAAGAGAAGAATCAGGCCACGGGAGCCTTAAAATCCTCCTGTCCTGACAGAAGAGTCTTTTTTTGAAAAAGACCTCCAGGTTATTTAATGGAATTCCACCTGCAGGACAGATGGAATTGTAGCCCACAGTGGCACTTTCTTCCCCTAGCGCAGCCGTTTCACCTAATAAGTTGGAGAGTCTGCTATTACCTCCAGGCTAAGGGAGCTCTTTCTTTAGCTCAGCCAGCAACATCTTGTGCTTATAGATCCAGGAGTCCCAGATTCAAGTCCCACCTAGGCCATTGTCTGAAAATATTAAGATTCCAACTCTGCCCACATCACCCAATAAGAGCTCCATTGTGGAGATACGTTACTTCAGGGGATCCTCTTTAATGGGATGGTCTAAGATTAAAGGTTTATGATCCTTTACAGATACTACTCATTTCAGAGAGCTGTTCTATAAACATAGGTAGCCCAAAGTCAATATACTCGGGCTAATTACAGATGAAATTGTTAGAATTCTATCTCAAAAGACTGTTTCCCAACAAAAATAAACAGTAGCTCTTTCCAAGGGAGAGGGAGCATCTGCTGCTGTGTTCTTAAATGTCTTGATCTTTCCTTTGCCAGCACTGGAAGATTACTTGACATTTACTAGGTAGGAGCTAATCAGGAATCATTGTTTTCCCTGCCTCTTTGATGCTTCTTCAGAAAAGTATCTTATAATGGTTAATTCAGTCAGCTCAACAAAGGAGACCATTTCCTTATTGAACAATCCACACCTTCTTCAACCCCCCAAATTAATAGTGATAAACAATGTGATTGAAAACACTTGGTGAAATATGCACCAGGTAAATCCCCATACATACTAATGGCTCCTGTGTGACAAAAAGGATAAGAATCAGACTGGTTTTGTGCACATATTTCTATTACAAGCACGTCTGGGAGAACATGTAGAAAACAAACACTTCTGGATGCTTAAAGCTTCTGTTAGAACTTCAAAATCTGCCTTATTCTAAACATGTGGAACAATTGTGGGAGGAAGGATATAATTTGAAACCTTTCTTGACGCTGTTGTTTGACCTCCAGCCGTACCCTACAATGTGATATACAGTCGATTTGCTGTTCTTGTTCTGTGTGCAAGTTCCCGGAGCCTTTTCATATTTGACATGCATCAGGTAAACAGAAAGGCTGATGGGAAATGTAAATTTAGCATCTGAGAGCCTAACTACCATTAGAACTCTAACGCATAGTGAAACACACACTAATATAAGGAACAATAGCCAATCTCAAAAACAATAGATAATAAGAGCCATAAAAGAAACAGAAGAAAATTACCTGTCATAAGTAGCTATTAAAGAGCCCATATTCCAGTAAGAAGAAAAAAACCCAGACTCCCTCAAATTCTGCTCATCAAAGAAAAATTACCATTTCCAGCTGTCTACCACTTAAGAAATACCAAATAAAAGGGGGAAAATATACAGCAAAATGCCACTTTTGGCACTATAATCTCTACTGAGGAAAAACATTTTTTTGACGGGGTGACCTTTGTATTGAGCTGTGTTTGTACTGAAATGTGTTTCACAGACCATGAAAAAGCTGCTTTTTTGACAACAGAACTCAGTACACAGAAAATATTTAAGAGAAATTGCATTAAAAACAGTGGGTGGCAGATGCCAATTAGTTTTCTTCTTTTCCTAGCACAGTACTGATGGGAAAAATTCTCTCCACTAATCACAGTGTGCCTGAGATTACAACAAAAGAGAAGCCAAGCTTTCTATCTCGCTGCTTTTTCATTTAAGCTACATAATGTGTTTTCTCTGTGTATCTCTCACACACAGACACACACACACAGACACACACCCCTTTTGTCTCTTTCCCACTTTCTTCCTGTCTCAATCTGTTTTTAACTCAGCCTTTTAAATGTAAACATATTTGAAATGTGAATCCAGGGAACTTGTTCAACTGCAGGGATGTCTTGGGTGGGGTTGTTTTGGTGCTTGAAGCTCAAGATACAGTTAGATGGGGGCTGCATGAGGAGAATGGTTCCTTTTTATAAAGGGAAGTGTAGGCCAGGTCCTTAGCTGGTGTGAATCTGTGAAGCACCATCTGGAGTTTGATGGAAACCAGCTCTGGGTCTGACTCATTTTCTTTAAAGAACTAATCCTTGCCTCACCTTGACACACCGAAACGACTAATGGGAGAGCCTGGGAGAATGTTGCCAAAAATAAACGACAGGTGGATCCAGAACCACTCAGTCAGCTGACAGCTCTTCCTCTGACTTCAGTCAAAAATAAAATGTTTATCAGTCTGTAGTGAGTCGGTGTGGCTCCCCTCCTGCCCGGCAGAGGAAGCTGCCCTGCCAACACCTCAGTGGGCGGAACTTACTGAGGCGCCCATGTCAGTGTGTTGCGCAGGGATCCCACTGACTGCAGCTGCTGCTCAGCCCCTGCTTGAGGGTCTGAGCTGAGCTGCTGTTTGCTTGCTGCCCCTGAGGGCTTGGGCCAGGGCTTATTTGAACTGCTGTTGCCCGGCCCTGCTCCAGAGGGCCAGGGCTTATTTGAACTGCTGTTGCCCGGCCCTGCTCCCGAGGGCCAGGGCTTATTTGTACTGCCTGCTCCAGAGGCCAGGGGCTATTTTGCTGCTTGTGTTGCCCTGCCCCCCGAGGGGGCCTGTGTTCTCAGTGACTCCTACACACTCTGCAGGCGTCCTTTGAAAATGTGCATCTTGCTAGAGATTTAGCAAGGCCGTGAATAGAGAGGAGCTCTCAAAGGCCCCACTCACTGGGTGGGAGGCAACACAAGATAGCAGTGAAGCTGTTACTCCATTTGGAAAGTGTGATTGGGAAAGAAGATGACATCACCCCTCCTCCCCTTGCCCTGGCATCCCTGAATACAGGACTACAGAGGGAGGGTTATTAGAAGCACATGATACAATTTACCACCAGAAAAGCCAACAAGACACTCTGAGCAGATGGTCAGGTGGTGTAAATCAAGGTAGCTCCACTAAAGTGTTTCCAAAGATATGCACCCTCTCACCCTATGAGGTCATGGAGGAATATTTTCTCCATTGAAGTCAATGATGTTATGTTGGTTTACACCAGCTGAGGATCTAGCCCCTTCTAGGCAACAAAGCCAGGGAAGACTTAAAAAAAAAAATCAGGGCCTATGGGTAGTTAGTCACACTCTTCCTTTGTCAGCAAAAATATCCTAAAATCTGGCACCAGGCAAATGTCATTTCCCTCCTGAAGCCTGGAAAATCCTTATAAGAGTCAGCAAACTGTTTGCTCTAGGTCTGTCCTCCATAGAAAATCCTGGAATATTTCCTTCTAGAGTAGTTCTGCCCAAGTGCAGCTCCCCTTCAGGAGCAAACCATTTTCCACCTCAACAGCATGTGTCAGCTGGAGCCAGTGCTAACAAGTCACAGCAGCAGAGGCAGGTTTCCAAAGCACAACAAAGATGGGCACAAGCTCCATAGGAGCCATAGCCCAGATTCCCCAGGGGCTGATCTAATGCATGGAAACTTTCCCAAACAGTCTATGGTGGCATTGCAGACCAGAATCTCCATAGCACCTAATGCTCCAGCTACTCCTCTTCCCATTTCCAACATATGCCCCCCACCCTCCAGCCCAGGTACCAGGCCTTGCAAAGGGGAAAGGCACCCAAGGGCCACTTACATCAACCCTATGCTTCTCCCTCTGCTTTTAGAGACCCAATATGCAACCAGCTGCAGCCATGATCTTTAGTGCATGAACTGCCCACGTCCCTTGTGCGATACCATTACAGCACTTCCAGTGAAGTAGGTACAGATGCACTGTTTTGAAAGGATGGGCTGTAATTGCACCTTCAGCTGAGGGTGGTGGACTAATCAGTGACCTTATTGAGTCAATGCCAGGCCAATGTCTGTTTCCCTGGGGGAGTGAAGTGTTTGAGGTTTGGGAACTCTTTCAAGACAAGGCATGTTTGCAGTGTATTATGCATGTTCTGGCATTACTGTGATCAGGGCAGGGACAAGCCACCACTGAGCTGTGAGATTCTGCTAATGCAACAGTCACCCATGCAGGAGGCAGCACTTGGCAGAGGAATACTCCATAAGGTTTTTACTGCAGAGTTATCCCCAAATCATTCCTTGGCTGAGAGGTGTTGGCCTCTTACATTCCCTGGGGAATGAAATAGAGGGTTCTGCATCCTTGAACACACTGCATTCTCACTGCAGAGGACTTCTAGCATCACACACGTGGTGAGCTCTCTGTCCCTACTCTACTGAAGCCATACAGCCAGAGGGAGCTGCCTCTGGAACACCCTTTCCCCTCTGTATTGTTCCTCAGCCCAGAGACCTTCAGAGAGCAATGACTTTTGGTCACTCCTCACTTGGGCTGGATTACAACTGGGGACCCTGAAGGTGAAAGACTGTTTCCCTCTTAGTGAGCACCAGAGCCAGCCAGTCCCTTAAGAAAACATAGCTCAGATCCTAGTATTTCCTCTGAAAATAGGCATTTTGAGTGAGGGTTATTTCCTTCCTCAGTTTAACTGTTTACTTAACCCACCTTTGCTTTATTTCTTCCCTTTTATTCTGTAGGAATGGGTGACTCAGGATATGTCTGCTTAAACATTTTAGATCAAAGCAAAAGCCATCAGCTTCACCAAAGTGCTACAGTGCTGATAAGAAATTATGCCAAATTAGTGTTTATTTCCTTGGCCAGCTAATTCATTCTGTGCTTCTTTGCACTTGCCATGGCCCATCACAAACCTGGGGGAGGAAGCGGTTTGGCAGGAAACGAATACCTGTTTGAGGTGATTTTGCATCACTGAGAGGATGTGCCACCTCCTCACTCATGAGAGAAAGGGGAAAACAAATCTGGAGTACTCACCAGCTGGAAGAGCGGGAGCTGCACCAAGCCTCCACTGAATGGCTACTTCAGGGCTGCAGCTGCTTAGCACTGACAAATTTCAGTGGGCCAGCTGTTAGAAAAGCATTCTGGGAAAGGTTCCTTAAAGGGGTGGTCTGAGAAAGGTGCCTGTTAGGAAGCACCTAAAGTCCCACTTGGAAGGAAAGGAGGGAGGGATCTGGTTGAAAAACATCATGAAGCACTACAAGGCTGACGCCAGATGTGTACCTTTGTGTTGACGATATGGCCAGAATTTTCAAAAGGACTCAGGATGAACATCTGGGATTAGAGCAAGGGTTCTCAAACTGGGAGTTGGGACCCCTCAGGGGATCATGAGGTTATTACATGGGGGGGGGTCACAAGCTGTCAGCCTCCACCCCAAACTCTGTTTTGTTTCCAGCATTTATAATGGTGTTAAATATATTTAAAAGTGTTCTTAATTTATTGGGGGGGTCACATTCAGTGACTTGCTATGTGAAAGGGGTCACCAGTAAAAAAGTTTGAGAACTACTGGCCTAGAGATTTCAGGAGAGCTTAGCTCCCCTGTAGGCACCAAAATAAGACTGGACAGCATTTCAAAGAGCTCAGCACACTGGAAACTCAGAACTTCTGAAAATCTGGCTCTTATTTAGGTGCCTTAAATAGAAGCTGAGCTTCTTTGAAAATCTGGCCCCAGTTATTGGTGCTGGGGCCTTGAAAAGCTGACCCTGAGCTCTTTTGAAAATGGCTCTATATTTAAAAACCTGGGGTGCAAGTTTGATGTTAGCTGCTTCCTTTGTTTAGTATATAACAGGTGGACATTACATATTTATGTTCACCATGATAAAGAAAATGAAAGCAGGTTACATGTGCTGAACACTTCTTTAAAGAGGCAAAAAAGATGTATGGAATCTCCACTCACCCTCCAATGGTTCTATTCAGTGAAGCTCCTACATATTTTAAGACTTCTCTAAATCTCTCTAGTGTAGAAACGGATTGAAAGTTTCATAAATCTTTTGTGTTACTGCTGATCATTTCTGGTTCCAAAGGGGTCAGAAAAGCCATGAGGATAGCATCTATTTCAGGCCCAGTAGAATCTAGGAAGAGTATCAAAATGAAAAGAAAACATTTTGTTAGAATTATTTTTAATTTAATTTTTTTGTTGTTGTTTTTAAAAAGATGTTAATGGTTTGGTCAAAGGCTCAGCTTAATTTTTTTATTTTAATCTCCCAGCTCTGCTGGCTATTCACCTTCAAGATCTCCTGTAACAAGTCAACATTTCTGATCTAAAATAAATGCCAGTGCCTAGATACAGATGACAGCCCCATGATGTGAATTTCTGCTCCTTTGAAAGATTCCCGAAATGCCTCTAGTAAGTCTGAAAGTTCCTTAGTGTCAGAGGTAGCCCCTGGCCCACAGCTTTCCAAACTCTGGTCTGCTTTCCTGAGTCATGTTCCCCTGGACACATGAGCCTCTTAATTAAGTGATACTTTCTGTCCTGCAGAGTCACATGAGACAACAGGAAGTTTGGAGGCAGGGGAGGCCAGCAGAAGAGGTAATTTATAAGAGAAACTCAGAGGAACTCTTAAAAGGGCCATTTTTGAATATGGAGGGCTGCCTTTTCAAGAGGGTACATACACCCCAGGGGAGGTGGACCCTCCAACTCTAGGCACTAAGATACTACAATAATGAGCATGATACAAATGCCTAGATAGAGCCATTGGATGCTTCTGAACAAATTGCATTCATTAAATGCAGTGTCAGACTAGTGGTTCTCCAGGTTTCCTGTTGTTGGTGTTGTTTTTCCTCTTTGCTTCTGGGGCATTTGTGACCTGTACTGAGATAAGAATAAGGCTTGAAAAAAGCTGATCATGCTACCTACGCAACGGCACACGTCAAGTGATTTCAAGTGACATGGGATGTTTTGTCAGTCAGCTTGCTGCAGCGAGGGGTCAGCTGCATCTATACAGTTGGGTCATTCCCAGCCCCAGCAGTGCATTCCCTCTCGTCTTTGGTAGCTAGGAATCATCTCCATAACCAGTTGCCTGGAGAAAGATGCTCACAGCCTACACTGTTGTTGCAGCTGCATGAGAAAATTCTACGGGACGAGTTCAGAAATCACAGAGGATTTATTGTTTCTCCCAATATTGAACCACAAAGGGCTGTTATGGGCAGTGGTTGGTCTCAAACGGTTAAATGATTGGAGAGAGGTTAATATTTTTCACGTATTGCTGTGTCTGGGCAAGCAGGAGCTGGGAACATTGCTGTGTATTCAGTCCCAGGGGAATAAACTGCCTTACAATACCTCCCAAGTGACCCCCCCCACACACACACTCTGTGGCCTGGCTGCTAACTCATGCAAAGAGTAAACATGTGTACAGGGCAGTGGAGTGTATCATGATTGCTCTGGCAGGGTGGACTCCTATGTGAGTTCCTCCAAACCTTCCTCAATTCCATGCAGCAGGATCACATTGGGTATACTGCTGGCAGGACCATCTGCAGCTGTGGAAGGAGGACAAGAATTGCCTGTCAGAAAAGGATGTAGCCTGAGAATAAACTAGGAGCCAGGAATAATTGAATTCTAAACCCAGCTCTGACACTGACTTCTTCTGCGGCCTCAGACCTGTCACTTAACTTCCCTCTACTTTCATTCCTAATCTCTAAAGTGGGAATAATACCTATCTCGTGGTGGCATAAAAAATATTCTGTACAATGTGCCCTGATTAGTGCCAAAGTACTATAACCCAGGAAAGGAAAGCCACAAAGCAAGTGTCTGCTGCATTTCTGATTCATTTAACTGCATGGCATGTTTATTCTGTGATAAGCCAGGGTTTAATTTGGGGAGAAAGCTTGTCCAGTTCTCAGTTTCAAAACAATGAGCTGTCCCATATATGCAACTTCATTTTACTAATGGAGATTTCTTGGGGTCTTTTTTAGTTAATTTCAACGTACGGTCTGTAGAAAAGAGATTCTGTTTCTTTCCAGCTCAGATACATTTTTAGATTCAGTACTCAGAAACCAGGAGATAAAGACTGCATTCCCGCCTCCATTTTTTGCATGCAGAGAGAGAGAGAGAGAGAGAGTGTGTGTGTGTGTGTGTGTACAAACACACACACATAACGCTTTCTGATGAGGATAAGGTGTGCACGTAATACCTTCTGCTGAGGATGACTTAACTGACCTTACCTAATAAATGTTCATTTTTGTAGGGCTTGCTCATATTTGGTGATCTAGGAAGCCATATTAAAAAACTTGGACCAGGTAGTACTAAAATTGTGTGGGACAAACTGACAAGATAAAGGGGGAGTAAGGTATTCTGTGAATTTAGTGTTAGATCCACAAGAGGACTTGAGCACGGCCATACTGAGCTTTCACACATCTTGCCACCCAGCAGAATCCACAGACCTGAGGTAGGCACCTAGGCTCCCTATGCAAGGCATGGGGAGAAATAGGTGCCTAAGAATGGGACTCACAAAAGCCAGCACACTGAACAGGGCGCTGCCTATGCTAGCCATGAGGAAACGCCTACACCCCCTCTCTCTGCTCAGGATTCATGTTCACAAACCCTCTCCTGAAATGAGGCCACTAAGCCCCTTCACCCAAAACCAAGGAGAAAAAGGTGGTGGTGCCCCCCACACCTTAACCTCAATGGTTACTCACCCCAGGCTTGGGGAGGAGAGTGGAATTGAACCTGGGTTTCCCATGCCCAGGTGAGTGCTCTAACCACAGGGGGTGGAAGCATGGGTGGCAAGTTTGTGGATCTAACACTAAAAATTTTGGTGGGGCCCAGAACCCGCCCCCAACTCCGCCCCCCCAACTCCGCCCCCACCTGCCTAAGGCTCTGGGAGGGGGCTCGGCGGGGAAGGTCTGGGGTGCAGATCCTGGGCTGGGGATTAGGGTGCAGGAAGGGTGCTGGGTGCAGGCTCTGGGCTGGGGCAGGGGGTGGGTGTGCAGGAGGAGGTGAAGGGTGCAGGCTTTGGGATGGAGAGGGGATGAGGTTCATGATGTGGGGGTGCTCAGGGCTGAGGCCAGAGCTCAGATACATTTTTAGATTCAGTACTCAGAAACCAGGAGATAAAGACTGCATTCCCGCCTCCATTTTTTGCATGCAGAAAGAGGGAGAGAGAGAGAGAGAGTGTGTGTGTGTACAAACACACACACATAACGCTTTCTGATGAGGATAAGGTGTGCACGTAATACCTTCTGCTGAGGATGACTTAACTGACCTTACCTAATAAATGTTCATTTTTGTAGGGCTTGCTCATATTTGGTGATCTAGGAAGCCATATTAAAAAACTTGGACCAGGTAGTACTAAAATTGTGTGGGACAAACTGACAAGATAAAGGGGGAGTAAGGTATTCTGTGAATTTAGTGCTAGATCCACAAGAGGACTTGAGCATGGCCATACTGAGCTTTCACACGTCTTGCCACCCAGCAGAATCCACAAACCTGAGTTAGGCACCTAGGCTCCCTATGCAAGGCATGGGGAGAAATAGGTGCCTAAGAATGGGACTCACAAAAGCCAGCACACTGAGCAGGACGCTGCCTATGCTAGCCATGAGGAAACGCCTACACCCCCTATCTCTACTCAGGATTCATGTTCACAAACCCTCTCCTGAAATGAGGCCACTAAGCCCCTTCACCCAAAACCAAGGAGAAAAAGGTGGTGGTGCCCCCCACACCTTAACCTCAATGGTTACTCACCCCAGGCTTGGGGAGGAGAGTGGAATTGAACCTGGGTTTCCCATGCCCAGGTGAGTGCTCTAACCACAGGGGTGGTAGTTACATGGGTGGCAGCCCTACTTCCTCGCCTGGCTGTTTTCTGTGGGTTTAGGCACACTCAGAGCATGCCCACTGGATTGGGCCTCGCAGGGGAACACTGGAGCCTAGGCCTGAGTTAGGTACCCACATGCCTAGACTGTGCACATGCTCACTGGCAGATTTGTAGAGGCCCTGGGGATTTTAACAGCAGAAGTTTAGGCAGAGGGACTATAGGCCCCTCCAGAGCTAGGCAGCAGCTGAAGATCTCAGTGTCTCCTAGCTGCTGGATTTAGGTGCCTACAGGGGAAGTTAGGCACCTAAGTCTTTTTGGGTCTCGCCTTCAGGCAATTGTTTAACGAACTCAACAGCCTGAGAAAATCAGCTAGTGCACCAAAAATACATTCTTAGCATAAAGTTGGGACATGCTTCTCCTTTCCAACTAAAAATAGCATCCCAGCCCTTGAGTAGAATGCAGCAGCAGAATACGAATTATATAAACCTTTGCATTCTATTGTCTGCCAAGTGCTAGTTTCAGCTAGGACGGTCCCTGTTGCCTCTCTTTTAGGAAATAGTCAGAATACAGATTATGGATGTAACTGCTTCTCTGACATTCATAGGACAATTGTGTATATTAAATGAATCTGTGTAAATATACACCAGATGAGGATCTGCCCTACATGCATGTCTCATGACTAAATGTAGGAAATAACACACAAACTAATTACATCTAACCTCTCCCTAGCACTTACATTTATTATTTCTATTACCAATATAGATTTTTGTTCCTAATATCTGATCATTTAACGTGCAAATGGGAGGGACTTAATAATTGGGGCCCAGTCTTGTAACCCTTGTCCGTGCTAAGCAGTACTTAGTCACATGAGTTGTCGTAATATTGAAGTCAATGGGATTACTCACAAAAGTCAGTACTACTTGGCATGAGTTGCAGATTTGGGCCCTTATGCCCTGATCGAAAGCCCGTTGAGGTCAATAGGACTCTTTGGGTCAGGTCCTTAACGCATAGCAATGACCCTTTAATGTGAACAGATTGGCATAGAAATTAATTGAAAAGAGCAACACATGTTTGACACATATAGCTTCATGAGAGGGCAACAGCTTGTGACACTGCATGGCAGCTCCATCAGACATCGTTAGGTAAAATAAACAGCGATGGCTCTGACATATTTCACTTCCAGAGTCACCCTTATACAGTTTAAATTTCCCACAAGTAAATCCATTCTCTACCCATGGAAATAAAAACCCGGATCTGAACATCCCCCAGGCTTTGGGGTGTTTGAAATCTGGACCCTCACCTGACCATTCTGGCCTGAGCCTATCTGTCCATATTCCTTTCTAAGTGATATTTACAATCACCTGCACTAAGGACCATCCCCAACCAACAAAGCCTAGTCTTGAAAAACTACTGTTCTTAAACTGGAAGAATAGAAGTGCCAGGATGGCTCCCACCCTGGCTGCCTGCTTTTTCCACTATTAATTGCCAACTCATCCTGACCTTTAGCCTGATTCTCTACATTTCACCATGTGGTTCCTATATGATCTCGGCAGTTGTTCTAGGCAGATAGTTCTGATTCTGTCTAAGGCAATTCTGTGCTTTACTATGTGTTTTTCATCTTCATTTCTATGAGCTTTATTCCCACAACCACTCTTTTTTGGCTCCTCACAGTTTTTGTCCTTTATTTCTACTGCTGGAGCCAGAGATTATTATCTATAAAACACAATTGTTTCAACCACAGTCTGTTTATATTAAGTCCTGTTTTTCCTGGAAGATATTTCCCATATGGTTTATATTTTACATTTGAAATCAGATGCCATGTCTGTGAGTTTCTTTTCCATGCTGTGGAAGCTCCAGGGAGCTAGGGATGTTTCAGGGAGGGGTTCAGAACTAGCACAGATGCCCCTAACCTCCAGTAGGTCTTGAAGAATCTTTAGGCCAAATCCTCTGCTTCTTCTCCAAGAGAAGCAGGAACCTCTTCTCCCTGGGACAAAATAAAAACAATCCAGAGCTCTAGGCACATCATCAGGCCCCCTGTGACTACTCCACCCCCACTTGCAATGGTAGTGGCATGGGAACCCCTTTCGCCCCACCCCAAGATGAAGCAGAAGGGGTTCCTCTCCCTTGGGAATAGCGTGGTAGAAGCACAAGTGGCCCTGGTGCTTTTGCAGCCAGCATGTTCTGCATGTCCACCTACCCTCTTCTTCTTCTGCCACTCACACTGTCCTGTGGTGGATTGGTGTGAGCAGGGCCACCCTACAGCAGTGGGCTTGGGAGTTAACACTCTATTAAAATGTATGAGAAGTTCACTCCTTTGGGAGCTATTGATTCTGGCTGCTTGCAGACTCAGGTAGTGACAGTTCAAAGCAAGAGAGTGACAGTTGGCTACACCTGGATCACATTTGCAAACTTTTCTTCACAACCATGAGGAAGAGAAACTTCTTAAAACAACAAAACCTGAGCGTGATGCAACCGCATGTCTCCAGAAGCTGGGGCCGGGTCCTATGCACAGGCCTATATTGCCTATGCCTTAATTCAGCCCTGCCCTTTTCCCTGACAGAACAACTCTGGAAACACTCCACAAGGGGAACCTCACAGCAGTTCCAGTCCCCTACAAAGATTTTTCCCACTTGGGGTCAATTTTAGACCTTACTGATGTTTCCTTCCTGTTCATAATTTTGCTGGCTGCTTGGTTATCAGGTTAGCTCTTTTCAACTTCTCATTTACACACATCTTACCATCCCACCTGTTCTTGACCTGTTTGAGACCTGTTAGTATTGTTGTTGTTGACAGTGGTGCTTAAGAGGCTAATCATAACTGAGATCAGGGCCCCATGGCGCATTGTAAAAACATAGCGAAAGAATCACTGCTCTGAATCTAAGCAGATAAGGCACAGGAGGGGAAACAGGCAGAGAAAGGTGACCTGGGGTGAGGCATTTCATAGAGTTAGGAATAGAACCAAGGTCTTCGGAGTCTCAGGTCAGGGCACTATCTGCTAGACCACATTGCCTAGAACAGAGCTGTTATGATTTTGGTCAATTATGAGGCCAATTTATTGTATTTTCCTTTTGTCTGTTTGCTGGGCTTCTCTCCTGGTAGGAGAGGATTACAGTCTGAGTAGCAACACCTCCTACTTGCTCTTCTCTCCTGCTTTGCCTCAGGTAAGACCTATGTTACCTTACAGCATGCTAAAAACAAGAAGTCCATATTTGTACCAGGCCTTTCATACCAAACGGCATCCCAAAGGCTTTTGTGATAATAGATAATCAGAAGCATAGAACAGAGTAAGCACTGTTGAAAGCCCCTGCTGTTGAAAGTCAGCATTTTTATTTTCAAGTAAAGCAGCATTTTTTGTAAATGTCCCCCCTCCCCGCGACATTTGCATTAAAAAATCAACAGAAAACACAAAACCCACCACAACCCTTGAGTGAAAGTTCCAAGCAGCTGAACACCTGGTAATGAGATACTTCAAGCTATGGCTGGGCATTTTTATAGTAGTTCTGAACGAAGCACTCAATCAAACGAACTTTGAGGGAATGGAAAGTTTGTTACTCATGGGCATGTGTCCCAAGGTTTTCCTCTTACAGCTCAGCTATGGTGGAATGGGGAAAAAAAAATTCCCATCTCAAACTGGAATGAAAAGTCAAAATTTTAAAAATATTCATATCCCCCCCACCAAACAAATAAGCTTCAGTTAGGGTCAGTTGAGATATTTTGTTTCAATAATTACAAAAAATGTTGTTTGGATTTCAACCTTTCAGTTCAGTCAGCTGAAATTTCTAAATAATAATTCATTTTGAGTCAGAAAACAGGTTTTTCTGAAAAATGGCGAAGCAAAACATTGACCATTTTGAGACTTTTTTCCCAGCGTTTTTTCATGTTGGAAGGTTCGCCAGCTCTGAACCTGTTTAGCAAACGGTTTGTGTTTTGATGACTAGGCATTTTTCAACAAAAAAATGTTGACAAAACATAACCAGCCAGCTCTTGTTTGAATACAATTGCCTGCTGCATCATCACTGTGAGGGGTTGGTCTCCCCTTCTCGGATGTCACCTGATGTGCCGGGGTCCCACTCAGCCCTCCGGCTCTGCCAGCCTGGGTTTCCCTTGCACTGGGTTGCTGTGCCAGGCCCTTAAGACCCTTTCCAGCACACACCCAGGCAAGACCACATCCAACTGCAGACACAGACTGCAGTCAGATCTGTGTGAGAGGATTCACCCAGCCCTCATATGCATACCCACTGTGGAGAGGTAAACCCCAGATAATATCGTCTTGCGCTGTAGAAAAAGATCTGCACAGCGCAAGCTCATAAAAATTTACCCTCTCCCTCAATGTGAAGAGAGATATGTACAACTTCTTCTCCCCCTCCCCGCCCCCAGTTATAAACTGCACAAACTGGGTTATGTTATAAACAAGAAATAAGTTTATTAGCTATAAAAGATAAAATTTAAGTGATTATAGGAAACAGTAAACAGAACAAAGCAGATTACTATGCAAATAAAACAAAACACGCAAACTAAGCTTGATTTGCTAAAGAAACAGGTAATTTTAGGCAGGATGCCGTGTTTCTATAGCTTAGATTTCCAGTTATTTCTCTTTACAGACTAGATCCGTCTGTCTCAGTCTGGACTCAGCCCTTCCCTTTCCCTCAGCTTAGTTTCTTTGGCTCTTCAGGTACTTTCAGCAGTCTCTCTTCTTGGGCAGGAAGGCAAGGGAGAAAAGTCCTGTTTGCCTTACTCCCCAGCGTTAAATAAGATTTACATAAGGTGGGAAGCCTTTGTTTCCGGTGGGAAAGTACTAGCAGTGTCCAAGATGGCATTTTGCATCAGATGACATTATCACCTGACCTTGTAGTGTCAATGCAGCATCCCAGGAAACTCCTCAGGAAGGTGGGAGATTAGTATCTTGAGAATTCTATTGTCCTTCTTAAATGGCTCATTCAGGATGATTGCTTACTGCCTGGTGGGTGTTTCCCCAATTACACACAGTTATATAGTCAATATTGTTACATAGTCAATATTCCTAACTTCAGATACAGAAATGATACATGCATACAAATTGGATAATCACATTCAGTAAATCATAACCTTTCCAAGGATATATTGCATAAAGTATATCTTAGTTATGGCATATTCATATCTTAAGCTTATTTCTATGAAGAATGTGGAGTGTCACACCACAATCAACTCTTGATCATTTCTAAGATCTTAGAGTCATCAAGTTTAAGGCCAAAAGAGACCAGTAGATCATCTAGTTTAATCTCTTGTATATCACAGGACACCAACACCACCCAGCATCTGTGCACTGAACCCAACAACCAGAATTAGACCAAAGTCTTACAACGCTCAAGAGACTAAACTATTGTGTGCCACAGGTAGAGAATAGAGGTACCACGGTGCACAAATGCCCAAAGCCCCCTGCAATGGCAGGGAATTGTAATATACCCAGATAATCCTGGCAAGTGACCCACACCCACACGCTGCAAAGGACGGCAAAAACAAACAAACCCAAAAACAAACAAACAAAAAACCCCCACCAAGGTCACTTCCAATCAGACCTGGGGAAAAATGACTTCCCAGCCCCTCATATGGTGATCAGTTACACCTTGAGCAGGTGAGCAAGAACCAACCAGCTAAGCACTGATAGAATTCTTAGTAACAGCTCAGCCCACTCTGGCCAGTCTCCAGCTGTAGCCATCTCTGATGTTTCAGCGGAAGGAAACCAAAAAACAAAACAAACTGGGAATTTATTGTGGAGTGCAGCCCTTTCTGACCCTGGCAGGTGACTGGCTGAAGCCCTGATGCATGTGATTTAGGAATATGAAACATGAACTGGTAGGTACCCTTCCCGCATATGGAATCCCATCACTCAATCCTATTCATCAATTTGTCAAGCTCTTCCTTAAAACAAATGAAGTTGCTTGACGTGCCCTTCTGGATGGTTCAGGGTGGGGATCATCCTACCCTGGTCTTGACCAAGAGATAGTTCCATGTTCCAATCAGCAGTATGTGGAGGCTCCAGGTTGGCTCAATGGCCACATTCTAAATACAAAATTCAACAGACGGCCCCAACGCTTACCCTCCAGGGACTCTGGAAGAACTGGAAGTTTTAAGGAAATGATACCATTGACTGAAAAAAGATGCTTCTGGCAAGACACTGGCCAGCGCTACCAAAGGACCTAAGCTGTGCACATCAGATCTTTCTTTAAGGGTCCAAGCCAAATCCCACTGAAATCAATAGAAAGAGTCCCACTCATTTCAGTGGGCGTTGAATCAAGTCCTAAAACCCACTTCTATGCTGCCTAGAGTGAATGCAGCTGATGTGTACAGAACTCCTAGTTTATTGCTCTTTTTCTCCTAACCCAGCTCTACCTGTATGTCCATAGACTGTGAGCTCCTTGGCAAAGAGACTGTTGCTTCTTGACTATCTGGAAAGTACCTAGCACATTGTGGGCACTACCAAAAAACATATAAAGAAAAAGAAATAACAACAAAGAATAATATTATGGCAGGAGACGCCTGGGCCAACCATCATCCAAAAGCAAATTTATTTAATATCCAAATGACTGATCTGATCTTCCACCCATCTTCCACTGATCTGATCTTCCTCTGGGGGCCATTCACATTATGTTGACTGTAAAATAGTCTGCATAGTGCATGGCCCCCAGAGGTTTGTCTGGCTTGCCCAGGGAGGAGGATGAAAGCTTTTACGTTAATGACCTAGAATATCAGGGTTGGAAGGGACCTCAGGTCATCTAGTCCAATCCCCTGCTCAAAGCAGGACCAATCCCCAACTAAATCATCCCAGCCAGGGGTTTATCAAGCCTGACCTTAAACCTCTAAGGAAGGAAATTCCACCACCTCCCTAGGTAACCCATTCCAGTGCTTCACCACCCTCCTAGTGAAAAAGTTTTTCCTAATATCCAACCTAAACCTCCCCACTGCAACTTGAGACCATTGCTCCTTGTTCTGTCATCTGCTACCACTGAGAACAGTCTTTGGAACCCCCTTTCAGGTAGTTGAAAACAGCTATCAAATCCCCCCTCATTCTTCTCTTCTGCAGACTAAATAAGCCCAGTTCCCTCAGCCTCTCCTCATAAGTCACGGGCTCCAGCCCCCTAATCATTTCTGTAGCTCCGTTGGACTCTTTCCAATTGTTCCATATCTTTCTTGTAGTGTGGGGCCCAAAACTGGACACAGCACTCCAGATGAGGCCTCACCAATGCCAAATAGAGGGAAATGATCACATCCCTCGCTCTGCTGGCAATGCTCCTACTTATACAACCCAAAATGCCGTTAGCCTTCTTGGCAACAAGGGCACACCACTGACTCATCCAGCTTCTCATCCACTGTAACCCCTAGGTCCTTTTCTGCAGAACTGCTGCCTAGCCATTCGGTCCCTAGTCTGTAGCAGTGCATGGGATTCTTCCATCCTAAGTGCAGGATTCTGCACTTGTCCTTGTAGAACCTCATCAGATTTCTTTTGGCCCAATCTTCTAATTTTTTTAGGTCCCTCTGTATCCTGTCACTACCCTCCAGCATATCTACCACTCCTCCTAGTTTAGTGTCATCTATAAACTTGCTGAGGGTGCAATCCACACCAGTGCTCCACTGGCAGCATTCGGCTTTTTTTTTTTTTTGCTCTGCCCCCATGTGTCCTCATATTATCTTCATCTCATCTGGTCACCCTAGGCTGACTGTCCTGTAGTTCCCCAGATCCTCCTCCTTCCCTTTGGATTAGAGTTTCATTGTAATAAATGAAAATGTGTTCATCCCCCTCATGCATCAACCAGATATCTCCAAGCCTAGGTTGTTACTTGGTTAGGGCCAGATTGGGCCTCTTTGGCAAAGGCACACACTGCACTGGGGAACATTTTACAGTGGTGGAACAGTTGCTGCATGTCCCTGTAGGGGGCGCAAAGTGAAATCCCCTCCACCCTTTGACAGCTCTGCTGTCTGGGGCTGGAAAGGTGTGGGGTCAGAGTCTGCCTCCTCCCCTATACATACCTTTCGTGTCCCAGGGGATGCCAGTTGGAACTGCCCATTCTACCACCCTGTGCAAGCGGAAGCAGGAGGCATGGGACCTTGCACCATCTCCCCTTGCATACCTGCACAAAAGCCACTACAGTTTGGCCCTTCGCTTCAATGGAGCTACAGCAGGGAGGAGTCTGGCCCAGCCTCGGTTCTACCCTATTTAGAAGGCCAAAGGGAATGACGTAACTGGCTGAGCGCTCTGCTATGCTCTTCCCTCATGGCGCATCTCCATTGTTTCATCCCCTGTGTGTGAAGTGAACAGAGTAACTTTTTGACACAGAAGGAGAAAAACCTCAAATTGCAGCTGGGCTCATCTTGTTTGCTCAGAGCTCCCACTAAACAATGTCAGTGCTAATTACAGACACACAAGAAAATCATCTGCTAACATCTGCAAGCCTCCCCACCCCGATGATCTATTGTGGGGGGGTTACATATATATAATAATACAAAAGTAAAGAACCCTTCTCTTGTCACAATGTGCTATTATGCTACCTAATGAGAGATATATATGCCACGCTGTATCTAATAAGTGTCATTCATATCAGTATTTATTCCAAACATGTTTATTTCCCTATCACGTCTGCTTAGCTCGGTTCTGAGCATCACTTTTATTTTTAGTGAATTAGGCAGGCAGGAGACAGAGAGATAGCAATTAAAGCAGATTTTTGTTCAGTTTAATTCTTTTACTTCAGCTGTCAGGGGAACACGTTACCCACTGTAGCAATATTGTTCTATTTTCGTGGTGTTCGCCTGCCAACCTTGGATTCCTCTTTCGCTGATTTGCGAGGCAAGCTCTAACAGCTACAATTTGGAACAAGAAAATCCATTGACATAAAATGGCTTTTATTTTTTCATGCCACCATAACTATAACACATGCAGTGGCCCCAGTTCTCGGGTGCACTCCAGCTGCTTTGTGCTGTTCTGGCAGTGCAAAAGAAACTGCTAAATTTGGTCCCTGAGCATTGCCCATGTGTAGGAATCTCTGGGTGACATGAAAGACATTTAGGAACTTAACTCCTATTGAAATCTATGGGAGTTAGGTGCTTAAATACCTTTGAGGATCTAGCCATAAGGTCTCCATAGTGATTATAGGTCATCTCTCCAGCTCCTGGCATAGGGGCATGTTTGGGGAAAACAAGTTCTGGCTGGGGCATCCCTACAACCCAGTAACTCCAAGTTGCCAGAACAGTTCCTTGGAGTTGTGGACAGGCAGGCATCAGGAAATGGATTGGCTTAAAGCCACCTTTGTTCCATACCATGTTTGGATCCTGCAGTGAAGGCGTCTTGGCCAGGTCAGAGAGGGCTTGTCCACACTAGAAAGTGTGTTGTTTTAACTATATTGGTACAGTTAAAGTGGCAAAACCCACCTAGTGTGGATGCCTTTGCACCACTATAGATGTGCTTATACCCATATAGCTTATTCTGATTTGGGAAGCAAAATAACCCTAGGGTTGTGCCCCTGTAACTATATTAGTAAAAAAATCGGTGCTGTAGCATTTTAAGGGTAGACAAGAAGAGTCTCACAACCTGTCTTTGAGCTAGGTAAGAATTAATATACCAGTTTCAGCCTGAGGGACACAAGTACTCAAGTATCAGAGAGGTAGCTGTGTTAGTCTGGATCTGTAAAAAGCAACAGAGAGTCCTATGGCACCTTATAGACTAACAGATGTATTGAAGCATAAGCTTTCGTGGGTGAATACCCACTGTCAGATGAAGTGGGTATTCACCCACGAAAGCTCATGCTCCAATACATCTGTTAGTCTATAAGGTGCCACAGAACTCTCTGTTGCTTTTTACAAGTACTCAAGTAAATCACCTGGTGAGTAGGTGGCAGAGCTGAGAAGTGACCCTAGCATACAAGACTGGGAGCCAGGACTCCTAACTACTAGTCCACACAGAGACCCATGGATTATGCTTTGATAGGCTCGTTTTTTCCTGAGAATAGTTACTTTTGCCATTGAAGTATATGAGAAACCATCAACATGAATTGCAAAAGGGTGTGGAGGAAAAGAATTCCTGGTAACATTCAAAGCATTCCTCACCATTTTTCTATGATTTCACACTGACCTCAACACCCAAAGCCTGATTTTCAAAGATAATTACTACCTGCAGCTCCCATTGACTACAATGAACTTTGTTAGTACTCAGCACTTCTGAAAATCAGACCATAAGAATGATCTGCCCCAAAGCAACTGGCACAGAAACTCCAGGGTCCATGAGGCTCTATCTGTGGAGTTAATGGGATTGGGAAGGTGGTTTAGAAATAATTTCGAGACATTCATTTTCTATTAATCTCACCCAGTTACCTGCTTTTATCATTCTGCTTCTGAGCTTAATCATCTCCTCTTTCTGTTTCTATCCAATACCAAACAGCTGCAAAATCTGCTTGCATCAGTGATAAGCAATAAAAAAAGTTTACACAAACATTCTTCCCCTGTGACACAATAGAAGAACCTCACTCTATTTTACCAATAGAGTAGAAAACTATGGAACCTTTCACATAGCATATTTCTATTCAAGATAACATGTTGTGATTGTCTAACACATTCTTTGTCTTTCAAATTTCCATCTACTAAGGCAATAGAGACATCTAGGGATCATAGACAGGTGATTGCAGGTTTCTGGAAGAACACGGTTCTCCCTAGGCTGCATGGTATGAAGGTATAATAAATACAAGGATCCTTTAGAATGGAATTTGAGAAAGAACTCAGTATTATAACCAGGAACTAAAGAAAGTATTCTAAATCAGGGACTAGATGGTAAATGGGAATTCTTTATTTTATGATGCTCGCTTAAGTATTTTTATTTTATTTTTTTATAATTTAGTGCCAGACAAGGCCCTTCCCAAAAATCTTTTAAATGAATTATCTTCTTGCAGAATAGAAAACAATGAGTGATTTATTCAGTGCATATATTCCTCTAGTTAAGTATTGCCTCTACAAAACAGGAGTTCAAATGCAATGGCCAGGTGCCAAGCAGCAATGAATCCAAGCACTGCTATCAGATATAATTGCTAGATAAATCACATACCTTCACTTGCGAGCTGGACCTAGAACCCTGCTCCTTCAGTTTCAAAATCATAATCCTTTACCATTTGAGCTAATGGGGAACCTCCTTAGCACATAGGAGTACCGTATATACTCGTTCATTAGCCCGTTCATTTATAAGTCGACCCCCAAAGATGGTTAGATTAAAATAGCAAAAACTGTATGACCCTTTCATAAGCCGACCCTATATTTCAGGGGTTGGCAAACTTTGGCTCCCGGGTGTCAGGGTAAGCTGCTGGCGGGTAATGACGTTTTGTTTACCTGGAGCGTCTGCTGGCATGGAGCCCATTGGCTGGGAACGGCGAACTGCGGCCTCAGGTAGCTGAGGGGCTCCATGTCTGCAGACGCTCCAGGTAAACAAAATGACAATGTATTAGATATTCAATTCAATGATTCCATGGAGTTTAAAATAATCAAATTTTGGTGCAGACTCGTTTATAAGCCGACCCCTGCTCTTTGATGCGTCACATTTTTACCAAAAATTTTCAGCTTATGAACGAGTATATAGTTCCTTATCTGCCTAGCCACTACAAGGCAATATCATACACTCATTCATATTCACAAAATCAGTGTACATCAGCATATTTTACCTTTGATACTTCCAGCATTCTCATAACCATGCCCAAAATTAAACAAACCAACCAAGCCAACAGGAAATATGTGGGCTTCTTTGGGGAGTGCAGAGTAATGATGGTAAGATTTCCCCCCAACAGTTTCTTTGGTAGGAACAAAAGTTTATGACCCTCCTTCCGCAATGAGCCCCTAATCCTGGGTGATGACCAACCTACTGAAAAATGAATAAGAGCCACACAGTACAGCACTTTACTCATCAGCAGAAGATGCCACTTACCTTTTCTGCATAGCTGTAGAATACCATCATAAGTCTTCCCAGAAAACTCAGCTAGCTCCTTCTTTGCCCTAAAGATAGGTATACTTGGCATGGCTCGCAACAGAGGCTGGCACGCCAGTGTCATCTCAGTACCTTCTCTGCCTTCACTCAGAACTGTAGTGAAGTTCTGAAGCTATTGAAGTGCCCTACCAAGACAGGATTTTGATTTCTCAAACAATGATCATGTCCAAAGTTGCTACATTCATGTTCACCACATATTGCAATGGGTCCAGTGCAGACAGTAAATCACAGATGGTAGCCTCACAAAAGGACATTTCATAAACTCTACAGGGTTCTGCTGAGTACAGTATCATGGATATCAGGTGAGTAATGAGGCTCTTGTTGGCATTGCACCATTGCACAAGAGGCCATGATGATTAAATAGCAAAGTCACTCAATAGGCATACCAGGCAAGCAATCTCAAACACATCATTCTTCATTTCCAACCACATTACCAAGTGGGGTGACTGGATTTAATAGCAAGTTGTAGCTTATGTTGCTTAGTAATATGTTTATGGCTTGATACCAGCACATTTAGCCAACTTTTGACCCATTTGAAAGTGCCTATGGCTAAACTGCCTACGGAAACCAAATTCTGGAGTCACAGCCCAGAACAGGTGGAATACCTGTTCCATGAAAATATGCAGCAAAGCAGCCTGATGTCAAAGAACATTTGATTTCTATCTTATAGAATTTTTTCCACTGTAAAAAGAACGAAAATTGTGAGTGCTAGGTGTTGTTGGCTATTTGAGATATTGAGTATCTTGCATTCTTTTGTTTGTATGGCACTGAAATATGATCAGATAGTACTGCATTACCCTGATGCACTCACGAGAACAAGATGTGTATCTCACAGAGCTACCGGAGTGAGCAAAAAAGTTAAACTTTTCTGCCTGCAACCAACTCTGCAATGGGGCTTCTGTTTCTGCTTCTTACAAAGCACATTGTGCTTGGCCAAACCAGCTGAGTTTTCAAATAATTAAACTGATGGCACTAATATTCTTTACTGTTGGATCCTATTCCTATCTTTGCTGTTGACTTACAGTGTGACATTAGGCAAGTCACCTATCTGTACAACGGGAGTAATAATTCTTACCTATGTACCTCACAGGGGTATGGAGAGACATGGGGCATTGGGAGAGCTGTTCGAAAAGAGCTTTGAGATGCTTGAATAAAAGGTGTTGTCAGTGTAAAGTATTATTCTTATTAGACAGTTGCATAGTTGACTGGTTTATTAGATAAAAAGAATCTGAGCAAAAACAAATATAGAATTCAAAATATGGGTGGAGCAAACTGAGCCAGACTTATTGTACTAAAGAAATTAGATAGAAATCAGATTTTTTATTTTTTAAATGGGAGCTGAGTGACTAGACATTCATAAGATTGGTTGGGTTTTTTTTCAAAACAGATTCATACATGTCTCAACTGATGCCATAGAACTCATGTACGTTAAGATTTCTAAGTTTGATGCATGAAACCTTTGTAAGGATAAAACAACAAGGGGAACAATTTTCCCTGCTAGCGAGACTTCCAGTTTTATGTTTGTTCACTAACATGTCTCTCTCTCTCTCCAGCTGTCTAGGAATTTCATCCAGGTCAATACAGGAGTAATTGGATGAAATGCTATGGTGTTATACAGGTGGTCAGGATAAATAATCTAATGGTCTCTTCTGGCCTTAAAATCTATTAATCCAGAATTACTACGGGGAACATTATTGTCAAAATGATACAAGCACCATTTCTCCACCTGTATTAATACTATATATGTATATTTCTGGCCCACAGTCAAGCTCAGGCAGGAATGCAGCTAGAACAATTTGTTTCAGATCACTTAAAATAGCTGTACAGTATTTAACACATCCAATTCCTCAGTTTCAGAAAAATGAACAAGGTATGCCTGGTGTGTTCAAGGTATTAAAATTCCAGTTGAAACCCAGGTTATATAAAGTGAGTGCGACTAATATATCATCATATCAAAGCAAAAGTATCACATTTTAGCAGGTTGTAATTTAGTTATTAATTAGATATCTGCTCATCTTTGTGTGTGTGTGTGTGCGCACGCGCGCTGAGTTAATAAAGATGAATTCCTGAAAGCAACAAATATTTTGGTTAAATTTTTGGAGGCCATTCTGATTAGAGAACCGCATAACTAGAACAGTGTTATAACCAAAACCATTATGCAAAATGAACAAGAAAATGCCATCTGCTTCCAATACACAAACGTAACAATTTCTTCCCTAACAAGGGCTGTTAAAAACCTCTTTTGTTTAAATGTATCACCACTGTCCAGCACCAACTGAAGCCAGACAGGCATTGGGGCCATTTCCCTTTACTTGTAAAGTTTTAACCCTTTGAGCAGTGGACTTCATATTAGTCAAGATATAGTATCCCCAGCATAACTTAGCTGATTACACACTGTGGAATGTAACACTCTTCCTCTATGAATCATACCACCACATTTACAGATCAATAAACTATGGCACAAAGAGTTTGTTACCTTTCATAGGCCCCATGGGTAGTCCATGGCAGAGCTGGGAATAGAATGCCTGACTCCTGGTACCGTCAGGTTTGGCCAAATCTAACTTACAAGGCCACCTTTCCAGAAATGGTGGTTAGATTTCTATATTTACATAGAGCTCCCATGAGGAGCTGACAGGTTACTCTAGTCCAATCCCCATTCCTAGGGAAGTCAAAAACTCCCAATGACTCCCAGTGATGGGACCCTCTCTATGTCCAGTTCCTTTGTATATTATGACAGCAATAGAGAATTTTTCAGTAAATTCTCCTTTGTTTCTTTTTCGCCAAAGATTCAGCTTATTTTCTTAGCACTCATTTACATAATGTTAAGTATGTGCACTGAACGCCAGTAGAAGTGAAACATTTTATTTCAAGTGGTATTCACATTTCCCCCTCTGTTGTCATTGGTCCTGTTTTCAACAGAAGGGGTAGACTGGTATTCAAATAAATGACCTCATTCAATAGAGAATCCTTATCCAGTTATGCTTTTAATGCACTCTGCCAACATTTTGGTATATCTTTGTGATAGAAATACAATTTATAAACAAAACCAAATTAGATTTTTGTACTCAGGTGACAGAAAAAATTTCATGTACACCCATCTTTACAAAGAAATATCACAGAGCACTCTGGTATTTTGGACCATTTGCATTTGATAACAGATTCTATTTAATCTTCACTTACTTTAATACCAATTTCCCAGTTAAAGTGGAGCCACTAGTCCTTAATATTCCTGCTGTTATACTTTTCTGTCTGCTACGGTAAATCAGCATTATGTCAAATTAGGTAGTTTTATTTATGTTTTAGAATGGAACTGTGTGTATAAATAGATTCCTTTGGAGAACAGAAAGCATTTGAATAGGTGACTTTCAGAATGAATACATACTGTTTCTGAAATTTCCTGAAATGAATTGGCCATTCCTCTGGACTAAACATTCAGGTTCTGTTTACCAAACCTATTGAGACAATTTATCAAGCTCTTGGTCAAATCAAATCATATTGTGAGATATTTAACATTGGCTAATCTTATTTATAAATCTGAATTAGCCTTTTGAAAAAACACAGGAAACCTTGTCATCTGAGACTATGTAATTTGTAATCATGAACCAACTGAGTAGCTCCTTCACATTCTCTGTTTGCATTAGCTTTTTACAGGATACTGATTTTCCTGGGGAGAAAAGGCAGACAAAAGCACGGGCCTTTTTAACAGGAGAAGGGCCCAGCCACACCTGTGACTAATCATCTGCCTCTCAGCTCAGGCCAGGGTCCATGAGGCTGGAAATAGTGAAAAGCACTAGGTCTTTATAAAGGCCAAGAACTGCAAGGAGTAGTGAAAGAAAGGAAAACACAGGAGCCCCTGGATCAAGGGAGAGAACCCAGTTCATCAGTGACTCTCAGGTCAATGATCTGCAGGGTGTAATATTATTGACTATCAGCATCATTCCTCTTTGACTACGTAGAGTCAGAAGACGAAGGGCCTTTCATCATAATTTCACCAGAAGGAGAAACACCACACCTTCACATCTGACAGTAGTGTTTTGGGACACAGATGAAGCTGAGATGCAGGCCTTTTAGCTTCCCTGAATTGAAAGACCAGTTAATGTACAGTATATTTGGGCTGGCTCCTCATGAGTCAAAAACTAAAATAGCCCACTGTCATAAACAGATAGTTAAGGGTTAAGGTCTCTTTTACCTGTAAAGGGTTAACATGCAGTACCTGATGACCACCTGACCAGAGGACCAATCAGAGACAAGATAATTTCAAATCTCTGTGGAGGGAAGCCTTTGTCTGTGTTCTTTGTTGGATTGTGCGTGCTCTCTTTGGATCTAAGAGAGGCCAGTCATGTCTCCAAGTTCTCCTGGAGTAGTTCCTACAATCCAATAGTGAGTATTAATTAGAAAGGCGGATTAGTCTTATAATTTGATTTCTACATTTGCAATTGTGTGTTTGCTGAAGGAAATTCTTTATTCCTGTTTGCTGTTACTTTGCTTTTACTGAGAAAGAAAGGAGGGGGGATTCTCTCCAGAGATTGATAAGTTTAGACCCTGTGTATTGTTCCATCTTGGTTACCGAGACAAGTACTTTCTTTTTGGTCTTTAATAAATCTTTTCTGTTAAGAACTTGGTTGATCTGCATCCTCTGTAGTGGATGGAGGAAGCAGGGGAATGGTTTATTTCTCCTGGGTGTAAGAAATTTGGGGCTCTTGGGATCCCCAAGGATTTTCGAAGGACTGTGTCCCAATCCACGCTGATTGGGTGGTGGCAGCTTTTACCAGATCTAAACTAGGATTTTAGTTTAGAGATAAATTCATGCAGGTCCTGACACCCACAAAATGTGATGAGAGAAACATCTGCCAACTATCCTACCTGACGTGCCACAGATAAACTGAAGGGGAGAAGCTCCCAGCAACTTCTCAACCAAAAGCAGAGTCAGACATGGCCTGAAGTTTGTTACTAGCCTACCATGCAGATCAAGGACATAATGTTTACAAAATGAGCAACTGGAAATACTAAAAACTCATCAGTTCAAACATCCTAGAAATGCAGCCCTAATATAGCTCTAAAGAAGTCAATCATCAGCAGGGTAGCTTCTTCGTTAAATTTATCTTTTTCCCAAATAATGGATGTCATAGTAGAAGAGAGAACTTTCCTATCCAAAGTACAACAGAGACATGGCAGCAAGACTGCAATCCATTCCCAATAAGGATAAAATCCTGGATTCAAGTCAATGAGAGTGCTGCTATTGACTACAGGGGCCAGGATTTCACTCCTATTTCATTTTACCTATACGTAGGCAAGCTAATGTCTTGGAATGTAATTTCAGTACTCTCGAGTAACATTTAGCTTTGCTCTTCATCAGATCTTGTATTAACAGCTATATATTAGACCAAACTATACCTACAATATTAGTAACCACCGTAATGGTACGTCTCATAGATGTGGGAACGCATTTCAGATTGCTACATGTACTTATCGTGCCTAGTTGTGTCATGACCACAGAAGTCTGAGCCAAATGCAGCAATACACAGTGGTGTAAGTGCTTTACTGCTTCCTAGTTCTGGACCCAATGTAACTTGCACTGATTTGGCACTCAGTGGGTAGGCCACCTGGGATTTACACATCAAAGTAGAGGCTGGATGTAGTGGGAAAGATAAAGAGAGCACAAGAGAAAACCAGGTGGTCTGTTTTATCTTCACAGTTCTATGAGTTTCACTTCCTATTATACCCACTCTTATCCCTCAACTTGCAATGATGAAAGTCAAAGCTTTGCCACTTAAACTCACATACATCCATTTTCTGTCCAGTTTACACTTGATGACTAACATCCATCAGTGTTTGTCGCCACTGAATTTGTCTCCTAGAATCTCAAAGGCACTGACAGGAAAGCCATTGAAATAATTTGACTTCGTTCAGTTTAAAGGACAGTAAAGAGCTACATGTAATTACTATTAGTATTTCTGGTAACTGACCCATAAGTAGGGCCCTACCAAATTCATGACCATGAAAAATGTGTTACGGACTGTGAAAGCTGGTCTTTTGTGTGCTCATACCCTATACTGTACAGATTTCTCCAGGGAGACCAGTTTTTCCTCAAATTGGGGGTCCTGACCCAAAAGAGTTTCAGGAGGGGTTGCAAGGTTATTTTAGGGGGGTCCCAGTATTGCCATCCTTATTTCTGTACTGCCTTCAGAGCTGGGTGGCCGGAGAGTGGTGTCTGTTGGCTGGGCACCCAGCCCTGAAGGCAGTGCCCCGCCAGCAGCAGCGCAGAAGTAAGGGGGGCAATACCATACCATGCCACCCTTACTTCTGCACTGCTGCCTTCAGAGTGGTGGCTGCTGACCAAGGGCCCAGCACTGAAGGTAGCAGTGCAGAAGTAAAGGTGGCAATATCATACCATGCCATGCTTATTTCTGCGCTGCTGCTGGCAGCAGCTCTGCCTTCAGAGCTGGGCTCCCAGCCAGCAGCCACCGCTCTTTGGCTGCCCAGTTCTGCAAGCAGCAGTGCAGAAGTAAGGGTGGCAGTACCGCAACCCCTCCTACAATAAGCTTTTGGGGTCATTACCCCTACAATTATAACACCCTGAAATTTCAGATTTAAATACCTGAAATCATGAAATTTACTATTTTAAAAACCCTATGACCGTGAAATTCACCTAAATGAACCATGAATTTGGTGGGGCCCTACTCATAAGTGTTAGTTTTTAAGAACCTGAAAAAGTGTGCCATTCTTGATAGAACTGCTTTGATTGGCTTCTCCCACACAGTAATTAAAACATAAGGGATCAGAGTAATCAGTCCTGGTGTAAAATTCCATTGAAATCATTAAAAGCAGCAAAGAATCCTGTAAAAGCAACAAAGAATCCTGTGGCACCTTATAGACTAACAGACGTTCTGCAGCATGAGCTTTCGTGGGTGAATACCCACTTCTTCAGACTTGCATCTGAAGAAGTGGGTATTCACCCACGAAAGCTCATGCTGCAGAACGTCTGTTAGTCTATAAGGTGCCACAGGATTCTTTGCTGCTTTTACAGATCCAGACTAACACGGCCCCCCCTTCTGATAAAGAATCCTTCTTATAGACTAACACGAAACAGGCAGCATGAGCTGGAGTGGTGAATACCTACTTCATCGGATGCAAGTCACTCATGCTGCAAAACGTCTGTTAGTCTATAAGGTGCCACAGGATTCTTTGCTGCTTTTACAGATCCAGACTAACACAGCTACCCCTCTGATAATTGAAATCATTGGCGTTCCATCAGACTTCAGTTTGATCCAGCATCTTGTAGATCAGATTTCTTTTTCAGTCCTTAGTCTCATCTCACTTAGCCTTGTGCAAAACAAACAGAAGTACACTAGCGTGAGATAAGAGTCAGGATCTTTCCTTAGCTACACAAAAGACAGAAGGACCTCATCATGATCCCAGAGCAAGGAAGTAATCAGCACAACTAGAATAGACGGGACTTGCAGCTCATCATTTAGCATAATCTTTCAAAAACCCTGGATAATTAAATCATATGCTACCACCTGCTGGTAGAATCTCTCACTGCAAGAGAAATACATATCCAGCAAAATTAATTTTTTCTTTTTTTTTTAAACAATAAATTAAACTCTGAAAAAGAAATGCCCACAGTCAGTAAGAAAGGAAGATGCAGTTTCTATAGTGCATGTGATCAACAGACTAAGATGACAAACAGTGTTTCTCAACCATGGGGGTACAGAGGTCTTTCAGGGGATACATCAAGTCATCTAAATATTTGCCTCGTTTTACAACAGGCTACAGGAAAAGCATTGGAGTACAGGCTAGAATTTCATACAGTCAGCTTGGTTATACTGGTCTATATAGCTATATACTGAAATGTAAGTACAATTTTTATATTCCAATTGATTTATAATGATATGGTAACAATGAGAAAGTCAGCAATGGCAGTAATAGTGTCCTGTGACACTTCTGTATGTGTCTGATTTTGTAAGCAGGTAGCTTTTAAGTGAGGTGAAACTTGGAGTATGCAAGACAAATCAAGACCCCTGGAAGGGGCACAGTAGTCTGGAAAGGTTGAGCCACTGGTCTAGCAGATCACCACCATTCATTCCCTGACTGCCCCAGACTTTTTGGCTGATCTTAGGTGAGTTATTTAACCCCTTTAACCATTCCACCACTTTTGAAATAGGACTAGTGATGCTTACCCACCTTTGTAAATTGTGGGGACATGAAAGTGAGAATACATTGTACATGTGGGAAAAACACCTATTATTCGTGGTTTACAAATACTAACCATTCCTCAACTAGGCAAGCAGTTCTGCTTCCAGAAACACTTCCAAAGGCAATTCATGCAAGGAGTTGGATTTAATATAGTGGCTAGCGTGCAGGTTTACGAATAGCAACTAGATGCAGTCTTTCAAGTTTCTTAGTCAGGTTAATGCTTTTCTCTAAAGTCCAGCTCCGGCTAGCCGAGGGGATGGGCGCACATGCAAGTTCAGAAAACTTGCATGCTATTGAATATGGCGCTCTTCTGGACAATCTGCAAAGATTAGATTTCACTCAGGGAGATAGCTAGCTAAACCTTCTGAGCGCCGCCACGGCTTTTCAGCACCTCTCTTCCCATTTTCTACAGCCTGCTTTAGAACTGAAAGATTTTACAAAACCTTCTAAAGCAGCTCCATACTAAGGCATTGTGCTGGGTGCTGTAATCCAACATGTTAGTTGCTGAATCTTGTTTCAGAAATTAAATGCATCTCTAGCCTGCAGCAACTAGCTAGTAGAACTGCAGCCAGAGATTATGGAAATCTTATGTTAGGCAGAGTTAAATGGGGACTATTACCAAAGCAAAACTACCTAGACATGCAATTTGATTTAGTATTTTACAGCTTTCAAGATCCTCTTCATGTTACCTCATTTTAGCTTTTTCATGTTGTATTGTGACATTTCAATTTCTGACTATAGATGCATCTGATATAGGATTATAACTTCAAAGCAGTATCAGCTAATGAGGATGAGACAGATTCAAACAAAGCTTCCACAGAAAATTACTTCCACAGTTGCTTTTGCAGTCTCTTCACTTTTCATCAGTACAAAAGTTATTTTTTAAAAAATGCAACCAATGCTGCTTCTTCCCTTAGAATCACACCAGTGCTTGTGTATATGGTAACTTCAAACACTACAAGTCTGCTTTCAAGTTTTCCATCTGTGGAAGGCTGGCTGACCACATGGGGCTGCTCTCCCTTACTTTTACATGCTAAATCACATTAAAGAAAGCTGTAATTGCCACCTGGGTTTTATTTGATCATGAATAGGAAGGAAGCCCATATTAGAATGTAGTCCATAGTAGGCAAGTCTGGAAACCGCTGCTCTAAAAGAAACTTATGTACAGTAAAATCTGTCCTGGGACAGTGCTCCTGGTGCCACCTACTTACATACATGCCCTTCCCTTCCATCTGGTGCAGGGGCTATTAATGTGAAGGAACAGATGCTCTAGGCCTGGTGTCAATAGTATTGGATCATGAAATAAACTGAATATACTCTAATACATAAGACAGCCTTAGCCTAAACTGAGAAGTCATCCAGAGACATTAAAATCTTCCATTTCAGAAGTTTCCAAAGTAGGATCAAATCAATGAGGTGCTTGTATGAGGTTAAAGGAAGCACACCTACTGCAGATAGACTATTGGATAGAGCTATACACATGTTAATGGCTGATTTTTGTAATTAGACTTGGGCTCCATAAGTCACCAACAAAAGAAAATAAATGAATTAGTGAGCTTAAAACCAGAGTGAACCTCATTCGAGGGAATACCTACCACCACAGCCTTGATGTTACATCTACATTTCAACTATTTCCTGTCTGGATGGCAACACCACAAAGCAAAGAATTAAAGAAAACTATAGTATATCTTAAGGTGATCCCAAGAGCTTTATGAACACCAAGCTGTAAGATTGAGAGCTCGCAATGGGAACTGCACCCATCACCACTAAATAGCACAAACAGGTATCCCATGCTTACAAAAAAATAACCTGAGAATTTTTTAGGAATACGTTAATGTCTTCCAATTTTCTTTCAGGAAACATTTTAACACCAGAACCATTATTTTGCATTTATCAGTCTACTGCTACTCTTATGTTATTTAACTCAAGCACTATGAATAAGGTTAGTTTTCCATCTTAGGCTCAGTTAAGGATTCTGCAGTGGAAGACTTCCATCTGATCCAGTTATTTTTAATACAGTGATTGCACTGATGCCCAGGACACAAAGATAAGGAAATCTGCAAGTTGTATACTTGATTATACTAAGGAAAACTATATATTTAATGATTAAAATGTAAAGATATTTGTTCTATTCCAACAAGTCTAAGGGCTTGTCTACACTACAGGACTATTTCGAATCTACTTAAGTCGAATTTGTGGATTCGACCTTAATAATTCGAATTTGTGTATCCATACTAAATACACAAATTCGAACTTCTGAGTCCACATTCACGGGCCAGCTTCGACTTTGGAACGGTGCACTGTGGGAAGCTATCCCGCACTCCCCGCTGCCCATTGGTTGTAGGATTTCCCCCAATGCATGCTGGGGAAAAATGTGTCGCCATTGAACCGTCAATCCCGCCTCCTCTCCTTTGCGCCGGAAATCTGTTCGCCCTTATCTGGTCGGGTTACAGCGCGGACGCCACAGCACTGCGAGCATGGAGCCCGCGATCATCGCTGCACTTATGGCCGTTGTCAACTCCTCGCGCGTTATCGTCCCCTCTTCCACAGTCAGCACAGTCAGATGCTGAGAAACCGGCGAGGAGGCTCCGCAGCACGGTGAGAGAGTGGCGCAGACCTCTCACAAAGCAGACGCCGGGCAGTGGAGATCATGGTGGCAATGGGTCAAGTTCATGGTGTGGAACGGCGATTCTGGGCCCGGAAACAAGCACAGACTGGTGGACATAGTGCTGCAGGTCTGGGATGACACAGAGTGGCGGCTGCGAACTTCAGGATGTGTAGGACACTTTCTTTTGAACTGTGTGACTCTGTCCCCCCCCTGAGGCGCGCCAGGACAACAGATGCGAGCAGCCCTGACTGTGCAAGCGAGTGGCCATAGCCCTCTGGAAACTTGCCACGCCAGACAGCTACCGGTCAGTAGCGAACCACTTTGGCGTGGGCAAATCTACGTGGGGATTGCTGTCATTCAAGTAGCCCACGCTGCTGAGCAACTGCTCTCAAAGGTAGTGACTGTCGAAATGTCCAGTCATCATCAGATGCTTCGCACACATGGGATTCCCAAAAACTGGGGTGGGGCTATGGACTCACATCCCTATCCTGGCACCAGCCCACACCAGCAGCGAGCAACATATTAAAAAAGGGCTTGCTTTTGGTGGTGCTGCAAGCTGGTGGACCATAGGGGACGTTTACCAACATCAACGCGGGTGGGGCGGCAAGGTTCATGGCGCGCAGGTGGGTTTGCAGGAAGGGGCGAGGGTGCCGTCCTTGGATAGGGGTTACCATGGCTGTGGGTTTGGGCGTTGGAAGGGTGAGGGGTGGGGAAGGGTGAGTATCTGCCCCTGGATGAGTCTCTTTTTTGGGCTCGGGGCACCGGGAGGAGATCGACTCGGTCCAAAAAATGCATGTGAAGAGCCTGCCTTTACATTTCGGGGATGGGCACAGGACCCCTACACATCAAGGAAAGACTGGGGGCAGCATACACCACACACACACTCCCTCTGGCCTAGTGACTGCCCAGTGTGTGTGCCCTGCAGTTGACCTGCCCCCAGTCTGTCCTGGTAATGTGGGCTATGCACTGTAATGTAAAAATCCCCCCCCCACTTCTGACTTCTGACATGAGAGAAACAGAGACAGATAGTAACAGCTTTTTTAATGTTATACACAGTGGGGGGGTGGGTGGTGATTTGGGGGGGGATGTGGGGATGTGGAAGAAGGAGGAAGAACTTCCTACAAAGAGGTGTGTCTTGTCTTGTACATGCATGCTCTGCTGCTCTGCTGTTGTGCAGTCCCTCCTTCTTCCTTCCCTCTTCCCCTCCTTCTTGTCACTTTGGGTGACAGGTTGCAGGCACTGCTGGCGATGTGCTGCCTGCCTGCTCTCCTCCTGCCTGTCCTCTCTGCCTGCTTCTGTCGCGTGGCGCACATGAGACCAAGCGTGTGAGTTGCTCCTCCTGAGTCTGCTGCGCCCCGCCTTCCCGCCCCCTGCGTGTTCCCTGCGCCACCGCTCCATGCGCCTGATGTGCGTCTCTGCTCTGCTCTCCTCTCTGCTCTGCGCCTCTGCTCTGCTGCCCGCCGCTTCCTGCTGGTGTTCTTCATCAGTTCTTTCTTCGTCCCGTCCTTTTCTTTTTTGGGCTAATCTGGGGCAGGCGGTGAATGGCGTGGGATGTGTGTGCAGAAAAAAAAGTAAAGCTGTGTGATCAACAAAAAAATGGTAAAATACAGTACAGTCAGTCATTTTCAGTTAAGAACCAACAGTAGGGAAAGAACTCTCAGGGAGATCTCGGAACTAAGTCAAGTCTCAGAGATCAGAATACGCTCTCATTGGCGCGCGATTGCACTGGATAGCGCATGCGAGGAGAGACAGCTGCATCCTCTTGCACAAAGTCCTGGTAAGCTTTACAGTACAGACTGCTTATCAGATAGTGCTTAGCTGTGCTCTCCTGCTGGGCAATGTGCAAAAAGAGAAAGATGAGCGTTATGCGCATCTCCCGCCAGTGAGCGAAAGACCCTGTATGGTTTTCTCTGAGGCCTGCAACACGTGGCTGTTTAAGCGAGGTCATTCTTATGCAAAAAAAAAACTCTGTTGTTGAGAGTCTTTCTTTGCAAAGTAAAAAGTCTACCATGCACACAAGTAACAGTACACTAATTCCACTATAGATGCAGCACACTTCCACACCGACATCACCCTGAGGCGTCAGGCGCACACAGAGAGAGCGGATATGTAAATAGAGCCCTGCACAGACAGGACTGCCATGCTGCTGCTGCGTGGGCGAGGCTCCCCCTGGCATGGATGAGGATGGCATGAAGAGAGTGCTTCAATTCCAACAAGCACCTCCAAACACTCTCCTCTTGCTTCTTTTTCTGAGGCTTTTCTTTTCCTTTTGAGCTTTTGAGATATCCATGCTCCCCTGCTGTTTGTTGCTGTTTGCTTTGTGTGTAGACCTTTTTTTTGTTTTTTTTTTTATTTTTTTATTTTTATATTTTTCTTTTTTTTTAAATATAATAAATTTAAAATAATAAATGTTTCCCTCACTGCTTGCCTTTCCTGCCTGATCCTTCCCCCCTGATTCCGAGCGGGGTGGTTGGTTGGGGGGGTGGGGATGAGGGGATGGTGATGAGGTGATAGAGGCTGTCAGGGAAAGCGGGAGTGGGTTCGATGTCGCCTGCGCCGTCCTCTAAAGACCCTTCCTCATCTTCCCCATCGGCGAACAGGGGGGGAACTGTCCCCACACACATTCCGCCCTCGGGTCCCCACACCCACTGGTGGGGGCACTGGTGCACCCCCACCCTAGAATGGCATGCAGTGCCTCGTATGCATGTCTGGGGGTTGGCTCGGAGGGCGCCGCTTCGCTCTCTTTTTTTTTTTTTTGTCTTAGGTCCTTCACTTCTCACACTCACGCGCATCGCATCCCGTATCCGTATCATTTCTTTGTCTTTTAGAGACCTTCTCGAAGGTCTTCGTTCCGCTTGTTGGAGCGCAGCTCCGAGAGCAGACTCTCCCCACACAGCGATCAGATCCTGGACTTCCCGGTCAGTCCATGCTGGGGACCTCTTTCTATTCTGGGATTGCCGGACTCCTCTGCTGGAGAGCTCTGCATCGTTGCAGGTGCTGCGGAGCTCGCCCCGATGTGCAACCAGAACGTCAGATTCAAACCGCCCAGACAGGAAAATGAATTCAAATTTTCGCGGGTCATTTCCTGTGTGGCTGGCCAGAGAATCCAAGCTCGGACTGCTGTCCAGAGCGTCAACAGAGTGGTGCACTGTGGGATAGCTCCCGGAGCTGCTAAGTTCGATTAGCATCACACCAAGCCCTTCGAGCGCAAGTGCGCGTTACTCCACCTGCCGGGGTGGAGTACCAAATTCGAACTAAAGAGCCCTCTAGTTCGAATTAAATGGCTTCCTGGTGTGGACGGTTGAGCGGTTAGTTCGAATTAACGCTGATAAATTCGAATTAAAGTCCTAGTGTAGACCAGGCCTAAGTGTAAGACCTGGTCTACACTAGAAAATTAGGTCTATTTAACTACACCAGGCTGGGGTGTGAAAAATGCACACCCAAGTGGTGCTGTTAAATCGACCTAAATCCCTGTGTAGACAGTGTTGTTAGCCAATGCACACACGGTACCAATCCCTGACAAAGTTGCCCTGACCTATTAAGCCGTTTTGAATTTTTTGAGTTAGTAATTTGTTTTATGAACTAAAGTAGTAAATGAGATTGATTTGTCTCAAAATCATGTTTCTTTATAAGCCTTCTTTTTTAGAAAATTAACAGCACCTGTGCTGTTCCCTTTAATTGCTTAGAAGAATGTATAGCTGTGAAATTGTTTAAACTTCCTCTACTTAGCTGTTCTTTGTGTGAATGAGGTACGCAAGGATGTGAGTAGATTAGTCTAATCACAAGACACCAGTGTCATCCTGTCCTGATGGCCGGAGTGCAGATTAACGACCTTGAAGTGCAAGGCATCTGCCCCAAACTAAGAACAAAGTATAAGGTAAGGAGCAGCTGTGTAAACACCCAGCAAGTAGTTTGTGATTGAGGATCCAAACATCACTGATGAAATATGACTAAGAACAGCAGATTTGCAATTAACGGATCCCTGCGGACACAGCAAAATCCATAGACTTACATGAAAGACAACTACTATAATAGTGGGCGAGAGCCAGGAGGCTTTGGATCACTCTGCAACAACGGAGAATCGGACGCGTTCGACAGAGGCCCAGATTCCCCTACTTGTGTTCAGTCTAGCTGGCCACTAGGCTGACTCGAGCTACAATAAGGACTGGTAACTATAACACCAGATGCAAAACCTTCGTGGGTGGGTGTGCTTGTTTGAATATATGCATATACTTACTGATTTTTAATACTTGTTTAGCATTTTAAAATAAACACAGTGTATTGCCTTGTCCCCTGAAAAAGATTCAGTGAGTTTTTATAAGCGTAACAGTGCTAATCAATGGAAGGCTTCTTCCCTCAACCTAGCTACCACCTCTTGTACGCCAATGAGAGAACCCCTCATATCAGCATAAGTAATGTCTACCTTGAAGTGCTACGGCTGTGCAGCTGTGCTACAAGCAAACTTGCTTCACGTTCTCTGGTACTGTTTGAAATGAGCTCAACAGTCTCTCTTCTCCTGTTACAGCATTAAAAAAAAAATCCACTGTATCTTGGGGGTACTTGGACTTTGAAGAATGTGACCGATAACTCGATACTAATCCAATTTTTGTTGCTGCCTGCTGTTTATTTGAGATCTCAGAGTTTTTTACCATTCTGGAATGGGTTCAACAGTCCCAGAACCTCACAACTCTAAATTTGAACAGCTACATTGAGAAGGCATATACATTTGCATTTTTTTAAACAAGCTTTAACAAAAAGATTAATTGGAAAACCTAGGAAAAAATAGATTAGTTGTCCACTGTACTTATTTCCTGGACTAGTAGAAACTTCTATAAGATTAGGATTTATATTTCAAAGCACAGAAGCTACTTTGTTATTCCCTTGAAACTGTCTTCATAGCAACCTGCAAACCATCTTTCATTAACTATCCTTAAGGTCAAACAATCCACATTAACAACCCTAGACACTAAATATTCATACCTCCCAATAAGAGGTGGTCCCAGTGATAGGCTATAATACTGTGCAGTTCAACATTCCAGAACTTACACAGAGGATTTGGGGGCATTTTGGAGTAATTGGCTATAACTTGTTTCTTGTTGAACTGGAATTAACAGCTTTGTAGAATTAGAAAATTGTAAGCAGAGCAGAATAGATGCCAAATCTAGAACTGGCTCAATTACAATACGTTTTTCATGTTTTACAGTGTGTGGCGTATACCATTAGGTCTTAAGTGTTATTACATATTGCAGTGAATCAGTAAGTGTTCCCAAAGGAAGCGTTCCAAACCATTAATACTGAATGCAAACAGAGTCCATTTGAACAATTTATTAGTATGCCTCTTTTACAAGTTTTAGAAAAAGAATCCCAGGATTTTGCCTCCTGTGTGTTTTCGCCTTGCTTCCTCATGGTCCATGATGCCAGCGGAAGTTGTCAGCACTATGTACCTATTAAGTAAAAAGTATTTTCAGTAGCATATTATGGTAGATTTCCCTACCACTCATACAGTTAGAAAAACCGTCCAATCTCATTTTTGTAGTGCGTCTGTTTCTTTAGCCAAGGAAATGTGACAACTTAGACTACAACAGTCCTAATGTAAAATAGTTACACAAACCCTACAAATATGCTATTTTAAAATGCGTGAGAATTTAAAATTGTACTAATGGCAAATTTAAATTTGAAGATATGCTCTTTAAAGCAGACTTCCTGGCTTCCCCACAAACCTTATCTACACTAGGAATTTTCATTTGACATTCCTGTTACATCACAGAAATGAACCAGTGTTACCAGGGGTCATGAGTCCCAACTTTGCAGCTGGACCATGTCACCATTTTCAAACCCATGTCAATTACCTGCTCATAACAAGTGTATAGCTGGCATTATGCCAGATTGCTAACTGAAAACGTCATATGGTGTAGAACTCAAAGTTGCTCAGGTTGATGTTGCTAATACTTGAATATTAGTACTCAGCTGCAGACAGCCAGGGTAACTTTAGTTATTTCTAACACCTATCTATGGTAATTAGCATGCTTTCCGGACAAAAGTTGACTGTTAAGATTAACCTCACAAGAGGTTCTATTTAATTTGCACAAAATATGCTGAAGTATATGTACTAGAATACTAGAGCAATGTTTAGCTATAGTTAACTGTTTATAGTAACTGTACATTTAGCAATGAATCTTTCCTTGCTTTGGTGTGTCTGTTCACTTATTCACAAGATTCAGTGTCAGTGGGATTCTACTATATTGATTTAATGTAACAGCCAAGGCCTCTATTAAAAGAAAGTCCTTAGTTTGACATCTAGAGATTTAAAAAAAAGACCTCAGTCACTTCTGATACTACACCTATACCCAAGTACCTGTTAATTTGTATTTTTATTACAACTTTCTTTTCAAGTGTTTCTACAGAATTAAGACCAACATTTGGAGGGAGAAGAGTGAGAATGATGTAGATGAAATTGACTATACGAAGTCTCGTCAGATGCACAAACTGAAAAACGGAGATGACTGTCTCTTGGTGCTAATTTTTAGCAGTAGTTAAATGCTTATATAAAAACTGATTTTTAAGTGTGTCCCCCCTTTCTGAAGAAGTGATCAGAACAGAGATCTTCAAAACAATGCTAGTTTCATTTATGAAATTATCTTAAGAGGTTTTCTTTTGCACCAACTACTTTCACTTAGGAGAACTGCTATGAATTGTTATATTTGTGAATTTCAACAATTTAACTCTGCATATCTGGCACTTACCCAAACTGACGTGAAGGCAAAAGGTTGTTCTGCCACTTTTCCAGGTCCTTCAACTGAACATCAAATCTGGGACTGATCACACCACACTATAAAACAAAACCCCAACAGAAGCTGAAGAACTTTGATACAGGAGGACTACTACATATATTTCTTCCTTTGTTGTATTGTAGCCCCATTGGGTCCCAGGTTATGAGAGACAAAGTGAGTGAGGTAATGTTTTATTGGACCAACCTCTGTTGACGAGACAAAAGCTTTCAAAGCTACATGGAGCTCTTCTTCATGTCTGGGAAAGAAAATTGTTGTAATAAGTCATAAAACCATCTATAACCCATTAACACGCACTCCCCTTTTCATCCTATGACTGCAGAGGTGTTAACAGGTCATTCTCCCTTGAATGGTCCATTACAATCTGTTCCCCCATGCATTTTACTATGAATACCTTTCTCAGACCTGAAGAAGAGCTCTGTGTGGCTCGAAAACTTGTCTCTCTCACCAACAGAAGTTGATACAATAAAAAAATAATACCTTGCCTACCTTGTCTCTCTAGACAAGTCGCAGCATTTAAAGGCATTCAGCGCTATGTCTCTCTTTACATCATTGATCAGAAGAGGATTAGTAGTGCCAATCAAGTATCCAACTTGTATGAAAGGGAAAGATCAAAGTGTCCAAGAATGGCACTCCATTACTGCATCAACTTCATCCGCAGTGCATACTCAGGTTGTCAGCTGGACTAAGCAAAGGATCTAACTATTCAGTCCTGAGCTGCTTTGATACAATTTTTAGATAATGTTTTCACTACTACCTTCTTCCTTTCAACTAGGTAGGTTGAAACTACATTACGGCTGGGGCTACAAACTCAGAAGGCAATGCCATTTTGTGGTCAGTTCAGTTCTTGGAGAGCATACGAGCATGCTGTATACTACTTTAAAGAAAGCATTAACTCCTGAGCTGAACTGAATATGTACAAAGTTAGCTACCTGGACACAAACTTTTCGGTTTTATGTATGTTGGAGAAATTAAAAATCATGCCTAGAAACTCACCACTTAAGAAATATTCAAGTTAATTATACTAATCTTATGCAAATGATTAAAAACCAGAAGCATACAGCGTAGTTAGAACTGCCAATATAGAGTATATCTTAGGTCAATATCATAAGTGTTGAAGTGCCAATAATGGGCAATGCTAATAATCTGGCGCCTAAAATGGAGCAGATAGCAACTTTCATTTTCACCATTTAATTGGTATTTACATTTATTTTAACAAGTCTTTGCCACTTACGCCTGCACAAAAAGTATGCTGTTGTTGCATTGTTCAATGTTTGACTGGCCCAAGTAACAGAGCTGCTTTAGAAAAACATATTTGGTTGTGCCAAACATCACTCAAAAAACAATTGCCAAGTAGCTCAGTGACAGCAAACACCCCTATCCTAAAATACAACAGACTCCAAATTGTTATAAAGTTCCATCTGGTCAAATTATGAGACTCTACTACTGCACTTTTAGAATCCTCAGCCTGCTCCAGACAAGTAACTTCCAGTTTAAAGACATGTTTATTTGAACAGACTTCTGTTATTTATGGAAGCGAGCCAAAATATGCTCGTGAAGGGTCAACTTTCTCTGCTACCAATTGAGAATGCTGACATACCAGATGGGCAGTGTTTTCATTTAAACTATTTCAGTGAGAAATGGTTTTGAACCAATGGAGGAATCTGTTATAATAGATCATGATGGTAACTGTCAAGTTATATAGCCCACAGGATTTCCAGACAGTTAAAGAAATCTTCTTGACAACACAAAAACACTACATGAATATTTAGGAAGAAGTTATGCAGTGCACTGACATATCTACAAGATGCACAGCTCAATAGCTCACAGCAGACAAAATCCAGTTAGTAGCAGAAAGGCTCGCTCGGCTTCTACGATTTTCTCTAGTCATTTACTAGTACACCTCTACCCTGATAGAACATGGTCCTCAGGAGCCAAAAAAACTCACTGTGTTATAGGTGTGACCACGTTATATCAGGGTAGGGAGAGGAACCGCGTTCCCCGGCAGTCGTTTGGCCTGGCAAGCCTGGAAAAGGGGAGCGGGGGGGGGGGAAGGAAAGAGAAGAAGCGGAGCGGCAGCGGCGCACTCAGGGGAGGAGGCAGAGATGAGCTGGAGTGGGGAGCGGTTCCTCTGCACTCCCCATTACTTGCTGCAGCCCTCCCCGCCCCAGCTCATCTCCGCTCCGCCTCCTCCCATGAGCACGCTGCAGCTCCACTGCTCCCTCCCAGGCTTGCCGTGCCAAACAGCGGGCGGTTTCAGAGGAACCACTTGCGGTAACACAAATTCGGATATAAGGAGGTAAAGCAACCCAGTACCCCAGAGCGCTGCTTTACCACATTATATCTGAATTTGCGTTATATTGGACCGCATTATATCGGGGTAGAGGTGTATTATGCATCACCTGGATACAAGTTTGCATTTCTTAAACATTTTCCAAACAAATCCGTTCCAACTGAAGTCAGTTTAAATGCTTAAATATTCAATTTCTAGCTCACTGATTATGAAATAATTAAATTGTTGTTTGAAATTATAATATCAGACTACACAAATATAGACAGGGTGTATGGGTGGACAATGAGTACTTACTAGAAAGCTCCTAAGGAAAAAGCAGAGAAAGTGGTGCTGGCAAGCAGAGTTCCCTATACATATTCCCACACAAGCTTCATTTACTTTGTTATGGTTGCTCAAGAACATTTTTATTCAGCACAATCATTAAAAAAGCTTCCACTTAAGCCACATGCCCTTATCAAATCATCTATCATTATACAACCACATTCAAAGAATTCCTTCAAAAGATTAATATAAATGCATATGAAGAGTGTATATTTCTTAGAATTACAGCTTTCTAGAAAGAAAAAAAGAATTCAGCACTAAATCAAACCCTACCTTGTTCAGTCTGCCTGTCAGATTAACAACAATTTTCCCAGCTCTGTGATCATCAATGATCTCAAATTCACCAATGTAACCTGTGAACAATTAAATCAAGCAGAACCTTTATTATCCAAATTAGTGCACGGTCTCAAATGCAGACAAGTCAAAAACTTAACATTTAGGCCATGTCTACATGAGAGAGCTACAGTGGTTTAACTTTAAATCAGTTCATATACCAGTTTTATTAAACTGATGCCAAGCTTTTTTGGGCACCTACTTTGGTTTAAGACGGACTTATTTTGGTTTCGCTTAAGAGTCCTAATCAACTTAAGCTAAACCAAATAAGCATCCACACACAGTCTTTTGCCTTGGTGTCACTGAGTTGGGTTAACAATCACCCTTAAAACTATAAGCACTCAACTGTTAAAATAGTGCAACTTTTTCATGTAGACAAGTCATCACATTTCAGCTATTACTGAATACACAACTATTCTCCATATAATGTACTTAAAACAATGGTCTCATATCCAGCAATATTCGAGGCAGCACTAACTTTGTAAGGTTAGTCCTGCATCTCTCCAAGTACTCTTTTCAACTTGGAAGTTTAAGGAGTTGATTAGCTTACTCTACAAAAGAGCAGAGTAACTGATCAGCTCATTTTCCCACAGAGTCAAACTCAATGCAACTTCAGTTCACTTGAAAAGGCAATGCATGTTTTACCTAAGGAATCACTCAGACACTGAACACTGGCCACTGTGGATAGCTTCCAAAAAAAACTGCATTGTTAATTTGATCTTGGCAGCATATCCAAGTTCTTCCAATTCTATCCTTCACTACACACACCAAGCAAAAGACAATAAACAAAGTATTTGCCCTTGCCCACTCCCCACCCCAAAATAATTTTTTTTTTTGCAGTTTGAAACATTGCAAGGGATGCAATACCTCTTTGCTACAGGATGTCAAGTATCAGAGGGGTAGCCGTGCTAGTCTGGATCTGTAAAAAGCGACTAAGACTCCCATGGCACCTTATAGAACAGTGGTTCCCAAACTTGTTCAGCCACTTGTGCAGGGAAAGCCCCTGGTGGGCCCATCTGTGTACCTGCCACGTCCGCAGGTTCGGCCGATCGCGGCTCCCAGTGGCCACGGTTCGCTGCTCCGGGCCAATGGGAGCTGCTGGAAGCGGCGGCCAGTACATCCCTCGGCCCGCGCAGCTTCCATTGGCCTGGAGCAGCGAACCACAGCTATTGGGAGCTGCGATCGGCCGAATCTGCGGATATGGCAGGTACACAAACCAGCCCGGCCCACCAGGGGCTTTCCCTGCACAAGCGGCAGAACAAGTTTAGGAACCACTGTTATAGACTAACAGACGTATTGGAGCATAAGCTTTTGTGGGCGAATACTCACGTTGTCAGATGTCACTACATGCATCTGACGAAGTGAGTATTCACCCACTAAAGCTTATGCTCCAATACGTCTGTTAGTCTATAAGGTGCCACAGGACTCTGTTGCTTTTTGCTACAGGAGATAGTCAAGCTTTACACTATTTTGGTGCCTCTGACACCTTTTATAGAAATAATTAGATATGAATTTTACTTTCTGATGACTTACCATGCTTCATCATCACAGTTAAAAACCGCACGATTACTTTAGAGCACGGTCTAATGAGAACTTGACGTTTTCCACGTTTCTCTGCATTGTTGATGCTCTTAAGGGCATCGGCCAGAACATTCATGCGCACCATGATGCCTGCGTGTGGAACAAAGTTAGTTATGTATGCTAGCTTCTTGCTTTCACATTTAAGCAGGGATACTTTTAGAAAAAGTTAACATTGTTAATTTCAGAATATTTGAACTCAGAACAGCAGATATTACTATTCTGACAAAGCTTCACGATGTTTTATTTGTGCATGTCCACCACAATTCAAACCCATAACTATATTCAACAGTCTACATTTTATGCCACAAAAAGTTTATCCAACATATACAGCATAAAACTTAGTGTTTTACAATAAGATATGTTCAGAGACAAAGACTTACAGTCTAGACTTAAAGCATATTTAAAGATGCTGCAAGACATCCTGACCAGGATTTTTCATAAGTGACCAGAGATTTCAGGTGTTCAACATGAGAAAGACCTAATTTCCAGAGATTAGCTGTACTTTCTGAAATCAGTCACTGAAGCAGTCACTAGTTATTTTTGGACCTACTGGTTAATGGGGGCTAAAATCTCACAGTAGGACCTAGGCCTGTTGAGACTGCACTGGAGTACTGAGCAACATCTTAGACCCTGTTTAAATTACAGAACTGTTATACCATTACAGTGACATGGCTTTGCACTTTGGGGAGGGGGTTACTAAATTACTCTCAACTCTTGATAGTGGGTTTCAAGAATCATTTACCCTGCATTATACCCTGTCCAAAACCTTTTAAGTATTGCCCAATTCACCCATCTTTGGCAGAAATCCAGTTGCACATTGAAGATACTGTGGCACTTGGGCACTCAAGCTTATGTCCTGAGGACTAGGGCAACATATCCCATAGTTAGACAAGGCATTGTACTGTCACCCCATTTGCCATTACACTGTCGGCGCTGGGGCTATACAGTTTTACAATAGACTCCGAGGTGCCTGGAGTCCAGAGGCTGTATCAAGCCACGTTGCCACACGCAATAAACTCTTGCCTGGTGTATTTATCTGCACTGTGCACGGGGCCATTTATTGCTAAACTCAATCAGTACTCAGCGACTTAACAGGAGATAAACTACGGGTTATTTAGCGCGAACTCAGAGAGACTGACTGCTCCCTGCCCAGGCCCACTCTGCGCCCTCCCGCCCCGCATTCTTCCTCCTCTTCCAGGGCCAAGCCTACGTCTGCACCCCCGCGATGCCCCCTCCACCACCGCCTCTGCCAGGCCCAAGCTACCGTCCCACATTCCCCAGCTCCCACCCGGCCCGATCCCACCATCACGCTCCTTGGGCCCAGCCTGCCACCCGAACTCCCCCTCCCCCCACCCACAGCTCCCTCCAGTGAGCGGGACTCCGGCTAGGGAAGCGCCTCCCCCTCCCTATTCGGGGGGCTCCACCGGCGGCCGTGACGGGCGCAAGCGGCTCAAAACAGACTGTGCCGGTTGGGCGGAGCCCGGAGGTGGCGGGAAGGCGGGTGAAGACGCCGGCAGGGCCAGGATGGGGATAGTACACGGCGGATGGCGCCTAGGGCCCAAAGAGGCCCGTAACTCACCGGTGCAGCAAGATGGCGGAAAAAGGAAGAGGCCAGGCGCGTGCAGGGTGTTATGGGAACTCGGGGTGGTGGAAGGAGATCTCAGGGATCTCGCGATATCTGCTCTCCCAGTCAGAGAGAAGCGCTCGTCTGCCTCTCGTGCTGTCATTGGCTGAGAGCGGCGCCCGCCATTTTATTTGCCCCTTCCTCGGACAGGCAGTCGATACTTCCGCCAGGTATCCAATAGCAACCGGAATACTTCCGGTCCGGGAAGGAGGAGGGTGAAGGCAAGTGTGAACGGACAAACCTAATGCCCGCTCACCTTGACGCAGCCGAGTTGACCGCCTTTTGGGAGGGGCTCGCTCCGCAGCCCGGTGGCCCACAGTCCGACGGGAGTTAGCTGGCTCCCGGGGAGTAGTAGGTGAGCTCAGCATCTGGGCGGGGGGTGAGGAAGGGGGCTCAGCGTGAAGGCCTTGGCCCAGGGAAGCAGCGACTCGTCGCAGTGAGGGAAGAGCTCGGAGCTCGCATGCTTGTGGGGAGCCCTGAAACTGAGCCGCTCCCCCAGTCAGGGGTGCCGGAAGTGGGGAGCTTAGTGCCCCCACATGGTGTAGTCCACTAAGCGGGGACCTCCAGGCTAGGAAGCCGTGGGTTGAACTCTGTGACTTGCAGTCAGGGGGACCTGGTAAGAGGGAAGCTAAACACGAGGGGGGTCACGCAATGAGCTCTGTGCCTTCCAGTCGGGGGGCTCTGATGGGAGGAAGTTACCCAAGGGAATCATGGGGTGAGCTTTATGCTTTGCAGTCAGGATGTCCTAGTAGGGGGGAAGCTAGACACCTTAGGGGGTCATGGGGTGAGCGCTGTGCCTCGCACAGTCGGGGGTGGGGGCGCTAGACACCCTAGGAGATCATGAGATGAGGCAAGGCACAGTCAAGGGAGCCAGACACCCTCGGAAGTCATGGGGTGAACTCTGTGCCTTGCCCCATCAAAGGTTTCAGAGAGGAAGCTTGCTGCCTCACACGTTTAGAAACATTCACAAGGGGAGAGCTTGTCAGCCCACACAGTTAGGGAGTCCTAACAGAGAAGTTTAGTAAGTACTTCAGGACCTAGAAGTGGGGAGCTCAGCAACCAGCACAATCAGAAGTGGAACTGGCTGAAGGGGAGCTTTGTGTTGTGCATCTGACAGCATTCCAAAGACATTAGGGAAATGACATCAGATGGTAAAATTGTTAATAATGATGCAGAAAAAGTAGAACTATTCAATAAATATTTCTGGTTTGTATTTGGAAAGAAACAGTATGATGTAATCTTATATGAGGCTGATGAAGTAGGTTCCAGTGCATTAGTAACTGAGGAGGAGGTCGAAGATCATATACTAGGGATAAACATTTTAAAATTAACAATCCTGAATAATTTGTACTCAAAAGTCCTGAAACAGGTGGCTGAGGAGAACTTTGGTCACGGATGCTAATTTTTAATAAAATTTGGAATACCAGGGAAATATCAGAAGACTACTAATGTTGTGCTAGTATTCAAAAAGGGGCACGTGGGATGACCCAGGTAGCTATAGAGCAGTTAGCCTGACATAAATCCTTAGCAAAATAAGATAAAGCATGGGATTACACTGATAAAGAATTAAAGATAGGAATGTAATTCATCCCATGATTTTATGGAAAATAAGTTTTATGACACAAACCCAATTCTGTGAAGATTACACGTTTAGTCGAGAAAGGTAACTGTATATGTATAGACTTTTGAAAGCTGTTTGATTTAGCACAACATAACATTCTGATTTAAAAAATAGCATTAGACAACATCAGTAAAGCACATGTTAAATGGATTGAGAGCTGGCTAATTTATGGATCTCAAAAGGTAGTTGTCAATAGGGAATCATCTTCAAATGAGGATGCTTCTAGCCGGGTTCTGCAGGGATCAGTACCAGGTCCAGTACAGTTCAACATTTTAATCAATTGCCTAAAACTAAATATAAAATTACTACTGATTAAATGAGTGGATGACACAAAGAGTGGTGAAGTGGTAAATAATAATAACAACAAGGCAGTCACACAGAATAATCTGGATTGCTTGGTAAAGTAGGCCCATTCAAACAAAATATTTTAATACATCCATCTAAGTTGTACATCTAGGAACAAGGAATGCAGGCCATTCAGACAAAATGGGGGACTGTATCCTGAAAGGGAGTGACTGAAATGAAATTAAGGGTCCGAGTGTACAAGCAACTGAATATGAGTTTGCAGATCAATGCTGAGGCAAAAAGGGCTAATGCAATCCCTAGAAAACTAAACAGGAGTAGGAAGGTGATTTTATCTCTATTTGGTATTAGTAGGACTGATACTGGGATACAACATACAATTCTGATATCCCACATTTTAAAAAGGATTTTGAAAAATCGGGGAGGGTAAAGAACCACAAAAATTATTCAATGAGAAAATGAATACAGTAAGAGCCTTAAAGAACTCATTCTGTTTAGTTTATCAAAAAGATTGAGAGATTACTTAATTGTAGTGTGTAAGGCCTTCACCAGAAGATATCAGTGGAGAAAAAACAGAGTGCCTCCCTTTCTGTAAGATACACTGTAGTGCAACACACGTTCCTTGGAGCATAAGCTTTTTGAGGCAGGGACTGTCTTTTTGTTCTGTATTTGTACAGTGCCTACCACACTGGGGCAGTATGGTTACACAGATTATACTGGTCTCAATGCAGGGGTAACAATGAAATGAAAATGAAGCAGTGAGACAAAAAGGCATCTTTTAAAAAGTGGACATCAAATCCTAGTGAGGTAAATAGAAAGGAGCATAAACATTGCCAAATTAAGTGTAAAAATGTAATAAGAAAAGCCAAAAAGGAGTTTGAAGAACAGCTAGCCAAAAACTCAAAAGATACTAAAATGTTTTTTCAGTACATCAGAAGTGGGAAGCCTGCTAAACAAGCAGTGGGGCCCCTGGCCGATGGAGATGAAAAAGGAGCACTTAAAGATGATAAAGTCATTGCAGAGAAAAAGATGGTTACTCATCTTTGTAACTGTTGTTCTTCGAGATGTATTGCTCATATCCATTCCAATTAGGTGTGCATGTGCTGCATGCACGATCGTCGGAGAACTTTTACCCTAGCAACACCCGGTGGGATTGGAAGGATCTGCTGCGGTGGTCTGCCAATGTGTTCTGGACCCCTGGGAGGAAAGATGCCACCAGGTGAATGGAGTGGGCTATGCAGAATTCCCACAGTCGAATGGCTTCCTGACAAAGGGGGGAGGACCCAGTGCCACCTTGTTTGTTGATGTAGAACATGGCCGTGGTATTGTCTGTGAAGACTGCTACACAACGACCATGCAGCTGCTCCTGGAAAACTTGACAAGCCAGACGAACAGCCATCAGCTCTCGAACATTGATGTGGAGGGAGAGATCTGACTGGATCCAGAGACGTTGTGTCTGGGTGTCCCCGAGATGGGCGCCCCATCCCAGGGCTGATGTGTCCGTAACAAGGGATAAGGAGGGCTGAGGGATGTGGAATGGAACTCCTTCACACACCAATCGTGGCTCCAGCCACCATTGGAGGGAGGCCAGGACTCTCCGGGAGGGTGACCACCACGTTCAGGTTGTCTTGGGACCAGATGGCATTCATCCAAGAGTTCTGAAAGAACTCAAATGTGAAATTGCAGAACTATTAACTATGATTTGTTACCTGTACTTTAAATCAGCTTCTGTACCCAGTGACTGGAAGATAGCTAATGTAACGCCAATATTTAAAAAGGGCTCTAGAGGTTATCCCGGCAATTACAGACCGGTAAGTCTAACGTCAGTACCGGGCAAATTAGTTGAAACAATTGTAAAGAATAAAATTGTCAGACACACAGAACATAAATTGTTGGGCAAAAGTCAACATGGTTTCTATAAAGGGAAATCATGCCTTACTAATTTATTAAAGTTCTTTGAAGGGGCCAACAAACATGTGGACAAGGGGGATCCAGCGACATAGTGTACTTAGATTTCCAGAAAGCCTTTGACAAGGTCCCTCACCAAAGGCTCTTACGTAAATTAAGTTGTCATGGGATAAGAGGGAACATCCTTTCATGGGCTCAGAACTGGTTAAAAGACAGGGAACAAATGGTAGGAATAAATAGTAAATTTTCAAAATGGAGAGGGGTAACTAGGTGTTCCCCAAGGGTCAGTCCTAGGACCAATCCTATTCAACTTATCATAAATGATCTGGAGAAAGGGGTAAACAGTGAGGTAGCAAAGTTTGCATATGATACTAAATGGCTCAAGATAGTTAAGACCAAAGCAGACCGTGAAGAACTTCAAAAAGATCTCAACAAAACTAAGTGATTGGGCAACAGAATGGCAAATGAAATTTAATGTGGATAAATGTAAAGTAATGCACATTGGAAAAAATAACTCCAGCTATACATACAATATGATGGGGGCTAATTTAGCTACAACTAATCAGGAAAGAGATCTTGGAGTCACTGTGAATAGTTCTCTGAAGACATCCACGCAGTGTGCAGCGGCAGTCAAGAAAGCAAACAGGATGTTAGGAATCATTAAAAAAAAGAGAGAATAAGACAGAGACTATCTTATTGCCCTTATAAATCCATGGTACGCCCACATCTTGAGACCACATTTGTATGCAGTATTCATCTAAAAAAAGATATACTAGCATTAGAAAAGGTTCAGAGGGCAACTAAAATGATTGGGGGTTTGGAATGGGTCCCATATGAGAAGAGATTAAAGAGGTTAAGACTTTTCAGCTTGGAAAAGAGGAGACTAAGGGGGGATATGATAGAGGTATATAAAATCATGAGTGGGTGGAGCAAGTGAATAAGGAAAAGGTATTTACTTGTTCCCATAATACAAGAACTAGGGGCTACCAAATGAAATTAATGGGCACCAGGTTAATAAAAGGAAAGTTCTTCACATAGCACACAGTCAACCTGTGGAACTCCTTGCCCAAGGAGGTTGTGAAGGCTAGGACTATAACAGGGTTTAAAAGAGAACTAGATAAATTCATGGAGATTAATTCCATTAATGGCTGTTAGCCAGGATGAGTCAGGAATGGTGTCCCTAGCCTCTTTGTCAGAGAGTGGGGAAGGATGGCAGGAAAGAGATCACTTGATCATTACCTGTTAGGTGCACTCCCTCTGGGGCACCTGGCATTGGCCACTGTCAGCCAGGGCCAGCTTTAGGAAATGCGGGGCCCAATTCGAACAGTTTTGACAGGGCCCTGGCAGGGATGACTAAAAAAACAAACAAAAAAAGCCACAGGTAAAAAGCACGTGGGGCTTGTACTCACCGGGCAGTGCTCCGAGTCTTCGACAGCACTTCAGCGGTGGGTCCTTCACTCGCTTCAGGTCTTCGGCAGCACTGAAGGACCCGCTGCCGAAGTGCCACCAAAGACCCGGAGCGCCGCCAGGTGAGTAAAAATTAAAAAGGCACCTCTAGCCAGAGAAGAGATTCTCACTGGGCACGGGGCCCTCTTAGGCATGGGGCCCGATTCAGGGGAATTGGTGGAATAGGCCTAAAGCCGGCCCTGCTGTCAGCAGACAGGATACTGGGCTGGATGGACCTTTGGTCTGACCCAACATGGCCGTTCTTGTGTTCTAAACATAATGGCCTATGGCAAGGGTCAGCAACCTCTGGCACGCAGCTCACCAGGCCGGGCCAGTTTGTTTACCTGCTGCATCGGCAGGTTTGGCAGTTCGCCGTCCCAGGCCAATGGGGTTGGCGGGAAACCACAGCCAGCACATCCCTTGCTTGTGTTGCTTCACGCCACCCCCATTGTCCTGGGACAGCGAACCGCGGCCAGTGGGAGCCGCGATCAGCCAAACCTGCCAATGCGGCAGGTAAACAAACTGGCCCGGCCCGCCAGGGTGCTTACCCTGGGGAGCTGTGTGCCAGAGGTTGCCGACCCCTTGCCTATGGTATACAGGAGATCAGACTAGAGCCAATGGTCCCTTCTGGCCTTAAACTCTGAAATCTCTTTTGAAATAGCAGGAAAAGAAATTGAAAGGAACTGTGACAGCAAAGAGTACTGAGCACCTCGTGCAGTCAGAAAGCCCCACAATGGGAGACCAGCACCACTCTGCCAGTAAATCTGATTCAAGCAATACAAAACCACAGCTGCCTAACCTCAAACGTTTGGGTCTGCTACTGTGGCTCAAAATACAGAAGACTAAAGAGGTGGCCTACACAAGGAAATTTACTGGTATATTTATGCTGGTACGTTTCTTCATGTAGACAAACCCTGAAAAAAGTTTCTACCTTATTTATGATCTCTCCTTTAATAGCATGTATGATAGCACTCCTAACAAAGTGGGATAGCAATTGTGTGCTTTGTTGAAAAGGTCAGGTGAGAGTTTTGAGGCATTAGTTTCTCTGGTTGCTATATTTTCTTAGAGGTAGCTTCTTCATTGTAGCTCTTTCTTGACCAATATACTGTGCCTTATAAAAAAAATGTATTCAGATCCTAAAAATTTTTGTGAGAAAGGGGGCCACTTGTACAGAGAACATTACAGGCTTTGACCCTTTCACTCTCACTCCTGCGCTATTCCCTGACGTACTAATATTCCATTTAAGTCACAGTGGTATGTTCACTCAGTTACTGTGCTTGGTGCATGTTACTGCAGGTACATTCAGCAGAAGTGAGGTTATTGAAATTAGTGCTTAAACCTCATTTCTTCCATTTTTCTTTTTGAAATTGCACACAACTCACTAAACATTATGTAGCAGCCATAAATTTATAAACAAAAAAGTTAGTCTTAAGGAGTGAATTGTTTAAGTGAGAAAATAAGTTTGAGGCCAATAGAAGGGATATGTGGGGAGAGGAAAAAATCCTAAACTTGGCAGGATAGGACAGTTTTATATCAGTGTGGGAAATAGACATTTAAGCTACCTAAATAAAATAAAATAATAGAGAACAGTAGAATCTAGAATGTGAAGATACCATTACCCCTTTTTGCAAGATGAACATTTATCCAAATTCAAGTTTACCGAAATACCAAGCATATAAGTTACCTTGGTTTTTGCTGGTATTTTAGAAGGATACCTTTACGTTAAGGAACACACAGACACACACACACTTTCCCCTATTTCTGTATAGCTAGTGCCTAATTACTATAAAAAAGATTTAGTTTTAATTTGTGCAGTTACATTTCAGGCATTCACAAGGTAACATGACATTCACTGGGAGGTAGAAGTGCAGGCCCTTTCCACATACCACAAACTCTGCCGGAGGGTATTTATCATTAATATAGCAGCTCTACCACTCTAAGTTTGGGATCAAGAAGATATCACTTATGTGGATTCCTTCACAGAGCTGTCTTTTTTCATTCTCTACAAGTGAATCAACAGATCTTAGCAGAAAACAATGGGGTGGCTTCATTCCCTGAACCCCTTTTAGGACTCTCTGGAAATTGTATCCTTACCTACAGCCCTTTCTTGATGCCAGGACTGGACGACAAGGGAGCAAAGGGGAGGATGTACATATAGGTACTCGTACCCCCTCGAGGGTACCATGTACTTGCATTCGACTCCCCTGGCTGCGGGTGGGATAGAGGCTGGAGACTGCCAGATGGTATCCGCATTGACTTGGATCGTCTGAATGAACGGTGGGGCCACTCTAGTGGGGGCGTCAGCCAACAGAATGTCTACGACCGGATCCTCTATCTCCGAGACTTCCTCCACTTGGAGGTTCATATTGAGTGCGACCTGTCTCAGGAGGTCCTGATGGGCCCCTCAAGTCAACTGGAGGAGGGCCCGAGGAGGATGTTCCTGCCACCACCTCATCTGAGGAGGAAGGCAGGCCAGGGACAAGCGGATCCTGAGTGGACTCGTGCTCCTGGACGACCTCCTGTTCCAGTGGGATCTGGGAGTCCGGAGGCTGAACCGGGGCTTCCTCCGTACTGGTCGGAGGGGGACGGCTAACTGTCGCCTCTGGCACCCGTGCTCTGACGGAACAGAGTGAGATGGGATCACAGGTACGCCTTGGGCCTGGTGGTACGCCCAAGGTGTCCAGAATGACCACTGATGGGGGCCAAGGTCCTGGGTCTGGGGCTCCTGGAAGACTCTGGTGGGCACATCCGAATCACGGTCCTGCGCATATGAACTACCCGCGTGGAACGACACTGATGCATGTCTGGATGGAGGAGCTGAAAAGCCCTGGGCAGAGTCTCCCTCTCTAGCTGACGTCGCTCGATGCGGCACCGGGGATCAGTACCGGGAGGCATACCGGTACTGGGAGCGAGATCGGGACCTGCGACCGGAGCGGTGCCAGGAGGTCGACCGAGATCTCGAGGCCCGACGTCGGGAGTGGCTACGAGAGTCACAGTGCCTGGAGCTGGATCGGTGCTGAGTGTACTGGGCCGGCGAACGGGACACTGACCGGTGCTGTGAGTATGACCAGTACCGAAATGGAGAACGGTGCTAGGACTGCGAGCGGCGTCAGGAGCTGGATCGGCAACGGGACCACGAACGCCTGCAGGACCGCAATCGTGAACAGTGCTGCTCTGCGGTGCCGATGGAGGGTGGTCTGATCAAGGCAGGCTTGCCGATCGACTGTATAACCCGCACCGGCGGTGCCGGGGGTTGAGGCAGCGCAGACTCCGTCACTGCAATCAACTCCCTCGCCATGGAAAATGTCTCCGGCATGGAGGGAATAGTGAGCTCAACCACGGCTCGCACCAGGGAGCTTTCAGGCACTGGACTCGACGGCTCTTGCGTGGCTGGAATCGACAGTGCCGATGTTGTCGGTGCCACGGCAGGTATCGGTGCCAGGCGGTCCGACTTAGTAGAGCGCTCGGGCTGCGGAGCGGGCAGCGCGGACACAGCAGGATTCTTGTGCCTCTTCGCCCTCGGGGAGAGGGATTGGTGCCAAGCGGACATCGGTGCCGGCGACGGCCAGTGCCGAGAGGCCTTGGCAGTACCGGCACGATCCGGTGCCGAGGGAGCGCTTCTTGAAGACTGTCCAGCGCTCGGTGCCGAGGTCAGAGGAGTAAGAGTTGCCTCCATCAGGAGCTGCTTGAGACGAAAGTCCTGCTCCTTTTTTGTTCTCGGCTTAAAGGCCTTACAAATGTGGCACTTATCTGTTAGGTGAGATTCCCCGAGGCACTTAAGACAGGAGTCGTGGGGATCTCCTGTCGGCATCGGCTTGTGGCAGGCCAAGCACGGTTTGAAACCTGGTGAACCGGGCATAGGCCCCGGCACCAGGTACGGGGATAATCCCCGAACCCCTCTGAACTACATACACTAAAAGACGGTTACTCACCTGTAGTAACTGGTGTTCTTCGAGATGTGTTGCTCCAATCCATTCCAGTTAGGTGTGCGCGCGCGCGGCATCTCTCGGAACTTTTCTTTTTTTCTCCCGGTCGGCCGGCGCCCCGGTGGCGCCGCCGCCATGGCGCGCCATATATACCCCAAAATAGCCCGTCCGCCCCGCTTCGCCTTCTCTCTTCAGGCGTGAGTGGGGAAGGGGGGGGGAAATGGTGAATGGATGGAGAGAACTATACTATAAACGAATAAAGTTAACTACAACTATGTAAATCTGAACTATATATACAAGAATTAACGAGAGAACTACGACTAGCTAGGGAAGTGGAGGTCAGCTAAGCCGCGCTCCACTGTTCCAACGACCGACAGAGGCGGTAAGAAGGAACTGAGGGGCCGTTGGGTCGGCAGGGGTATATATTCGGCGCTATAGTGGCGTCACTCCAGGGGGCGACCCAGCCGACCCACCGAGTGTTGCTAGGGTAAAAATCTTCCAACGAACGTGCACGCGGCGCGCGCACACCTAATTGGAATCGATATGAGCAAGCACTCGAAGAACAGTTACTTCAATATCCCCAAGGCTGATCTTTCATTATGGTGTTCACCCAGTTTTCAAGCCACATGAAAGCAGTCATAGCCAAGAGCCAGTGTAATCACTTGCAAGCCTAGATTTTGAAGTAAAACTCTTGAATTGTGTCACACACGTCTGGAGATTCTTCAGCAACTTTTTTTTTTTAAAAAGGGATGTTTTTATTGTATATGAATGCCACAGTATTATTTATACCATTTAACAAAGCTGGTTGTTTTTAAACATATACACCCTAAATTTAAGCTTTAGTATGCTAGAGTTGTGTATCAATCCACATTATGAAAACTGGTAAGGGACAAACTGGAGGCCTGGCAGCTTGATAAAACAGGTTTTTAGCATCTGGGAAGCCCATTAGAGGCTGTTTGGAATTGTGTTCTGCTGTTTATAGATCTCAAGTCTATATTTTAGAGATCTTTAAAAGTGAGCAAGTTAACGATAGCATATATTTTTCAAAGTTGATTAAGATGGAAAAGTTCATACCATTAAAAGCTACTATTTCAGGCTTCTTATAGGCTTACACTATTAACCCTACACCAGTTTACATTTTAAAGATTCTCTGCAGCCATGGAGGCTAGGGGAAATTCTACATCATGGAGCATTATTGCTCATTATATGGGACACTCATCATCATAGTCAGAATCTAAAGTTAGTTAAATGTCAGCTTTGAGTTAACAAATGTTTCATTTTCCACAGCAGAGTCTAACTTTTAGAGTTCAAACTTGTATTTTGTTGATTGGGCCTGCTGTGTCACTTTCAAATATGGCCTTTCCTCACAGAATTATTCACAGTTCCTAAAAATTGACCTAGGTCAGTCATAAGCAGCTGCTACTATGAAAGCTATGAGAAGCAACAGTGGAAGGAATTCCATTTGCTGCAGAGAAAAAGACATTACAGTCTCTTCTGCTCCCATGACATTCCAGGCTTCTCAGCAGCCTAAGCACTGACAAGCTTTACTCTTTGGAAAAAAAATAATTATATATCTCACACACACACACTTGCTATCATTAGAATAAGTGCAGTAGTTCAGTAGGAAAGACTATTCTTTAAGATAGTAGCCCTGTGCCCCCATAGATATATCTGTGAGGTGGAAGCATAGAAGTACTTTCACATCTCCACTCTCCATCCTGGCAAAGATCAGATACATTGTGAACACATACCAGGGATGGGCAAAAGAGCAACTCTTCAAAATGGTTTTCTCAAGTCTATATTTTAAATTAAAAGGTAACATCATTTACCTGTTTTACAGCTCAGACAAACATTGAAGAAAGATCATTTTAAAACAACGTTTAACCTTTAAGATGTCTTGATAGGTTACCATCTTTCAGCTTTTACTTGAGGAAACAGAAGTACAGTTTTAAAAACTGAAGTCATAACTCAGAAGACAGTATTATTTCCAAGAGACTTATCTCATACATCTATGGACAGTACAACATACATAAAAAACAGACTTGTTACATGGTTCCATGACTACAGCAGTTTTCCAAATAATTGACTGTTAGGGTACATATACCCTAGCTCACTTTCAGCATAGTTTCAGTGCAACAAGTTGACAGTTACACTACAGCTAGTGACTAAATTCACAATTTAAGTGTTCAGGAACCCTATTTGGCAGAAATAATCCATGGTTTATTCAACTGACTAAGCTAGCCAACAGAAACAAATAAATACTATTTTAGCTAGGCCATAGATTCATTTTTAGCCATAATTCTGCACAAGTGCCCACAGAAAGAACTGCATGGGAATGAAGACTGTTAATTGGTCTCTTCCCACTAGAATCAGTAGTAAAAATCTCCACACCAATTAAATAGTTCTTAAATCACATACTTCACTACTTTCTGCGCAGTAGAATCAGTAGCCTATTGATGGTGGGGCAACACTACTAACTTCATTATGAGGATACTATTCATACATTACAAAAGTGCCAATTCTTGTGCTTTAGTACCCAAGACTTCCCGCATGGTGTGGATGTTAAATAAGTTCAGCAGGGCTCCCCATTGCATAAAATAGGTATTTCTGATATATAATCACCAGCAGCCTACAAAACTATGTGCCTACCAGAGCAAACATGAGACACTCAACTGTTCAGAGAATGGCATTTCTGCTGAATAGGGACCCAATTTAAATTAGAGCCAATGAGCAAAGTAACTGCTTCTATAATATTAAGTATACATGAATTCTAGAAACTGTTCCCAGGGACATCTTATGCTGTAGCTTAATTAGCAAGTGATGCTTCATTCATTTTTCTTCTCCTTTTGCTTGAGAAGTTTGTTAATCTCCCTTTTTGCCATGCCAACATACTTCGAAATGATTCCATGTTGGTTCAATCCAGGAAACAGCAACAAAAAACTCACTAAAATGAGATCAGACAGAACATAAATTACTCAACCGTATATATTTTCTTAGAAAAAGTTTTTTTCACTATAACCGCACATGCTCAATGAACCCTATTAAGTGTTCTTTATACAGTAACTCCTCGCTTAATGTTGTAGTTATATTCCTGAAAAATGCTACTTTAAGCAAAACGATGTTAAGCTAATCCAATTTTACACACACTATATAAGTTTTAAACAAACAATTTAATACTGTACACAGCAATGATGATTGTGAAGCTTGGTTGAGGTGGTGGAGTCAGAGGATGGAATATTTCCCAGGGAATGCCTTACTGCTAAATGATGAAGTGGCACTTGGCAAAGCCCTCAAGGGTTAACACGTTGTTAATGTAGCCTCACACTCTACAAGGCAGCACAAATGGAGGGAGGAGACACAGCATGGCAGAGAGAGACAGACGTGTGTGGGTGTGTGTGCGCGCACGTGTGCGTGAGAGACACACACACATGCACTGCCCCTTTAAGTATGCTGACTCTACTCTAAGTACACTGCCTTTTTAAGAAGATCAGCAAGTTAAGCCAGTAGCTGCTGCCAGCAAGCTCCCTCCATCCTGAGCACTGTTGTGCCCACCAACCCCTGCTCTGCGGAGATGGAGTACAGAAGCAGGGGGAGGGGGATACCCTGACATAAGCATTCCTCTTCCCCCCAACCCCCAGCAAGCAGGAGGCTCCTGGGAGCAGCTCTAAGGCAGAGGGTAGGGAGCAGCACATGGCAGTGGGAGGAGGGTCAGCTGAACTGCCCAGCAATTGATAGCCTGCTGGGCAGCTTCCGCACAAGGAACTTAGGGGAGCTGATGGGGGGCTGCTAGTCCACCCTGGTTCCAAGCCCCCACCACCTAGCTCCAACAGGCTGCTCTTTCTGCAAGCAGTGGACAAAGCAGGCAGCTGTCAAACAATGTTATAAGGGAGCATTGCACAACTTTAAATGAGCATATTCTCTAATTGATCAGCAACATTAACTAGGATGACATTAAGTGAGGAGTTACTGTATTGCTTTTCCTTTCCGTGGAAGTAGGAAATTAAGTCCACCAGAAAACAGTGAGTTTCAAACAAATTAGCAGTTTAGCGTGTGAACTTTTGGCTATCATGTCTATTCAGAAAAGGGAAAAATATTCTTGCTTTCATCCACTCTGCAAAGTATAAACACTTACCTATAAGGTAGGTGAGGAAGAGATTATGAACTTGCTGTCCTACCCAAGCAATTCCAGTAAGAGAACAGAGCATGGTCATGAAGTACTAAGAATCAGAGAGAAAACATTAAGTTACTGAAGTCCTGTCTGGGATTTTACAAAATTTTAAATTCCCAAATTTAAAAAAGGGAAACTCACTTCCGACCACTTTATTTGGAAGTACCTCTCACTCACCCAACCACAAACACTATAGTTACAAGCATCATTTAAAATGCCTGACTTGAGATCAGACAAACGTTCTCATTTTCAGTTTATCAGTTTCCCAGTATATTAACTGTTCCTTTTGTTTGCAAGGGTCTTTCACACTGATGTGTTAGAGAAATATTTGTGCGTAATTGCACCACCGTTACAACTGGTAAGAAAACTGGCAAGTGCAGCATCTGAAGCTATTTTTAGGCCTTAAAAGGAGCCTGGTTTTCAGATGGCAAACACTTACTGAAAGACATCTATTTAAGATGGTCTCAGAAGTTGAGCTCCTCAGAGTTGTTATACTCTACTTTAAGGTTAAGGTTGGTCAGAGTTTGCGTTTACATGGAGAAGTGTTTTGAACCCTCATTTGGTAGATTCACAAAAATAAGATGCATTCCCTGCATTGCAAACTCAACCAGAGTTGCCATATCTAAATACAAGATGCCATTTCATAAAGGGACAAAACTCTTGTTTCAAATATAAATAAAGCAGAATCACAGTTTAAGTAATTTTTTTTCAACCCCCAACCCCGGTATGTAAAAACTCTTCAGGGCCAAGTGTGCAATGTACCATTTTAGGCTTTTCTTCCTTCAACGTGAAGAGACGTTTCCACCAGCCAATAATTCTGCGACGAGTTTTTACCAGGTTGCTGCAAATTTCATGAAATCTTTGCTGTTGTTCCGTGGTCCTGTTTAAAAAGAAATTTTTTAAAATAAATTTACTACAATCTGAAATATTTTGACCCTAAGATATCATCCAAAGGTCAGTTTAAAGTTCATTGCTCTTTCAGTAAATGCAAAGAACATGCAGAGATCTTACCTTTTCAACATCAGTATTATCTACACTGAAGCATGATCTTGATTGTTTACATTTACATTTCCTTAAATTACTGCCATTTTATTGAGCACCCTATATTTATCAATTGACTGTATACTTGGAACTTGTTTTTGAATTCACTGTATACTGAATCTCTCAGAAATTGTGTAGTAATCTTTCAGGGGCAATTCAAAAGGCTTGCATAATTCTACATTAGAGCATGCACAAAAGATGCACACCTCTACTGAAGTTTTATTCACTACCAAGTCTGGCTACACTAGCTGATACTCCTGCATAGAATTCCTCTCCTCCCCACCCCCGCCCCCAACAGCTGTATGGTCTTACCCTGGCATTAGCCAATTATCCCACTTTAGATTCTGTTTTTTGTAAAAACCAACATGCAATTCTCTAGGTTTTCCTTCCAGTAGGTTATCGTTACTTTTCTGTAAAGTTCACTTTCCTTCCCCCCAAGTTGAAGTGTTGATTATTTCCCACCCAAATTTCTACTCTAGGTCCCTGTCTATTACTTTCTTCATCCTTATTTATGTTTAGTACTACTCCATTTCAGTACCTATAATTTTCATCCATGTGCTGTATGCTTCCCTTTCTAGATTTTTAGTTAGGCCATATTTAACACAAATCACTCCCTGTGCAAGTTTGAATTGTTAAGACTTGAACTGTTAGCTTTAAAAGAATGAAGTTAGTAGTGGGGCAACATCTTAAAGCAGATTAAGGCAATATTGCCCATCACTAAAGACATCTTTAGCTGGAATGAGGCAGAGCTGGGAAGACGTGCAGTACCCCACCTTCCTCATCTTCTAAAATAAAATTAAGTTTGACTTCTTAAGAGTGAACTCACTATCATCTTTGGGTTAGTAGGTGATGAGTGCCTGACCCTTACATGCTACGGTATACACAACTGACCTGCTATTAGCCACTCAACTGCCCATTTTGACAATGTTCATTTTCATAAATCGGGAAGCTATAAGGGGTTTATTTCTTTAGTTTTGATTTTACGTACCATTTATTAGAGCCAAAAATTCTAGGAGCAAGAGCAGGAACAAGATAGTCAGCCAGACACAGGAACATGACAAAACAAGAGACACCTGAAAGAACAGAAGGGTCCAGGTAGTAGATCATCCTGTAAAGAAAAGGCAATATAAAAATTGCTTTTTTGTGGATTTCTGAAAATTCAGTTAGTCTAAATCTTTAAATTGCTGCATTTAAAATGATGTTGTCTGAGTGCAACACAAACTTACATTTAAACAAATTTAACAAGTTAAGTGGTTCAAAGTTGCTCTCAGCTCCAGTGATTAAAAAAAAAACCCAGTACAGAACTATTCCCCTGCAGTACCCTCCACTGAAAGATCACTGTATTGAATACAAGTGAAAAGAATGAATGCAACAAGCAAAACTGACTTCTATTGTCTACTCTAAAAGAAGGGAAATGCAATAATAATGGCATAAGTATACCATTTCTTTAGTTTGCAGGTAGTAAACAAGTGATTGTTGTATATAAGATGACAAGCAACTTTTGTGGCAATCATGGGTGCCAAACTAGTTAACACTAAAACCTGCAGCAAGACAACGTGCTATGCAGATTGTTTAGCAATACAGAATGTTTACACTATTTCAGGAAGGGACAGTTACTTCACTTGTACTTCTTATTCTATGAAGATGTCATCTTAAGATTTGTCACTCTTGATTTGCAGTTCCCTAGCACAGGCATGCAAAACACCATCCCAAGGACAGCAGGTTGGGGATACTTCCCCAAATCACATTAAGTGTTGATACACCAAGGAGCTTTTATGAAAACACAAGGCATGGTGAGTGCTAGCTCAAGAATCAAGAAACAGATAGTACTTGACCCTACAAAAAGTGAGTTATTTTCCAAGCACCAAAGAATCACTATTTGCACATTTGTTTTCCATGCACGCTGAAGGTAGCACAAGTAGTAATCTGCCTAATCTAGAGCAGGGAAGATTTAGGTTGGATATTAAAAAAAACTTTAGGACAATTAAGTACTGGAATAGGTTACCAACGGAAGTTATGAAAACTCAGTCATTGAAAGTTTTTAAGAACAGGTTAGACAAACCCGTCAGGGATAGTCTAGGTCCTATGTCAGCATTGCATGCTGGACTAGATGCCTCAAGGTCCCTTCCAGCCCTACATTTCTAGATGAAGTGGTAGAACTTCCTAGTGTAGATGCAGCTGTATCTGTATAAAGATATTTCTATCGGTATAGCTTGTTTTACCCTATGGGGAAAATCAAGAACTGTGTTTAGGCCACCCCTAGAACCTTTTATCCGCAACTGGCCCCGATCATCTCAGATACACGAGTCCTCAACACTATTTGGAGGAGGTCATGAGTAGGTTTACTAAACTCTAGACTCTGCCCTCTCCTCACCATTCCAAGAGGATGCTCCCTGGGCCAGCTTCATGACAGTTATGGAAGCACTCAGAGGATACAAGTCTATGAAATACGTCATCTTGAGTACTCAAGTGTTGTAATATTTGTAGGTATATCTGACACCTGTGGCACTACAAGCCTAACCCAAGGCACAGCTGAATCTGTTCATCAGTGAGGTACACTATTCTGCCCCTCTTCTGAGAGTCTGAGACAAAGTGACATTCTAAGAAAACAAGTAATCTGAAGTGGACTGAACTTTAAGTACAAAGATCTAAAGTGCTTTGACAATAGCACTTAATTACTGCTGACAGAAAGACCTGGAGCACAGCAGTAAGGTTCCTCTAAGGTAGGTTTTTCAAAGTTTGGGTCATGGCATGTAAGGCACTGGGTCGCCTTGCTCAGCAACGAGGGACCCTAGGAGCTCTGGTCAACGCTGTCCACCGGGATATTACAAGTCCCATTGGTGGTGCTTCCCAGCTAAGGCAGGCTAGTGCCTACGTGGTCTGACACTGTGCTGCGCCCCAGAAGCGACCAGCAGCAGGTCTGGCTTCTAGGCAGGGGGCTACCGGGCTCCGCGCGCTGCTCTCGCCCCAAGCACCGGCTCCCAGCCAATGGGAGCTGGGTGCATGTGTGCCTGCAGCCATGTGTGCGCCTCTGCATAGGAGCCGGACCTGCTGCTGGCTGTTTCCGTGGTGCAGTGCTGTCTGCAGTGCCAGGACAGGCAGGAAGCCTGCCCCTGCACCCCAGCTGCACCACTGATTGGGAGCCACCAGAGGTAAGCCCCCCCCCACCCTGAACCCCTTCCTGCACCCCAAGCCTCTCATCCCTGACCCCAGCCCTGAGCCCCTCCTGCACCCCAACCTCCTGCCCTAGCCCTGAGCCCCCAACCAAGCCCCTCCTGCACCCCTTATCTCCAGCCCCAAGCCCTGACCCCCATCCCACACACTAAGCATCTGCCCCAGCCCAGAGCCCCCTCCCACACTGAACCCCTCATTCCCAGCCCCACTCCACAGCCCACACCCCAACCCTCTGCCCCAGTCCTGATCCCCTCCTACACCCCAAACCCCTCATCCCCAGCTCCACTGGGTTGCAGACATCAATAATTTTCTTCAACTGGGTCCCCAGAAAAAAAGTTTGAAAACCATTGCTCTAAGGTTTCTTGGACTAAATCATCAGTGTTGCAATTGGCCTCTGTGTGGGTGGAACGTGGCTTGTGCTCCTCCCTGTTATCACTGTTCTCAGAAAGAGAAATCTTTAGAGCTGGGGAGTTCTGCTTTACTTGCATAAACAGAGATCTTGGAGTAAGAATCCTGCACAAATGCCTCTTTAGAGAAGTAAAGACTTGCTAAGTTTCACTGCATTTTTGCTATCAGATATAAGTGGTCACAGGGTGCTGCACTCACAGAAAAGCAAAGGAAACACCACCCATCAATACAAGTGGAAACCAAGCTCTCTCCCAGCGAAGGATTTTGTCAGCTACCAGAATTACTTCTCCCCATCCTTGCAAATGTTCTTCCAAACTTGCAGTCTCTGCAGCCTGTATTAAAAAAAAAAAATCACTTCATCATTCATTAAGAAATCAAATAATTCTTGCATCTAAAGTGCTTTATAGATACACAAATTATATTAAACAAGGACCTCTGGCTGTGAAGCCACTTTCAACTAAATTATTTTTTAAGATACCAGATATGGTTAGTTCCTTTTTTCAATTAGAAAAACAATTCACCTCAGTCAGATCCAAGAGTATGACTATATCGCTTTATCCCAGTTAGTCAAAACAGCAAGACTGAAATTTTCCAATCAATTTGCGGAGAATGTCTCTCTAAATCCCCTACACTGTTTTGAGACTCCCAACCTGAACAAGATCCCAAGACATACTGCTATATTAAAAGATTGGTAATCTGCTGTTTTCAGACATAGAAGAAATCCCCCAGTCTAGTGTTTCCCAACCTTTATTGGTTCCCATAGCACCTTCTTGAAAATATGATATTTGAAGTACCACATGCAAATTTCTCTTTCCTATGCACATTTAATTTAGCCCTTCATAAGCTTAATTTAAGTATATCCAGACTGTGAAGTAAATGCTTAGCAGGCCTAAAATATTAGATAATAACTATGTCTGGCTAGAAAATAAAAATTCCAATAAAAAATTATCCGATTTCAACCTTTGTTTTTGTTCCAATGTGAAACAAAAGCAAGACCTTTCTCCTCCCCCAATAAATACTTCTGAAATAGCTAATAGAAGAGTGATTACAGCACTCACCCAGAATATAGCAGACCCAGATTCAAGTCTCTGGTCTGAATCATGCAAACCAGGTACTTGTTGAATATGGGTTTCCTACAACCCAGGAGAGTGCCCTAACCACTGGGCTACTGGCTATTCTAGGGTGGGTTTCTGGTTTCGACCAGAAATTCTGTTCTGGACCTGAGAAACCTTCCTGATAAAAGTTTCATCTGAACGATACATTTCAGCTTTCAATTTCCAACAAAAAATTTAATCTAAAAAGTTCTCATCCAACTTTAATTATAACAGCACTTTAATTATTACAACCAAAAAAAAAAATGAAACCACCACTAGGCCTTTTATGTTACTTAAATTACAACAAATAAGTATATCAAATGATGTCCTGATATATTTTGATATGCTGCTGAGCTTCAGTCAGTAACTTGACTAACTTGTTTAAATTTGATGTTCCTGCTAATTCTTATTTGGGTTATTGCTGTGAGAGAGCCAAAATTCACTTTTATTCCTTAAAAAAAAAACCACAAAACTGAAATAAAACACAAAACATTTTGATTTTTTTATTAGCTTTTGCACACATTTTTAAAAGTACCGTTAATGAGAAAATGGCTGTGCTTGTGTATAACTAAGGGCAGGTGGCTCAGAAGGAAGGGGAATGGGGGAGTCTTGGCTTTACCTGGGCATCAGAAATCACCTGGAGTAGAAGCTCTCTTGCTCCGCAGCAACTCCAGCCTCCTCCCATGCAGGGATTGCAGTTAGCCAGTTCTGCTGCTGCTGAAGAGCCAGGTGGCTCTCCTTAGTCTCAGAGACAGGCTTTTATCCACCAGAGAGTTTAGACCAGGGCTGGGCAAACTTTTTGTCCTGAGGGCCACATCTGGGTGTGGAACATGGAAATAGCATGGCGGGCCATGCATGCTCACAAAATTGGGGGTTGGGGTGCAGGAGGGGATGAAGGCTCTGGCTGGGGGAGCGGGCTCTGGGGTAGGGCCAGAAATGAGTTCAGGATGCAAGAGGGGGCTCCGGGCTGGGTGAGGCCATGGGGAAGGGCTCCAGGTAGGGGTACAGGCTCTGGGGTGAGGCTGGGGGGTGCAGGAGAGTGCTTTGGGCTGGGACCGAGGGGTTCACAGGGTGGCAGAGGGATCAAGGCTGGGGTGGGGGATGTGTCAGGGTTCAGGCTCCAGGCAGCGCTTACCTCAAGCAGCTCCCAGAAGCAGTGGCATGACCACCCTCTGCGCGCTGCTCCATCCGCAGGTGCTGCCCCTACAGCGCCCATTGGCCATGGTTGCCAGCCAATGGGAGCTATGTGGGTGGCACTTGCAGCCAGGGGTCTCCGCATACTGTCCCTGCCCCCCCATGCATAGGAGCCAGAGGGGGGACATGCCACTGCTTCCGGGAGCTGTGCAGAGCCATGGCGTGGAGCAGGGCAAAACCCCAACCCCCAGCTGGAGTGTCAGAGTGGGACAAACCCCAGACCCCGCTCCCCGGTGGGAGCTCGAGGGCCAGATTAAAACATCTGAAGGGCTGGATGCGGCCCCTGCGCCGTAGTTTGCCCACCCTGTTCTAGACCCAACTGACACTACCCCCCGCATGTGCACGTGCACACTTCCCTGGGGAGATAGGAAAATCGCCATGTGCCCAGGTTTCCCAGTACTGCAGGGCCCAGTCTGCAGCCTCTGCAGGGTAGGGAGTGAAGAGGGAGCTCACACTCTGCAGTGGCTTTGTTTGTGACAGGCCCTTTTATCTCACCAATCCCTACAGCTACACGAATTGAACCAGCCATGTATGTCTCTCTCTTTTTAAAGATGAGCTCTGAAGGGTGATATAGAACTTTGCAAATTCACTTCAGCAGCTCAAGTTGTGCAGCTTGGTGCAAGCAGAAAGCTAGGCTTAGCAAAAAATAAATAAAGTCTTATTCACCATTATGGCTCAAAGCAGGCAAGTGCATTTTGCTTCCCAAGCATTTTCTGAAATGCTGCAGTGCAGGGGATGACTGTACATGAAACTTTTTTTTCATAAAAGATCTTTCGGGTATCACTTTCAATAAGGTCTCTTACCACAGAGTTTGGGAACCTTTTGTTCTAATATAAATAACAAATGGGTTAACCACTCATACAAAGTCATGGTTAATCCATCAGACTTCAAGACCAGAGAACACCACTGCAATGAGAATGTATATTGATAAGTTTGTTGTTTCAGTTCTCCTCTTAAAAGTGAATTAAAATGATTTTTCCAGGTTTGTTTTAGTTTGTGCATTTGGTAGCACCTACATCTAATCAGTTTCACTATTTCCACCTTCCTATATTTTCAAGAAGTAACTTGCCCCGTTTTGTCTATTTGGAATTTTTAGAATAAAACAAGTTGAAGAATCTTAAACTATTGTTATAAAACACACATGTCCAAGGGAGTACCCAAAACAACTACTCAGTTTTGTTTTATTTAAACTTTAAAGTGAATGGAAGATGAATTCTTCCCCTGTTCTGCTACCACCACCCATCAAGTCTTCACTTCTTCCACCCTCAGTTTTGTAGCTATATCCATCCCTTACATTAAACTGTCCTACTAACCACCCTGCAACATCTGTGGTCTTCTTACATCTGTCAAACACCTAGTCACACGCAAAATATGCTGAATATGAACATCCCCTGAGGAAAGGCTAATCGCTTGTAACCTGTGAGAGAACCTAAGAAAAAAACTTGTATATATTACGTAAAAAACAATCGGATTTTAAAATTGCATACAGGGCTGGGCCAATTACAAGTGACCAAGGCCTCATGGGGGGGTTTGCTTGGAAGCGCCGAGCTGATCCCTGACCCCTTCATTAGCGGGGCAGGTGCTAGCAGCATAAGGATGCCCTGCGCGGCCAGCGGCTGCAGCCCTTCTGCGCGCACTGCCCGAGGCCACCACGGGTTCGGGGAGGCTGGGTTAGTGGAGGCCTTTGGCCCACCGGCGCTAAGGGAAGCACGCGGAGGCTGACAGGCCGCCCTGCGCCTGCACACCCCGGGCAGGCGGCTCCACGCCAGCTACCCGGAGAGCGCCCGGGGCTAGGAGCGTCCCCCCCGCCCAGGCAGCCCCGCTGCTGCGGAAGGGGGAGCCGGTCCCCAGCAGCCTCTCCCGGAGGCGGGCGAAACGGGGCAGGCCTGGCCCACGCTCAAAGCCTGGATCCCTTCCCTACGGGACGCCGGAGCGGATACATGCTCGTTGGTCGCCACGCCCGGCGGGAGAGCGAGGGTTGAAGACGCGTGTAGATGGGCGGGCGGGGGGCAGAGGAGCCGCAGCCCCACGGTGTCCCTCGGTCCCCGAACAGACCGCGCCCGCGGCTGAGAATGGCGCAAAGGGCCGGAGACGCTCACGTCCCCTTCCGGCTCCTCTGACAGACCCGCTCACCAGCTGGTTCGCGCTCCTGTTGTCTCCCTCCGCCATTTTGTGCGAATCTGTGCGCTGCGGTTGCTGCTTCTCAGCCGCTGGCCCCGCCCTCCCGCTCGCTGCGCTGCAGCCGTCAAACAGCGCTGCCGCGGCCCGCCCAGCACCCTGGCCGCCGCCCTTATAGACGCGGCGTCCAGTGGGGGAGGAGGAAGCTGCTGGCTCCCCCCACACGCCGTGCCGGCCCAATTGGTTGGCCGACTCAAACCCCGGGTCAGGCCAATCCCAGAGCGCTCAACTGCAACCGGAGCCTGCTGGCCGTTGTTGTTTGAATACAGGCAGCGACCAATCAGGGAGCCGCTTCTCCGCTCCCTCTCTGTAGCGTACAGGGGTAACTGGTGGCCGGTTCTAATCGAGCCGGTCGCATAGGGGGAAGCGTCCCCGTGGTGACTGTACCAAATCTTCCTGGGGGTGTCGCTCCCTTGTCTTCCTGGGGGCAGTGAGAAGGGGAGTCCCTCAGCTACCCCACGTTTCCCGGGGGCGGGGGCAGGGAGATACTGCACCATTCACAGCCCCCCCCCTCCCCAGCTAGGGGGGAAGGGGCAGAGAGACACGATTAATTGCCATTTTAATTGCACTGTTAAGCAATAGACTATCAATTGAAATTAAATATTTTTGGATTTTTTTTACATTTTAAAATATTTTGATTTCAATTACAACACAGTATACAAAGTAGACAGTGCTCGCTTTATGGTGTTTTTTATTACAAATATTTTTTAGTTCACCTCATACAAATACTGTAGCGCAATCTTTTTATGGAGAAAGTGCAATTTGCAAATGTAGATTTTTTTTGTTGCACTAACTGCACTTAAAAACAAAACAATGTAAAACTTTAGAGCCTACAAGGCCACTCCAGCCTACTTCTTGTTCAACCAGTTGCTAAGACAAACAGAGTTGTTTACATTTGCGGGAGATAATACTGCCCACTTCTTATTTACAATGTCACCTGAAAGTGAAAAGCATGGTACTTTTGTAGCTGGTATTGCAAGGTATTTACGTGCCAGATATGCTAAACATTTGTCTGTCCCTTCATGCTTCGGTCAAAGGACATGCTTCCAGGCTGGTGATACTTGTTAAAAATAATGCATTAATTAAATTGTTGTGGCTGAACTTGAGGGAGATTTGTATGTCTCCTACTCTGTTTTACCCACATTCTGCCATATAGTTCATGTTATATCAGTCTCAGACAGTGATGAGCTGCCAAAATATTAACAACAGGTTCCCTCCTCCTCACCTCATGAGAGGGTTGTGCCCCCCCCCCGAGGGGGGGTCGTGCCCCATCCAACCCCTCATGTTCCATGACACCCCCTCCCAGGACCCCTAACCCATCCCCCCCTTCCCTGTCCCCTGACTGCCCCTTGCTGCCCCACCCAACCCCTCCTCTCATTCTCGATGGCCCCCCAGGACCCCTACCCCATCCAACCACCCCTTCTCTCTGTCCCTGAGTGCCCCGACCACCTCATCCAACCCTGCTCTTTCCTGACTGCTCCCTGGGACCCTTGCGCCCATTCAATCACCCTGTTCCCTGCCCTCTGACTGCCCTGACCCCTATCCACCCCCCCACAACCCACTGAACACCCCCTCTCTGCCCCCTTACCACACTGCCTGGGGCCCAGACCAACTCCACTCCGCCGGGACCACGACCGGCGCTGCGGGGCCCAACTCACCGAGCCCCGCTGGACCAGAGCAGGCACCGCTCGGCCGGAGCCGCGGGGCCCGACTCCCCGGGCCGGCACCGGGGCCGAGCTGCTCGGCCGGGCCGCGGGCCCGACTCCCGGGCTGGGCCGGGCCGAGCCGCTGGCTGGTGCCGCGGGCCGTGGGGCCCAACTCCCGAGCGGCCGGGCCAGAGCAGGCGCCGCTCGGCGGGCGCGGGCCCGACTCTCGGGCGGCACGGGGCCGAGCCGTTCGCCGGGGCCGTGGGGCCCGACTCCCGGGCGGCACGGGGCCGAGCCGCTCGCCGGGGCCCGACTCCCGGGCCGGCACTGGGGCCGAGCCGCTCGCCGGAGCCACGGGCCCGACTCCCGGGCTGGGTCGGGCTGGAGCCGCTCGGCTGGCATCAGGGCGGGCCGTGGGGCCCAACTCCCGAGCCGGGCCGGGCCAGAGCAGGCACCGCTCGGCCGGGGCGCGGGCCCGACTCTCTGGCCGGCACCGGGGCCGAGCCGCTCGGCCAGAACCGCGGGGCCCGACTCCCCCGGCCGGTTCGGGCTGGAGCCGCTCGGCCAGAGCCGCGGGGCCCGACTCCCCGGGCTGGGTCGGGCTGGAGCCGCTCGGCTGGCATTGGGGCCGGAGCCGTGGGGCCCGACTCTCCGGCTGGCACCGGAGCCGGTGCCATGGTTCCCGAGCTGGACCGGGTCGGAGCCGCTCAGCCGGGACCAGCCCGAGCCGGGGATGCTTGGCCAGGACCGGGCTGGGGAGCTTGGCCGGGGCCAGGGGGAGCCGCTCAAGTGGAGCTGGACTGGGCCACGCGCGCCGTCCCCCCCACCCCCCCGCTTACCTGCCTGCTCCTTGTTTTAGGCTTCCCGCGAACATCTGATTCGTGGGAAGCAGGGGAGGGGGAGGAGAAGGAGGGCGGAGCATTCAGGGGAGAGGGGGAGATGAGCTAGGGCCGGGTGGACAGCTGCCCGAGCCTTTGTTAATTTTAAAAACTGGTTGTCCTGGAACAACCGGTTCTAAAAAGGCTTCTAAATTTAACAACCGGTTCGTGCGAACCGGTGCGAACCGGCTGGAGCTCACCACTGGTCTCAGATGATGACCCAGCACATGTTGTTCATTTTAGGAACATTTTCACTGAAGATTTGACAAAATGCAAAGAAGGTACCAATGTGAGATTTCTAAAGATAGCTACAGCACTCAACCAAGGTTTAAGAATCTGAAATGCCTTCCAAAATCTGAGAGGGACAAGGTGTAGAGCATGCTTTCGGAGTGTTGCTTTTTTAAGACTTCTGATACAGAAACTACAGAACCTGAACCACCAAAAAAGAACATCAACCTTCTGCTGGTGGCATCTGACTCAGATGATGAAAATGAACATGCATCAGTCTGCACGACTTTGGATGGTTATCAGCTAGAACCTATTATCAGCATGGACGCATGTCTTCTGGAATGGTGGTTGAAGCATGAAGGGACATATGAATCTTTAGTGCATCTGTCACGTAAATATCTTGCCACGCCAGCTACAACAGTGCCATGCAAACACCTGTTCTCACTTTCATGTGATATTGTAAATAAGAAACCGGCAGCATTAACGCCTGCAAATGTAAACAAACTTGTTTGTCTGAGCGGTTGCCTGAAGAAGTAGGACTGAATGGACTTGTAGGCCTTAAAGTTTTACATTGTTTTATTTTTGAATGCAGTTATTTTATGTACATTATTCTACATTTATAAGTGAAACTTTCATGATAAAGAGATTGCACTACAGTACTTGTATGAGGTGAATTGAAAAATACTATTACTTTAGTTTTTTACAGTGCAAATATTTGTAATAAAAATAAATATAAAGTGAGCACTATACACTTTTTGTGTTGCAATTGAAATCAATATATTTGAAAATGTAGAAAATATCCAAAACTATTTAAATAAATGGTATCTATTATTAACAGTGCGATTAATCCTGATTGTTTTAATCGCTTGACAGCCCTAGCCTCGTCACTATCAGCACCAAAAGGAATGGCACAAAAGGGGACATGCTTTATGATACTGTGCAGAACTCTGAGCAAAATGGAAGGGATGGAAGTGAGGGGCACGTACAGCTACTGGAGGAGAGAGGTATTGACGGACATGCTGCAGTACCTGTACAACAGACTAGCAGATTGAATGAACTGTTGACAAGGAAACACCAAGGACACCACCGCAATAGTTCTACCCCCCTTAACACATGGATAATACAAGTTACTGGCAAAGACTGTACTCTCACCCTTTCTCCAGCAACCAACCCCTTCCCCTTGCATCAGTGCCCTCTACTCCAGTGGACAAAAGTTCAGGGAACAAATAAATCTGTGATGAGCTCGCATTCAGTCTGTATGTTGCACTTTTTGTACATAGTTATAACGTGTAGTTAGTGAATGTGTAAATTGTTGCCACTTTGTGATATCTGGCATGTTGTGTTATTGATGATGTACAGATTGTGGACAGTTAATGAATAATATGAACCAAGTCAATGTAGAGATAGCTGCAGATAGCCCAAAACCGCACAGTGCAGGTACAAGCTGTCCAGAATTCATTTCAGAGAGTTCAATTGCCATTACTACTGGTTTAACTTGTGTCAGTATCTAAGCAGCTATAAATTAATATAAGTGGATTTGCACCAGGGGTTTGCACCAATTTAACTTAATTGTTTTTTAAACAGATTTAGCTAAACTGGTGTCAAAACTGCATTTAAATCAGCCCAAAGATGCCTCCAACAGTGGCCAATCTTTCTCGTTTCTGGATCTTACATAACGCTTTTCATCAGTAGACCTCAGAGCCCTTTACAAAGGAAGTCAGTGTCATCCCCATTTTGCAGATGGGGAAACTGAGGCAGAGAGATTAAGTGACTTGTCTGAGTCACACAATAGACCAGTATAAGAGCCAGGAACAGAACACTGGTCTTCTGAGTCCCAGTATAGTGCACTGTTAACTAGGTCAGACAGAGGAAAGGCAAATTAGACATTCCCTGTGGTTGCTGCCAAGCCATTAAACAACAGCTGCATTTAAAAAGGAGGTAGATACGTTGCCTGAGCCTCTTTGCCTCTTATGCTGGATAGTAATACATAGTCCAAGTTTGGGCAGCTGGGACAGTTAATTCAAACTAATCAGCTATAGATTTAAACATGCACATGAGTATTACATTTTTAACAATTATCTAAACTGTTTTGTTAAAATTATTTTTTTGCTAACCGAGGTTGCAGCTGGAATATTTCTGAATGGCTGTTTCCTACTCAGGAAAAAAAATCTGTATATTGTTGATGACAGTTGCATTGTGTGTGTTTTAGAAAAGAGCGTAAGAAAGATAACAGTCTCGCTTTGCTTTAAATGTGCTTTTCTGAGTCAGTTCTTGTCAGCCTGTATAGGAGAAGATTGGGGAAAGCTGGGAAGCAGACAACAGTCAATGCCACCAAAGCCAGATCTGCTAGAGGCAAAAGAACTTGGGGTGGATAGGTGGGAAGTGCAGTTTTAGGATAAAAGTACATCTAATCAATTTCAGCTTTATTTCTCACTACCCCTTTCAGCATTTAAGAAGAGAAAAAGTGGATGAGTTTTAACATCTTTTATTGGACCAACTTGTGTGGAAGGAGACAAGCTTTTGAGGTCCACAGAGCTCTTCTTCAAGTCCAGTGCCCTGTGGAGCTTGAAAGCTTGTCTCTTGCACCAACAGAAGCTGGGCCAATAATAGCTACTACCCCTAATCTCTCTCATAGCCTGGGACCAACGTGACCACAATAATGCCACAGAGTTTTTAAAAGTAATACTTAGCACTTTTACAGTGCTTTTCATCTATAGATTTCAGAGCATTTCCTATAAATATTATATCCATTTTATAGATAAGGAACTGGAAGTCTGACTTGCCATAAAGGCACTATGGTAAGTTAATGGCAAGGTTGAGCCTAGAACCAAGGTTTCCTGACTCCAAGCGTGGTGCCTCTCCAGCAGACCATGCTACCTTTCTAAGTTTCCTGCAAGATTAGTATAAAATCCCATTGATCACAAAAACCTAATTTAAAAATGTTGACTAGATTTCAAAGGAAGTTGAGAAATAATTGTAAAACCTTAGGGACAATTAATAGGGCATGTTAGCCCCAAATTGATGTTCTTCACTTATGGGGTTAAAAGTGTGCCACAGCTGTTAATCATAGATTGCATGGTTTTTTCCTTTAAAAAAATGTTTTAGGGTATTTACATGTTAAGACTGAAGACTAGACTGATGGAAATGTAATGGCTTTTCAAGCTATTAGTCCACCAGGGCAGTACAACCATGCAATGGGAAACAGGCGCCAACAAGGCACTCCAGACAACTTAACTACCAGGGACCAACAAAAATGATTATTTTTATTAAATATGTATGTAAAATTGATAATACAGCTGCATTAAAGGGTCTTTCCTATTGATCCAGATAGTCAAGAAGGAAAGCTAAAATAGGCAAAAGATCATGAAGCACCTACAAAGCATTAAAGGAAAAGGAAAAAATAGATATTGGTTTAGCAAAGGCAAGTTTGATTAATGGAAAATGTGTTCACAACTTCATAATTTTACCTTGAGTTTTATGATTTGATATTTTCATCATGGTTTCATAAAAGTATATTTAAGGTTATATATGATGGGCCCCATTACCACAGTAGCTGAGCACCTCACAATCTTGTAGCCTATTTATCTTCATAACACCTCTGTGAATTGGGAAGTATTATCCACATTTTACAGATGGCGAACAGACTCCAAGGGACTTATTCAAGGTCACACAGGCAGAGTAAGGAATTGAATCAAGGGGTATGTCTACACTTACCATATTAGTTTGATTTAACTTAATTCGAATTTGTGGAATCGACCTTACCTTAGTGTCCACACTAAGGACACTAATTCGACTTTGAGTCCACACTAACGGGGCAAGCGTCGACATTGGAAGCGGTGCACTGTGGGAAGCTATCCCACAGTTCCCGCAGTCCCCGCTGCCCATTTGAATTCTGGGATTTCCCCACAATGCATGCTGGCGGGAAAAATGTGTCGAGGGTGGTCTTGGGTAACTGTCATCATTCAACGTGCTTTCGGACGTCTCAAGGGGAGATGGAGGAGCTTACTGACTCGCTCGGATCTCAGCGAAACCAATATCCCCATTGTTATTGCAGCTTGCTGTGTGCTCCACAATCTCTGTGAGAGCAAGGGGGAGACCTTTATGGCGGGATGGGAGGTTAGGCAAATCGCCTGGCTGCTGATTACGCTCAGCCAGACACCCATGCGATTAGAAGAGCACAGCAGGAAGCGCTGTGCATCCGGGAGGCTTTGAAAGCTAGGTTCCTCAGGGAGCAGGGTAACCTATGACTGTCCAGTTGCTTTACAGAGAAGCAGAACCTGCCCCTGCTTCAGTTACTGTTGACTTTCTTCTGCGGTTACATACCCCGTTCACCATGTTTCCCCCCTTCCAACACACATTTAAAAATAAAGTTAATGGAACATTGTTAATTAACAATGTTTTCTTTATTAATTAATTCACGTTAAAGGGTTGAAACAGGGACGCAGACTGTGGTGGGTAGGGTGTGCAGTGATGTTAACACCACTTCTACACTCGAGGAATGATAGGCTCCTGCTCCTAGAGCGGTCTGCAGTGCTGGACTGGTTGTTTCAACGGAGCCTGCCATCCCTCCTTTTCGGGACTCTGTGTGCGGGGGGCTACGTGACCTTGTGGCGGGGGAGGACAGTTACAGATTCCCCTGCTGCGTGGCTCCGTGGTCCGGGACAAGGACCGCTGCATAAGTTCTGTAACCGCCCTCCCATGCCACAAAGTCACGTACCCCCCACCCACACAGAACATGGAAAACACCTCCCAGACTGACCAGGGTGCCTACAGACTGCACTGTGTGTGTGACCTGCTGTTGATCCTGCCCCCGTGTCTGTACCCTGGTAAAGGTGACTGTCCTATGCAATTAACAACCCCTTTTCTCCCCCCCCGACAGTCTTCTGTAGAAAAACTTGACGGAAACAGTAATTAACAGCAAACTACGTTTAATAATCAACTACACAGTTAGGGGATGAAACTGGGATTGGGGCTTCGGTGAGCCAGGAAGGGAAAGACTTCTCAACATTTAGGGAATGAGAGCCTTCTTGTATTTGTGCACTCTGCAGGGGTGCAGTGACAGTTTTCACAGCCCCTGTCGCCCCTCCTTCTTGTTACTTTGGGTGAGGGGGGTTTGGGACTTTGTGGCGGGGGAGGGCGGTTGCAGATACAGTGCAGGGGGGCTCTGTCCTCCTGCCTGCGGTCCTGCAGAACATCCACAAGGCGCCGGAGCGTGTCAAATTTTCCCTGGGCATTTCCTGTGTGGCTGGTCAGAACATCAAAGCTCGGACTGCTGTCCAGAGCGTCAACAGAGTGGTGCACTGTGGGATAGCTCCCGGAGCTACTAAGGTCGATTTCCATCCACACATAGACTAATTCGACATAGCCATGTCGAATTTAGCGCTACTCCCCTCGCTGGGGAGGAGTACAGAATTCGAACTAAAGAGCCCTCTAGGTCGAACTAATTAGCTCCCTGGTGTGGACGGGTGCACGGTTAAGTCGAATTAACGCTGCTAAATTCGACAAACTCCTAGTGTAGACCAGGCCAAGGTCTCCCAAATCCAAGACTAGCACCCTAACGACTGGACAATACTTCCTCCATATACATGAACTTACAGTGCTAATTCTCTTTAGACTTGGAACTGGTACTGTAGCTGTTTTTCCTGTATTAAAGTTCCACTGCTATCAGTATTTGTGTTACAACTGAAAACTACAAAGCCACTTGGAATTTAACTTTTATGAGAAATCAATTCACGAGAACCTCAAAATGGTGACTTAATGGCCAGTTTACTGAAGGTAAAACCTATGGGCAAAATTCTGACATGAGTCACAAAGTACGGCTCCAATTATCTTAGCTGAGGAAAGTGCACGTGATGGATTGTATTTTCTAAATAGACAACCTACCTTAAATTCTATAACTAAGGGACAATCTTCACTCTGTGATATGTTTTGCTTTCCACAACAAACTCTGCACAACTTTTCATGAGTGATGTACCCGAGTATTCGGATTCTAATATCTAAACTGTATTGTTAAAATTATATTCACCTACATTTGTGTTATTGCTGATCATGCACTATATGTATCTTATGACTTTTAAAACAAACTTTGTATTTGTGGATAATCTAAGACACTATTTTATTAACCTGTGTATTATATAAGTTTTTTAACATTAGCTTTAATAAAATGTTTAATTCTGGTTTTGCATAGCAAAGCTAAACAGCTTTTCCAACCTGCAGGAAAGAATTCTGTTCTTTTAGTATGCCCTGAGGAAAAAATAGGTATTAAATGTCAGTTTTGTTAAGGATTATTCAGTAGTTTACTTATGTATATGGCTTTGTATCAAAAGATATGCTATTGTTGACCCTTTTTGGTCCTAGTGGGTAACCAAAGTTCAGGGCTTTGTGGGTTTTCAGTTGGAAACAGAAATTGGTGGTAGCCAGGTATTTATTTAACACAATCTTGTTTATTTACAAGGAATGTACAAAGTCCTGTATGTCTGTATGCAGAAGGACCCAATAACAAAAAGGAGCAGTTTTTTAGCTTACCAGCCCCCAAACCACATTAGCCAACACCAGACCCAAAAGCTTTCTCTGAGGGTCACTGTGCTCACAGGCTACTGGTTAGCTTTCTTGCTCCCCCCGTTGCAACCTTGGATGGCATTATGTGATAGAGAAAGTTATAAGAAGGGAACTTGATCCCTTGCTCCTAGTTACCCCTGTGTGATTTGTTTCTACCCCAAAATGCATTGTGAAAATTTCCCAATAATGTGCCAGGTAGTGGTGAGTGGCACAGGGATATCTACCTGTGCATTGACACAAGCACTCACGGCGGGTACTCATAATGCCAACAAAGTAGCCACGTGTGCGCATGCACAAATGATGTACTAACTATGGCAGCTTTATGCCAATGTAAATTGCATTACCAATATTTATAGTGTAGACATAACTACAGCCTCTTTTCTGGGCATAGGTTCTGCAACACAATCAGAGCTGGGCCACCTAAATTGGTGGCTAATAATCCCCCTTTCTGTCCCGCTTCCCAGTCATTGAGTTATAATGTTGAACTGAGCCAAATTAGCCTCCCAGAGAGTTTTCCCCTCAAAGATAGTGGGTCTTTTGCATCATTTGAGCTGAGAGAACCTGATCTCTCCCCTCAGGGCATGTGTGAGTTACAAATGGGGTAGAAAACCATTGTAAATGTCTGGTCTTATCCAAGTTTTCTGGTTGGCTCAATTCCTCATTCAGGTAGTTGTCTTCCACTATGGTCAGTGAGTGACTCTGGTTTCCTTCTGTAGCTGAATTTTTAGCTCAAGTTCTTACTGCAGTTCATCTCAGTTAGCAAGTTCCAAACTGGACAAAGCCTTTTTGGTCTGCATTATTTTGTGGAAAAACTTCTGGCCTATGACAGTCAGATTATCGATCACTTTGTCAATCTGTTTCACCATTCCATCCTTGGTGTCTTGCAGCTGGGTTTCTCAATCTGTCCGGGCACTCTGTAGCTGCTGCTCCAACAGGGATCTCATCTCAGCCTGAAAGCCATCTCTGGGCCCTTTCTGGGAAACCTCCAGGTCTTGTTTTAATTCCATTGGCAATCTCCAGTTCCTGATTTAGGCCTTGTTTTAAATCCTGCTGGCCTTTTCTGATTTCCACAAGCACCTTCATTTATTTGGTCCATCTTGGTTCAAAAGGATACCAGCTCACAATTTCTCTCCTTGAAAAATGAATCCCACTCCTGACAACAGGGAAGCCCCTTTTGAACTGAGCAACTAGTCAAAGTTCAGGACCTTGGGGATACAGAAATTAGGGGTAGTCACATTTCTTTGCTGTATTCTTATTTACAAAACCCGCATCTCTGAGTGCAGAAGGAACCAAGAACAAAAAGGAGCAGTTTCATAGCTTACCCGCCCCCCCAACCTCTACAGCCAACCCAGACCCAAAAGCTCTCTGGCTTTTTCCAGGGTCACACTTTGCTCACAGACTACTGTGTGTCTCTTGCTTTTTTCCCTCTTGCAGTCTTGTCTGTTCCTGGTTTTTTCCTGTGTTCTCTCACACCCACACGGTCATAATACCCAGTCAATCCATCAACCCCCTTGGTAGTATTTTCTGGGCAGATTCTTAGGCATGGCCCCTTAACTGTCTCTTACAACTATCTTAAATGTAGGCTTTGTTTATGCATCAACTTGGAGGTTTAAACTCAGCCCATAACATGGTTTCATCCAGCTCATAAAGCTATGTCTTGTCTTTTAAAAAATGTAATTAGATTAAGTCCACTATTAAGATTAACTCATAAGAAGATTCTACTGCACACACTAGGTTTCCCTAACTTTATATTGAATCTGCATATTTATCAAGAAAAAAATGTTTACAACCCCAGTTCACTGAGGCTTAGCATGTGAGAAGTCCTACTGAAGCCGAAGTTACACATATGCTTAATTCTAAAGGTCTAAATTTGGCACTTGCAGGCCATTTAAGATGATTTAATTTTGTCCCTCTCCCTACAACTTACAAAAACAACAGTAATTTAGAATACCATACAAGGAAACTAAGAATACAAGCTGAGTTTCTTTTTAAACTTTATTCAGTTAGGCAGTAAAGAACCCATCTCCACACAAGCGTTTCATTTCTGGATAGCAGAGGTATAATACATGAGCCACAGGTGAGTGCATTAACCCTTCCCTCCCCCCGCTTCCAAGAAATAAAACAGCATGTATAATACAGTCTTATTACTATGGTGCTCCAATACAGATTGTTTGTAAGGTTATTTGAAAGTGGAGAAAAAGTAAAATGGACTAGCAGTGAGAGTGTCTTGTTAGGCATATGAATTTTCTTTGCTTTCAACATTCAAACACTATTTCTTGCAATACATGTCATGGCAGAGGGTTTCGAAAGCATTGATATTGGAATGCATTTGTCATGAGTATCAATAAACATATAGCCTGTGACTTCCCTACACCTAGTCAGGCAATCAGAATGCAAAAAAGGCCATAGTTTTGTTGGAATATCTAACACTAAGGTGTATGTCCATGAAAGACTGGCAAAAGGAGAGTGAACGCAGATCTGCCTAGGACCTACTGAGAAGGCAGAAGAGGTAACGCATGGTAAATATGTAAAATAATGTATGTTCTTCTGTTACTTATGCCTGTTGTTAATTTGTGTTATTTGATAATCACTACTCTAGCTACAGGCCAAGCTCTCCACTCACATAAGCAAGTGCAACTCTATTAACATAAATGAAAATTGTGTCAGCTCATGCAAGTGGTGAACTTGGCCCAAGATATTTAATTATGATTAAGTTTTGATTTAAAAAAAAAAAAACATTTTGGGTAGCTCAGTATTTAAAGTGTGTTTTTACTCTGAAAGGTGGCTAAAATGGCACACGTTCTAAGTGGCTAAAATGGAATTCCAAGTTTATCATCTTTCAATGGCTTTTATACCAAATTTGCTGAGTTTACAAATAGAGAAATGATTTTTACACCAGTCCTGTAAATTCATCTGGGATCAAAGAGTCCAGCAATGTGCCTTCTGTCTTGGACATCACCACTAGTAATAGATTCTGTAATTGGAACAGAATTGTGCTAAGTGCATGAGCCACAAAAAGAACCAGCTCATCTCTTCCATAGTATGGCACAGTCCATATAGTCTAAAGAATAAAACAGTGGAAAAATATTTTAGTCAATAGGCAGATATGGCACAGTACGAACTGAAAGTAGATCTGTTAAGTAGATGCCATTTTTATAGAAACTTTTCTGACCATAACCACACGGAGTGCAGAGCCGAATTTAAGAAAATCTTGATGGTAAGAAATTAATTATCAATGCATTATTGAACAACTATCTACTGAAGTCATATGGCAAAGCAAAAATTACTTTGCACAAATCTTTTCAAATGAGTTGAACAAAAATTGGATAGTTCGTCATTTTAATATTAGATGTATAGGTCCTGAAAACCCCAGTAAACTGAAGCACAATAATTTACAAGTGTAAACTGAAGCATTAAGAACGTGAATTAAAAAGCATATCACTCTACCTCCACCAGAATATCACTTTATTGTTTGTTTATCTGTCATCAACAATGTAAAACTCTACTAGATACTCTATCCTGGTTTTAAAAAAGGTAAAGATTACATTGGATTAGCTACATTTTACCAAAGAAACTACAGCAATCACAGTAGAATGAGATTTGAGGGACAATTCTGAATTACAAAAAAAGTTTACACTGCAAGCAGAGGGAAGTGCACATTAAATCAAATGCCTGCTAGATTCATTACTTTTAAATGCACAGTGACAATCTTGAGAAACTGTACATGATAAAAATCACAGAAATGATTTTAAAGTAACCAAAATTACATTTTGCATTTGATCAGCCAACTCAGAAATAATCAATGAATGTTCAATATTTTCAGTGCTTTTGGAAATTTTCCTGTTTACCAAACAAAAAATTATGTTGTTAATTTGACTAAACTGTGAAATACAAGGATTGAAATAAAAAGTATATTGGAAGTACACCTAAACTACAAGAATAAGCCAAGGGGATGGGACGGGGGGGTGGGGGGGAGGGGGAAGACACAAAGGCTTTTTCTTCTATCTCAGAAGTTCTTCCAATGTAGTGTGTATCTGATACAGCTCTTTGCTTTCAGTCCATTTCTGAAGTTCATATCTTGTAGCCTTTTTACTAACTGGTCAACTCAACCAGCACTGTTTCCAACCAACAAGAGTAACAAGAATCTAAATGCATCAAATCTCCCTTTGCTGTGATTTCTTCACGGCCCCATTTTCCTGTTTTTCTTTGAACAGGGTTTGATGTTTCCTGAATTGTTCACAGGGTCAGGTGGAATTGAGTTCCAATCACTCTGCGGTTTGTAGCATTCCGATTTCTTTTCTGCAGCTAACCCCCTGACACGTTTGCAGTTCTTCTGTAGCAGAAAGACAACCGTGTTGTTCAGGCGGTGAGCTTTCACCCTTGACCCTGGGGGGTTGCAGACCATTGTGTTTAGCATATCCCTGAGTGCAGCTATCCTGCAGGATTCACTTCCCAGTGCACCGAGATTTCCTAGGTTTCCTCAGATTAAGCCCCAGTATGCATCACCACCGACTGTGGTGCAGCTATGGATGCCTGAGGCCGAGTTGATTCTGGTGGATGTCTGACCTTGCTGAACCAGACTGATCTGCTTTCTTCCTATTCATACCCAGGCTGTCCAACCTTCATACAGCTGAGCCAAGTTATCTAGATTAGTTGCTTCCTTAATCACAAAGTCAACCTATTAAAGAGACAAATAAATAAAAGCTATTAAAACTAGCGCAACTGAATGCATTTTCAAATCATAGTTAACTGATAAAGTACTTGCTGACTAGGACTTAACATTTAGAAACTTTTGTAGTGAATTTAAGTAAATGTTAAATGTTCAATTCATTTATTCATACAAATCTACATAAGAACAGCCATACAGGGTCAGACCAACGCTCCATCTAGCCCAGTATCTTGTCTTCCGACAGCAGCCAATGCCAGATGCTTCGGAAGGAATGAACAGAACAGGCAATCATTGAATGATCCATCCTCTGTCGTTCACTCCCAGGTTACGGCAGTCAGAGACTAAGGACACCCAGAGCATGGTGTTGCATCCCTGATCACTTTGGCTAATAGTCATTGATGGACCGATCCTCCATGAACTTATCTAATTCTGTTTTGAACCCTGCTATAGTTTTGGCCTTCACAACATCCCCTGGAAACAAGTTCCTCAGATTGACTGTGTTGTGTGAAAGTCCTTCCTTTTGTTTGCTTTAAACCTGCTGCCTATTAAACAGAGTTTCAGAAAAGGAAAGACCAAGTATCCTCTTTAAAGCCTAGTGCTGCAAACATTTAAGAACATGCTCAGCTTTTCATATATACATAAATTATATAGCCAGAAATGATCATTACAATCATCTAGCACCTCCTGCATAGCAGGCCATAGGACTTCCTTGAATTCCTGTTTGAATTAGATAAGTAATGCCATTGAAGTCAATGAAACCTGTGTGTGTAAAAATAAGCATTTTTTTGTAATGCTGAAATTCACAGGGAAATTATGCCCTTTATGTTACTTATTAAAGACAGGGAGTTGCAAAGGTATGCACAAAAGGCAACCATTCTGACGCATGAAAAAAAGAACACACTTAATTGTGTTGGCTCTGAAGAGCTAACAAGAATGAGAACTTTGGGTCACTAAAGTAAATATATATATGACATAGTTTTTACTGAACTTCCTGCTGCCTAAATAGAATATTACAGATGCACTTTACACTAGAGCCTCCCTAATCTGCAGTGACACTCTCTGCATATATAGCCTAAACTTGCACTGGGTGCTTTTGCTCCCACACTGTATTGTGAAGACACGTCTAATTTGTTGTTCACTATCACATGCCCCTCTTCCTGCTCTCCCAAACTAGATCTAGTGTAGCAATACTGCTTCCCATTCTATCCCTCCCACTGGCCCTCTTTTCCATAAAACAACCAGGACAGAGCACAATATTCCAATGTGGATTAACCAATTCTGAGACCACTCACTGTAGGTTTCAGTTTTGCAATCAAGCTTTAACGAATGATAAATAAGTAAATTGATAATTTATTGCAAGTATTGTTAACAAGGGCTGTTACTTAAACTTTTACCAAATTCAACTCACCTGTTCAGCAACAGACATTCTCCTGTTGGGATCCACATCTCGGCCCTCTAACTTGGCTTTGACTCGCTTCCACACACTAACTGCATATGAATTCCTTTCTTGCACAGCTAAAAATGCAAATTCAAACAAACAATCAGCTACATTTAACAGTACATATTGAAGCACATTAACACATTTTACAACCCTTTTTACTCCACTATTTACCCTTTCCTGTTTTAGGGTCCCTGACGGCCTTTTTAGGACTACAGGCGACACTTTTGCCAGTTCCTGGAACTGTGCTTGGAGGCGTATCTGCTGACGTAGCAAGATTTTTCTGAATTGGCTTTCTTGCATTCTGCGACATGACCTCTGGCTGGGTCTTCTGTCCTGTATTGCTACGCACTGCTGTAAAGATAATATTTAATCATTTGAGCAACAGAATGGAGAAAAGTATTACTAAAACTGATTTGTTTTTACACTCACATTTAAATGTAAAAATGAACATTCTAAATAAGAGGAAACATATATAAACAGGTCATTAACTTCCTAGTTCTCTAAAACAAGTTTCTGGGAGATGATTAGCAGCCAAGGTATTCCCATTAGTAACTAGCATATCAATGAATAAGCAAATTCAACTCCATGGTCCTGGGATTTGGATTCCTGACACTAAACAGATTTTTTTTTTTTTTAGTTTGTACACTGGCCTTCTCATCCCATCCACAAATCCTGTCCAACTACTGAACAGCAGAATTAGCCTCGGCATATTGCTCTCTTCTGCCCCTTAAACTTTCTTCATCTCCTCTCTCCAGCTATTATGACCTCTCTCTCCTCCCCTTCTTTCTTCTGCACCAAGCCTGCAGCTACCTGTCTCTCACGGCAGCTTCACTGTTACTAGCTAAGTTACTAGCTAAGTTACTGGCCTTTTGGTTTTCCATCCACCTTTTCTCCATATGCTCCTCTACCCCACAGGCCTGAGGAGAACGTGGCACTCCAGAAACTTTTTTAACCGGGCCATTTGTTAGACAGCCTGGTCTGAGTGCTTGAGGTCACCTCCATATGCCTACAGGACACACACCTTCTGTGCATGTACATTACTATTGAACTGTGTGCGCAGAATGGACTGAAGGAAGCTATATGGTTTACAAGGCAAATCAATATTAATTTTCAAAAAACACATCCTTTAGTATAGAATTTGTCATGCTTATTTTCAGCCCCGACAAAAATTTGGAAAGTCTGAATGAAAACTCCATCAGCTATTTAAAAAGTGTCCTTTCAGACTAACAGTTCAAACTAAGTTTGGATACAACTAATATTTTTAATTAAAACTTGGTATATACACACACACATAGTCTGTAAGAAATACCTGTTTCACAAAAAGTTTGATATTTTCTCTTTGAGAAACAGGTGTAGTAAGAGTGCCAAAACAGTACACTGTAGAGATTTAATCCTTTATTTTTCTATATATGCACAACACATATCTGAGAGCCACACACAGCATTTCAATACATATACAAATGCATGATCCTACCGCAGCTCTTTTCTCTTCTGCTCCCCAGACTTCCTCATTTCTGCTCCCATTTTACTTCCTCACCTCACAAAACTAAACCAGAATTTTTTTTTTGTTTTGTAAACCATGTATTTACACGAGGTTAAAAGATTCCACTGTTGCGAAGAACTTATGCAAGCTATTCCTATTATCAATAGGAGTTAGAATGTAAACTCACTCCAAGTACTGATTTTACAATAAACCCTTACATGGGAATTTGAGCTTATATGGACAGCAATAATGGTCTTTGGGTAACTGCATTTTTACAAAGTAAGTCTTGTTGACATTTATAAATTCAGATGTTTTAAAATTAATCTCGACCCATTCAAAACTAGATTGTGAGGCTATTTACCAAATATCGGGGTATCAAAGCAAAGCACCACTAACTCATTCTTTGTTCATAAGGTAGACGGAGGGTTCTGGACTATCAGGTCCTGGTGCATTTACAGTATATTTGATATGGAGCATGAAGCACAACAAGGAGTATAAAAAAAATTTAATAAATTTTCTGGGATTTGTGGTTTGAAGTGGAGGCTACTTTATGTGATATAAATTTTTCAATTTTACAGTATATTTTTATTTAAGAAAAGGGACACACTCACGAACTAACTCACTGGTTACATTTACAGTAAATTTTATAAAGCAATTTTTGTTTTTTTTGCTAAAAATGTTGTTGCTAAAAAATCCATCATGTTTGATTTGATACTTTCCCAAATGTTACCTGCAGCAAAGGTTGGCTGATATGTAGCAGTTGATGTTGGGCTTGAACATTCATTTGATGTATCCGTGACTAAGGGTGATGCAAAACTCACTAGATTATTGTAGACACTAGGAAACATAATAAAGTCCATAAACATTTATACATTCAGTTATAGTATGTTACTTGAAAATCCCAAATGAAAACCTGAGTAAAAATGAAGTGAAATTCTGCAAATAGATTGGAAAAGAACTAGAATGCTGTGTGTGTCTGGTTTTATTTACATAAGTAAACAGAAAAGAAAATTCTGTATAATCATACAGAAGATATAGCTTTACCTTTGACTCTGTGTTTTGAGTTCTTTCAGGGTGGGAGTTATTTCCTGCAGCATTTCAACATGCTCCTGATTGCGGACCTGACCCATAGCTTGAACTAATGTAAACAAAACTGTCTGAATATTGTCTTGCCATGATTTATATTCACCCAAGAACTGCCTAACACTATTCTCATAGGGAACATCTTCACCATCTGCAAGAGCGGCTTCTTCATCCTATAAACAAAGAAACTAGGCGTTAAGATTCATGTTTGCTTTGTTCTGTATCATAGAAAAGCTTAGCAGTTGCCCTGCTTCTACAGCCTTTGATGGGTTTTCCTATGAACACCACATACATAAGTGACTGTAATTTCAATAGAAGAAAAATTTTCTTCAGATTTATCTAACTTGAAAAGGAAATGTTGGACATGTGCAAAATTTTTAAAAGGTTTGTGTGCGCATGTGGATTAAAACAGAAACAGAGACATGCGTACAAGAAAGGCAAGCCTTAGGTCTACCAATATTTGATCAACCTGTATAACTCTGACCTGATACCTGCACAATGTTCCAGAACCCCTTTACTCAATATACCCTTGAGTAAAATTTCTTTGATCTCAAAGTGTTAATCAGTTCAGCCCTATGTACATAAGCAGGAATCACCATTATTAAATATTTAATTTTAGGGAATACCATGAGGTAGCCTAACATGAATACTCTGGTAATTTTTTTTTTCTTGAACACTAGGTAGGTCTTCTATAACAAAACAATGGAAGTTTTGGGCATTACCTTTGCCATGGCTTTCAGCAGATGTTTGACATCTCCAAGTTGTCTGTTATGACCAGTAAGCACAGTTTTAATACTATCAACCAGATTCTGAATTGTTTCACAAACTGTTTCTATCTGTTGTTCTTTCTCTGTTTGCACTGCCCTCTGCGTAGACATGTCCTGGGTTAGTTGTTTGTGAGCTGAGAGAAGCCATTCAGAGCTACCAATAGGATGTTCAAGATTGGTGCCCTGAAAAAAGAAAATTTTAAGCGCTATCTAGATACAATAATTTACTATACAAGTACTTCCATTTTATGTCTACTGCTAAACGGATTTAACCAAATACACTTTCCTTGCTAAAACAAGCACACAAAACTAATAAGTGAAAATAAAGTGGAGAAGCCATTCATAAGTTTTGTAATTATGTTGTATTTTACAATCCATCTCCCCCATCAACTTTACTCACCACTCTCTGAAGTAAACGTAGCTCCAGGTCAGAGACCGAACTGTTAAACTGTGATGCAAATGAACACATTTGTTGACAACGTTTGATAAGTTCAAATAATGCAGTATCAAGACTCAAGGCTTCTGCTGTTCTAGTGCGTAAACTTTCAAAATGAATTATGTTACTGCAGAGGAAAGTAACCTACAAAGCAGAAAAAGTGAAAACCACCCCAATTAAATTGCATATTACATCAAATAAAAACACAATGATGCTTCTAGGCTTTTATCTGCAAGTCTACTTCTAGAAAAGAGCACTCAAAGCAGGCAGTAGTAAAAACTGTGTCAATTCATGGGCAACAACATTATATACATTTTTCTAATTTAAAAGCAGTTGGGATAAGCTCTGGAATTCCCCAAAATAGCCAACTGCCTTTCCTGGCACCAGAGATTTTTCCAAACCCTACCTGCAGTAGGGCTGAACAAACTTTCCTAAATTCTCAAATAAACCAACACTAATCAGTGAAATAGCTTATACTACCTGACTTGCTCTTTGACTCTCTTTAAGGACAAGGTTTCTTCTTTCAGCAATAGTGGCATCAAAATCTTGTAGGACTGGGGCCAACGCAGGATTGGCACCTCCTGCCCATTTCAAACGCTGCTCAATGCTGGCTTCAAGTGCTGCTAGCTTCTCCTATATCGAGAAAATGATGCTGAATCAAAAAACTGCAAAAAACACAAAGCCTTTTTTTTTTTTTGGTTAAACCACTCTACCCATGGGACTACCCTTCCTATTGAAAGATAAGTGTCTCAGCCTTCAGGAGAAGTATGATTTCTATATCTGGGTATTTAGTCATGGAGCAAATTTTCTGCCATCCCAAGCAGAGAATGCTGTGTCTGCTGAGGCAGAGAGATGAAATAATGGAATCATACGCAAAAGGTGGGACAGAGAAAGGCAACTCAAACTAACAGGTCCAGGTAAAAGATGTTAGCTCACAATGGCTAACCAGAATCATGGTGAGCAAGAGGTGGACGCTTTTGGAATGTGTGGACTGCATTAGTACAATGAGAAAGAATTCACATTTATGCATGCTGCAAAAACACACCCCAGAAAAGAAAAATACCTGAACTGTTCCAATTGAAGCTTCGATCTGGCTGAGCGTATGAAGTTTCTTTTTCATGCTGGCTAAAATTGCAGAACGGGGTGGAGGAGTAATGGACATGGCTTGTGGGCGACTGATAAGGAGATCTTCATGCTGCCACTTTTTCAGAAAAATATTTGTATTGAAGTTTATATAATTTCTTTAAAAAATATTAAACTTTAAGACATTAATTCTAACATTATGGTTACACTTTGTATCAAGGGTATATTTATAAAGGATTAAACAATAAATGGCAAATATTTTACAGATATAAGCAGCAGGCATCATAGTTATAAACATCGGTAGAAGGTGATACAGATGGTTATAAGCCATGGATATAAATAATGTACTGCCCTGTTGGACTAAATTGATTAACCATTTATTATTAACCCTTCAGAAAATATGTAAATATGTACTATTAATCTAAAGGAAAACTGATTACACTTTATACTTGTTTTTTAAACAAACAGAATATCTATGAAACAGTTTAGCAATTAACATTTTAATTGTTATTGCTGATTATTTTTAAAAACAATTCATTTACATTTAAAATAAAAAACAATTTCCTGCTCCACTTTTCTAAAACATACAAAACATTTCAAAAGGAAGACTTATCACAATATTACACTCAACCAAATATCTCCATAGCAGAAATCATTAAGGGCTTGTCTTCACATGCAGTGGTGCAGCTGTGCCGTTTTAGCACTTTAGTGAAGATGCAACTACACTGACAGGAGAGCTTCTCAGGGGTGTTGATTTTTCACTGTGGGCATTGCACTAGTTCCTCCTTTCTCAGGGGGCTGGAATGGAATTTTTCCCTCATCATCAGATTGGACAAGTGGGTTTTTTCCTACATTCCACCCAGCTGGTTTGGGGTGGGGAGAGGCTTAGTTGGGCAAACAGGAAAAGGAATTAGACTATGATATTGCAACCCATTATGGGAACATGGGACGGATGTCCAGTGCAGGTACTCCATTGGGAAGAGATAGAGAGATCCAATAAAATGGATTAGTAAAGGATTTAAAGGAGATATCCTTTAATGGAGTGGGAAAGGGGGGTGAGGTTGGGGCCCCTTCGACTGGTAGGACAGGGAGCCAAATCCCCTCCCTTTATAGACCTCTCTTACCCCTATTCAGAGGGGGAAGTCCAGGCTGTGGGTTGGCTGAGGACCACAATGGGTAAGGGAGAGGGCTGACAGAAGCCCCTCTGGTACACACTGAAATGATTAAGGAATTACCTGCACCATATACTTGTGTCTGCTGGGTACTGCTAGACATTTAAGAATACATTTATAGCTTAATTAAACACATCCAGTGTCTCTGGTCCTTCTTCTGGCATAGCTGGACACTGGTTTATATATGTTTAGTTCCAAAACTTAAATTATAAATGGTCATGTTTGCACTCTTGAGAGCAGCTAGCTCCACAAGCTACCAGCATGCTACGCTATTCTTCCATATCTATGTATTAAATAAAATTTAAAAACTGAAAGCTAAATTAAGTCTACTAAAAATCCATCAATGTTCATTATACACTCCACAAGCAATATGTATTTTATGTGCCTGCATAACACAACTAAAGCATATTTTTAGATGAACAATTTTGGAAAGAGTTTACATATGGTTTACCTGGAACATGGCAATATGCAATTGCACCCTCTGAAGGCTAGTCTTGCAAGAAGAAATACTGGTTTCAAGTCTGCGCACTAAATCATGTTTCTTCCATGCTGTGTCATATGAACTGGCCAATACTGTTGCCCTGTTCATGACCAACTGTGAGAACTTGCCAATTTGGATATTGTGTTCTACAGCTTTCTTACACAAGTCATCCACAGAAACTTTGCTTTCTGCTCCAAAGTCCTTAGCCTCTACTTGAGCAATGATATCCACTCCCAGAGCACTGATGAAACTGCACAAAGTAAGCCCCAAGGCTTGATTTGGAAGGCCAATTAAAAGCTGTCTCACAAAATCTGCTGTAAATGCCTTTATAGGTTTGGCCATTTGGTCTTCACTAAAACAAGAATTTCTATAAAGGGTTTTCACATTGACAATTTGCACAGGTCCATTTACTGTGTTCTGATCTTCAAGGGAACTTGATCCTTTAAAAAAGAAACAGTATTTCATATAAACATCTTGTATATCTAGAAAAATTTCATTTGTTTTCTGTACAGACAGCAATGTTATTACATGACAGAATTTACATTTATTTGCTAGGCACTAGCATCTTAAAATATGTAAGTTACAGAAATACAGATTAGTTTCATTCTGTACTCATATCACAGGTAAAGTGGTAGAGAGCAGGGAGGTTTCCTATTGCTATGAAACAAAAATGGCTTCTTTTACATTAATGCATATTTACCTGACAAAGTTTTAGAAAATGTACCACAGAGTCTGAAAAATTCTTTAATTGTCTGTAGTCTCTTTAGAAAGAAAATCTCCTCTAGAACTTGTCGATTATCATCATCATCAAAGAAATTAACTTGAGTGCTCCGGGCTTCCCTGATTATATCAATCTTACGCCATGCGACAGGTACTTCCATCTTGTTTAGCTGAATGAAAGTAAGGAAAGAATTATTTTCTTGTTTTATAAATGCCTTATGCCTCAAGGATATTTTGAAAAATAAAGCCATACCTTTTCAATTAACAATCCAAATGCAGTTTCTACTTGGGCAAACATTCCATCAAATGCAACCAAAAGCATCTGGCCAGCTGACATTTTTGGAGTTTCATCAACAGAACCATTTCTTGGCTGAATTAATTCACCATACTGAGCATGAAGCATTCTAGGAAAAAAGATAAGGGGATTAAAATATTTTTGGTACCAAAAATACCTATGGCCACTGGTGATTCTATCTGACCAGAAAGTCTTGTGCAGAAAACTCATTCAAACCATGGCTGCTGCAGGAACTGCAAAAATTATGAATTCCTCACTCCAGTTCACAGCCTTCTCAGATTTTAGAGACTTGCTCTCCTGAAATCTCACCTCTCCATATTTTCCTAAGCTTTTCTTTTAAAATGTCTGGCTAAAAGAATGGTCTTGTATTGCCTATAAACTTTGGGAAATACCCCAAACGATCAAATGCATCTTAAGGTCTAATTTATGATGATTAAAATATAAAAGTTTTCATAATCTCACATTTATACTCATTTTACTATTAAAAACTAAGTATTATCCATTGTTAGGTGACATATGTAACAAATAATCAAGTTAAAGACAAACCAAGAATTAGATATGGTAGGTGAGAATATGGCAAAACATATTGACTTTGAACTAAAGGAAACACACACAAAACTATTTACCTTGCAACATCAATGTAATGAGTATGTGTTTCCTCTTCTAGCCCCATAGCTGCATTTCTTAAATAGGCTTGAAGAGATTCAACCAGCGTTTGCAAAGGGACTCCATCAGTTGTTTGTTCAATAAGATTGTCCAGTTCATGAAGCATACTTTCTAAAGTGTACTCTCCTTTCATTAAACACCTAAGAGCTTCTGGAAAAATGATCTGCCTGAAGTTTGAGTTCAATTCCTGTCAGAAGTATACAAGAATAAGAAAAAAAATAGCTTCTTCCCTTTTTAGGTGTCATATGCAATGCCTTATATATTTTATTATTATGCCATCTACAGTAAAAGGTTGTTTGAAGACAAGAGACTATTGGGTAGCAAAAGGATCAGAAACTTGCTTTAAATATTTTATCATATAAATTGAGAATAGGAAGCCCTGTAACTTCTAGTGTAGCTGTTTTAAACCTAACCCAATGGCATTTTACATAAACCAAAGGGTTTTAAAACAGTAGTGAAGGCAGTATCTTAGAGAAAGTGTCCTGTTGCCCACCTTGTCACCTTTTCATGACTTATGCAGATTACCTAGTCTCCCACTGATGAGTGAACCACCACCCTGTAGCAAATAACCATTTTTAATATGGAAAAATAATTGGAAAACATTTAAAGTAGACTTAGATTATCTGACTGCTGTTTAGCAACTAGAAATGAGGAGTTATAGCACCGCAAGGACTAACTGCAAGTGCTCTGCAGATGATTGGTGGTACAGAGACTTCATTTTGAGAACCGCTGTTTTCACTAAGCAGAATGTATCAGAGGGCTAAACCAGGTTGTGCAAGTTATCAGCCAGTGCCCACCATCTCCAAAACAAGACAAGATGCACCAAAAGAAAGGTTAGTTAGCTTAGTTTAGAAAGATTTTCAAGTCTCATCCAAGAACTCAAAAGGAAATATGGCCTTATTTGTGTGCAGTGCAATTAAGTTACATACATGTTTCTGAAACACAGGTTAATAATATAATATCACCTTTCTCCAGAAACTCTCAAAGCCCTTTATAAAGGTGGTAAAGAGTGCTTTTCAAAAGTGACTCAGGAGCACGAAAACCCTCAAAAATGTAACAGTCACACCTGTCAGTCAAATGGGTGGCTGGTGAAAACCAAGTAATTGGTCCATATGATTCAGAGTTACCCTTAAAGTCAAAAGTTTCTATGAGTAAGCACTCTTCTGTAGGTAAAATTAAGATCATTTCCCCCCTCCCACGTCTGGGAACTGAGGCCTGTAAAGTATTCCTTTAGCGTATTTTAAACAGCTTGGTTTTTTTGGGGGAGGGAAATAAATTGTAGCTAGAAATAAATAGAAATGAAAAATTTTAAACACCATTTGGAGACCTTTTTGGACTCCCAGTGATAGGGAATAATATGAAATAACAGCAAGTCATGGAGCTGTTATTTTGACTAATTTGTTACTATCTCCATCTTCTATATCTCATGGTTAATAAATAGTAACTTTTTTCAAAATTCTGGGTTGCATTAATAGTTTGTTTTAGTCATTTAAATATTAAGTAATTATAGTAAACGTAACAGGTTGAGAGTCAGGGAATAAATGGGATATTTAAGACCAATTCCTGACAAAAGACTTCTGGTAATAATGTAAAATAATTATAAATACTTTTTTAGGAGAATTTCTGGAACACAACATAAACTATATGGCTTCGCTGATGTATTTGGGAAAAAACAATGGCATAAAAGTACAGTTCACCTGAAGTGAGATGTAAACTCCATTAGCTAAGTGAACTGCTTCTGATGCTTCAATTGGGTTTGGAATGTCCAAGTCCTGTGGGACCAGGTGACATTGCTTCAATAACTGCACGAGGCAGGTAACATTCCCACTCATGCTACACAGCTCCTCCAAGAACCAGGCTCCATCCCTTGAAGTCAAATCAACCAGTTGCTCTCCAGCACTAGATGCGGCACCTTCCATCATTAGATTACGTCTAAATGAAGCAATATTTTTGTTACACAAGTAAAAGCACATGTGCTAATGCATATTAAGTTTACTTTGCTATCACTTAAATTGATAAACTAGCCATAAAAACATGGAATGGAACAGATCTTAAAAAAGGCAACATATTTTATAGTATATTCTAGGCAATATGGTAATTTAGATTTTTAATACTGATATTAAATTGATATTAATATGTTCATTTAATATGATTTTCTAATTAAAGTCAATAACTCAAGTGCAAAAAAAATTACCTTTTTTTGGCCAAAAAATGAATATAAAGTCATCTGTGATGACCTGGGAAAATGTCTGTTATATTTCTTATGAACACTGTGACTGTTTCCCTGTTGTGTGACTGTTTCCCAGCAATTGTGTATTGCTGGCTGCCTAAATGCATAGAGAGAAATCAAAGGAGGCTGTAAAAGGGTTGCTGAGGAGCCAGGTAAGAAAGGGAAAACAAGGACACAGATAAGACAGTCTCTTCGGTAGGCAGCTGCAATTAAGATAACAGTGGCTGGGCCATCAAGTGTGGTGGTGTGGGGAAGGACCACCTAGCTGGATCCATCCAGGCTAGGATGTTTTACTCTTCCAAAGTTAAACTGGGATCAAAGGAGAACCTGAAAGATCAGAAAATCCTGATCAGTTTAAAAGGTGCTTCTGGCAGAAAAGTGGGGGGAAGTGGTCAGAGAGGCTGGTCAGGATGTGACAGTGAAAAGGCTGACAGTGAGTGACATTCAGGGACTGGGGGGAAAAGCTGCAAGCAGGACAGACTCTTTCACCCAACTCAGAGATGGGGAATAAGCCAAACTCACCCGAGCCATGGAGAAAGAGGTTAAAAGCTTAGGTAAGGAAATATGCATGTAGGTTTCTTATTTTAAATCCACTTCTCTAAGCACTGGGTATCGTTGGGAAAATAAATCATGCTCTTTTTTAATCAGCTGTTTCTGCATCACTGCATCACACACATACAGTCACAGGCTCCCAAAAGGGAAACCTTGCAGTATCCAACCCCAGCTGGCTCTTCTGAATTAGTCACAGTTGGTAGCCAAGGGGCTGTAACCCAGAGACAGTGGTTGGATCATAAGACCCAACCACAAAAAGAAGTGGAGGCACAGGCCTGGAACTTGAAAGGGTACACTAAGGGGGCTGGAAAAGGTTCTCATAGGGGGCAGCCTATCCAGAGACCAGGAGATCAACTACCTATAGTATATTTTATAACAGACTGCTCACCTTGTAAGGGTGCAAAGAGCAGATATAATAACACTTGCTAGGCTCAATGACCCCTCCTCTCCATTTTCATGAAGGAAAACCTTAATGCAACGTTCAATTTCTTTCAACTGTTCCTCACAAACTGGCACAGTGACTGCTTCTTGTTTCAAACGTTCCACCTGTCTGATTAGTCTGCTGTTTATATCTGCTGCGTATCTTTGAAGAGTCATTTCTGTAGCAGTTATGAATTGACATACAGTTGGAGGTGGCTGAGGAGCATACTGCATTTCATACCTGTAAAATGACAGCAAAATGACAAGTTCTCCTTTCTGAAACTTTAACAAGCTGCATTCCATTCCCTAGGGAGAGTACTCCATATTTAAACACGAACTGAATCATCAAATATTTTAGGCCAAATTCTAGATGTGAACAAAGTGGAGGATGGCCACCCTACTTTGGCTCGTCTGTCAAATCATGGACTGATAACTCATTCAATGGCTCCTGACATGGAGTACAATAGTGCATGGACAACACCTGTGCAGATCATGTCTCTTGGTCAAAAAAATGATGTCAAAACATTCACAAGATTCCCCTTCCCCACCCCTTTCTGAAAATTTTAGTTCTTTCCAACCAGTTTTAGTCTGCTGATATACAAGGGCCTGGCCAAGTCATGATATCCATCCAAATTCCCCTGGCACACAAAAAAATCATGAGAGTTGATCTAAGCCAGGATACAAATGCAAATTAACACTGCTTTTGTTTTGAATACATCTCCTTTTATTGAGGTGGAGAGTTTAAGTTCACTTCCCCTTCATTAGCCAGAATGCGATCCTTTGTTTCCAGAACATTTCTAATACAGTAGATATATTTGCTAGATCAATATACTCAATGCTTATTTTAACTCAAAAGAAAACTTCCTTCTTTAGTGTCACCTTTCAACATTCTTTACGGAATAAGTTGGCAATAAATTTAGAACAGCACTGATGTAAGTCAATGGACATCCTACCTTTCTTGCCTTTTGATTATAATCCAGCATTAACACTAAAATCTATTCTCAGGATCAATTGGTGGACAACAAGCCAGAAGTCTCCTAATTTCAGAAGTACAATTAACATTAAAAACCATTAACCATGCTAAAATATCAGTTCACTGTGCTTTAGTGTTTTTCTACCGCCCATCGCTGCAGCATTTGATAACAATACCAAAGTCCCTATTGGACCTCATGGAGTCTCTGGCATTTTTTTTCATGACCAAAACTCTGCTTGGTGTGGTGTAGGGTTTTGTTTTGTTTTAAGCCATGAAGGTCACTTTCCTAGAGCTGTGCACAGCCATTAATCAGAAAATAAAGCAACAATATTTATAGTTGTTTTGTCACTATATGGATGAAGCTGTGAGACCACACTTTAAAAGATGTTCTCTATTTTCTTTTTAAAATGTCTGCAATAGCACCTTAAAAGGAAACATTCCTTGGAAAGACTATGGCATTTTAACATAAAACAAAACTTCAGTGTTTTACATTTCCTGCTTAAAAATGAAGGTATCTTGAAAGTAGCAAGGATTAAATTACTAGGGAAATCCATTGCGCTGTCAACTTACTTCCCATAGAGATCCTGACAACGTTCTATTGTCATGTTACAAATGAGTTCTTCCATCCACGTCTTCCACTGCTCAATTCGGTGTTTCTGAAATACAGCTTTGGGATACTGAAGAGCTACTGTTGCATAGTTATGCAACTGTTCAAGACAGCCACGTAAAACAGACCGCCTCTGTTGAAGAAGAGCACCAACCTCTCCCTCTAGCTGTTCACACTGACTGATCAAATGTGCCTGGCCAGCATTCTGCAGAAAGGCTGTTGCTGGTACATAACTTGGGGGACCTTCAAGAAAGAGATTAAATTTTAACTATTTTCCTGTAACTACTGGTGATCACATATGTAATATGACCATAATTTAAAATCACATATTTCTATGTATAAAACCAGAGTATTACGAACAGTTTTAAGTCATTTGTTAAGAAAACATTTGGTTTTAAATACTAGTTCAATTATTTTTTCATGGATAAAAATATCAAAAGAAGGATACAATACTATTTATTTCATACCAAGGTCCATTTGGGTGCTAATTTCTTGAAGAAGACTTGCAAGTTGTGTTGCTTCTAAATTATTAAAAGCAGCTTGGTAATGTGTTATCCACTGCTCAAATTCATTCAGCTTCACTTGGATTGCTTCCTGAACAGCTCTTTGCTGTGATTGCAGCTGGGTGTGTTCAGAATACCTGAGTTATAGAAGTCACAGAATCTATTAACCGCCCTATGAGAAATATTTAACTACACTGATCAAAGCCATATTAACTCAACTGATCTGAAAATCTATTTCATAATTTTCACAGATTACATATTAGAAAAAGTTTAAAACTAATATATTAAAACACTTCTGTAAATTGTATTTGCACTGTGAGAATAAGTTTCTCACTGCTGTCAATCCCTGGTCCGAAGTAACCGTTTAAAATTAACCAATGTGCATACAGCATCTCAGTCATAAAAAGCTGCAATGTGCTAACAGTGCAATATTAAACAAAGCTTTAAGATACTCAAATAAAAGCATTGTAGAAGCACTGCTATTTCTATACCTGTGCTGCAATGTATGAGATGGGTGATCCACTCCTTCTGCTCCTTCTAGAAATTCTATCTCTTCTAGTAATTTGCCTTGCAATTTTTCAATGTCCGTCAACTGTTCTTGCAAGCTTAGATACTCTTCTAAACTGCTGTCCAGCTTAGGAAGCACAACCAGCATTTCATCTCTGTTCTTAAACCAGTTTACCTATAAATCAAGATATAGAAATTAGAAAAATAGATGTGCTACTTATTCAAACGGATAGAGGAGGGAGTACTTCATTTCTGTGCTGCTGCTCAGCTGTAATCCATGGGTACAGATTTCCTCAACTCACAGGCATTAAGCTTTTAAGATTGATCAAAATATTGATCTATGTCTCTAGGCTTCAGATTTTAAGCCTGTGGCACAATGCAGGAAATTACTTTAGCACATACTTAACTTTCATATGCTTAAAAGTTAAGCGTGTTCTTAAGTGTCCTTTCTAAACAGTGACACTTTCCTAAATCTGGGCCTGAATTGCAAATACTATTTTCTAACATGCAAAAACTACTTTCAAATGTGAAGAATTTCTATTCATGACACTTTTAGCATTTTTAAGAAGTTTTATCTGATAGTATAATGTGACATTTTACTGTAGTGACTCTACTTCACCTTTATCTCAGCTACTCTTGAAGAAAAGAGGCTACGAGTGATGTCTCTTTCCATCTCTCTTTTGCTCTGTTTGTTTTCAGCCTGCTGGCCACCACCACCATACACAGCCCCAGCAAATCCTGCTTCCCCTCCTGCTGTCCAGTCCACAAGAGGATCATAAACAAAAGCCTCAAGCAACGTAAGCAAAGTCTCTCTCCCACGTCGCATAATATGTAGAACCTGTATTTTGTATATTTTAATAAGTTTAGTCAGGTTAAGCTACCCTCATAAAATAGCACAGTTTTTAAATACAATATAGACATTAATATTTGAATAGCTAAATAAAGCAATCCATAACTTTCCTGAAGGTGGATATACTGAAGTATATACAATTATAGCTGCAAGTTCAAATAGCGCTTTCTTGAGTTACAGCTGCACCAGAGTTTGCATTCTAACCTTTCTTCACAAGCTCCTAACTCTTTGAAAAGATTTACTTAGGGGCTGAATTTTTCTATATTTGTCTCTCCCTAAAGCTGATTTTTCTTTTCTTATTTGTGCGTAAAGGGTGAAGAGATGAAAAGACAGAGAGAAGAAAAGTAGTAGAGAAAGAAGAGGAAAGATAATGACAACTAAGCAAAATCCCTTCAGTCATTTGAGTTATGGTTGAGTAAAAAAATTCCCACTTCCCCTTTGTTTAACATATATATAAATAAATAAAAATCTCACCACTTTAAAAAAAAAAAACCCACAACAGTACACTAAAAAAAGCTGAAGTCTGAAATGTAAGTTTGACATATATATAGTCTTCCTGGAGGGCTATATCATCTGTTTGTTATGCAGGAATAAAGAAAAAGGCTCTTAGCAGCTGAAAGAAGTCTCTGAACATGCTTAGTAGTAAGTTAAGATTTCAGTGAAACTTAATGCCTTCTTTGTCACATCACCACAAGTTCTCCAGAAATGCCCCCTCAATTTACTATTAGAATACAAAAACTTTTCAGGTATTAAATTCTCTAACCGTCTTATATATCCCCATAAGACATAATAGCTTCATAGAGCTTAAGGCCAGAAGATATAATCAGATCATCTAGTCTGACCTCCTATATATCACAGGCCAGTACATTTCACACCATTACTCCAGTACTGTGCTCAAAAACCTGTGTTTGGCCAAAGCATATCTTCCAGAAAGGCATCCAAGTCTTGATTTGAAGACATCAAGAGATAGAGAATCCAACACTTCCCGTGGTAGTTTGTTCCAATAGTTAATCACACTCACGGTTAAAGATGTGCCTTATTTCTAATGTTAGCAGGTATGATGGGCTATGTGCTTCTTACATTGCATTTATCTCAAATTTTAACATAATATTCTAAACATAATACTTTATATTTCTGATCTGGAGAGCCTAATTTTTAGAAGTCAATTAAACCTGCCAAACAATGGACCATTGTGATCATGCCAATATCTGCAGCTAAATTTTATACACTTGCACGCTTTTTTATTTTTTTTTTAAAAGTGTTTCACAAAAATATAAAACGTCCCCAAAATAATACTCTTATTTCCTCCATATCAAACAACATTTAAAGAAAAAGAATAGAATAAGGGTTTGAAAAGGCAGTAAGGAGAAGGGAAGCATTTCCAAAAAACAAAGAACAGATGAGAGTTCCCCACATTTCTAGAAGTCACACAGCCTACCTGTTCACAAGAAAGCCTGAAAACCCCTTCTACTCCTGTTACTCCAAGTGCTGTTTCAATATTGTGTGTCATCCGGAACGGAACTTTTTCTGGTACTCTAAGGCTTTTTCCTTCAAGAGAAAGATTCAGATTTTTAATTATTAAGAAAAGGTTATATTTGAACTATGTATAAAACACAAAAAAAATATTTTTTTACCTTTTTCAAAACAAACATTGTAATCTATATGTACAACTTCTCCTGTAGTCATGTCGATAAGAACATTATCCAGATGTCTGTCTCCAAGACCAATTATATAGCCAACCATGGACATAACTGCAGTCGATCTCGCGTATGACTTTAAAGAAAATTTCAGAATCATGTTTTTGGTTTTAGGAATCTTAAAAAAAATCACTTAATTATTTTATTATTATATTCTTTTTAGGATAATTCACAGCAGTCAGTTGCAAGTTCTCCTTTACTGATTGTCTCAGGACATCTACCAACAGAGCACTCATTTCTTTAAGAACTTCAAGTAACAGGTTAATTAAGATTACATGTAATCAGGTTTTTCCACTTCTTTCTAGGACACCATTTTTCCTGCTTTTACTCCCAATCTCTTGCTCTTCCTTCTTCCAACTATCCATATTAAAGCACACACTTCTGTTAAGTGATGATTCAATAGTACTAGCTCACCTGTCCCTACAAGAGTGCCATTGCTATAAGCATCCCAAGCATCTGCTGCCCCTCCCCTAAGTCAAAAATATGGTGTTAAAAAGGAAAATAATATATGTTAGCTTACCTGTGTAACTCTCCACCACTCATCAGGTGTAGCACATGATGACCAAAGTTCTTTAGCTAGAAGATTTGGTGGAGTTGCTTCCATAAGCTCCTCTAGAACAGCCTTCATTACGTTCAAAGGCCAGTCACGACGAGATACATCTAGACTAAGCCCAACTGCCTTCAAAGCAGGTCCAATTTTACTGTAGTAAAGTTCACTGGGTCTAGGTACTATTCCAGGATTTTGAGGGGTCTGGTAAGAATCCTGAGCCTACAAGAAATTGCATTATAAAGCTCTCTTATTTATTCTAACTACAATACTGAGTTACAAAAGTTATCCTAAAGTCAGTTCAGACTAAAAAAAAAATATTTGGAATCTAAATCCTCCCTCTGGATAATAACTTGCAGCGCTTGGACTATTTCAAATTCAGGAGGTTTTTTTTTTTTTGTTTGTTTGTTTTTAAATTTATGACAGTGATTTTCAAAGCACTCAGCACTGTCCTACCTCAACTTCTACTGAAGTCAATGGGACTTTTACAACTGAATTCAGTAGCAGCAGGGTTAGGACAACATATAGCACTTTTTAAAATCCCATTCTAAAGCTACAGAAGCTAAAGTGACAAAAGAGCTAAGAATGGGAAAAGAAACTAAAATGGGATACAGATCTACTCAGCATGAACACATGTACAGATAAAAATCATAAAAAATATTTTAATATTTGCTTTAGGTTTTAAAGCAACTTGTGAAATATTCCACTTCTGAGAGGTGCTAATTAGTTTAAAATACAGCACTTACCTTTTGTGCTTGTAAAGCAGCTTCTCGCTGCTGCCACCGCTTGTAAAGGCCAAATAAAGGAGTGGCTCCATCCACCCATTGAATTAGGCCAGATCTCGTTCCCAGTGGTGTCACGGAATAGTGCCTAGCATGAAACCGTGGTGTCTCTTGACGATTAATGGTAGCAAACATGGTGTTCACGATTGATAAAAACTGCATGATTCTCTCATCTAGATGTAAATCTTCTAAACCTGTATTATAAAATTTAAGAAAGTATTCTGTTTAAAATTTAGCTTCTACAACAAACTATAAAAGCTTTTTCGCCTTAGTGTAGCATTTCTTAAGTGCACATTCCATTTTAGACTTAAAACAGCTACATATCTATCCAGGCCCAGAATGGGTTCCTAAGCAATGAGGTATTTGCTAATGGAACAGTCCTTGGGCTTGGGCTGCTGTTCTAACTCCATGGGAGAAGCATGCAAGTGGAGTGCCAGCTCTGCAGAGCACTTCCGTACCATTCACAGGAATGTGTGAAGCCTCAGGCTGAGGTGCTCTCTTTAACCTACTGCATGAGTTTTGTGAGAGAGTTCAGCTGATAAGGAAGATCAAAACAGGCTGCAGCTGGAACTCTGTTTTCTGATGCAACAGCCACAAGGACCCACAGGCCTCTTCTTCTGCAGCTTATGTGAGTCAAAGAATCTTACAGCATTTGTGGAAAGAAAAGCCGATGGATGATCGACATTATTACATATAGACACCTACAATGTCTCTCATCCACTGTTCAGGTATAGTTTTAAGGGCTGCCTGAAAGGTTTTTTGGCCAGGCTGACTATCACAATACACACTCAATGTTCACAATACATCTTTCCAACTTTAGAGGTGCTACTCTCTAATTAAAAGTGAGTGTAAGCCTGAATAATATACATATAAAACATGCATCTGCCCAATATTTTAGCAAATCCCCCCCCCACACACACACAATCCTGAGGACATTTCCAGGTCTTACCTTTGAAAAGGTATGGGTAGTTCTTCCCATCTGAACCCAGGAAAAGGAGTTTTTTGGGTTTGGTTTTAGTAGGCAGAATTGTGATAGTGCTCCCCACGCTTTGAATCGTGACTGTGTCTCTAGCGGACACTTCTCCAGGGAGTGCTATTTCAGTGTTCATCGTGGCAGCCAACCAAGGACTAATTTCTTCAAGGCGTAAGAGGTAACTAGCACGTTTTTGTGCTCTTTGTTGCAAACTTAGCATAACCTTTAAAAGAAATTGTTAAAAAGCTGAAGTTCAAGCTGATGTATAGGTAAACATTTACAAAAACAAATAGATTTTCCACTTTTGGGGGGAAGGAAGGAATTGCTTTCTTAAGCCATGTATTCTTCCATTTTATTGATGTACTAATCTATATTTATAATTATTGGTGACAAAACATATCAGAGGCAGTAACATTTTCACCATCTTTATTTAACAAAAGAAAAGGTTTTGGCTTAGAGATAACTGTATTTACAGTAAGGGAATGCTCTTAAAAGGGGTTAGTTCCTGTATTTATTAAGATTTGGTACTAGGTCTGTTTTGGGAACAGACAAAAAGGGCAGAACAGAGCACTAGAGAGTTACTTGCTACCAAGAAATCTGCACATTTCCTCACTTCTGTTTTGCAGAACAGGCTAACTTCAAGAAAACCAATTTACATATTAAATTGCATCCATCTACCAATCCCGTTCAATTACCAGTTGGCTCTGGCCATTTAACAGTTGGACAATGTCATTTACAACCTCTCTCTCTTTAGGTATGTCTACACTTAAAACGCTGCCATGATTCAGCATAGCTACACTCACGGGAGGGATTCTGTTGCCAGTATATGTAAATCCACCTCTCTGAGAGGCCGCAGATTGGAAGAATTCTTCCATTGACCTAGTGCTGTCTACGGGGAGATTGGGGGGGGGGGGGGGTGTTAGGCCGGTATAGCTATGTGCTTGCCTTCATGTACAGCGCTTTAGTGGCACTGCTGCAGTGCTTTAGTGAAGATACTACTATGCCGACCTGAGAGCTTCTTTCATCAGCGCCGTTAATCTACCTCCCCGAGAGATGGTAGCTATGTCAACAGAAGCTCTCCTGTTGACACAGCGCTGTCTACACATGGGGATAGTTATACTGACCTATGTTGCTCAGGTGTGTGGATTTTTCATACCCCTGAGCGACGTAGTTATATTGTAACAGGTCTGTAGTACAGAACTGGCCTACGTCTCTAAACTTTTCACACCCCTGAGATACATAGCTACACCAATGCAAGATTTTAGTATAGACCAGGTTTCAGTTCTCTTTTCCGCCCTGTAAGAGCATTTTTGTTGCTACAACCTTCTAAGGCATCAGCAATAAAACAGGATAGGATATGACCAAAAAGGAGTCACAAGACATATCCTAAGACTTAGCAGGTATGAAGTGAGAGATATGTAGGTGTCAGAGGGTAGTTAGCCCCCTGAAGGGGTCAGGGGCACAGCCTACCTCTCAGAAGCTCCACAAGGGGGAATGAGACAGCTCAGGTTCACCTAGGAGAAGTTAACTCATGGAGGCAGTTAATTTGACAGTTTAGCACCTGGACATGATAAAAGGTACCTCAGTTAGAGGGGGAACTCCTGAGGGAAAAGGCAGCTGCCAGAGAGGCAGGACTGCAGAGAGGATCCCAGGAAACTGGTGAGAAGCCATTGCTCCAAAAAGAGAGAAGCAGGACAAGGCACTGGGTAAGCCTATAGAGGAAGAAAGGTAGGAGGAAGCTCAGGGAGCAGCAAGGGACTGAGAAAGGTTGGTTCTGGGTGTTCCAAACAAGGGCCCTGAGCTGGAACTCAGTGGCATAAGGGGGATAGAGTGAGGTGGTGTAGCTCCCCATCCTGCCACAAGGGACAGCTAACAGATAAAGGCCCCATATTACAGTAGGTGACCAAGATGTTCTGCCAGGTCCAGAGCTGCCAGCATTGAAGGACTGTCTCTACACAGTGCTGGGGCTGAGACGTTTAATGAAACCATCTAAAACAACTCCAGGATGGCAGTTCATGGAACTTGTTGAAGCTCCAAACGCAGGCTTCAACCAGTAGAAAAATATCAGCCAAATGCACTGGTGGAGGGATTATAAAAGTCTCATTATTTCATAACCCCAAAAAGTCTCACCAAAGAAACCTTCAGAAGAGAGCTGTATGTCCTATCTTGATCTAGCATCCCAATTCTTCCAGTACTGAGATGGCGAAGCCAGTACCTGGAGGAACTAGGAGAGACTGCAAGAATTGTGAGATTTTTGAGAAAGGCTGTCAGGTGGTAGAAAGCATGTCATGTGAAAAACTGGAGAAGTTGAGAACTGCTGTTAAAACTGATTGGAGCACTGCTGGACTTCCAAGAGAGGGAATGTGTTTGGTAGCAAAGTCTGAGCTGACTAGGCTCATGGGGAGGGAGATGGGGAGAAGTTTGAAGAGAGCATGGGAAAAAAAACAGGAAAGGAATAGCTGCTTGCTCCTATCATTTTCCAGGATCCTACAGACTAGAAGGTAAGAGGTTAAAAAAGGAAAGTACTACCAATGGCTGGAAGGTTAGTACTGGAGAGGGTAAAGATATAAGCTGTATTTGTGGCAGAGGCAAAATACTAGGATTTGATCACAGAGCTCCTATAAGGCCTGGAGAGGGCATAAAAAAAAAGTGCATATGGAACATTACCCAAATTTCAAAGGATGAAGCCAACCTATAGTCAGATGATACCGGAGGACAGATGCTTATTGATGCAGTGGTAGCTCTCACATTGCTTCAGTCTGCAGTCTACTTAATCCATGAGAGGATATTTCCTTTGTCCTAACGCACCTGGTTCCTAAGCATGTCATTCTGCAAACTATAATTTGAGCACCACTGCCCTAATTTGGCCCTATTGTGATTTTAAACAAGTTCCCAATGTTAGCTTCCCCTCTTGAGACAAAAATATTTGCCTTGCAATGAAGACACAAAAATCTGTTCTTATTAATTTTCCCAGATTCAACCAGCTATGATCTAGTCCTAAAATAATGTGACATTCAAACTCATGAAACAGAGGAAGAAACTTTGACTGGTACATTAGTCATTTCACTAACAAGTACGAAATCAGTTTAATCATATGTAGCAGAAGAAGTTATCAGATTGTATATATAACTTTCTTTATAGCAAGTTGAAGATACATTACCTCTTTAAACGGGATCCAGCTGCTTCCAGGTTTAGCAGGATTAGAAGGGTTCTTAAGTTTTTCCAAAGCATTTTCAATTGCATCTCCATAGTTGTCCTGAAACCATTTTTCATGAGGAGTTTCTGCAGGAGCTGCAGTGATGCTTTGTACATGTTCCAAAGCAAATACAATGGGCTTCATTAGAGCTGTATGCTTTTCACGCATGATTGCTATCTTTTCCTCTCTAGGTAGGAAAGAGAGAAAAAATAATTCTATATCAGCTTTAAAAATGAAGTATTTTAAAATAAAAGGCATATTTATTATAGGATACATCATACTGATGGTTACCCAGTTAAATAGAAAGACTGAAATTAAGATACCAATCTTTCAGGATAAATATAAAATAGAAGAAAATACGTATTTTAACACCAGCAAGCAATATTTAAAAACCCACAAGTGAGCCAACCAGACGTTAATACCAGGAAGAAAAAAAAAAGCTACTTATGTATGCATAAAACACTTAACAGTATTTCTATATTATATCATAAACGTAGAAATAATTGTCAAAGAACAACCACCATTGTTGTTTTAAGCTCCTGTCTTCTTCATTAAAAAAACACTGCAAAACAAACCTGAATAGCAAAACAAACACTGCAAAACAAACCTTTTGTGATGCCTTTCAGAAGAGGAGGCAATACACACTGGGAACTTGTCAATGGTTGATGTTTCAGGACAGGAGACAGATCAGTAGTACCAGAAATACTTATGTCTAACATTTCAAAAATGGATACACTAGTGTTGGGTACAAAATTATACCAAATAAAATGTCTTAGAATTGAAAAGATGAATTACAGAAGTGTTAATAGTTAAATTTAAGTATATTTTGCCATCTTCAATCTTGCCAACCAGTGCCGAACTTAGAATCAAACAGATATATGATAAAGGTGATCTCACACATTAATAAGAGACAACAAACTAAAAGCAGTCAAGAGAGGGATGTCCAATCTTTGGTCCTCAGTTCTTTAAACCTTTAAACTTTGAGGGTGACTGTGTTAAGATGAAAATTTGTATTTGGTTACATATTGAAAATATGGTCCCCTCTGCTTTGGCTTCTAATTTTTTTAAATGGAAGCCTCTGAATCAGCCCCATCACTATGGGGAATAAAGGCACAACCTGTCAGTTCTCTCTCTCCAGTCACAGGAGCTGCTCTGGTGTGAGCATGGAGGGTTCTGAGCAGCTGCTGCTCCCTCCCTAGCTGCATACAGCACTGCATATGAGGAAGCAGTAATAGTTTTGGCTTCTTTATCGTCTGCTTCCATGCTAGACTGCAGTAAATTACAGGGAGAGCAAGACTGAAGCTCATCTGATTCTGCCTGAGGCTAGACAAGTGCTTCAAAAGGCATAATTTCGCTCCTCCACACAGCCATCCAGAAAAACCCAGGAATGGAAAAAAGAAATTGAAAATTGAAAATCGATTAAAGCTTCCTGTACAAGCCTAACATGAGCTGTTAGCTGTCCCTCCAGAGGTGAATAGCTGGAGGATAGTGTACAACAGCCACTCCCATCTCTACCCCTGACAAACCTCTACACAGGTGACATGAGCCTGTACTGGGGCTGTGAGAAAAGAAGAAGGAGCAGGATATGAATACCTTAGCTCTACGCCCACAGGTGACTGCTCCATACTGGGGGGATCCACAGCAAAGAACGTGTTGGTGTATTTTGCTCCCCTTGCACCTTTTGTGTGGTGCAAATGGAGTGCAAAGTATGAGCTGTGGCACCCTGACCTCCAATTTAGGAGGAAAAGCATGACTGGTCAATTTAATAATTCTAGCGTGCAATGACAACCTGTCTTTTCTCACCAATTTTTACTTAGGAGTTATTCATGAAAACCTACTTCCGTAGAGTGTTGTTGTTTTGAACCCTCTTGACTTCATCTTCCAGTTGCTGAATCCGTCTGAGGACATACATGTGCTGCTGCAACAGCACTCCCAACCAAAGTTCATCCCAAAGAACTGTAACTCGGCGCAGCTCTGCTACTAGCATCTGAACCTGTATAAAATAATTTAAAATGCCCTCATTTTTAAAGTTCAAGAATTTTATTTCTATTTCATCTATTTAATAGCAGCTTGAAAGTCTTGAAAGAATGACATCCTTACAGTACGATCAAAGTTACACTGAAAACTTTAACAATCCTCCACCCAAAAGAAACAGTTACTAACCTTTCTGTAACTGTTGTTCTTTGAAATATATTGCACATGTCCTTTCCAATGTAGGTGTGAGAGTGCCCAGAGCACATCTGCTGGAATTTTTTTTCCATCGGATCGGCTCCAGCACCCCCTGGTGCTACATGCTCATAGCACCAGTATAAAAGGTCCCCACTGCCCCCGCCCCCTTTCAGGTTCTTCTTACCGATCGCTTCAGGAGAGGGAACGGCGGGCAGGTCTTAGAATGGATATGTGCAACACATCTCGAAGAACAAGAGTTCTAGAAAGGTTTGCAAACATTTGTTCTTGGAGTGCTTACACATGTCCATTCCAATGTAGGTGACTCACAAGCAGTTGCACAGGAGGTGGGCTCAGAGTTCAAGGACATATTGACTGCAACACTGCGCGGCCGAAGTTGGCATAGTCTCTGGCTTGTTGGGTAATGGCACAGTGCGCTGAGAATGTGTGCACCGAGGATGAGGTTGCTGCCCTGCAGATATCTTAATGAGGGACTTGAGCTAGGAAAGCGACTGAAGAGGCCTGAGATCTTGTGGAGTGAGCAGTCAGGTTAGGTGGAGGAGGGACTCCCGCAAAGTCGTAACATGCCCGGATACATGAAGTAATCCAAGACAAAATCCTCTGGGCAGAGATGGGGAGCCCCTTCATTCTCTCAGCTATCGCCATGAACAGTTGATCTGCGGAACAGTTTGGTCCTTTGACTATACAATGCCAGGGCCCATCTAACATCCAAGAAGTGCAGATGCTGTTCTTCCCCATCTGCATACAGCTTAGGGTAGAATACTGTTAGAAAAACTGCTTGGCTGCAATGGAATTGTGAAACCAATTTTGGGAGGAACTTTGGATGCAGGCACAGCTGTACTTTCTCTCTGAAGATCATCATATATGGGGGTTCCAATGTGAGGCCTCAGATCTCTGAAACTCTTCTGGCTGAAGTGAGGGCCACTTTCCAGGAGAGATGCAACAGCAAGCATGTTGCTAGTGGCTCGAAGGGCGAGCCTGTCAGCTTTGGCAGGACAAGGTTTAGGTCCCAAGGAGATATCGGTTTCCCCTCAAGGCCTTTGAGAAAACAGATTACCATTTTGTGCAAAAAGACCAATTTGTTGTCAACTTTAAGATAGAAAGATGAAATGGCCAATGTCTTGTATCAAGACAGAAGGACTCCAAAATAAGTTGCAATGAGGACTGTATAGGTGGAACCCTGCATTGGGAAGACCAGAAGGAGAATCGTTTCCATTTTGCCAGGTAAGTTGCCATGGTGGAAGATTTTCTACTGCCTAGTAGGAATCTATGAACCTGCTCTGAGCAAATTTGCTCTTCAGGATTCAGCCATGAAGATTACAGGCCGTCAGATGAAGAGCCTTGAGGTTCAGGTGGAGCAGCTGACCGTGGTCCTGGGTGATCAAGTCCAGGTGCAGTGGGAGCCAGTCTTGGGGCTCCACCAAAAGGCTTAAGAGGATGGTGAACCAGTGCTATCTGAGCCATGCCAGGGCTATAAGGATGACCTGTGATCAGTCCTGCTTGATCTTTGACAGAACCTTGTGAATTAATGGAAAGGGGGGGAGGGGTTAATACAGGTAGGTTGTCCATGCCAACAGGAAGGCACCAATAAGAGACCCAAGGCTGTGGACCCTCAGGGAGCAAAACTGATGGCATTTCCTGTTATCGCAAGTAGCGAACAGGTCTATAAAGGTAGTCCCCCACCTCTGGAAGATGTCCCTTGCCATATCTGGACAAAGGGACCACTCGTGGTGAGTGGAGAAGGACTTACTGAAGTGATCTGTGAATTGGTTTTGTGTACCTGGCAGGTAAGATGCTTCCAGGTAGACTGAGTGTGTAATGCAGAACTCCCACAGCCGGATTGCCTCCTGGCATAGGGAGGAAGAGAGCACTCCGCCCTGCCCGTTGATGTAGTTAATGCTGTGGTGGCGATTTAGAGGGTCTGGTGAAGATGCGATTAGTCAACTTGCCACAGGAAGAGCAGGGCTTAAAGTCCGGTGATAGAGGCATCTGGCACTGGGGAGTGGACAAGCCTTTCCAACTAAGTACAGAGGCATCCAAAACACACTAACTACTAAAAATACTACCACCACCACTACACTAGCTAAACTACACGAACCAAGAACCACTGGAAGAGATTGCCTGAGCAAAGAGGGAAGTTCCAGCATCTGTCATGGGTGGTAAGAAGGAACTAAAGGGATGTGGGCTCAGCTGGGCTTCATACCAGCACTATGAGCGCACAGCACCAGGGGGCGCTGGAGCTGACCTGACAGATACCACTAAGGGAAAAAATTCTGGCAACTGTGCTCAGGGCGTGCACACACCTACATTGGAATGGACACGTACAAGCACTCAAAGAAGCATACATAATTTCACAAACTGTATGTCTCGTTACAAGTCAGCCTGAATAAATTACAAAAAAACAATTTATTGTACCTGCAACACCATGGTTGGATTTGCAGTTGACAGTTTTTCTACAATTTTGCTGTAGCAGTCCTGCATCATTGCTTGGTCTTCATTTAATCCATTTTTTGGTTCATCCTTATTACTTTCTTGAGAAGCTGGGGGACTTCCTCCTTCACATTCACCACCTAATAGTTCTTCGCCTTGAATGTTACCTAGCAAAGTAGGGATTGCAGAGGGCAACTTGTTCCCTACATTAGAAAAAGTGCATTGGAGTAATATACATATTGCAGTAGCATCCCAAGGCCAAATTTTGAATCTGGGGCCCATTATGCTAGGTACTGCACAAACATATGGAAGTATAAAAGGCTTAGATATAATATATGACATCATAATGAAAAAATTATGTTGTGCCAAAGGGGTCTCCATATATACTTGTGTGGGGTGGGCCCCCCACACATTCAGCTGGGCGCCCTGCTCCTGCAAATAGCTGAGCTGGGGTCCCTCTTCCCCGGTCCTGCCTGGTCCCCCCCACCCCGCAGCAGTCCCCACCTCCCACTCCCTGCCTGAGCAGGTCCCCCCCCCCCCACCCCCCCTCCGCCCCCCCGCCCCCCGCCCTGCCTGTTGTTGCGTCCCTGACAGCTGCTGCCGCGCTGCTGCGGGAGGGGCTGTTAGCCTGCAGTCCAGGTGCTGCAGGCCTGCCTGCCCTCCTCTGCCCCTGCCCTGCTCCCTGCCCTGCCTGCACAGGCTGCCTCCCAAACCCTCAGCCCCCCCCCCCCCGCCACCCCCCCCCCCCCCCGCCCCCCCGCCGACCCCCGCCCCCACCCCACCCCCCCCCCACCCCCTCCCCCCCCATCATCCCTCATCCCCCAGAGGTTCGGTCTCCATATAAGGTACTAGAATTTTAGACTGTTCACAGGTGTAGTCCATAATACTTCACGCCTTAAGGAGTGTTATATCAAAGGATATGACCGAAGTGATGAGACTAATCAGAACAATTTTACTGTAATGGCATTTTACTGTATAAACAGTAAAAAGTTCAAACATACTGCAGTCCAGCTAGCAGCACACATACATAGACTTGCTGTATTTCTCAGCAAATTGTTTAAAATGGACCTTCTGAACATTATTTCATTTTGCATTTATCAACTATTTTGGCATTAAGTAATAACCCCAACAACAACAAAAAGAATCCTTCCATACCTGAAGACTGGGATTCACTGCTAAGTGAAATGGTACCCACTATTGCAGGATACAATATAAGATGAGGAGAATCTTGAGCTACTCGACACAGTAAATTGCAAATACTTTGACGAACATATACTTCAGGGTGGTTCAGGCGGGAGAAGAGCTGAGGAATAATACCTTCACAAAAAGGAGCAGAAGAAGGGCTACATTGAGTTTTGTACACTCAAGCCACAGAAACATGTTTTCAGTGGTGTGTAATTTTTGTAACAAGAAACTGAAAAGTCACATTCTCCTGTTCTTTAAACCACAGCAAGATCTCTACCTTTTACTGTACGGGTACTAGATTATTTCACCACCACCACCATTATTCAAGGAGCAGAGTCAATTATATTTAGTACATAAATCTCTAGGAACTGCGTCCTGCCCATTGGGCCTCTTAGTGTCATATAGTTTTTAGGGATTGTATCACTAGAAGCTCCAAAAATAAATGTGTTTTGTGACGGTGTAGAAGGTGGAATAAGAAGAGACCCATTTCCACTCAGCATCACTCTTTTATGGTCAGGTCACTGCATCTTGCTGACTAATCCTAGCACTTGAAACAAGTGGTAGGAATTCCCCCATTCCTGGAAGGGCTGCCACTGTCCAGTAGTTACCACTGTAATTCAGGGATATATGGTGCATCCCTCTGGCCCAGCTGGGAAGAGGTCATTCACCTTCCTACAAGAAACTTAAAATAGTCTTTCAAATTTGAATGCAGGTTAGTCTTTGCAAAAGTCTTGGGAAATACCAAAAACTTTTTAGAAGTTAAGTTTTGTTAAAAGAAGAGTACACAATAATCTGCTTATTATGTGGGAGACAAACTATTGTATATAAAAATGTTACAAACTCAGGGTTTATAAGGGTTGAAAGACAAAGGTTTGTACAGACAAGTTTCATAAGAAGTTTTCTGTTTGTTTATATTTAGCAAAAAAGTTTGTCAAAATTCAATTTAATAATTCAGCTAAAACTACCTTACCTCTCCATGGAGCAGTAGGGGTTGTTTCTAGTCCCTGCTCTAGATATTGTCTAAGCTCTCCAGCATGTTTCACAAGTAACCTCAACAATCTCAAGGTTGCCATCACAATAACGTCATCAGTGCTTTGTTCAGAAGTGTTTCTTAAAAGTAGTCTGGGATCATCTTCATCAAGAGGAACCTACATATTATACAAAGAAATAGCACTCTTAACTGACCAGACTTTTTGTCATGGGTCTTGAGCTTTAAAAATGTTTAGGAACTAGCTTTCATCACCACAGCAGACAATAATGCATACCTGACCAGCATTGAGTTTAAGGAAGGTAAAATATGCACTGCAGGACAGTTTATAGAGACTGAAGATTCTGTCTACTACTTTTCTCCACACTTTAATTAACCCCTCTGTTGCATTTTCATCAAGATCTGAAAGCCACGGGCAACTAGTCAACAATTGACGCCATATAACATCCACCATGTCATCTTCTTCATTGTCTTCATTTTCTGTGATCTGTAGAGTCATGTCTTCATCCTAAACTCAGATTATGCAAGAATATTAAGAGGAAAGAATGAGATAATTGTTTTGAACAAGACCACAAAACTTTTCCACAATGTATATTAATTGCTGATCCTGGAAAGGGTAGCCAGGAATTTGAAAATGTGTATACACACAGTTTTAAGTTGCCTCATTCCATAATATAGCCATAATCTCCCAGAGCAGACATAATGCCATACACATGTAATCACTAACATACCTTATTTCTTTGGGAATTTCTGCATTTTTTATGCAGTATGCTATTTTGGAAGACGTTTGATGTAAGGCATTATATAAATATTGTAGTCCGCTACACAATCAGGGAGGAAAGCTAAAGTGGCAAACTGAATTAATTGGAACATTTTTCAAGAATGCAAGTTTCCACTTACCTGAATTCCAGCGGGACGACATACTGCCTGTCCAAGAATGCCATAGATTTTCTCTCTGTCTTCCTCTGAAATGTTGTCAGGAAGCAAGCTTTGAACCTCAGATTTCTCTTTTGGCAGAAGACGGACACCTCCCTGACTGTAACATTTAATAAGTCATCAACCCCAAAACCACAATTAATATAAATATTTAAAGAGCTACACCTCTACCCCGAAATAACACGACCTCTGATATAACGCAGTAAAGCAGCGGCTCCAGGGGGGTGGGGCTCCGCGCTCCAGCGGATCAAAGCAAGTTCGATATAATGCGGTTTCACCTATAACCCGGTAAGATTTTTTGGCTCCCGAGGATGGCATTATATCGAGGTAGAGATGTACTTACCTTTTTTAATACTGTATATTTAAGGCTTCATCTTAGGGTGAATTCACCCCTATTCGGAGGGCCAGCAATCAAAACAGAACACAAGTGGCACATCCATCTTGTTTTGGCTCTCTGCACCACACAGGGGTGAATTACACTTATTGAGAGCTAAGATATACTCAACAAATGTCAAATTAACATATTTACATTTTTTTTTTAATAAGGATAATAGATTTACCTGGCATTATCAACTACCTTCCGGCCCCATCTGTAAGCCCAACTAGCCAATGCTGCCCATGACTTGGCTACTTCAGGTGCCTGTACTGAAGACAGGTGATACAGCTGCCCCAAAATGAAGTCAGGTTCTCCAACGCCAATATTTACTGTGGTGGTGGAAATAGAGCAACAAAGGCTTACACACAAAAATAACACATCTGATTCACATTTATGAGAATAGTGATCTCCAAAATACCAGTATACTGTGCTTCAGAGACTGAGACTTCTATATATCACTTTAAGGAGAGTGGAGAATTGGAAGGGGAAAGAGAAGAGAATATAGATTCAAGTCAGGTAGAGAGCACGTGTTGAACAGAGGCCTAAATTACATAGGAAGTCCAGATTCAAATAAAGAAAAATTTAATTGTGACACTTGGAGAAATCTCCTAAAAACAACCAACTTCACTAACTGCAAAACACATCACAATTGTAAGAGAAATGAGAGTTGAGAAATAAAAGTTGTTTAGAAAGAAGATGAGTTACCCCTCGAGGAAAAAAAATCTTATAATTGTTTTAAAAGTTTATTAAAGATATTTAAATATACCGGTAGATCTTTTATATTCAGTGTCTGGGTGCTAGATCTTAAGTGAGAGTTTAAAGTTATCACAAAAGCATAACAAAGGATAGTGCTGCCCGTAGAGAATTCATTCCAAGTTCCTGTCGTTCCCATTAGTATTTAAATTCTACAAAACACCGAAATATGAATTTTATGTAAAATCTTAACCTAAGTCCAAAAATCCTTTTTTTTTTTTTTAAATAGCAAAGCAGTTGTACCACATTTAACTTTACCAGTGCAACTGGCTCCGCCCCTTCTTGGAACCAACACATCTGAGTAACCATATAGTCCGGCAAAGCATAAACTAGAAGGAGGAACTTTTACCTGTAGATTCACTTTCAATCCTAGGATATTCCTCTTCTATTGTATTAACAGCTGGCAGGTCAATCAAAGTATATACGTTTTTAGACAATGTAGAAAGGCCAGTGAGATTCTGTTGCTGTCGTGCTCTGTATACTTGCTTTAGTTGTCCTGAAATCTCTTTCCATTCAGCTTGAATCCATTTAGCCAGTGTAAGAATAGACTTAGCTACTGCATATTCGGCTTTGGCAGATTTGCAGAAGGATATGGCACAAGAACTCAGCATTTCCATAGCGTGTGTTGACTGACCTATATATCAAGACACACAGTAAATTTTTACTAGATATGTTAGTTTTATTCAAAGCACTTCCCTGTAATCTCAAATTCCACAAATTTCAAATGCAGCTTTAACAAATTATGAACAGAAATGAGAGACTGCCTTTTTCTATCTGCTAATGTTACTGGGGTATTATAAGAGAGTCTATACTACAGGACCAAATATTTGTAAGAGTTAAACTTATAATATAGAAACAATTATATACTCTCAGCAATTTGTAATAAAGGGATTTTCTCCTCCTTTCCTTCAAATCTAAACAACTGAAGAGAAAAGCCATTTTAAAATACTCAAACTGAGACATTAGTTACTGGGATAAAAGCAATTTTTAGCTTTACTGTACCATTATGATTTCTTGGAAAAAACAACCTGGCAAGAAGTACCATAAGCCATAGTATCTGTGTGAGGTTATCAAACACTAACCAGCTGTGTATAACAATTTTGTTTTCTCAATATCAAGTTCAGGACTCCATTTTTCATCTATTTGACCTGGTGCTGACAATTTTTTGAAGTGCTGAACTAAATCTTGAGCAGTAGTGGTTTTTCCCAGCTGAACTTCACTGCATTGAGCAAGCAATCGTGTGGCTAGGGCCACATTCCCCCGTTTTCTAGCAAATTTTGCTGCCGTTAGACCCAGTTCCATTAGATGACTTCTAACAGAGACAGTTTGTTCTGAAAAAGAAAGCAAATTTTTGTTAACAAAATCTTGTTTTAAAGCAATAATTGCATTTGGAACACACAGCAGATGATTCCTCACCATGCCAGCCACATACAGAATGCAATTACCAACAGAGGAAAAAAACTGCACTCACTCTTGGTCTTTTCTTAGTCCATATAAATTCTAACATTCGCTGTATGACTGCTAGAGTTTTATCTGGAATGATTATAGAAAGATTTTGAAGCAAGAAAGATTTCCCGGGCAACAATATTAATTTTGATCATGGCTATTCTTACCAACCAAGAAACTGCATATTTCCCCCAGCACCCCAAATGTTTTTTCATCTGCTGAAATAATCGTTTGAAATTTAAATCATATAGCTCTTGGCTGTTTTGAGATTTTAATTCCCCAGTATCTTACAGAATTTGTTGCCTATTTGAACCCAAATGTTTTCTGGAGAGATAACATCTCAAAGTCTGGCAAATTTATAGCTAGTATTACAGATTTATAATTGCACATAAAAACCACTATAATTTATTTCAAGCCTCATGTTTCCTGACATCATGGATTTCTTTAGATACTAATTTTAAGGAAATTATCATGTTAGATACTATTACATCATTAGCACATAAAGCTATTTTCTGAGGTGTTGTCGTTCTTACTGTGATAAATGTGTTATTCTTTATCCTCTGTATGGAAATGTAAAAAGTAAAGGAAACAATAGATATCCTTGCCTAGCTCCCCCGTGTAATTCAAACAGGGGAGTTTTAACTCTAAAAGGGACAGCTGCCAGTATAAAGAGCAGTTATCCATTTAAGGAATTGGGGGTCAATGTCAATATGATAGGACTACATAGACAGAAAGTTCCACTCTATTCTGTCAAAAGCTTTCTCTGTATCAAATTCTAACAAAAAGAAATGGACCTCTTTTGGATTTGGCACTATGTTGTAAACCTGTGAAAACTTCCAAAATAAGTATTTTAAAAAACTGGTATGCTGGCTTAGTCTGTATACTACTTGCTTTCTCTTCAAAGAGATGAGAGCTGCTCAAATATTTCTAATTGGTTTGCCAGAACCCACATTTGTACAGAGCTTCAGATCATGATAAACCTTCATTATTCTTCCAGGCACCTTTTTTTTCTTTTCTTTTCTTTAAATGATCATTAAGTGGGAGTTTTCTTTTCTGAAGATAGAAGAATGACTTAAGGGTTTTTAGATTCTCGACAATGGTCCAAATTCATTATTGTGTGATTTTACTGATACATGTTTTTATCAGAAGACAGATAAAATCCAGAGTATTAGATGGGTGATTCACAGCAAAAAAAAAAAAAATCACTGACAACTAGTGAAGAGTCTGTTAGGTCAAGTGATATATGAGATGGCTTTGGAGCAGAAGGTTGTGGGCTCTCGCCCTTCTAATATGCATGCAATTTAACAGATGGCTGATGTCAGAGGCCACAAAACTAGTTACGTAAGCAAGGCAATATTTTTGCAATTTGTTTACTTTTTTCCATTTTAAGACTCTATTAGATAATATAAAAGTAAAAAAACCTGTTTGGAGCCAATTTTAAAAACATTAATCACTCTTCCATAGTATGCTCTCGTCTCATGTAGCTAGTTTTAATTCCAGTTTGATGTTTAAAATTTGAGACTCATGGATTACCAAAAGAAGAAGAAAAATAGGGCGGAGATTTTACCCGTACCCAGCTTCTTTGCACACTGCAAGCATACTGCATACTTGAATTACTGTAAAGGAGCTTGATTTTGAAAACACACTAATGACAGCACAAGATATGTCTAAGAATACAATGGACGTGTTTAAAGATTTGAGGATGAGTGAATTGCATTATAGCAATGTTTCCTAAATATTTTATAACATACATAAGCATTTGCTAAATAAAACATGTTTATTTCATATTTCTAAGCAAATTATTTGAACTATGAAAATGCAGGTGCTTCTACCAAAACAAAGATCTAAGTTACTAATTCTGTATAGACACTTCAGAACGTTAAAAGTAAAATTTAGATACCTTTAAGTTTTTCCAGCAATTGATTCTGGTACACAGTATATCTTAGGGCATGCATCCATGGTCTTACATCATGCTGCTTGCACGATCGTAAAGCATCACTAAAAAGAGGAATAAGACAATCCTGCGGAATGCATAAAAAATGTCATGTTTGTCATGGAATAATGTAGAGCCTGTAGTTTTCAATACCTAAAGAATAATTCAGAGTGGAGTAAGCTGTAGTTTACTAATTTAAGTTTATATAGCAAAGTAACACCAAAAATATTTCATTAGTTGGACTGTTCGAGAAGGAATGTTACTGCATGAGAGAGGTGTCTAAAGTAAGGTCTGAAGAGTCCTGCAATGAAGCCCTTTTTACTGTGGGATTTCAGAGGTGCAGATTGAAGTGGTGTTAAATAGTCAGAAATTTTACTAACAGAACAAAAAAAATTATTTTCAAATGCAACTATGTTAGGAAATTCAACATGTTCTCAACTTAGTTTGAATAAGAATGAGCCCATCTGTGCAACAGTGTTCGTGCAATAGCAGTTCTGTAGAAAGACGTTACCTGATGCATGTATTAACATATGACCTTATTAATATTTTTAAAATTTATACACAAAAAATACCTCTGATGAAAGTCTGCTTGATACTGTATTTTCCAACGCAGATGAACAATATAACTGCAGAGTGCTCAACACTGGCAATGACTGACACACAGTCAACGTGGAAAGTCTTAAAGGTCCAACGGCTATTCGTGACGTCTGCTTCAGATATTTTACAATATTTCTGAAATAAAGATTTAGTGTTAGAAACTAGAACAGTCCATTCTATTAGCTACTAATTGTCCTTGTCTCTTTAATTAATAGATATTGATATTTATCAACATAAAAAAATTATGAACAGGCAACAGGCAGCAAAATTCAGCCTCTTCATATGGAAGAAAGGATCAAGTCTTGCATAACTTATAATTTATCATGCACAGTAAGGTCAACAGATTGTCTGTTACAAAGCATTGTTTACTGTCAACAGGCCAGGTGAACAACGCATTAGATCTCTAAAATTAAAATCCCTCCTTATTCTTTCTCGTAGCAGTTTATACTCCTAATCCATGAAAAACAACTTCATGTACTCTCAGAAAGGCGGCCAAACAAAAGCTTGATACTTAAATACAAGGAAGACTACAGTTACTAGAAAGTGGTATTTAACGGGTTACAACTTCTCACACACACAAGTTATACAAGGTCACTGTATTCACTCAAAGGTTCTTTAAACTTACTCAGTTATCAATTGCCACTTTTGTTCCTGTTCTGCGTGGTTTATAGCTGTTGCCAGACATACTGAACTTCTCAACAACTGTACTTCAATTGCTTTCTGAAATTCTCTTGGATCAGGACTTAGCATGTTAGGAAGCAGCTTCTTCATGTCTACAAAGATTATACATAATTCACAAATGGTTAAAAATGACCAACCATTACCATAATTCTTGCAATAAAAGTTTTGAAAGGAAGAAAGTTTGTGATAAGAATTGCAGAACAAATGTTGATAATTAATGAGAAAATTACATTTCTAAGTCCAAGTTCTTTTCTCAAAATACACACATCCAAAAAACAAAACAAAACAGAAAAAAAACCCCTACAATAGCATTTAGGATTATGATTGCCAATTATTTCTCAACTTGGTAAATAAAGTTACTCTGGAATCTGTATCCAGAAAGTCTCCAAGTATCATTTCTATACCGATATGGTACAGTATTTTACGCTTATAATAAGTGTTTAGTAATTACTTTGTTTATTATGAATTTTGATTTTATTTTTACCTATTTTTTCTTTGGATCCTCCAGTAAGTAGATTGATGTTTTCTCCAGGTAGCAGTTCTAGCTGTTCTGTACAGTCAGTAAGTTCTCCACATTCAAAGCTGCTTAAAGATCTGCAATTCAATTTTTATAGTTTTATTTCCATACTTCTACTTCACCTTAGTTGATGAATATCCTACAACTTCACAGCAATGAAAAGCCAGAAGGAGCACTACTAATAAACCAATTGTCTTTTAACATGTTTCTTCCATGTAGCCTTACGATATGTCTACACTTAGAGCAGGGGGTGTGATTCCCAGCTTGAAGAGATATTCACGCTGGCTCTCACTGGCTATATGCTATTGTTAACATGCTGGCTCACCGCAGCACAAGCATCAGGAAGGGCTAGCCACCCAGAATGTGTGTCAGAAATATTAGAGAGGCAATCAGGGCAGCTAGCCCACTTGCACTGCTGCAACTACATTCCATTTTTAGCATGCTTGCTCAGTCAGAGCTACTGTAGGTCTCTTCCAGCTGTGCATTATGCCACCAGCTTCAAGTGCAGACATACCTTTATTCAAAGCCCTGAGGATTTCACACAGTACTTTGGAAGGTGGAATTCAGAGCACATTCACATAATTTTAAAACAAAGATTTCCATCTTAATATACAATCATAATTTGTAAAATGAAGGTAACGTAGCAGAAAACACTTAATTCAATTGCTGCCATTCATTAAAATTTAGAAGCTATCAGACTATCAAAATTAAAGAATAAACATTTCAAAGTTTCATATTTATAGAAAATCATCAATTAGTCCACACACCTAGTGCTTTTCCACTAGGTGTAGGGATGAAGGAAGAAAAAGAATAAAGTACTGGCAAATTAAAGTACGATCCTTTCAGGGGAATAAAATTAAAAAGAGCTTTCCTTTATGTCCAAGGGCTGGGGAAATCCTGGTTCCATCCAGGTCAATGAGAGTTTTACCATTGACTTGTATAGGGCCAATAAAGAGGCCCTGAAATTTTTTGAAATTGAACTGCTTGGTGCACATGGCAAGAGACATAGGGCTTGTCTACACAGGAACACACAGAAAAAATAATCCAAACTAAATTTTAAAGGGGATTAGGTAAACTGCATTAAACCCCTGCATGAACCTTCTTATTCAGAATTAAAGTAAATTAAGGCCACTTTAATTCTCAACGGTAGCATCCACAAAGGGGTTTAAACTTAATTTAACTAATCCACTTTAAATTTACACCTTCGGTTAATTTTCTTGAGTGTTCTTCCAGAGACAAGCTCCTAGAGCAGTGGCTCTCAGCCTATTTACCATTATGGGCCACAATGTGTTACGTGGGCCACATCCAAAACTACCTGTATAAGGCCCTGAGGATGTCACATGGGTTGCAGCTGTGTCCTGATTGGGCCGCAAGTGGCCCATGAGCCGCAGGTTGAGAACCACTGCCCTAGAGAGTCTTGTGTAGGGCCTAGTTCACACAGGAGTACGCTGATAGCCTGCAACAGCCAAAATCTAACTCCTCACCCAACCCTTCTACCCTGTTGACAGCATATCAGTTGAACATTTCAGGAGACTAGATTCTTCTAGAACAGTATCAGTCAGCCAATTGAGATAAGACATTGAAGACTGAGCCAACAAGCCCCTTAACAGAGAATGTTATGATTCAAATGTTCAAGTGTTCTGTTACCATCTGCTGGCAGAAAGGAAATAAGAAGTGTCTGGACTGATAAAGAAGAAAAAAAAATCCATGTTCACTATGAAAATGTTTATATTCACATTAATACTGCAGATTTGTTTGATTAAAAAATTCTCTCTAAATACAGAGTTTCTCCCTTTTGCTTGATTCTGCAGTGAAGTCATAATCTTAAATGGGTATAGAGCAACCCTAAAAAGCTTTTTAGAGGGTATACAAATTTGGTGCCTAAAAACTTGGAAAATATGTAGATTTGACAGACTATCTGGATAAAACTATACCTGCCCCACACAACTCAAAATGATCAAATCTCTGTACCTACAAACAAACTATTTGTGGATGCCTAACATTGAAAATCTCTGCCTGCACAGACAAATGTATCTAAAAAGGATAAGGATATGAAGTATTCATAACTATTTCTAAACAAAATATTTTCAGATACATTGTAAAGACTTGCCCATATTATGGATTAACTACATGGCAACTTTTAAAAACAAGCCATTTGGGATATGTTTATATGAGGAAGGCCACCAGTTTTACGAACACAAAAAAAAGCACACTATCCTTAGAAACTAAAGCTTCTTGACAGACTTTATTTAAACTTTTCCCCAAGAATTTACTTTTAGGCCAAGTCTGCATGTGAGAAACTTCAGACAAAAGATTTTTTTTATGAAGTTTATTGGAGAAGTACAGACTTGAAAAAATAGATCTTCAAATGGAATGGCTACAGAAGTCTTATCTATTGCATTTCCAACTTTATTTTAAATAGAGCAGTGGTTTTGGACCCTTGGTCCACAGATCACATCTAAGGTATTTGCAAAAGATTGTCATTACCATAGAACAGTGGTTTTCAACCTGTGGTCCCTGGGGAGCCACAGACTACATGTAAGATTTTCAAAGGGGTGTGCACCTCCATTTGAAAATTTTTAGGGGTTCACAAATGAAAAAAGCTGAAACCCTCTTGAGTAACAAGTCAAGTGTCTGCTAAAATCCTAGGTGCACTTTTTTTATATTTAGTTCAAAAAACCTAAAGACTATCATGATTCATTAAATATATGCAGGGTTGTTGTAGCTGTGTTGGCCCTAGGACATTAGAAAGACAAGTTGGTGAGGTAGTATCTTTTATTGCACCAACTTCTGTTGGTGAGAGAGACAAGCTTTCAGACTTACACAGAGATCCTGAAGACCACCACTGTGTAAGCTTGAAAGTTTCTCTGTTGTCAACAGATGGTGATTCAATATATTACCTCACAACCCCCTATATCCTTAACGAATCATTAGATATCAACCAACAATCTTCTTTAGTTTCTGAAGAAAGCTTTAGAGTCAAAATATTTTAATTCACAAATCTAAAGAATAAAAAGATACAAGTGAAAGACAAGATATTTTAAAAATTATTCTAATTGTGAGAATGGATGAATCCCCTTACAAATTAAAAAATAACTAAAACAAATCCATTATCTTCTGCCTCCAAATAAACAATTTAGGAGCCTTTCCTAATCTTAAGAATCATGAAAGCCCCAATGGTTTATCTAGGATGGTGTCAATTCACTACTTATCTGTTATAGCTACTATACGTCAAGGAAGTTTTCCTACTAAATCATTATAGATTTTGCATCACAAAAGACAGACCTTGGAAACCACATGGCACTGATATGATGAGACTAAGAGAAGCTTTCATGTAACAGTTTACTGCTTTCAGATATATTATTGAATAAATTAATGAGAACCTTACTTTATGTAGTTAAAGTCTGCTTTTAAATTGACTGAGGTATTACTTGTGCTTTTTTTCAAGTCATGGACAGCATTCTGCCATTCTTGTACAGCAGCCCAATCAGCAATTGCAATGTAACATTCACATGCTTTGTTACCCAAGTAATTTATAACTTCAGGTGAAGAATCACTTGGTTTAGTCAGAACAGTTTTTCTAGCTTCACCTGTGAAATTAAGAAAATATTTGAGAAAAATAAGTCTTACTACTTGACAAAGCATTTGGAAATTATGTTTAAGGCAAAAAGTTTAATCTGGTTTAGATAAAATTACACTATATTTACAGTACCTAACTTCTCATCTATAGCATATTTTATTACCTGTAAAACTGAAATACTTATGCAAGAGGCTTTGGAAGAATTTAGTTAACATTTATAAAGAAACTGGAAGATAGAAAATAATCTGATCAATATAGAAGAACTAAACTAATATGTGCACCTGATAATACACACACACAAAAGTGTACAAAATACCCCTTCCCACTTCTCATGATTTTAATAGAGTGCTGTGACAAGGTCTCATTTAAGGCTTCTTTTTATACTATAGTACATTCATGAAGTATACAAATAACTGGAAATAAGGATGTATTATTCAAGTCTAAATAATTAGAGCTAAACTGCTTAAAATACAAAGTATATTTTACTGTGTGTTATCCTTGCTTTTATCCATCTCTTCACTAGGCCCCAAACCTGCAAACATCTATGCATGTGCTTATCTTTTCATACGTGAGTAGCCCCAAAATCTTCAACTGGATTTTTCAGTTAAACTTGTACCTAAGTGTTTACAATGTAAGTTACTAAGGTAATTTAACAAAGCTTTACTGTTGACTATATAACCTGTAAACCGCAACAATGTATGTACATATTCAGTACATGGAGTTTCTGGCCATTTTAAAAAGCCATTAATAATACTTACCATTCAAAGAATGCTTTGGGCTGGCATTATTGCCACTATTTGAATTGGCCAACTTCAGGACAGATTTATCAAAACCAGCTATGGAGCAATCCACTCCTGTCATGGAACTCAAGTGCTCCTGGTATTCAACAGTTGCTTTTTCAAACCTTAAATATTAAGATTTAATGTTTAGTCAACATTTCACAACAATGATTTTCTACTTTTTGTATACAGAGTTTGTATTAAAATTTCCTATAAAAGAGAATGAATGATCCCTGCAATGCCACAAGAATAAAACAAAGGAGGACTACAGAGGATCTCTCTCTATGGTAAAAGGTGGAAAACAGAAGTGGGGGAGGGGGGAAGCTACTGAAGGTGGGTGATATAGTTACTGATCTCTTTTATTCTTGGAACTTACTTTATCCTTCAATCCAAAACATCAAACCTTATTTAAAAATAAGGTTGAATAAGATGGAAAACAATTAAGGTTGTCAGCTGATAGAGATAATTTCACCTATATGAAACTATGTATCAGCTTTTCGTGCCAACTTCAAATTACTATGAACTGAAGCAAAGTTTACTTGCTGGCACTGTTCTAGAGGAGTCGCTTTAATATGATGTTTCACGTGAGAAGTCTGCCAGAAACTCCCCCTCCCTCGCAGGAGAGAAGCAACAACCCAGTAGGGTGAGGACAAGCAGAGCTCCCTCAGCTGGGTTGGTTTGGGGAGACAGAACGGAAGCCATGGTTAGTGGAATGAGCGTCACAGCTTGTAGACCCCAGTGATGTCAGCAGCTGGCATTTTACAATTTGAATTCTAGACTTGTTTTTTTTGTTGACTGTTTGCTCCCCCTAACTTCATTCTCACCCCTCCATTGCCAGTGACACTCTTCCTGCACTCCCTGCCTCTCAATGACCTTCCCCCAACCCTTGTTCCTCACATCTCCCTTGCTCCCCTGCCACTGTCCCCATAACATGTTTTAAAAGAACGAAGGAAAACCATGGAACAAACAAGACCCACGCTAACTGCCATGGTCTCTTTGCTTGTATGTGTACCTCTCTCCCAGCCTGATACATTTTCTCCTTTTTTTACTCCTGACCTTTTAAGATATTATTAATCCTCAATCATTTTTCCATTGAATTAAAGAAAGTAAAATTCTTCTTTGAAGTAGATGTAGCCATGTATTCCATGTGGGTGTGTGCACCCCACATACCAGTGAGCCAGAGATCTTTGCCTCACAGATGAAAGATGACTAGACTAACAGCTTTGTTATATTCACACAGGTTTGCTACTCATGACTAACAGAGGCAAATACTGGATTCTTTCTTTCTCTGCTTACAAGAACCACAAGCAGGAGACAGGGAGCTGTAATCTGGCAAGGTTACCTAACTGAGGCTGGTATGGTAAGGAGTGCTTATCAGACACTGCTGGTCTTGTGGAGGGAGCTGAAGTTGTTTGAAGGAGAAGAGCCATGAAGTTCCCATTTCTCTCACTCAATAGAGCAGAAGAGAAGATCACCATTGTGATCTGCAGGCCTGATTTGCATCCACTCTGCCACTGACTCTTCATGCCTCTGACCAGATCCTATTTAAGGTATGTCGACACTTAAGGCAACGTGTCTATGGGCCCTGACTGGTGGCAGAGGAAGGAAGTGGTAAAATGTTGGAGGGGGAGAGACAACGAAGCTAGTCCTGCAGGAAGACACTTTGACGCAGGCCAAACCAAACAGTTAAGCGGGGGGGAAGGAAGCACCTGTGACAGAGACAGAGGTGAGAAGAGAGATTAGGAGTGTTGTTTCCTTCAGTATGCCAGCAGGATGAGACGTATATATGGACACAGAATGTGTGTATGTTTTTCCCTCAGATGAATTTTAGTCTAATATGTAAGACAAAAGTACTTTGGTATGTGTGGAAAGGGTGCTTTCCTCTACATGTTCAAAAATCAGAAGACTGCCCACATTAAAACTATACAACAAAATATCTCTTCTATAAATTATTAGCACTACTGCCAACCCACAGAGCTAAGTATATAACCCATGAGGATCTTTTAAAAAAAAACAACAAAAAACAGTGTTTTATTTTAGTTTACTGTATACACCTAACACAGCATAAATCCCAAATTTAGGAGTCTTTGCCCTAAATTAAAACACAACCAAACAAAACTAGTCACTTTTCAACATCCCAAAGAGCATATAATGATGGCTAGTTTAAGTAGCAGTTGGGAATAATTCTTACTTTATTTATAACAAAAAATGTAAAGATATATATATTTATAATAATTGTATCTGACTTATTCCTTCTACCCTCTAGTCTTTGTATATTGCATATTTTCTTAGACTGTAGGAAGGGGCAGGGACTGTCATCCTATGCCTTTGTTCAGCACTTAATAGAATGAGATCACCATCATCATGATAGAGAGGCTCTGGGTACTACTGGAAAACAAATGTTAAACCAAACAATGTAAACCAACATTTCCCTTTTCGCTGCTAACCTTCCTTTCAGAAAGCAGCTTTGATCCATGAAGCAACTTCATTAATTGAGATAAAAATATTGGCACTTCATGTATTTAGAAAATAAGCTCACATTTAGACCAGTTCTCAGGGCCGCCCAGAGGGGGGCTCAAGTGGGGCAATTTGCCCCAGGCCCCAGACCCTGCAGGGGCCCCCATGAGAGTTTTTCAGGGCCCCTGGAGCGGGGTCCTTCACTCGCTCTGGAGGCCCCGGAAAAAACTCTCACGGGGCCCAGGCCCCCGGAGCTTCTTCCATTCCGGGTCTTCGGTGGCAATTCGGCGGCAGGGGGTCCTTCTGCTACGAGACCCACCGCCTAAGTGCCCCGAAAACCCGCGGCGGGGGTCCTTCCGCCCCAGGACCCGCCGCCAAAGAGCTGGGTCTTCGGTGGTAATTCGGCGGCGGGGGCCTCCTGCCGTGGGTCTTCAGGCACTTCGGCGGCGGGTCCCGGAGCGGAAGGATCCCCCGCTGCCGAATTACCGCCGAAGCGGGGGCCCCCGGCCAAGGACCCCAGGCCCCCTGAATCCTCTGGGCGGCCCTGCCAGATCTCCAGTCATTTGTGCCAACTTACCGTCCTTCTGCTTGCTGAGCTACAGAATTAATCCAAGACAGACTCTTCCCAACTATAGCAGAAGACCAGACAGCTATTCCTTGTATAGCTTCAGGGCAATGAAGCTCACATAGTGCTTCCACCAACGTCATAATTGTCACTTCTAATTCACTTCCCTAGAAATGAAGTTTAAGCTTAATTTAACAGCTCTTGTTTGAAGAGAAAAGCTATGTACATTGTTAAATGTTTTAAATATGTAATGCAATATTTCATGTTTATATTCTCAATGGTCACAGTTATCCCACTCCCTCAAAGAGTAGAGCAAAGAATCTCTGAAAACCAGACACTGTACACTACCCTCTGAAAAACACATCCAGCTCATGGCCTATACTTATGTAAAGACATTACTTTTTCACAAATCCCCAGAAATTCATCAGCAGACAAATCACTACCTAGGCATAAATCTAGAAAGCCTTCTCTGCTAAAAAACACACATTTTAAGAAGGTCAAATAACATTATTGAACAAGTCATCAGTACCCTTCAGCTTTTATACAAAGTGTTCTAAACACAGTGGTTTTTCCAACTCATTGTGCCAACATTTTGTAGAAAGATCCTCTCCTGAACCACATCCTCTTCCAGTCCTCATCCCAGACCTTGGTCAGAAATGGGTTGCTTTTCATAATACCAGGAAGGACTCCACAGACAAAGTTTGAAAAATACTGGTCTAGTGGAAGTTTTTGATACTTTTGCAAGTTTTAAACAGAGGCTCCTTCCTTAAACAGCGGGAATTATATAGTTCAAAATATGAGCTAGCTGTTTACTATTAAATCTTTGACTAAATGTGTAACACAGAATTTCCAGATTTTAATTATCTTGCTAGGAAAAACTCCACCCCCGCAAAAATAGATAAGTAAAAGTTCAAAACTGCTGCTCTAGAATACAGTTTTAACAGGCCTATTGGTTTAATTACCTAATCCATTGGTTCATCTTATTCTGTGATTCTGTGATCTTTTAGTTTACATACAATACTATGGAAATGTTTTTTTCTACAGCCTACAAAATTTTGAAAAAACACAGTACCTGAGAGATATTATTGGTCTTCATTTCTGTGAGTAAATCAAAACCATGTCTGACTGTCACAGCAGGCTGACCAGCCAACAATCCAATCCTCATGATAGAAAGTCTAATCCGAGTTAGCCAATCTTGGCAGGTCTGGCGGTTAGTATAGAAGAATGTCCTGATAACCTTTACAACAGAAAGAAGAAAAAAGAGATCCTGAGTTTTATAAAACAATACTTTTTATTTTTGTATAAATTAAAATAGAGGCATTATAATATTTAATAATACGTAGAACAGCATAATCTTTATCGGGAAGGGTTCCCCTCTCTAACTAAATCGTCAAGTGGTGTAATTTAACTACAGAATGATTAAAAATGTAACATCCCCCCGTGGGAAGATTTCTGTCAGAAAGTCCATTACAAGAAGTTAGATTTAAATGTGTTTTAACTTGTCCTTTCAAATTCTCTTTCCCCATACCTAAGAAGCCCTACTTACAATGGATGATTTCTCAGAAATATTTTTTGCTTTATTCAACCCTCTGTCAATACCTGCCTCTTGGAGGACCACATTTCCATATGAAAGAGGCTGGAAGTTGGGGGAAAAGAAGGGATGAAAAGAGAGAAATTCTGCCTCATCTGTGGCTGCGTCTTGCCAATCTGGGAGAAAAGAATTCAGCTTGATCCTTAAAATTTGATCCCCTGCACAGTAGCAAACTACACTAATTCTAGACTACTTCCCAATTCAGTTTGACCTGACACTGGGAAATTACAACATACATTATAATTATAGAGATTCTGAGGCAAACACACATAAGTGGTGCAATAACTTTCTACTAAATATTATAATCAATCAGATTTGGATGGATTTGTTCTCAACAAACAAACGGTTTCTTTAGAACCCTTCCAATTACATATCTGGACAGGCAAAATAGCAAACAAATAAATAATTATTGCAAAAACTCACTGCAATTACAATGTTAACAGCTTGGCCATTTTACAGATTGTTTAAGCAGAAATGGGAAAACAGCAAAGTGGTCTTTTCAAATTTTTCAAGCTATTTGTTTCTATGACGGCCAAATACTTCGTAGATTCAACCGTAAATACATACATTTTCATTTCATATCCAACAAATGGCACCTTGAATCCCTCACAATGCATTTCATAACAAATGTTGATAACAGCTTAACAGAGCAGTATCTACTGTACTCTTAATTCACATTCAGTAGTTATTCATTTTATCATCTGCAACCTCTTTGATACTGTGCTGTTGTGTAAACAGTTACTCAAGAAAATGTGCCCTTTTCAGTTGTTTAATAATAAATAACATTAAATCAAGTAAAGCAAAACAAATTGAAGGAATGTATCATGTTTGTTTTAAAAGCAATTAGACAAACAAGGTTAAATGAAAATCAGAACACAGACCTAAAATGTTTGGAAACAAAGTTGTCTGCAGCTGATCTTTTTCAAAAACAATGTAAGTTCCACCAATAGGGAGAACAGCTAGGCAATCCTGAGCTTTTTTATTTTTTAAAGTGGAAAAATTGTCAGCTTATAATCAGGGTAGTATATTGGACATTTCTATAGAAAAGTTATTAAAAGAAATCATTCAGAAGTGGCATATGATTCTTGATAAACATCAAGTGACATACAGTGAAATATTCCCACCTTTGTGGGACAGTTTGCAGTACTGTCAGCACTTGGAAGACACAAACCTTGGGTGGAGAAGTGAGTGCATTAGCACATCCTTCATAAGCATTGTACATCAATTTCTCCAGATTCTCCAAGTACTGTAGAAGGAGAACAAGTCTAAGCTGATTACTGCTGTGTCCATCATCATTGTCTGCTGTAGTCCACTGGCTAACATCTTGATCAGGGTTTAACGTGTGGGCCGCAAGACTTCTAATGATACCTATAAACATTTGGTCAGAACATTTCAACACACTGGTTATCAAAAAAATCAGGTATTTACATCTTTATATAATATAAAAATATCTGTGAAAATTGAGTCTAAAATCTTTAACATGTACTTCAACAAATTTAAAAAACCTACATAAAGCGCCTCCAAAATTAATATATAAGTCTTGATTCGACATTTAAGAAATGTCTAAAAAAAGTAGCAAATTGCTGAAAAAGTAAGTAATTTTTTTCCTATCTTGAACATAATTTAAGAAGACAGCTCACTGCTTTATTGCTTAAACCAAATATACCTTTAAAAGATACAGATACATTCTTTACATTACCTTCAATTGTCTGGAACGTATCTTGGGCTCTACCTAGAGGGGTTCTCAACTTAGAAAGGACTGTAAACTGAGCTGCTTCCCAAACAGCCCACTGCCAAAGTACAGCATCTGTCTTCAATAGATTGCGAGGAATGGTTGATTGGTCACGCTTATCTAATCTCTGGCAGCTGTAGAACAATCTTTCTAACCAATTGTCCTTCCTGAAAAAAAGTTAAGACAAATACAGCAATTCATATCCACATACATAGCTGTAAATGTATTTTAGCTTGTAGTTGATTACTCTTGTAATCAAACCTCTAATGGATCTATGTTTCCTATGGTCATGCACACATGTATGTATACACACACACATACACACAGGATTACTCTGCAGGAACAAATACAGAGCTCAAGAACATTGCAAAAAAATAACAAAGGCAGAAGAAATGGAGATAAAGGGTTTGCTAGCCGAAAGTAAAGAAAACACAGTGCAGAAGACAAATTTGAAAAAGAGGCATATGCTTTTGGTTAAAAATGAAAATGAGCAAAGAGAAATAAGATATTCAAAATTCAGAGAGATCAAAATAGATGTGAATAGAAATTAATGAAGATGGTGAGGATTTAGCAGCATAAAATATTGCATCCCAAAAACTGGAATGGTAAATAGTTTCAGTTGGTGTCAAAAACTGGAAAAAGGATTTCAGACATTCTCTTCCAGGTGTACAAAATGACGGAGAAGGCCCACAAGTTAGAAAGACCGCAGTGAAGCCAACTGCAAGTAGTACAACTCAATATCTGTTCCAACACTGTCTCCTCTTCTAACATGCACCAACCCTGCCAAAACATTCCTCATTGCCAGTTTGCACTGAGTCTGCAATCTCAGAATGCAGATGATAGTAGTATAACTTCCCAGTGTATCATATGTCAAATACATGAGAAGGAGATAGGCATCCTACAGAAATAGTATAAAGACATCTGTATTGACTACCTATACCTTGAGCTCATTGGGGGGAGGGAGCAAGGGGGTGAGAGGAAGAGGCATGTATAACTATATGGAACATTTGGTTCCTGGCAAGAAAGTTGATGGCATCTGGAGTACCTGAGGAAGTGTGCTATACACCAGTCAAGGTTAATTTGTAGCATCTTTTGTGCACAATGGGACTAGCAGTATAGAGGGACCTATACTGCTATAGGTCCCTATAGAGGCATCAAGCTAAGGAAATCCACTATGATGATGGTGCAATTAAGACAAGAAAAAAACTGCCCCGATCCCCTCAGTTCCTTCACATAAAAGAAGTACAGACTCCAAATGCAAAGGCCATGAAGGACAGGTCACGGAATACACATTTGTATCACATCTGGAACTCTTTTTACTTCAAGTAGATGCAGCCGCGATGCAGCTGCGTAGTCCACCTGCAAGCAGTACTTGCAGGACGTGGGGCTCAGAGTCTACTTAAAGAAGACAGCAGGTCTACCTTCCCAAAAGTTTACAGCTGTGTCCCGATCAGATGCAATGACATAGCACATAGCAAAAGTATGCACAGCGGACCAAGTGGCCACCCTGCAAATGTCCAATATAGAAACGTCTCAAACAAATGCTGTTGACGTTGCCTGAACCTGCTTGGAAGCACTCACACCTCTTGAGGAGGCGTAGCATGGGCTACTTCATATGCTGTCACAATAAATGATGTTATCCACCTGGAGATTGTCTGTGAATAGACCACTTGACCCTTCATTTGGTCTGCATATGAAACAGATGAAGTGAGGAATGAAAAGGTTTAGTTCTAATCATATAAAAAGCTAGACATCACCTGACATTCAAGGTATAAAGACACTGTTCCTTTGGGGTTGAATGCAGCTTAAGGAAGTACACTGGTAAATATGTAACACTGTTCAAGTGACACTGGGAAACCACCTTTGCTTTGGGTGCGGCCTTAGGGTTACTTTGTCTTTTGAAAATTGCATGTGGGGAGGCTCCGCCATCAAAGCCTGCAACTTGCACACTCTCCTTACAAATGTTATCACCACAAGAAAGACTGTTTTCTAACATAGAAGGTGGAAAGAAGAAGTTGCTAGAGGCTTAAACAGAGGTCCCATGAGAGCCACTAAAACAGTATTAAGATCCCACAAAGGAACTGGCTCTTTAACTGGTGGGTAGAGAGGAGTGTCTCCTCCTTTCAAGGATGTCACTGCCATAGAGTTTGAAAACACCAATTTCCCCTGGCTAGGTGGATGAAATGCCAAAACTGCAACCAGATGGACTCTCAATGAATTAAGCAGAAGACCAGAACACTGAAGGTATAACAGGTATTCCAAGATGTCCTGGACAGAAGCCAGCTTTGATTGAACTCCCTGGGCTAACAACCATACTGAGAAGCTGTTCCACTTTGCCAAATAGGCTGCCCTGTTGGAGGGCTTCCGACCGTTAAGCAAGACCTACCAGACTGTCTTTGAACATTGTTCCTATTCCTCATCTAATCATACAGTACTCATGCTGTGAGATGCAGGAGCTGAGTACTGGATGCTGAGTTGGGAGGTTAGGATGAGGAGGAAAAGATATGGGAGGGCAAATAGCTAATGTGAAGAGGTCAGAGAACTGACATTGTCTTGGCCATGCTTGATCAGTAAGAATGTGCTTGGCACAATTCAATTTCAGCATACAGGAGTGCTGATTATCAGCCCAGGAGCCCAGATTGAGATGCCCTTGGAAGCAGAACTGATGGCATTTCCTCTTGTCTCTCATGGCAAACCAGTTGACCATCGGGATGCTGCAAACTGCAGAGATGGACTGCACACTGCTGGGCTTCAGAGACCACCCGTGCACCAGGGAGAAATCCCTGCCAAGGTGATCTGCCAGACAACTATGAACACCAGGCAAGTGACTGGCTACGGGGGTAATGTTTTCCCAGTGCAAAACTGCCAGAGCCTGATTGCCTGCTGATAAAGCACATTGTAGTGTGCATACTTGGCTCTTCACATAGTACAAATCAGTGGTATTCTCGGTGAGTATGACAACCGCTGAGCCCCTGATGTGATCTCGAAAAGTCTGACAGGCATTGCAAATGGCATGAAGCTCCAGCACCTTGATATGCAAAGAAGCTTCTCATTCTGATTGCATGCCTTGAACTTTCAGCAAGTCCAGATGTGCTCCCCAATCTATAAAGGAGGCACTGATGACTTATAGTACTGATCAGTGGAGGCCAAAAGAAAGTAACATCCTGGCACACATTGCCCTGAATTGGTGAGAGAAGTCAGACCAGCACGTCCAAGGGGTTGCAACTCAGATGACAGACCAACTTCAGCCACATCTGAAGAGGACATAGGCACAGCCTGGTATATTGAACTACCTGCGTGCATGCGGCCATATGGCCTAGAAACCTCAGGCATACGTGGGCTGTTGTTCAGTCTAAGGCTCCAGACATACATGGTGGATCGCCTGGAATCACTGAGTCAGTAAAAACGCTCTCAAGCTTGGAGAGTCTATCAGGCCTCAATGATCTCAATTCTTTGAGTTGGAACCAATGTTGTCTTCCCGCTGTTTAGGACGAGATCTAGACAAATCGAATAGGTGTAGTGTGAAGTGAACGTGAATGAGGACCTGCTCTCTGGACTTGCCCTTCGGCAACCAAATCATCCAGATGTAGGAAAATATGAATTCCCATATTCCTGAAGTACGCTGTTATCAGAGTCATACACATGATATGAACCCAGGAAGTGGATATGTGGCTCAGGAGGACTGCTATATGGAAATAAGCATCCTGCATGTCCAGGGCAGCAAACCAATTGCTCTGATTCAAGGCGGGGACAATAGTTCTAGAGTGGCCATATGGAATCTTACGTATCTGATGTATTTGAGATCGTGGAGGTTGAGGATATGTTGTCTCCTTCCCTTGGACTTGGGGATCAGGAAATACCAGGAGTAGAACCCCTTTCCCCAATGCTTCAGGGGGATGTCCTCTATGACCCCCAAAGCCAGTAAAAACTTAACCTGCTCAAGAAGCAGTGTCTCGTGAGGGGTCCCTGAAAAGGGATGGGGTGGGGTGGGGAGGATGGATGGAGAGGAACAGTATGGCATATCTCAATCTGACTGTGTTTAGGATCCAGTTGTCCATTGTAACTGACAAGTGGGCCAACTTGTCCCTGAGCTGGGGGCATGGAAAAGGAGAGGTTACATAAGTCAAAATGGGTACCTGCTAGATGCCAGAGGGGCAAATGGGTGGGAGGGACTGGTTAAACCAAGAACCTTTGTAATAGCTGGCTCTTTCTGGAGTAATCCCACTGCCACACAGGATGGGACAATTATCCAAAAACTCCCACTGCAAGTGGTATAACTGCTGCAGCTGCTGACCACTATAGTGGTGCCTCTTCATAGCCAGAGTATATACTCCCAACGCACATAAAGTAGCTCAGGAGTCTTTTAAAAATGCGCAAAGTTTTGTCGGTCTTTTCCGAAAACAAAGCCCAGCCATCAAATGTAAACCTTCAATGGTCTGCTGCACATCAGGCGCAAAACCTGAGTTCTGTCACCACCAGGCTCTCCTCATGGATACAGACAATGCCGTAATTCTGGCTGAAGCACCCGCCACGTCCAGAGCTGCCTGCAACAAAATTTTGGCCAAATGGCCTTCTGCAATGAATACCTTAAACTCTTCCCTGGAGGTTTCTGGCAATTGGTCCATGAACTTAGATATGGCTGCCCAATTAACTGTCATATTTAGAGAGCAACACCCGCTGGTTCATATTCTCATCTGCAGGCAGTGGCACAGACAGCTGCAGCGGCACAGGAGCCGGCAAACAGAGCTGTGAACAGGGGAGTTTGAGTGGGAGTTCTGTTGGAGGAGAAGGCATTTGTAGAGGCTGGTAGGGGCAGTGTGCTGGGAGAGAAGCTGAGCCCTCGTGCTAGAGGAAATAAAATGCCGGCCAACACTCCCCCTAGAAAAGTCATTGTCATCTCCCCAAGCCCTGGAATGGGCTCCAACTCATTTTTTAGGACCTCTTTCTCACTGTACCAAAGATGGTGAACGAGCTCTTTTTCTCTTGGGGGAAGCACCAGAGCCCGAGCACAGGGCAACATCATTTGCTGGATCCAAAGGTGACTGCTGAGGGAGATGAGCGCCTCAAGGCCTGCTCCAGAAGGTTCTGCGTCAACTGCAAGTCTCTTGCCACCTGAGTCCTCTTGGTAAATGACTTGCAGATGGTGCACCTCTCTTTAATCTGACTCTCGCTGAGGCCCCCTTACATGATGGACATTGCTTGAACCCTGGTGAGGGTATCACAGGGCAGCTAACTACTCTACTAACACTGAACTAACACTTAAACTTAACCTAGGGTACTAATATTACTATATAAAAGTTCTCAGAAAACTTGGAGTGAAAGTGTGACTGCTTAATGACTACAAGCTGCATGGAATCTTTTTTAAAAGATGAGAGGTTCTAATTAGACGTTTACCCCAAATTTATAAAAAAAATTGTAAGAGGACTAAAAAATGCCACCATGGCTAAACAACACAGTAAAAGAGAGTCAAAAAGGCATCTTAAAAAAAATTGGAAGTCAAATCCTACTAAGGAAAATAGAAAGGAGCATAAACTCTGGCAAGTCAAATGTAAAAGTATAATTAGGTAGGTGAAAAAAGAATTTGAAGAGCAATTAGCACACAACAAAAATGTAAGTACAATAGAAGCAGGCAGTCTTCCAATCAATCAGTGGGGCCAATGGACAATGAAGATGCTAAAGGAGTACTCAGGGAAAACAAGTTAGCTGCGGAGAAGCTAAATTAATTTTTTGTATTGGTCTTCACTGCAGAGGATGTGAGAGAGATTCCCACACCTAAATCATTCTTTTTAAGTAACAAATCTGAGGAACTCTCTCAGACTGAGGTGTCAGTAGAGGATGTTTAGGAACAAATTGATAAATTCAACAGTAAAGGTTACCAGGACCAGATAGTATTCATCCAAGAGTTCTGAAGGAACTCATACATGAAGTTGCAGAATTACTAAAAGTGGTATGTAACCTATCACTTAAATCAGGCTCTGTCCAGATGACTGGAGTATAGCTAATGACACTAATTTTTTTAAAAAAGGCTCCAGAGGTGATCCTGGCAATTACAGACTGATATGCCTAACTTCAGTACCAGGCAAATTGGTTGAAACTACAGTAAAGAACAGAATGATCGGTCACATAGATTGACACAATTTGTTGGGGGAAGAGTCAATTGGCTTTTGTAAAGTGAAATCATGCCTTACCAGTCTATTAGAATTCTTTGAGGGAGTCAAAAAACATGTGGACAAGCATGATCCAGTGGATACAATGTACTTGGACTTTCAGAAAATCTTTGACAAAGTCCATCTCCAAATGCTCTTAAGCGAATTAAGCAGTGATGGGTCACTTGCTGGAAGATTCTCTGCAGCTTGAGGTCTTCAAACCACAATTTGAGGACTTCAATAACTCAGACACCGGTTAGGGGTTTGTTACAGGAGTGGGTGGGTGAGATTCTGTGACCTGCATTGTGCAGGAGGTCAGACTAGATGATCATAATGGTCCCTTCTGACCTTAAAGTCTATGAGTCTAAGAGGGAAGTTTTTCTCATGCATCAGTAACTGGTTAAAGGGGACAGAATAAATGGCTTGTTTTCAGAATGGATAGCGATAAATAGCAGGGTCCCCAAAGAATCTATATTGTGACCAGTGCTGTTCAACATATTTATAAATGAACCAGAAAAAGAGGTAAACAGTGAAGTGGCAAAGTTTGCTGATGGTAGAAAATTACTCAACATAATTAAGTCCAAAGCAGACAGCAAAGAGTTACAAAGGGATATCACAAAACTGGGTGACTGAGCAACAAAAAGGAAGATGAAATTCAGTGTTGATAAACGCAAAGTAATGCATATTGAAAAAAATCTCAATTATACATACAAAATAACGGGGTCTAAATTAGCTATTGCCACTCAAGAAAGATCTTGGAGTCATTGTGGATAGTTCTCTAAAAACATTCGCTTAATGTGCAGCAGCAGTCAAAAAACCTAACAGAAAGTTAGGAACCATTAGAAAAGGAATAAATAAGACAGAAAATATATCTCTACTATAGAAATTCATGGTACTCTCCCACCTTGACTACTGTGTGCAGTTCTCGTTGCTCATCTCAAAAAAGATATATTAGAAATGGAAAAAGTATAGAGAAGGGCAACAAACAATTAAGGGTATGGAACAGCTTCCATATGAGGAGATATTAAAAGACTGGGATTGTTCATATTGGAAAAGAGATGACTAAGGGGGTATATGACAAAGATCTATAAAATTATGAATAGTGTGAAAAAAGTGAATAAGGAAGTGTTATTTACCCCTTCACATAACAAGAACCAGAGTCACCCAATAAAATTAACAGGCAGCAGGTTTAAAACAAAAAAGTACTTTGCCGTACAACACTTAAACTGTGGAATTTATTGCCAGAGGATGCCGTGAAGGTGAAAACTATAACTGGGTTCAAAAAAGAATTAGCTTAGTTCCTGGAGGATAGGTCCATCGATGGCTATTAGCCAAGATGGTCAGAGATGCAACCCTATGCTCTCGGTGTCCCTAAACCTCTGACTGCCAGATGCTGGGACTGGACAACGGAATGGATCACTTAATAAATTGCCCTGTTCTGTTAATTCCCTTTGAAGCATCTGGCATTGACTACTGTTGGAAGACAGGATACTGGGCTAGATGGACCATTGGTCGGACCCAGTGTGGCCATTTTTATGGAGGTGAAGATACCACACGGAGCTCCAACTCTATCCACGGGCAGTACAGAGGAACTGAGGTGGTGAGGGCAGCACCACCTTTATGTGGCCTGGGGAAGAGCTATGGCTGCAGGGCGTAAGTGCTGCCCCTATAGGTACTGTGAGGCAAAGATCTCTGGCTCACCGGTATGTGGGGTGCGCACACCCACATGGAATACATGGCTACATCTACTTCAAAGAAGAAACTTACTTTCTTTAATTCAATGGAAAAGTGATTGAGGATTAATAATATCTTAAAAGGTCAGGATATATAAAGCAATTTTCCCACAGTGACTGCATTCCTGCAATTACTGCAATACAAATAATAAATAGTAACATCTCAGTCTGTAACTAATCCTCCTTTGTTATATACAGTATTGTAGGTTTTGTTGTGTGTGATGTGAGGTGCATTCATTTCAATGTCTATACAATCATATAAATCACATTTGTGAGACTGCATACAAACAAATGTACTGGCATTTGCATTTAACTGAAAAAATAGTACATGCAGCTCACAAGGCTAAATTGTAACAATTTGGTGGCTATTTCAATCAGACCCCTATGCGATTTCTAAACTAAATTTCTTCACACATATCTAAAGGCTCAAGTATGAGAAGTTTCATTTTTAAAAATAAATCCCCCAAGTTAGCCAAGCGTAAACCTATGTGCTTGGGTGGAGCAACACCAACTACAATGGGTGTCTGCTCACATGGAGTTCTTTATAGAACTGGGGCCTAAGGCTGAAGATACCTTCCCACAAGCACTTCCTAGCCTGATAATTCAAACAGCTCAATGGAATTTTACCAAATTTTCCAAAATAAGTTTAGCCTTTGGGCTGAAAAAAATGAACGAGAAGTTAGAGCACAAAGTACACACACAGTTACAAATATCTGAAAAAGACAGTCATGTAATTAAAATGCTTGTTCAACTACATTGTCATTAGCACAACCCTATACACAGTTCTCACTAACTGAAAGGTCGAGAGGGTGAACAAAACGCAGGTTTTTTTAGTTGTTGAACAGAAGTTTTTGAAAGGTGGAAGCAGCCTTCTACCACCAAAAGTGACTTTCCATAACTCTTAAGAACAAGAGGCCCAAGTTCTAAAATGAATCCAATTCTTCCAGGGTGCATTGAAAAGAGCTGCCAAAGCTATTTGGTCTTACATATTTAATAAAAGCAGAGTCTCACATTCCACCACAGGTAATACCTATATTATGAAGCAAAACCATTTGTAAATTAGTTACTACTTTTGAACTAGGTCTGTTGATGGGTTAATTTAATATTTCAGGATTCAAGGTAACCAATGCAAACCAAACACATTAAACTTGTTGATAGGCATACATTTAGTAAATAGTCAAGTGTGGATTCTACATGATTTTTTTTATTTTAAAAAGGTACAAAAAGTTCTTACCCTGTTCTGTGACAGCTCCCATACAAAATAAAACTAATGACATCAGAGAAGTCCTGTGGGTGGAATGTATTACTTGGAGCTTTGCTCATGTGATTTCTTACAGCCAAAGAGATTTCTTGTATTTCTGTGTGGTTGTTGTTACTACAAACAAACAAGAAAAACACGCAAGATATGTCTGATTCTCCTTAGACCAAATTTGTGAACTTCCTTCTATAGTATAAACAAATTTAAATTATTCCAGGTATTTACTAACTTTAGGAAAGAAACTGCAACAGTATTTCAATTTTAACTAGTTTTTGCATGTACAGCAAAAAGGCCCTAGAGCTCATTGGGCCAATCTCATCCCACACAGGCCTACAGAGAAGGTGCAAGCAAAAACTAAAAAAGTAATGTACTTTATCTCCAATTACCTGTACATTTGTAATTGTTTTTTTTAATCTTTTTTCAACTCAGTGACCTCAACCAAGCAGAACTACATATTTTATTTTGGAGTACAATTTGTTGAACTGCTTTTGTATCTGTTTTATGTTACTGAAAGATTTTGAGACTTGGCTGGTTTGCTTGAAAATTTACTATACTAAATAGCTGAGAAACTCCTCAGTGAAAGTTCTGAAGTTAAGGATTATAATCAGTTTTGTAACTACAATTTTGCTTGTACATTACTCACCCCTTGGAGTAAAGCAAAGGCTTTTTCTGTTGTGTGTGTTATTATTTAGAGATATGGGGATGACTAGTGCATTTTAATTTTTTTAATAAATGGTGTGGAATTTTATATTGGCAGGATTTCCTTGAGGGAAACAATTGAGTTTCGGAAGAGCTTCTTAAGAGACAAAGTTTCCAGAGAAGTCCCGTCATCAAAAACCCCTCGACATATATATAAATACTGGACTGAGAAGAATAGGGATAAGAGTCTCTGGGTACGTCTACACTATGGGACTATTCCGAATTTGCATAAACCGGTTTTGTAAAACACATTGTAAAAAAAATCCGCGCCGCGCCACACACACAATTAAATCGGGTGGTGTGTCGTCACGGTCCGAGGCTAGCATCGACTGAGCATTGCACTGTGGGGTATTAGCTATTATCTATCCCATAGTTCCCAGCCTCCCCGCCCCCCTGAATTTCCGGGGGAGATCCCAGTGCCTGATGGGGCAAAAAATCATTGTCGCGGGTGTTCTGGGGTAAATGTCGTCACCTCTCCCCTCCTTCCTCTCTGGGGGGTGGGGGGCGGGTGCGAAGGGCGCCGTGCCGCCCAGCCTGACTGACCCCCTGTGACACTGTGTTTGACCCTAGAGCATTTTGGGAATCAGCAAAAGAATGCAATACTTTTCTGATGGAACTGTGGATAGTGTCCATCCATCCAGTCCAGTCCGTGATTTGATTTCTTTGCTTTTCACGCTTTTTCGCTGTGCAGCAGCAGCAGCCCTGAGCCCTGCTGAGTCTGTGGATTTTTAAATTTTTTTTGAATTTTTTCTTCTGCTTTTTTCTTTGCCGCTGATGAGCCTGCCCTTACACAGCTGATCCGCATGGTCCATCCGCATGGTCCATTTTTTTTTTTTTTTTTTTTTTTTTTTTTTACTTGAGATCACTGCTCCACGCTTGAAGGCACTCGAAATAAAAAAAAAATTTTCAGCTTTTTTGGCTTTTGCTGGGCTGACTGCATCCGAGTCCAGAGTTCAGATTGAGGTCAGGTGGTGTCAGTGGTGTGAGTGGTGGATACATCCAATACCGCACCACACTAATCCACACCTAAACTAAAATCTAATCCGATATGGTATACTACTAGTCCTCCTCTCTCTCAGGGAGGGGAGGAGTTAAAATAAAGAGTATATAAAGTATAAAGGGGTGTGGTCAGTGTGTGGTGTGGCTGGGGTTTTTTTGTAAATAAAACCGGTTACCCGTTAGGCCTTAACGCCCGCTAGAGCCTCTGCCACTCATACCTTTTTAATTTCCCAGGCTTTCCAAGCTCTGGTAGATATAGACTTGGATAATACCACAAATTACTCAATTTTTTAAAAAAGAATTTTGTATAACATTGCCACTTGTTTTTCCTCAGGTGGGAGAACACCTTAAGAAAGATGGCAATCTCTAGCAGAACAGGAGAAATTAGAGTAAGAAATTTCTAAAAATAGAGATTATTTAACTATCCAAGAATAAAAGAAAACAGGTCACAAATATATCTTAAGGTAGAATCTAAAGATTTATGTAAGGTTTGAGGGACTTGATGCTTCGATAAATTTAGCAGATACTAGAAGCATTTCTGGATTTCAAGTTCTCTGCCTATACAAGTTGAATCATCTTATTGAATTACAGGATGGTCAAAATACTTAAATATATCTATATCTATATCTATATCTATATCTATATCTATATATATAAACTGAGAGTTGCCATACATGGTTTGTCAATATTTGACTCTAGATAGAGGCTATTTCAGCCCAAAAGAAGAAGTTATGAAGGAAACACATTCATATGTTCCTAGATTAAGAATACAATTTGATATATTAAAAACAGAATTTACTAGATATGCACAGAAGCAACAATCTTCTTCCCAGTCAAAATAAAAATTATAACTGCTGGAAATAAGTATGTTCTCAGATTATGAGAATGAAAAATGCTTTTTGGAAGCCAGGAGTCTGTGTCCTGGAGACCAAGAAGATGTTATTGTTGAAACACTGGGTGATACTGATCTTACAAAGTTCACATTTCATTAATCTCCAAGTCAATAACTGTCATTTAATACTAAAAGTATACTGAGCACCCAGTAGAAAAAATAGTCTCACGGTACTGTCATGTTTTATATGACCTTTTAAAAAAATATTAACTCTGTATAGCTAAGCTATTTGGATACATTACAGAAGTGTACTTTCTTAAAATTAAAAATAAAGTTAGACTGTGAAACAAAAGTATAACACTTTCTAGATACACAAATACCTCAGAACCACATCCAAAGGAATTGACTTTAACAGTTTTCCAAAAGCTTGTCTTACACGGGCACCGCTATGGACTAGTTGAACACGGCACACATCAACACACCTGCATAAATAAATAAATAAAATAAATAAATAGTCATAATAAAATGTGCAGCCAATAACATATGAAGAAAATTTATTGAATTTTTGGGAAAGTACCTTTGTAAAAGGTCATCTGGTAGGGAAGATGACAGGGCATGGAGGCTACTACATGCTTGAAGACAGATATTCACATCTTCAAGAAGGGCTGCATTAAGGGTACAAATAAAGGATGCCATTTTCATTAAGAAGGAAAAACTCATTCATCTCCACACAGAGCTATCCTGAATGTTAAAGGACATTACTGTATAAAAAAATCATTTCATTTTTTTTGTTCCATTTTAGCTGCATGGATTTTATTAATACTAATAGAAGCCACATGGAAATCAAAGCGGAAATTGTATCCCTACCATGTATATTTAACGTAATTGTGTCATTTTAAAAATGTATAACCATAATTAACAAATCACCCCTGGAACGTATGTAGCACTTTCTGACCTAAAACTGTGTTGACAGATTAATCCTTATATATCCCTATGCGATAGGGATAATACACATTTGTTTCCCCAACTGCAAAATAGGCAGAGGTAAAGAAAGTAAATTAATTGCCCAAGGCCAGAAGGATATAAGAGCAGGGCTAGAATACTTGTTTCCATAACCCTGTGGCCATTTAGTTTTCCAATCTCTATCTAGCACAATACAGTGGAGTCGCATTTTACGCGCCTTTAACTTACACGAATACAACTATATGCGCTTGGCAAAAAAAGAAAAACAATAATTTAAATACAGTAGTGTGGCGATTCCGCTCACCATTCCACTCAATAAGTGTATGCCCCAGAGTGAGCGTGAGATGGGAGATGTGAATCTGCTGTCAGTCTCAGTTCCCGCGTGACTCTCAGTGAGAGCATCTCACCGCGCTGAATGTGATTCTAGTGTTTAGAGATACGTATTTTTCGAACAACATGGCCCCTAAATGCAAGGCACCTACTTCATCTGGTGCTCATCCGAAGAAACAACGATCTGTTCCAACGCTGGAGGAAAAACTGCCTGTGTTGGACTTATTGAGGGACAGTATGTTGGTCTGCAACATGGCACGTAAATATGGCCGCAACGAATCTAGCATCCTTGCCATCAAGATTCAAGAGAGAGAAATTCGTCAAGCCGTGGCATCAAGTGCTCCAATAACTGCTAAGGTGATGAGTTAAGGTGAGTGATAAGACTTTAGTGAAGACTGAAAAGACATTAAACTTATGGCTGGAAGACATGAACCATAAACATGTGCCTATTGATGGCAACATGTTACGAGAAAAGACTTGTAGCCTCTACGTGCTGTTCAAACCTCCCGCCGAAGAGGGACAGCCTTCTGATGAGAAGGAATTCAAAGCCAGTCAAGGTTTGATTAGCAGTTTTAGAAACCGCTTCAACCTCAAATACGTGCAGACTACTGGTGAAGCTGCATCTGCCAATGAAGAGGCAGCAGAATCCTACCCCAAACAATTAAAGAAAATCACAGAAGAAAAAGGCTATCTTCCGGAACAAGTTTTTAATACTGACGAGACTGGGCTTTTCTGGAAAAAAAAATACCCAACTGCACTTACACTTTGAAATCAGAAAGACAAGCACCTGGCTTCAAAGCAGCTAAAGACCGCGTGACTGCATTGTTTTATGGCAACGCGGCTGGGTCTTTAATACAGCCGGGCTTGTTCTACAGGGCTGCAAATCCCTGTGCCATAAAAGGCAAGAACAAAAGTATCCCGCCCATGTTCTGGCAATCAAATAAAAAGGCTTGGGTGATGGCAGCATTATTTCTGGATTGGTTCTACAAGAGTTTCATTCCAGAGTAAAGCGGTACCTCGAAGAGAAAGGACTTGACTTTAAAGTGTTGCCTGATCATAGATAATGCTCCTGGCCACCCTGAGGCACTCTTGTTTGTGCATAATGACATCTTTCTCCCACCCCCAATACCACCTCCATCCTCTCAACCAAGGTGTGATTTGCTGTTTCAAGGCCACGTACACGAGGCTTACGTTCTCACAGATACGTAGTGCTATGGATGCTGATCCCAATCTTAATGTGATGGAGTGTTGGAAGTCCTTCAACATTGCCGATTGCATAACTCATATTAAACAGACAATGGATGCAATCAAGCCTGAAACAGTCAATGCATGTTGGTGAAACCTATGGAAAGAACGTGTGAATGATTTTAAGGGTTTCCCGACCATTGACAAAGCAGTGAAACGCATTGTTCAGGTGGCCAGGCAAGTGGGTGGTGATGGCTTCGTTGACACCCTTGAGGAAGAAATTGAAGAATTAATTGAGGGCCATAGAGAAACATTGACTAATGAAGAGTTAAAGGAACTGATAAAATTGTCAACAGAAGATGAAGATGACGACGATGAACAGGAAGATCCAGCAAGTTGGAATCTTCATAAATTTGCTGAAGTGTTCCAAGCAGCGAAACACTTGAATGATTTAATTTCTGAATACAACTCCTCTATGGAACGAAGCTCAAAAACACACGTAGTAATATGGACAATTTGAGATCGTATCAAGAAATGTTTGAGCAGCTCAAGAGACAACAGCGACAGTTGCCGATCACCACGTTTTTCAAGAAAAAAAAACAGCAGCAGATGAGCCTATGCAATCAACTTCTTGAGCTGAACCAGAGCCAACCACTTTGTCTGCGACTCACTCTCCGTCACCAAGCCTGAGAACCCCCCAATAGTGTTGTCAGGGGAAGAGGAAGTCTAATCATTGGAGTGTGTACAGCGCCCATCTTCATCATCTCATCGTTCATCATACGGGCGCTATACTAATCATCATCGTCATCATTCATCGTCGTCGCAACACCATTGTCATAGTCGTAGTATCACCATTATCGTCATCATCGTAGACTAGCAAGATTATCCAGGATGAATGGTGAGTGGTTAGGTTTACTGTTTTCCTTTTTTATTCTTTCATTCTTTTGTGTGTGTCTGTCTGTCTCTCTCTCTCTCTTATGTAATTAAAAATACTGTAAAATTATATTTTGCATATGTACTCTTTATTATATGCTGTACACTACTGTATACATTATACATATTAATGTACAGGGTTGTATACACAAAACCATGTACAGCAGTGGTCCCCAACGCGGTGCCCGCGGGCGCCATGGTGCCTGCGGGGGCATCTTAATGCGCCCACGTCCTGGCCCCTGGGAGAGCACCCGCCGAAATGCTGCGGCGGGGACGCCTCTCAATGACGCCGCTTGCTGTTGACAAGTGACGTCATCGAGAGGCGTTGCCGCCGCGGAATTTCGGCGGGTGCTCCGCCGCCGCTGTGGTCCTTCAGCTGGCGCCCGCCAGCCAAAAAGGTTGGGGACCACTGATGTACAGTATACTGTACTTTATGGGTGATTTAAGGGATTTTTCAAAAGGTAATTTTGACGATACGTGATTTTCGCCTTACGTGCTGACTTTAGAACCTAACCCCCACGTAAGATGCGACTCCCCTGTACCTCAAATTATGGTAGGATTCCTTATCCTTTGTCAAACATATGCAATCTGACTTCCAAATAGCTATCATTCCACTGAGAACCTTAATCAACCTCATGATTGTAGTCCCTTCATGCAAGGATATTATCTTCTCCAAATAACTGACCATTTGAGGAACAAGAGGAGAAGGCAAGGGAGTGGTTATGCAGCTGCAACCAGAGCTCAGCAAAAATTGCAAATCAGAAGATGACCACAGTTGTATCTATCAATCAGCTGTCTTCACCCAAGGACATATCAATACAGTTAATGGCAGTTTATAAAGGGTAACCAATAAGGAAAAACAATGTTGTGTGATCTTACTGTTTCCTAGAAGTCCTTTACAAAACTTGTGGAAAGATGGAAGCGAGAATAACGGTGCATATGTTTCTGATTTTTTCATTAGAACAGCCACTTCTAAAGCCCAGGTCATCAGTAGTTTCCTAAAAATGCATTACAGAATAGTCATTCTAAACAACTAGATAACAGAACAAAGTTACTCATAAACCATTAAATACCTTAAGTTTTCACATCAACGTGGTAATACCAACTTGCAAATATTTGTGAAACAAAGCCATTAAATAAGTGAAAATTACCTATCAATTGAGTTTTGGAAGCTCTATATTCAATATTTGGCCTAGAAGAGTTTCACCTTTGGTGTTTTCATGAATATGAAAACATGATAAATTAATTTTTTTTCAGATGTTTTAGCCTGAATCCTATGAACCAATTATGGTGAGCATGAATGATCATTTTAGTTCATATGGTTTGTATAAAACCAAAATCCTCCAGTTTGAAATGTTTAGTCCTCCCCCCTCCTTTTTTTATTTTAAAGAAATAATGCAAACATTTTCTTGGTTCTAAATCAGAACTAATCATTCTCTTGAAAAAAAATCTCAATCTCTGATATGAAGAAAATACTATTTACCTGGTATCTTGAATAAGGTTATCCTTTTTAAGCAATAACCCCAAAAGGTTTAATATGATAGAGAAATGTTTCTTTGTAGCTGTGGTTACAGTGCTAATCACTGCTCCATCAAACAAAGAAGGAGAGGAGGAGCTGAGGCTACTGGATATGAAGTGGTCATGCCTGAAGGAAAATTAGAAAAAAGTATTTTATTTCCTTAAACATACAACTAAATAAAATAAAAAAAATCAACAGTGTTCTACTCAGATGTGTTGCCCAGAAAGTAGTTTCAATATTATAATCGCATGATAGTCTAAAATTTAAAAGCTCCAATGCAGTATGATCGCGTAGCTAAATAAGAATGGGTTAAATTATTTTTAAATAGTTTTTATGCTAACTACAGCCTCAAATCCTTTGAAGTACTGAAAATAAATGTAATTTCAACATTAAACTGAGTGACAGAAAAAATATAAGATACATAAGCAAGAAAGGAAGCTAAAGCTAGATAAGCTGAGAGGGTCTGATCCAGATGTGTGCCACTACAAAATCACTACACAGTTTGTCACATCTATTAGCATCTGCTCAAAAATGTCCCAACTCTAGAATAATGACAGTACTGCCTATGTCATTCAGTCCTGACCTGCAAAACTGCATGTAGATGCTGGCACAATGCTTTTGTGCACCATGGTTCTAGTTTATGTCAATGCTACTATCCCTCATTACCCTAATTGACTCTGGATTCAACCACAAGACATACCTTGCAAAATACCTCAAATAATGAGCGGCAAGGATGGTGAGGTAAATATCTTTTATTGGACTAACTTCTTCAACTTGTCTCTTTCACCAACAAAGGTTGCTCCAGTGAAAGATATTACCTCACCCACCTTGTGTCTCTAATATCCTGGGACCAACACGGCCACATCATCACTGCAAGCATTAAATAACAAGTGACCAATCATGTACTATTAATTCCAAGGTGGCACAGGAGCAACTTGCGTCTCAGCAATCTGTTCTCCCCCCCCGCAGATTTCTTCTATTTAAAGCTGGATTTTTTACTTCAGCCTTGCAGTCACTCATGTTATGACTACTTGATCTGAAATCTAGAAGTTTTTTATTGAAAGGCATTTTATTCCTAATATAACAATTAAAATCTACTTTAATTTTTGCAGTTGCAATGTTTCAGTTAATGTTTGCATGCAAGATGCCATACAAAATGAAGCACTGTTTAATGCGTACTGAAAAGAATGTGCTAAATATCAGAGGAATCATGTAACATACCAGAGGTTAATTTTTTTCAAATAAGGAAAATCATTAGTTTACATCATAAACTGCTTGCAAAATTTTAGACACACTTAAATTAGACATTATAAAATAAACTTAATTCTCCATCTTAAAAATATCTAAAATTATGTTTTGCACAAGATTTTTAGGAAACTGAGAATATGCATGGCCAATTTCAATCTAGAACCATTTTTAATGGGTGATTTCTAGTACCTATGAAAATAAAATCAATGAAAATAAGGATTTATCAGAGAAATGGTGGCAACACATTGATTACACTACCATCAATGCTGCTATAATAAAATTCTTTTCTAAACTCAAATACGGTTTACATCTATCTATTTATGCTCTTAAATATTAATGCCTTAGTGATCTTCCTACCTGGTACAATGTGAATATAAAGTGTAGAGAACTGCATACTGGACAGCAGGAAAGTGAACAGCTATGTCACTGTGAACAATCATCAAATTCTTACTCAACAGTGCAAACACAGTTGGAGAAAGGGCCCACATCTATAAAACAATTGTAATAAAAAGCACAAAAATATCTATGTAAAGGATATTGCTATTCGTCATATTTACATGTATCTGTTTTATAAAGAAATAAATGTCATAAATGTGCTTTAAACAAAAAATGTAATGCTGAAATCATAAAAAACCTGCTGAAATTAGGACATTTTTACTAGTAATCTTTACTGTTTTTGTCTGTCTAGAATTTCTCAAACGTGAATGCTTTCCTGCCCATAGTTGAAGAACACCCATCAGTCTGATGTAAAAGTTTTCTTTAAAAGGTAATGCAGGGGTACTTTGAATCAAAGTGGCACAATGTGAAAGTTGGAGACAGTGCAGATTTCTACATCTTTCTTTCCTACTCGGTAATTTCTGTATCGGGGTGGGCAAACTACAACCCACTGGCCAGATCTGGCCCCTCAGGACTTTGGATCTGGCCCGCGGGATTCCCCCCACCCGTGGTGTGGGGGCCCCGCACCACTCCCAGAAGCAGCCAGCACCAGGTCCCTGCAGCCCCTGGGGAAGGGGGGGCAGAGGGCTCCGCGCACTGCCCTTGCCTGTGGGTACCACCCACAAAGCTCCCACTGGCTGGGAACAGAGAACCACGGCCAATGGGAGCTTTGGGGGAGGTACCCACAAGCAAGGGCAGTGATCAGAGCCCTCCGCCCTCTCTCCCGCAGGGACCGCAGTGTCAGCCACTTCTGGGAGCGTCGCGGGGCAGGAAGGGAGCCTGCCTTGACCCCGGTGCATGCCACTTCCACCCCAGAACCCGCACCCCAAACCTCTCCTGCACTCTGCACCCCAACCCACTGCCCTGAGCCCCCTTGTACACCCCGCACCCCTCCTCTGCCCCAACCCCTTGCCCTGAGCGTCTTCCTGCACACACCCCTTCTCACACCCCAACCCCCTGCCCCAGCCCTGCATGCATGGACATGCATGCAATTTCTCCGCCCAGATGTGGCCCTCGAGCCAAAAAGTTTACCCACCCCTGTTCTATATACTGTATTCAAATACACTGGCTTTTTTTTGGGGGGGGGTGTGTTATATTTTAAATGGTTTAAATGAAAATATATCCTTCATATTTCTGACCTTGTTTGCTAATCTTATATTTTGCTGTCCCCATTTTTTTAAAGCACCCTATACATACACTGCCCCAAAAGGTTTATATTCTACCTTGAAAAGACACATGACATCAAATGCAAGGTAGCTTTTTACTGTCAGTGAAGATCACTACAAGATATGCCAAAACTACTTTAGTCTCTTTCTTGTCTCATCAAGATAGTAGAATGTTCTGACAGTATCAGAAGCAATAACCATCACCCCAGTAAATTACAGTAATGTGGAAATTACATTTCACCGCACCTTTAAGACTAGAAATAATTATCTCAAACAATTTTGCACCATGGAAGTTAATATTAAAACTCCCCCCTCCAAAGTAATGAAGGATCAAGAAAAAGACACCTTAAGTACATATATGCGTGCATGAAATGAAGATTATGTGCATTACATGAGTCCACAGAGACTTGCATCTAGCAATAAAAGCCAAACATCATATGGTTTATTGAGCAAAACTTTTAAAAGTATTTATTTTTACTGCAGTTAAATACTTACCCCAATCAATGAGTTTTTAGCATTTCCAATAGTAGTTAGGGCACTGAGGTCAAATATAACTACAAACTTTGCATTAGCCACATTGAATACATGGTTCTTAAAAGCATCATGCTGGATTTCAGAACATGCCTCAGGAAGTTGTAAACTACAAAGGAGACTATTTAGAGCACAGGTCATTTCTCCCAGAATCAACCTGTAAGCAGTCTCCAAAACAGGAATGTTTTTCAGGCTCAGTACTGCTTGATAGACAGCATGGGCTGCTGCAACAACCTTGAAAATGAAAAGATTCAAAATGTTATTTAAGAGTGAGATATTTCTGAAGTGAAGCTTTCTTGTTAGATGAATGAAAGGCTTATGCATGGTATGACAGTGTCTCGCTCTTCAGTTTATTATAATTAACTGTTTCTTTAATTCTTCTAGGCAAATTAAGTTGATCATCATTTTAGGGTACCAAAACTACTCCAGTCAATAGTAAAACAAATTAGACTATTTGCCACAAGTAGCTGAACTTCCATTAAGAATCAACTAATTAAAATTGAGTTGATCTTAAAATATATGCTAAAAGCCCTACTGAAAAAACGTTGAGTTAAGATATAGTTAGCATGCACACAAAAAAAACCCAAGTAAACACTGGATTGTAATCCTTTTCCACCTTCCAATTTATATTTGCTAAAAATGATGCCTATGCAAATTATGAAAACAGTTGTAGAAAATAATTCTCTTCTGTCTAGTATGTGACAAAGTATGTTTCCTCACATGCCACAACCGAATGAACAAAAACCAAACCTGAGTTTGGGCTTCTGTTTTCCTAATGAGTTCAGACATCTATGCAACTAACTGTTTTTCTTATGGGGCAAAATTCCATAAGATAATATACCAGTGCTCTAAAACAGTATTAGAATTGCTGTAGCATATTGGTAGCAACCATCCACTCCTTACCTCTTTCTCCTTATGGTAACGGAGTACAAGCAATTTAGATTCTGGTATAAACAATTTCTCTACAAATGTCGATGGCAATTTTGTATTTATTTGTTCAACAATCTAGAGACAAAACATAAGCACTGATAATATACATCTTCAATTGCCTGAATTCTTTATTCAGGCACACACATTTATGGCACTAATTTATAGAATTTAATAAATCAGAGCCCCTTAAATATATTTGACTACATCAGAGTTAAGAAATCAGTAACAAAAATAACTAATCTATATCTATGTAAGTTAATGAAAAAACATATTTGCTCTCCCAAAATTCAATATTCAGAGGACATGCTATTTTTATGCTATTTTATCAATCTAAGTGGAGCTCAAGCACATGACCAATATAGGTTGCTGAATATAAGTTGTATGGCAATGTGCTAATATGGTTATTTATCCAACAGAAGGTTAAAATAGTTATTTAGCCAACACCCGGGATGTTAAGATCAATATTCTGAAGTAATCCGGTATCCAAGGTGTTTAGCCATGGCAGAGTGGCTGCATAAACATACTAAATCCTGGTCTCTCTGGCAGTTCATCAAAAATACTGCTACCAATTGCAGAGGAAAGTTAACCTATTGGTTAAAGAATGGGCACTGGTCAAAGGAAAATTATTTTGGATAAACTGGAAACTATTCAGTAAAGGGACTAAGTAGGAGGGATAGCTCAGTGCTTTGAGCATTGGCCTGCTAAACCCAGGGTTGTGAGTTCAATCCCCGAGGGGGCCATTTAGGGATCTGGGGCAAAAATCAGTACTTGGTCCTGCTAGTGAAGGCAGGGGGCTGGACTCGATGACCTTTTGAGGTCCCTTCCAGTTCTAGGAGATTGGTATATCTCCAATTATTATTATTATAGAACAAGTTCTACCAGCTTTTCAAAATGATTATCAACATTTGATAGGTTTTTGTTTGTTTATTCGTTTTTTTGGGGGGGGGATGCAAGACATTGAAGTAGATGAAAAGGAAGCAAATATCGTGATTTACTGTTAAATCAGTTTGTTATTCAGATGCCTGAATGAGATACAATAAATATTTTTTTCTAATTAAAAAGCTCGACAAAAATGAGAATTTGTATGTACCAGTGTCAATAAATTCAAGACTGAGATGATATAATCGGTACCACAAGTCTGGCAATTCTCCAGTTGATCTAAGCCATATGTGATGACCATGTCACAGTGTATAGTCATACTCGGGTCCAGACTACCAAGTAAAACCCCGACACACTCATTGGCAGCCGTCAGTACAGCCTCAGAGAAGAAAACTTGGTTCGCTGTAGTCACACATCTCATTACTCTGTACAGAACCTGGAAAAGAAGGAAAGTGAATTCAAGTCAGTTTAACTAGTATTGGATGTTATTTAAGCACAGGGAAAAACCCACATCCATTTGAAACTACATAGACTCATAGAAATGCAGGGCTTGAAGGGACTTCAAGAGTCATCTAATCCACGCATACCCCAATGAGGCAGCAAGATTAAGTACATCTAGAACATCCCTGCCAGATATCTGTCTAATCTTTTCTTTAAAAACCACCAAGAATGGGGATTCCACAACCTCCTTAGGAAACCTGTTTCAGTGCTTAACTATCCTTAGAGTTAGAAAGCTTTTCTTAATATCTAACCTAAATCTCTTGTGCTGCAAACTAAGCTGATTACTTCTTGTTCTACCCTTGATGGATAGGAGAACAATTGATGATCATGCTCCTTGTAACAATCTTTTACATATTTGAAGACCGTTCTGTCCCCCCGTCCCCCCCGAGTCTTCTCTCCTATAGACTAAACATGTCCAGGCTTTTTAACCTTTCCTCACAGGTCATGTTTTCTAAACCTCTTATTTTTGTTGCTCCCCTCTAGAGACTCTCAAATTTGTCCATATTTTTCTTAAAGTGTGATGTCCAAAACTGGACAAAATACTGCATCTGAGGCTTTCACCAGTGCCAAGTAGAGTAGAATAATTGCCTTCCGTGTCTTATATGTGACACTCCTGTTAATAATCTCAGAATCCAGCACTACTATGCACTGGAGCAAGTTCTTTGAACATTTTTAATATTTATTTTGACAAATGTGCATTTATATTTTCATTAAATAGAAAAAAATGCAACAACCCCAAATTTAGAATAATTTTGAAGACAAGGGTCCTATCCAGCATGAAACTGAAGTCAGTGGTAGAACTTCTATTGTCTTCAGTGAGAAAAGAACTGGGCTTCTTTTCTTAAATATGAGACCCTTGTCGGACAAGTTAAGCGCCTGTGCACATGTCAAACAAAGACAACCTTAGACCCCGATAATGAAATCTGTGCAGGTGGACTCTTATATGCCTGCAAGGAGTCCCAGATTTATCAATGGGATTCTGTACAGGCGTAGGTCCACCCACTCAGATCCAACTGCAGGATCAGGACCTTAATCCTGAGTGTCCTTTTGATGAAATTGGATCCTTGTTGCCTTAACTGTGATTGTAACCCATTAATTACTTTTGTATTACAAATGTAAGAACAAAAGTCACCTTCTCATACTATACAATACTACCTATTCCAAAAGATACTCTAAAATAAAAGAACTTCTTATATATTAGATTTCAACTAGATAAAAATTAGAAAGTACAAACCTCTAGCTGGTTATAATTGCACTCCAGTTTTTTTAAAGCACCATGATAACTTGCGCAAATGGTTACACGAACAAATCATAACAAATGTCTATAGCCAGGTCAAACTGAAAAACCTTTGCAAAAATACTTACATCAAATACACTGTGGTTTCTGGTGCATATGGCTATCACAGGCCTCTGTCACAATCACTACTAAATATTTAAATCAGATTCTGTTAGCTGTCAAACAAATCTAGTCCTTGAATAAAGTTGACCATGAGTACATTTGTATGCTGCCAAATTTTGCAAAAATATGGATGTTGGGTTTCATTATTTACAATAAATTTACCAGCAAATACTTCTTAATAAGTAGCATGAAACAGGTACGGAAATCTTACATCAGTTACATATGCTTCAGTAATTGGTTGTCCTCTAATTGGGCTGAAGCGTTCCCCAATACTCCTCACGACAGTGCTGAAAACCCGAAGAAGTGCAGCTAATTTAGGTAGTGATACTGAAGGAGGAGGAATATCTTCATCCACTGATTCTCCAGAGGCCACATGGCTGAGGTCCTAGATAGGAAAATTTATGTCATTATGTAATAAGTACAAGCAGTTCTAATATACACAAAGTATATATAAAATTCAGTTTTAATATCAGACATATCCATGTGTATCACAATAAATATGACAACACTAAGAAGCCCAGAGTTTCCTTTCATAGCTTCAACAAGCTGTAATTATACTTGTTAATTAAAGATTACAAGCTACACAAAATGTCTGGAAAACTATTTACATTAGCCCTGTGTACATAGTCACCACAAATTTTGAGACAGATTACTGGTGTACAAATTACAGATGCATTATTATGATTTATAGCAAAATAAAACCAGTTACCATATTAAATAAGATTTAAGAAGCAACTTTCTTTTTTATGTATCAGAGGGGTAGCCGTGTTAGTCTGGTTCTGTAGAAGCAGCAAAGAATCCTGTGGCACCTTATAGACTAACAGATGTTTTGTAGCATGAGCTTTCGTGGGTGAACACCCACTTCTTCGGATGCAAGCAGTGTTCACCCACGAAAGCTCATGCTACAAAACATCTGTTAGTCTATAAGGTGCCACAGGATTCTTTGCTGTTTCTTTTTTATGTTGTCTTTTCAATTATTGTGAACATCTCAATGTAATCTCATCTGTTTTAACAGGAAATCATTACGACGACAAGATTACAAACTAGCGGAAAATGCTAAGAAAAGCTTGTGTCTCTCACCAACAGAAGCTGGTCGGTTCAATAAAAGACATTACCTCATCTACCTCGTCTCTAAGAAAATGCAGTATTTCACCCGTGTTTCAATACACGTGTCTTAAACACATCCCAGAGATACTGACTAATCTCTTACAAAAGACCATTGTTACTTCCCTATTCCCATCCTCAAAATTACGGATCTCCTAAAAACAAGGGCTGACTTTAATGGGGCTAGGATTTCATCCAAGAAGTACATCAGTATGCAAGCATCTTTATTTTATATTCTACAAGCGTATGCAGCATTTGAACCCCCTCCCATCAACTCCACACCTTTATTTCAACATATTTTCTATAAACTTAGCAAAACAAGGTAATATGAACAGATACACAAGGTGGATGAGGTAATACCTTTTATTGGATAAACTTATCTTGGAGAGAGACAAGCTTTCAAGCTTACACAGAGCTCTAATAACTCTTAATACTGCTTCATAATAAATCTTGCTTACCTCAGCATATGCCTCCATATCCTCTAGAAACTGACCCAAAAGTGTGGTGGAAAAAGCAAGATCAGCTACCCAAAATGGCTCCAAGCTCTGTAGCCATCCTGTATAAGTCAGACCAAGTGAAACAGATTGTTACAAGCAAAGTAGAACACAGGTATCAAATTTCAGATACATATTACTGAAGGACGAAAAATATTACTTTTTTTTTTTTTAAGAACAAAATTATTTTTATTTATAATTATCTGTATTACAGTAACACAAAGAGCCTCAAGGAGATTGGGGTCCTACTGGGCTATACACTGCTGAAGTATATTGTAAGAAAGAGTCTACAGTTTAAACAGACAAAGGAAACATTAGTCCCCTTTTACAGATGAGCACCTGAGGCATAGAGAAATTAAGTGACATGCCCAAAGTCACCACAGAAAGTCTGTGATAAAGCCAGGAAATTAACTTCAGTCTCCTGAATCCCAATCCATCCTTCCTTTTTTCCAACACAACATTATTTTTAAAGATGCTCAAGAAGGAGGTTATGTTTTCAGAAGTTCACTTGAGGGTTGGTAACTGTAAGAATGATTTGATATTCTCTAATAGAGAAAGCAAATGGCATCTAAATGTAGACTGGCTAAAATGTCCTTTAATTAAATTTTAACTGACTGACATGTAGGGTATATGACAATAGGTTTTTTGGTTCTGAGTTCTATGAATACATTAAGTCTCCCATATATCCAGACATTTTTATTTTGTTTTTATGCAAACTCCTTTACCCTATGTGGGGAGGAACTGCATTGGACTTTTAATAATTCATGAATGTCACTTACTTGGAGGGGTTGCCAATGAGTGACAAGAGGTATCCTCTTTCTGGGGATCAGGCAGGTTGCCTCCACAGTAGTGTGTGCGCAGTGGCAGTGAGCAACACTTAGGCCTGGTCTACACTGGGGAGGGGGGGGTGTTCGATCTAAGATACGCAACTTCAGCTACACGAATAGCGTAGCTGAAGTCGAAGTACCTTAGTTTGAATTACTTACCCGTCCTCACGGCGTGGGATCGACGTCCGCGGCTCCCCCGTCAACTCCGCCACCGCCGTTCGCGGTGGTGGAGTTCCGGAATCGACGGGAGCACGTTCGGAGTTCGATATATCGTGTCTAGATGAGATGCGATATATCGAACTCCGAGAAATTGATTGCTACCCGCCGATATGGCGGGTAGTGAAGACGTACCCTTAGAAAAAAATCCTCATTCTCAACAAGGTGGAGCAGAACACTAATAGTATGTCACCACATGTAACAATTTTATAGGCCAGACTTACCAGATACCTGCTGTGTCAGAGAAGGTTTCTGAGTGTGATCTATATGCCACCCAACCAATATGTCAACTGTGTCCTTGAAAGCAAAGAAAAAGGTAAGTCACCTATGTGATGTGCTATGTCAATGTTTTATACAATAAGAGGGGGCAGAAGAAAGTCAGGCACAAGCTTACCCTAAAATTGGTGCTGAAAATATGTGGGTAACATCGGGACACCAGAAGGATGCACTTGACACATTTGCACAGTAACTCTGGTGTATCCACATTTTCTAGAATGGACTGCAGGCTGGTCATTACAAGCTTAAAAAGAGAGTCACAAATAAAAAAAAAAATTACTAGTTTTTTTAATATTTTTGAATAAGCTGAAATGTCATGAACGTTGTTAAATCGATTGTAATCTTGACTGGCATAAGAAAGGTCTGCTACAAAACAGATGGCTGCTCATTGTTAAGATTCAAGCAACAGGTATTTGTATAGCATTTTGATGCATAGTATATATTTTCTGCCTTCCTATGAAACATGGAAATGCCAAGGTGTGAAAGGCGGAGGAAATGATAGGTTAACAGTGACAAACTTATTTAAGCTTACTAGGAATTACAGAGACTAATAAGGGTACCAAGGGAGAGGGGTTGCATGGTGTTAGGGTTTCCAACGAACTACAAAAGACTTGAAGGTTCCCCTAACAATCGTTCTAACACTTACATGGGCTGAACATGTGGATGAGTCTTCCAAAATACCTGAGGTTCACAAACGGCTTGTCTTCACTAGACTTTTTACATCCAGTTAGGAGATATTTAACATTCATAAAGACTATGTGATCACACCTCACTTTGATCCAGGCTACGAGCATTCATGCTTTAGCCTAGGGAGAGAAGCCTTGTCTTTCCTAAGGCCTGGCCTACACACTCACAAGTTAGGTCTACATAGCTACACTAATCGGGAGGGAGGAGGACATATCCCTGATCAACACAGATATGCTGACCTTCCCTCCCCCGTGTAGATTCAACTATGTTGACAGAAGAATGCTTCCATCAACGTAGCTAATTTCATTCGTGGAGGTAGTGTTCCTACACGGATGGAAAAACACCTTCCAATGTCAGCATGGCTATGCCAGCATAGCCCTGGAGCACAGACGTGTCAATAGAAGGGTTTTTTTCATCCGGGTAGGACCACCACCACCCAAACTAATATGTCTACACTACACAAACTACTATGGCACAGCTACAGCACTGCAGCTCAGTGGTACCTAGGTTGATGGAAGAACTATTCCATCGACCTAGCCACATCTACGCCAGGGTTAGGTCAACCTAATTACAGTGCTCTGGGGGCGAAACTGTTCACAGCCTTGAATGACGTAGCTATGTCAACCTAATTTTTAAGTGCAGACCAAGTCTCCAGACTGTAGACACAATCGAAAGGTAAAAAAAGAAGGCATGAGTTTATCTTGACTTAACTGACTGACAATTAACACCTTTTAAAAGACAGTTTGAATACTTTTTACCCAAACACTTGGGATTTACTGTAGGCTCATCCCCAGGGTAAATCACAAATATTTTTAGCTTGGAGCGACTGTCTGGAGAAGGGGAGGGTAGAGCTTTAGCCACTCCATAATAAAACATTTAAGAGATGGAAAAAAGTGTAAGGTACCTTAGGCCAAAAGCTAACTGAAGTGACCGCTAAATAAAACGAGCTCCTTAACTATAATTAGCATTTTTTCCTACAGACTCCTTCCACTGAAGGAATCCTCATAAGTGACAGTGACAAAAAAGTTTAGCGTTTCAAAACAAGCATAGTAACTGTGCTACAGGTGTGGACCTGGTCTACACTTAAAACTTTTGTCAGCATAGCTATATCAGTAAGGTGTGTGATTTTTCTCCGACCTTGACTGACATATCTATGCCAGCTAAAGCCCTAGTATAGATGCAATTAAACTGGCAAGAGTCCTTTTGCCGGTATACACTACAAAAGGTTTGCCAGTATAGTTACACCACTATAACTATTCTAGCATACTCTTCTAATATAGATGTAACTTATACTGGCAAAACAGCTTTACTGCCAGTATAACTCTTACCAGTTCCCTGAACAAAATAAGCTATACTGGCAAGATGACTTTTCTGCCAGTGTAACTGCTTCTATACTATGGCTTTTGCCAGCAGAGCTGTCGGTCAAGGATAGGAGGAGAAAAAAAACCTAGTAGAGACACAGCTATACTGGCAAAAGAGTCCTTTTGACAGTAAAGCTTATTTGGGAACTGGCGTAAGGTATATTGGCAATAGAACTCTTTTACTAATATAATTTCTGTCTACGCTAGAAGGTTTGCCAGAATGGCTATCTATACTAGGGCTTTTGCCAGCATAACTATGTCAGTTATAATTATGCCAGCAAAAAACTTTTAGATACAAACCAAGCCTTACTCCATTTTAGAAACTGGTTTAAACTATACTAGCGAAAGAACATCTCCAACTAGGGCAGTTTGCCAATACAACTCTACCAGTATATCTATACCAGCAAACCCTTTTAAGCATAGGCAGGTCTCCCTATCAAAAACAACCCAGGAAACTGATGAAATCATGAATACTCACAAGAACAAAACTGGATGAAGAGTAAAAAGGTGCAAATTAAAATACAAGGCAAACACAAGCTAGTGCTCTGGTGGACCTTCCAGCCACCAGGCTGATTTTAAATACTTCACAGCCCTCATTCTGGACAGATGATATTTCAGATGTCCCTATGACTGAAATTTTTTTTTCAAGGGGAGGGAGGGTCTGGCAAGTTTTGCTGCCAAGTCTTCCAGTTTAATCAAGTAAAAAGGTGGAAAAAATTGCTACAATAACCAAGCGCAGGCAGCAAGAAGTGAGATAAAATAATAGTTTTAATTCTAAAATACTTACAGACTAGATATTAACCAAGAACAGAATAAAGAAGGACATTTCATACATCTCTACTATGTAAAGCTTTCTCAAACTATAACCCAGACTTCAAATTCAAATCACATTTTTAAAGGAAAATTACATTTAAATCTCATAAAATATCAAACTTTTTTATTCCGAAGTGTAAAATGTGTTTTTCACAGGATTATGTATCTCTATTATTCTAACACCCCGACTGCTTACTCTTCATGTGTTCATTTTAGTAAAATCAATGATTTGATTCAAGCTGTGCATCAATATAATACCGGAAAAGCAATAATGCCCCAATTTTAACTTTTATTTTTACCTGCATTACAGATGAAAAGGCTTTCTTTTCTCCCACAGTCTCTAGTGCTTTGTAGGTTGCACGCAAGTAAAGAAGTTTAACTTCATCTTTAGTGGATGAGCTAAATTTGCTAAAAATCCATTTAAAGATCTTCTCAGCCTCGTAGCTCAAAGAAGCACAAAGAAGGCCAAGACAGCAAGCTCCCTCTTGTCTCAGTTCTTGAAGCAATTTGCTACTGTATTTATACAAAAAAAATTAATTTACACTTTCAGAGGGTAAAAGCAGTTAGACCTTTTACACAATGAACAAGTACAAGAAAAAAAATTTCTAAAGCAAAAAACGCATGTATATATGAAGCTATTGTATTCCTTCCATTAAAAGCTGCACCCGCCATTTAGATGAGTTATATAAAAATGAATAATATGAAATGGATTTCCACTAAACAAGTCTATATAAATATGGAAATACTACAGTTAGATTGGAAAAACTATTTTAGACCTGCCATCTGATGAACAAATCTCCCCTTGTAAACAGACAGCTGACTTTAGACACAATAATATATAGCGGGGTAAAGTTCAGGACCTGGCTCTCTCAGACACCACCTCTCTCCCATGCTCCACTTGCAAGAGATTCTATCTGCTCATGTGCTCTTCTGGCAACCCTACAAAATGACCTCATTGTGGCCTATGGCAATGCACTCTTAATGGGAGATCCTCAAGAACTCACTCCCTCTCATACTACATGAGAACTTATGTCTGGCCACTTTCTAGAAACCATGTAAAACAGCCTTCATTTAGCTTTTAGTTGGATTGTGTTTCTTTGCTTGTATGAAGTTTGTCTATTGGCCAATGGGGAAGCTTAAGAAAATACTAGTTTTTCTTTCTTTTATGTGTAACATTAATATTAATTTTATTTTAATTTAAGTTATAGCACATAGGTACCAAGGTTGCATTTGGCACAAAAATTCTGTAATCTGTACATTCCTATAATTAGATATTCAAATGGAGTAAATCTTGGGTTCTCTTGCTCCCCAATCCCCTGAGGATAACTTACTTCCTTTACTTTATAATAAAGCTCCAGTATTCTATGTATAACATTTAAAAACTTGAAGAGTCCAACTATTTAATTCAGTCAGCAGAAAACACAGCAAAATAAAACTGACAGATTCAGAAGCTACTGTAGTGAAAATGAACTTTCAAGTTAAAAAGTTAAAAATTGCTAATGCTTAAGGTATGAATTATTTTCATTATTTAGGAAGCCAGGAATTAAGTACAATACCAGATCAAATCAGCAGTCTGTGTAGATCAGTATCCTGTTTAGCAGTTGCACTAGATATTACAAAGAAGGGTGCCAAAAACCCCATAGCAGACAATGATGGAATAACCTGCTCACAAAAGAAGCTTCCTTCTAACCCTTGTCACTTAGTGGGTTTGCTTATACCCAGAAGCATGAAGGTGTGGGTGTCCCTCTTAAAAGGGTATTTCGAGTCTAATGCAGTTATGGATGTTCTTATTTACCCATACAAATGGATCACTCTCTTTTAAGTGCTACTTAAATTCTTAGTCCCAATGATTTCTAGCTGCATTTAGTTCCAAAGGTTAGTTATGTGTTGCATAAAATTTTACTTCCTTGTAACCATATTTAATGTCCCCTTCATTATAAGTATAGCGACAGAGACAAGAGGTGGATTTGGGTGCCTGTAGAAATTTTAGAAAAAAGCTACTATATAAACAAAGGAGTAGGAAACGATTATAGAGAGATACAAATTGAAGATGGATATAATATCAAGCAGCTTTTAAAAAACAAGCTAAAGTTATTTTTTTATTTTATTTTGTAGAATTTGTTCATATTATCACCGGAAAGATCTCCTGAATTTGAAACAAAGAAATGTCAACTGAAGGATTATTTTAAAAACTCACTCTGAACAGGAATATTAGTGACTTTTACTAAACAATGGTCAGCTCAACATACATCGTGAAACAGGACCAGTAGCTTTGTGAAAGTATCCTTGGCAATGTGACAGGATTAGAAAGTTGATCGTAATACAATACATATAATGTGTCATGTTGGATGAAAGTCAAGAGAGGCTTTCTGCTGCAATGACCACCAAACAAAAGTTTGTCAAAATACCTATGGCTACTAATGAGCATTTATACTAATCTTATATACTAATCCACATTTTAATTATAGCAACTGAGAATTAACAAGTGTCAATGATATTATACAACCTTTCAGTTACAGAGATATCATAACCCCTTGCAAATAACAATCACATTTCTATATGAAAATTCTGTACATGTTATTGTTAAAAGTAGCATCTAAGATTTTTTTTAAAAAGTAAACACCTCAGAAATATAAGGTGTGTGTCATTTTTGCACTTCAGCAATGTGGGTGGGATTCTCTGACATGCCTAACAGTTGGAACCCCAACTCCCTTAAGCATTTTTTAAAATCCCACCGTACTCATATAAACTTGTCATGCCTATGAAGTATGACTGCATAGATAGTTGGAGAAAAATGCCTTTTTGCACTGTGTTTACTTTGTGAAACTAACTCTACATACTTCCAACAGTCAATTTCATCCTTGCTGCTAACACAGGAGTAGAAAAGCACTTAAAAATGTTTAACAGGATTTTTTTATTTTAAGTCAGGGCACAATATTTGAAAAGGTGTTCTATAAGAAAATGGATATTTTAGAAATTAGTCAATTTGCAAAAATTCAAGTGGACAGTTTCCCTTTAAAACTTTTAGACTGCTTCGTTTTTCTAGCTTATTGAAGCTTACCTTTCATTAAGCACATCATGTATGGCAGTCAGGATATTATCCAGTTGTTTAACTAGTACCTGCAATAGTTAAAGGATATACACTTAAAACTGTCACAATTGCTACTGCAATTTAGATCCTTCCTACACTCACATTAAAACATTATTAGCAACAGTGGACTGCTATTATATCTTCCCTGAACATCATACACAGCTATGAATTATTTTAAATAGATTTGTAATACTGTGCTACAGATTTTTCATACCTATCTGCACTTGCTAGGAAAGCTTACTAACATACCGTGATTAAGCCTAAATGCAGTTCTCGCTAATACTGTTGCATCACAAACATGAAGAGAGCCTTATCTCCAGTACAGTAGAACTTTAGAGTTACGATACCAGAATTACAAATTGACCAGTCAACCAGACGCCTCATTTGGAACCAGAAGTACACAATCACGCAGCAGCAGAGACCAAAAAATCCAAAAACACAGTACAGTACTGTGTTAAACATAAACTACTTAAAAAAAAAAAAGGAAAGCAGCATTTTTCTTCTGCATAGCAAAATTTCAAAGCTGTATTAAGTCAATGTTCAGTTGTAAATTTTGAACAAAACGTTATGGTGGTTCTTCTAAGAGTTACGAACATTTTGAACAACCTCCATTCCTCAGGCGTTCGTAACTCTGAGGTTCTACTGTAATGTCTTCTATAGGTACACACTTTTGTGTCGATCATCAGGTATATCAGCAGAATAACCCTTTAAATGATGAGTGAAGGCTGTGGGGTATTTAAAAAAAAAAAAGTTTTGTTAGGTGATCCTAACTTTGGAAAACAGTAACATCTCTGATTCTACAAAGGGAATTATTGCGGAAGCTAGAGGAATAGTTATTTGCACGGTGTATACTGCAATGCATTGTCAAACAAAAATACATTAATTGCAACAGTATTAGGCACTATGTAGCAAAAAAATGACATGTTTTAAAAATGAATACTCCTACTTTTATGTTTTCTTTATTTATAAAACATGTTTACCTTCTAATGTGCTTTGGGGAAAAAGTGTGTGGCCACTTCAAAAAAATCTTACATTCTGATAAATACTGATCCACTTCAGAAAACAATGGCAAAATAAGAGGGTCTGTGTGCTTGACTCCCTCAGAATTTCATGGTGTCATTACAAAGGCTCCCCAACTTGTTTTATTTCTGGGAAAGAAAGTATGAAAAGGCACAGGATACCATGGAACAAGGAGGGGGAAGTCTTATGCAGGCTTTGCGAGACAAAACGCAAAAACAGTGGTGGCATCTAGTGCTTACAAACATTTGGGGCTTGTCTACACTATGCAGCTTTTAGTGACAAGGCTGTGTCGACACAGCCTTGTTGCTAAAAGTCAGTATGCGTGAACGCTCTGTCAGTATTTTGTTCAGCACTTTTGCCAACAAAATACTTCCAGCCCTGCGAGCGGCATTAGCTTTGTAGTCAGGAGAGTGCTCCTGCCAACAAAGCCGCGTTCGCACTGCCACTTGCGCTGACAAAACTTTTGTTTTTCACCGGGGGGGGGGGGGGAGGGAAGCTTTTTAAAGTACCCTTGAAAGACAAAAGTTTTGTTGACAACATCGCAGTGTATACAAGCCCTATGGCTCACTAAAAATCTTGTTTGTTTTAAAGTTTTAGCTCAAGATTATGTCAGGAACATTATCTGCTCATAGCTAAACATTTTAGTCATGAAAAGTGTAGCTCCTGGAATTATCTAAGTTAAAAAACATATTTCCTTTATAAAAATATTAATGGTTTGATACTGTTGAGAGGCTTTGACAGTGTTCTGATAGGTCACGTGTGAAAAGTATGATACTTCATGTTCTAATTGTTTGTAGGTCTACTTCCTTCACTGCTGAGTTAAGGACAAGTTAGATGGCCATTGCCACTACGTTCTGAGAAATACAGCTGCACGTCTACTGTATCACATTTATATGATCTTCAAAAGAAGCTTCTGATGTTGATAGCAAGACTGCTGAACTCAGCACCAATTGCTGAAGAACAGGAGATTTGTAAATATCCCATGTAGATGTTTTATCTGCAATAGATTCATTCTCTCACGAATATGTAAATACTGGCAAATTTGCTCTTTGCTTCTCACACCTCAGGTCTATAATGCCAAATCTTTGTAAATTGCAGAATGGAATTAGAAGACTCTTATTGTGTCTAACAGTGATTCAGAGGAGGTAAAACACTTTCTTCCAGAACAAGGAAACCCTATCCACCAGAATTCCTTTGAGAGGTGTACTATCTACTGAATCAAGACTGCCTTCTCGAAGAAACAGTAACATTTCTTTTGTGACCAGACTGGATGCCTTCGTGGTAGCAAATTTGTATTTAGAGGAGACAAATGCAATGTCTTCTCTGTTTCAGTTCAGTTTTAAAATACTAGATGGGCTCACAAAGCTTTGACTTCCAGCTTGCAAACTGGACTATTGCTAAGATATCAATTAATAACTTCAGTGCAGTCTCCTGTAGAGGCCTGCAGCCAGGGTTTCATCGTGAGGACTGCCTTCCATGCCCTCTTGCAGCCTAAGGTCACTCAACAGGCAAGTCTGACTCAATTTCCCCACTTCAAGGGGCTCCTTACATAACACCCCTTCTCCTAGGATCTAATTTATTGGCATGAAACGCAAAACTATTCTCAGTCCTGGGACTTCTCTTCTCCCCGGCTCCCCGTTCTTCCCTGTCTTGGCAAGCTACTCTCAGCCCTACCCTCCTCTCATGGAATCTGTTCTGCCTGGCCATCAGCCTTGTTATCTGTCTTCCAGGCCCAAACCCTTCTGCCTGGACAAAGGTCTCCTGTGCACAACCAGCTCTTCTGCAGTCTCTGTCACAGCTTCTTCCAGTTCTCTCTCCCTGAGCATCCCCTCTCTCTGTAGCTTCCTGCTACTCTTATACGGGACTAACCTGATCCCTGCTAAGGTGTGCCTACTTACCTAAGAGTGGCTGGCCCCAGGCCTCTCACCTTTAAAAGGTGCAAGCTATCCTGTTACATAGGGTCAAGGATGAAGAAAGTCAGCGGACTGCAGGCAGAACCAAAGCTACTTTGCCACAATCTTTCCTATTTAGGCAAAGATATTAAGACGGCTATAGCAAAATTAACTCCATGTAAAGCCCTCTTATGACCTTGCCCCTTTTAACTGGCTTTAAGTCTGGTATGCAACACAGAGACTGCCCTTTAATCATTAAATATCAATCCAATCCTGGTAATGAACAGGATTCAGATTTACTATATTATACAGTTAACTATGAAATTTTGCTAACTTGGCAGTGATCCTTGGCAGGAGTAGAGGGTTCATACTTCAGTGGTTCTATTTCGCCCTTCAAAGAGATCTGAGAGGTTGGTGCTGAGGAAATGTTCATTTTTCTGAAATAATCTATCACACAAATTTCACAGGATTCTACTCTATCACCCGTCCCTGTTCAACAGCAGGGAAGCTACTGGTGAGACAGTCATATTTGCATCAAGATAGCTCATAATTGAAGTGGGGATGGGGATCTTCTGGTTCCCCAAGACCATTGTAAGTTCTTCTCCCTTCCCTCCCCATCCATCTGTATTTTCTAGAAAATTGCATTTCCTTCAGACATGAACCTTGTCACAGTAATCCATGATTTATAGATGTATTCAATTTTCACTGAAAATATTCAAGTTAACTATAATTTTGAATATAAGAAAACAATTTAAATGCAAGTAAAAATGCACTTAGTGCATTAAGAAAACATTTCCAGGAGCAGTCAGAAGAAAAAGAATAGACTGACTGTTGTACAATGGATGTCATATTTACATCTTGGGCTCACACATATTTTGTGGTTTTGCTTTGAGGCAAACGTCTTAAGTAATCAGGCTATAAATCATTTCCTGAACGCTACAGAAAGGGCACATGGCCCAGAAATGTTTATCCTTTAAAAAAAAAAAAGTGCATTAACCCAGCCTCACACTTCAATAGTTGAACTTCTATAAAATTGATTTAGAAAATGAACAAACATCTTATACATTTTAATGATACATGGACCAGCACGGTAATATTACTAACCAGTTTGTTTTCTGGTTGCTGAATAAATTCTTTCAACTGCTTTACAGTAGCCAGTCTTCGGTCTCTGTCGTCTTCCCGAGTAATCCTCCGAAGAAGATTTGACAGTCGAGACTCGTCAGAATAAGACAACGATCGCTCTGAAAAATAATATTTTATTCTCTATAATATATGTAGTGTATCAGTATTTACTAAGAAAGCTGAACTTAAACTCGTGGGTATATTTTAATAGTATAGCCATTCCTTGAGAAAAAACAAAACCCAGTTTTATTTTTGTTTTTACCTTAGCCTTCAAATTAAAAAAATGAAATCGAAAAATGGGTTCAAATACCTGAAAATTTCTTCTCTTCTGGCAAATAGGAGACAACTTATAATGTCTCTTCTGTCTCCTTCTTGCTCTGAGGCAGAACAAAACCTGTGGTTACAGCATTAGGCTAACCCTGCCTGCTGAAGAGCCTATCAGTGCAAGAACTTCAAAACTGAAAAATTTAATTTATGATGGATTAACAATAAGAACAGATTAACTGTTGTGTTTTATAAGTAGAAGACCCTGCTGTAGAGGCAGGAAAACAGAGCTGTTCAAAACAGAATACCTTTACTGTAATTATGTCTCCACTTCTTATAGACTCACTAATCCTATTTGCCCTAACTATTGAGAAAGAAAGTTTTCAGGTGAAAACTTTCCTAATATCCCATATATTCAGGTCCAAATGAAATCTTAGCAGCTGGTGTCCCAAGCAGGAGAGATTTTAACTGGAATGGAATGGAATAACACATTTTCAGAAATTCAAAACAGCAGAATACAGATTTGACATTCCTTTATTTTTCATAAAGAAAAAATACAAAAAGTAAATAATGTACAGCTTGTATATGTTACGAAATACTGCCCATTTCACAGGCTAGTCAATAAAATTATGCAATTTTACAGCTTGTCAAAGCTGCAAGACTAGATAACAAAAATAAAACCATATTACACAGAGACAACATGTTAGGGTTGGGGTAACAGTAAAAATACACACAGTCAAAAACGGGATGGAAAAAACTGGGCGGGGGGGATGAAGGGGGAGGAAAAAAAGCAGAGGGGTCAGATGGAATGGAAGTCTATATTCCTTGAGCTGTCTACATTCTTTATCCAAATGTATCAAGAAACAGGGTCCAAATTTCTTCCAATTCATATAAGTGCTCTCCTACATCGGTAAGATATTCTTTCTTTCGCTGCTCACTCAGACAGGTCCACTGCTCTATTCTGGGCATAAGCCTACACCATTTTTTTGTAAAATCATGTGCTTCATAATTATGGCAACCCTCAAGAATCAAAGTCTTGTGTGGAGTTAAACCTAGCACAGTAGGTACATAACCTAGGAAATAATTTTAAGCTGAGGTCTGGTTGTAGAAGCATAGCACCAGCATCACTTGTGTCCACCTCCTTCCACAACTGCCTGACTGTTCGACAGTCCCATAGCATGCAGAAGGGTTCCTTTTTCTCTATTACAGCATCAACATACATCAGAGGACAAGGCCCCCATCTTGCAAAACCTCCGTGGAGTCCAATACATTTTGAATAGAATCTTTTGCTGTATATCAGTCATAGCCTGAGATTCACAGAAGCATTTGTAACATTCTGCAATATGCTCTGCCACTGAGATTCTTTTAAGGGCTGTGATAACTCACCTTCCTATGCTTACACAAAGAACTCCAGACTAAAGGAGTTCTTCATTAGTAAAGTATATATAGCAGACATGGACTTGGGGAGTTTGTGAGGCATTTCCAAGGTTTCTGCTAGCTCTGGGGCCTCTGGCAGGCCTAGGGAACCCACACCCTAGGAAAGATTAGCAACAGTTTTCATTTTAAGTACTGCCACTCCACTGAGGGTGGCAGGACATATTGTTGTTTTAATGTTAGAAGAGAGACAAATACAGAATTTTTAACCTGTAAAATAGGCATCATACTTATTTTTTCCATCCTCTCTATGTCAAGCTCTTCTGGGCAGGGACTGTTTATAATATATGTGTATGTACAGAGCAATGAGACCCTGATCTCAGTCGGGGCTTCTTTTGTGCCACAGTAATATAAAATAAAAGTTAACAAGTTACTACTACATGCAAACCTTTTCATCCAAATGTTGTGTTGAGTACGGACTCCACATAAGTTTTGTATTGTTTAGTGAGTGATCGATCAATTTACTACCTGACCAGTACCTTCATTCAAGATGTACCATCCCATGGTCCAGAAGGTTATTACTGATAGGTGAGTTGGAGCCCTAAATAAGATGGTAACCTACTAGGTTTCAGGAATCTTGAGGACTCTGCAATTGTCTAAAATTTGTCAGATTTATTTTACATGGAGAGAATCTTACCAAAGGTGGTCAGAATTACTGCAAAACTGAAAAGTTTGGTTTACTTTGGAAATAGAATCTATGTTTGGTACCTGTTTGTCTAAGTAGAACACACAGAAGTGAGTTTCCCCGAGATCCCTCACTACAAATCAGGTCATGAGGAGGTGAAGAGACTCTGATAAATAAAACGTACAGTGAAATTTTAGGGAAACCTAAACCAATTTTCAGTAAATACTTTTAATATCAGATAAAAGAATTGAGGTGAATGAACTGCTCATCTATCAGAAGTAACAGAGTCTGCTTTCAGATATATCTTGACATCTGGATGTAAGGAAAATCATAGTCTTATTACTATGAGGACAAACAAGGATAGAGGAAACATGCACTCCATATGGATTCATCTTTATCCATACCATAGCGGTGAAAATCCCACACTTGTACAATCTGATGTGAATTATGAGTGATTTGTCCGACCTTGCTCTAGTGTCTGAACACCAACTGGCACGCATAGACTTTATTCATAATTCTTTCATTGATGAGAAAGGCATATTAACACTGGGGAAAAAAGAATAATTAGATGACCTAAACAACCAGTCAGATAACTTCCACCTGGTAGGATCCTGATATGGCATTAATTCCCATGCTAGCAGATTCTTCCTGTGTGGAACAAACAGATTATTTCCCAGAGACTTGTTGATCCCCAAATACATGGCATCCTACATCAGGTTGCATGATCAGAAAGACTATTGCTCTTCTTCTTCTGATCTTCAATAGGATCTCTGGTTCTGAAGAAAAAAGTAAATGTGGACAAGAGCTCCGTTGGTCCTAACTGTGAGTGGCTACTGCTCCATGTTTTGGTCTAGTGCATACAAATACAAAAAAGAAGAATTGTCGTTTTGCTTGGAGGCCTCCAAGACAGGAGGTAGCAACTCTAATCCATAAAATTCATCCGTTCTTTGCTTAGCCAGCCAACTGTGATGGTGTTCTCTTGAATGGGGGAGTTCAGATGGATAGTAGTTTTTCTTCCTCCATTTAAAGGAGAATGCAGGACTTCTTCTGGAAGACTGGATGACTAGATTTTCCCTGCTGTTTAAGAGATATGGAGCATGAGAAATATTAGGGTTAGTCATTACTGACTACTAGATCAATGGTTTGAGACCCTTGTGGATTGTCACTCTTTGTTCTGGTAAATATTAATTGGTTATTTCACCCTAGAAGACCACGCTCCTTGTACTATTCTGGTTGGGAAAAGTGCTTCCCAACCTTCCAGACAGGTATCAATTGTTGTAACTACCCTTCCTGGTTTAAAAAAAAATTAAAAGGCATTTGAGAATCTGTTTCTCATTGGCCATTAGTTCAGTGTCTTAAAACCTTGAGGAAATTTGACCTTACAGGTGATTGGGCATCTTTATAAAAAGGAAATGGCAAGGAAAACTTGACACAGTCTAATGTACATCTTGTTTCTTGCCAGCATGTCTATACATCCCCAAAAGCTCAAACAATTTCACAAAGGCCTATGGAGAACATGTTATTTCCTCATTGTAATTTCTTCCTTAGAACTGAGCACAATGTATTCAACCTTACTGATTACTATAGCCATGTAGACGGAATTCATTTTCCTTTGCTCTTGGCTTATCTGGAAGTCATGCTCTTAAGAAATGGGAAAGCACACCATACATCCAGTGAGGAGTGTTGAAGGAACCACAGTCAGTCCCTGGTGTTCATAAGGAAAGAGCTGGAATTTCTTCCATGAAGTTCCCACTCTAGGAACTGGAATCCCTGCTACAAGGAGATCAGTCTAATTTGAGATGCCTTTGGCTGCTGGACTGATTTGGCAGCTGCTCTGCAAAGATTACCTGCCAATGTTCCATACATGACGGAGCTATAGAGATAGAAGAGCACGGTGCAAAGGCACTGCAGTGACTCATCTGAAAAAAGAAAATCACCAATCTCTGACCCACCGTGGAAGAAACGAGAGGAACAAGATGAGTAGTTTTGCCCTAAGTTTTCTTTTGCCTTGTCAGCCAATTTCTGTAGCATTTAAGTTGCAGAGCAACATTGGTCACCAGAGCCTTAGAGAGAAACTACTTTTCTGAAACACACTCTGTACTAGTTATACTACAGTTAGGAGCAAAACCAGATAGCAATAAGAATATAAGTACTCTTTAATAAATAATTTAGAAATTTCTTGAATAAGGCGGTGCTTAACCTGCACAGAGGGATTTCTATCACCAATTGCAGCTCTGGAGGTAGAGAAAACTGGCAGGCTCTTCAGTTTTAACTTGTAGATCTAAAGTTAACAGAAATAACTAACCCTGTAATAGTAAAATCTTCACCTCTTGACTTCCTGGTGTCTCATCTTGTGTGTGTCTATCCTTTTGTTTGTAATCTCTTTAGAGCAAGAACCACACATTTCTCAATTAAAATGCAGTTATGTTGTTTTATATACAAAAATAAACTACAATATGAAACTAAAAAAAGACAGTTTACTCGTTTAGACAGATGTACTTCATTTCTCCATGGAAAAGTCTTCCACTTTATAATTCTGTTAAAAACAGCTTTGCTTTGATTTAATTAATAAATGAAACATTGATCTTTATTACATAATAAAATGTTGAGATTGGCAGTTAGTTGAGCCTAAATCATAGGCTGAAAACCAAGTCAGAAGGACAAAATGAACACCTAGCAACATGAATGAAGTTGTGCAAAGCAAAGCACTAAACACAGGACATCTGCAAAAGACTTCGTTTGCAAAATAGGGAAGTTTCTGCAACATGCTAATTACCCCTCATACTAAGACAACCTCCATATTTAAACAACTGAAAAGAAACCACATTCAGATCATGGCAACAAAGAAATTAAAAATTAAATCCTACTGCAACAAAATTATTCTATATTTCAAAGGAGACACCAACTTTCAACATAACTTGCTAAGAGACTACACCATCCATTACATTAGTGAACTCTCTTCAACTAAAAAGATGCCCTCAAACTGTTGAGTCCAAAGACAGATGAAATATGAACAGATGTGTACTAGTCACAGATGGCTACTTTTAAATTTCATTCTTTAAAGACTGTTGTTTTTGCACTTTAAGAAGCAAATCAGAGATGTGGCTAGCTCAAAGGAATATTAAGAATGAAGAATATTCTGCTAATACTGAAAAATGTTCTCTCCTCTCACCCTCAAATTCTATTAGTAGAGACATATGACTTAAAACAGGGATAGCTATTAGTCATTCATCTACTTCACCTGCTTATGGCTCATTTGAAGAGATCAGAAAGACAGGACATTCTTGTTAAGAAACTAGATTGGGACTCAGGAGGTCTAGGTTTAATTCCCGGCTCTGACAAAATCTCTATTTGAATAAGTCAGTCTGTGTGTCAGTTTTCTGATCTGTAAAATGGAGATAATATTCTTCTCACAGCCTTTGTACGTCTTGCCTAAAGTAAACTGAACTATCTGGGGCAAGGACTGTCTGTTACTATTTGTTTATAAATTGCATAGCACAGTCAATTTTGGTGGAGGCCTTTAGGACAGGGGTGGGCAAATTTTTTGGCCTGAGGGCCACATCAGGGTTCCGAAACTGTATGGAGGGCCAGGTAGGGAAGGCTGTGCCTCCCCAAAAAGCCTAGCCCCCACCCGTTATCTGCCCCCTCCCACTTCCCACCCAGACTGCCCCCTCAGAACTCCTGACTCATCCAAACCTCCCCCCATCTCCTTGTCCCCTGCCCCCAACCGCCCTCCGGGAGCCCATGAAACAATATAGCCAAAACATTTGGTTTTAAATTGCGTATTTTTTCCCCAAATACTTTTCATCTGCAGTCAGCCTATCTTTGGAGGTTTACAATTTTAGAGTACAAAATAATTGAAAAGTATGTACACAATCCCTAGTCAAAAAACTTCTGCTCCTTTCACTCACTGAATATATGACAGAGATTGGCCAAAAAAAAAAAAAAAGTTTTTATTGTTATTCTTCCTGTAAACACACAGCATTCTTACCCTGTGATTTCCTCATGTCTTTTGTGGCTAAAGCACGATTTCCATGCTGAACACTGGTAAAATCAGGGTTGGTCACATTGTTAACTCTCAGCTCTTGCCCCACCGACTTCCGACCATAAGTATTTTCCCCAGATCCTCCATTGACATTGTAGCCACCTGGGAAAAAATTGGTTTGAAATCAGAATGTTATTGCCTTGTATATTTAGTAGCGTGTTATACCTATGTAATAAAGTGTTTCAATTTTATTCATAATTAAAACTGGAAGCCTTTTAATTATTTTAATTTGTTATTTGGCTTGATTTTAGACTTTCTATGCAAAAGTGTTTTTTTTAGGCCCTTTGAGTTTCTGGGTCACTTGTACAGATTAAAGGGACACTATCAATTTGATTTTATTTTTTTAACTCTAATTTCAAAGAGTTCAATTTTCAAAATAATGCATATGTTTGATTTTTTTTTTAAATCCCTTAAAAAGATTAAGGGTGTTTTGCTCTTAATTATACTTAGAGAGGTCTTCTGGGTGGGCTTTGGGCCCACCCATCCTCTATGCACATACCCACCTGTTCCTTGCTGCCTGCTTATTTCCAGTTCCAGATCTGCTGCTATTAACAGGTAAACATTATCTTGTACACTCTGGGAAATGGTGAAAAAGACTGAGAGGAAGTTCTCTAGTTTCAGTTATAAAGATGTTAGGGATTATTTGTAACAATAGCCAGTAAAAAAATTCCAGGTAAAAATGCAATTTTTCAAATTGGCAATGTCCCTTTTAAGCATGTGTCAACAAATATCCTCACTCACACGTGGTGTACTAACAAGTCTATTATTTGGAAAAACATTTTTAAATATGGCACAGTCTATTCCAGGGGTTCTCAAATTGGGGGTCATGACCCCACAGGGAGTCACAAGGTAACATAGGGATCGTGAGCTGTCAGCCTCCACCCCCAAACACCACTTCACGTCCAGCATTTATAACAGCATTAAATTTTTTTTAAGTGTTTTTAATTGGCGGGGGGGCACATTCAGAGGCTTGCTGTGTGAAAGGGGTCACCAACAAAAATTTGAGAACCACTAGTCCAGTCTAAGTGCACAATGTATACTAAACTGGGAACACTTCCACTAACAGTAAAATACAATCTAAAATGCTGTCATTGCCTTAAATTCTAAAACCCTTTTTGAACAAACATTTTTCCCTAATGGATCATGTTCCTTAAAAGTCTGCACATTTCTAGGCTATACAAGCCCTGGAAGTTACCGTATTTTCCGCACTATAAGGCGCACCTAAGAGCCTTAAATTTTCTCAAAAATTGGCCGTGCGTCTTATAATCCGGTGCGCCTTATGTGTGCACTGAGTTCCAAAATCTGTAAAAATGTTGTTGTGCGACTTTGGTAAGCGCTTTGCTTGATTGACTGTCGGACCATTTTTCGCTGACACAGGGACGTAATACGTAAACTACGTACGCTGGCAGCGATAAACCAATCAGAGAACATTACGTAATACGTACAGTACGTACGTTTACCTTCTCCACTCCTCCAGTAGGTATACTACCGGTATGCTGCAAAACAACATTTGTTTGTCTAAGGACCCCCGAAAATGGCACCAGTGAAGAGACATGCTTACGAGGCACAATTCAAACTACAGGCTATCAGTTACGCAGTTGTAAATGGGAATAGAGCAGCTGCGAAAGAATTCAGCATCAATGAATCTATGGTTCGGAAGTGGAGGAAGCAAGAAAATGAACTGCGCCAAGTTAAGACGACGAAACAGAGTTTCCGCGGGAACAAATCGAGGTGGCCACAGTTAGAAGACCAACTTGAACAATGGATTATTGAACAAAGAACAGCCGGGAGAAGCGTCTCTACAGTCACCATTCGACTGAAGGCTTGCCATCATTCCGGGAGGATTAACAAAAGAACTCCAACCGCTGGACATTGGTGTAAACAGGGCGTTCAAAGTGAAGTTGCGAACGGCGTGGGAGTGATGGATGACAGACGGTGAACACACCTTTACTAACACTGGGAGGCAGCACCGGGCGAGTTACGCCACCATATGTGAATGGATTGTGGATGCCTGGGCTAAGGTATCTGCTTTAACTGTTGTCCGAGCTTTCGCGAAAGCCGGCATCATTGCTGAACAGCCACCTGGCAACGAGACTGACTCCGACAATGATATGAGAGAACCCGGCATGTTTGATGGCGAAATTGCCCAGCTGTTCAATTCAGACACAGAAGATGAGGACTTTGATGGATTTGTGGGAGAAGATTGATTAAAAAATAATGTGAGTGTATTGTTAAATAGTAGAATAAAGTTCAACTAAACTCACTGTTTTGCTTCCGTTACCTTTTTACTACACTATGAACACTGTTACCTTTTTTTGTAGACCGTATGTTTTAGCATGCGCCTTATAATACGGTGCACCTTATGTATGGGTTAAGTACAGAAATAGATCCCGTAATTGAGACTGCGCCTTATAATCCGGTGCGCCTTATGGTGCAGAAAATACGGTAATTAGATGTCGATTCACTATTGACCAGCCAACCCAGAAGAAAGGATGGTCTCTTGTACATGACCTTCCCAATGCCCTGCAACGCTTCTTCATGGTAATGCACAGCCCAGTGGTGTTCATACCATCCTATGGTGACAGCCAAATGTCAATGCCAGCCTGAAAGAACCAGTTCTCTGAGAATTTACAGTGAATGGAAGAAACCTTCTGCTCCATCATGTTTGCTGCAGCACTTTGTGTGCTGGACTTCCCTCTGCCCATCTCGCCACAGGATTGCCAATTTATACACTGCAAAGAATAGTCTATTGGGCTTTCACAATCCTTTGGCTGACCGGCAAGAACTCAATCTCGAATTTCTTCCCTATCTAACCCATACAGTCAACCAGGGAAGAACTCATTGTGTGTCAAAAAATCTAGATCACCAATAGTCGCTAGGCCGTCTCTCAGCAACACCAATTCCAGAAGCCAAACTGCCTCACAATATAAGGAAGATGAAAAAGAAATATAACTATTACATAGATGGTCTTCATCAGTGTTTCCCAAACTTGGGAAGCCGCTTGTGTAGGAAAAGTCCCTGGCGGGCCAGGCCAGTTTATCTGCCACATCCGCAGGTCCAGCCGATCGCAGCTCCCACTGGCGGCAGTTTGCTGCTCCAGGCCAACAGGAGCTGCTGGAAGCAGCGCAGGCCGAGGGACGTACTGGTCGCTGCTTCCAGCAGCTCTCATTGGCCTGGAGCACCAAACCATGGCCAGCGGGAGCCGCGATCAGACGGATCTGCGGACACAGCAGATAAACAAACCGGCCAGGCCCGCCAGGGGCTTTCCCTACACAAGTGGCGTCCCAAGTTTGGGAAACACTGATGTAGACCATCTTCTAGCAGCCACAGCAGTTGCTTAGAACAGGGATGTCTTTTAAGGCTGCAGGAATTAGAAAATTTAAAAACTAAAGTCCAAATGACGTTGAGATACAGTGGGCCCAAAGAGCAATTATAAAGCTTCTCTCCAAGAGCAGCACATCTGAGATGTTAAACGGAAAGCATATGTCATCAAGGCCTTTTTGCCACAAGTCAAGCAACACACTACTCTGGTACAGTTTCCTTGTTTGGTGAAGGCAATTTTAAGAGAAATAACAGATACAAACCCTGCAGATGTATCTCCACTGGATTTATGGCTCATTACAACAATCTGTAAACTACTAACCCTCTTTTGTCCTATGACTCTAGAGATGGTAACTGCTCACTTCACCTTGAATGGTCTCTTGCACCATGGGTTAACTCCTTATCTGTCCCCCCTTCTATTTAGCTGTGACACTCCATACCTTCCTCAGATCTGAATAAGAGTTGTGTACAAGCTTAAGAGTTTGTCGCTTTCACCAACAAAAGCTGATCTAATAAGAGATATTACCATGTCTGTCTAATATCCTGGGACCAACATGGCTACAACACTTCTTTTAATTGTTATGTTTATAATATATTTTATGGTTAAAGGACAGAATACCACATTAAAATTCAAGACTAAAAGCATGTAATTTAATCAGGTAACATTTGAATTCACACTAAACCAAAGCCACATTTAAATATGCACGTTGTCATACAGATAAGGAGGAACGGGATATGATGGGAGGAAGGACAGAGTGTGGCACGTGGAGCTGCTGGGTGGGGGGGGTCACACAGACTGGGGTTCAGAAGGACTAGTGGGGGGAGACTGGAGCGGGGGCACATGAGCTAGTGGGGTGACAATATTGAGCCAGGCGCTGAAGGAGAGTGGGGATGCAGACACACATGGGGACAGGAGAGGAGGGGTGGCTGAGTGGGGGTGCAGGGACACATGGGACAGGGGCAGATGTTCCTGACTGAATGGGAGAGGCTAGGGGCCAGCCAGAGTCTGCATGGGAAAGGCTCACTCACTCCTTTACAACACCCCTTCCCCCCCCCCCCCCCCCAAAAACAACACTGTTCCATTTGTCTCTCATCCAACAACCCTCCAAGTTCACACCCAGGGTCCTTCCCAGCAATTATTTCCCTCTCCCTCATCTCCTTTGTTACCCCTGACTTCCCCAAGCCTTTGCACTCCTTCTGAGGGGTACAGAAAATATGTTCCTGTATTGTAGTTTAAATGAATTATTACTCAACGTTCTATGTTAATATGCCTAGTAAGGAATCTATTTGTCAACAAATATTTCCTGAATCTTTTTTGTCATCTGTATTGTTACAGACATACTTGCTGACAGGTATTTTGAAATAAATTACCAAAATAATTGACGCTTGTGTGATTATATTGTGTTAATTTGACAAATAAAATATGCAGAATTTTGCAATATTGTGCACATAATTTGTAATATTTTGGTGCAGAATTCCACCAGGAGTAATTCAATGTGTTAATATTATAGTGTTGTTCATTTTAGCAGAAACATGCAGACATAATGGTGTGCAATCGTGGAAACTGGGGCAGTATACGAGCGATAGCTGGCTCTTGTGAAAGGTTGTGGAATGAACTTCCAGTACCATCACAATCAAATGTAATGTTACCTGCCTACAACAGGGAGGAAAAAGGAAATGTACTCTCCCCTCCTTGCCAAACACCACCTCAAGAGTGGTGTAACCTCTCAAATCTCTTGTTACAGGGTTGAAACATTCCACCAATGGCAGTCCAATGATCACTACTGAGTCAAAATTGTGAATGAAGAGAAAATCAATTTGTGACAATTATCTGTCAACAGGCTATTAGCCTGACTATTCCCTGGACAAAACATGACAACTTATTCTGATCAGGTTAAATATACATGTCCTAGTTCACACACAAGCAGCCACAAGTACCTGGACCTTTATAAGCAGACTCAATGGAGAGAAGTCTGTAACATAGACATACCCAAAAACACCACCAGTGCAAAGACCAGAGCAAAAACAAAGCTAGACAGCAATATGGATTTCTTGTCATCATAAAATACAAGTTTCTTTAGTGGATAAGATAAGAATGTGGAGGTATGTGTTCTTTAAGTCTACTAAAATTAAATACTTCCCATGCCTGATTACCAAAATCAGTGTATTTGGTCATTTCCACAAAGAAAACAGCAGAACTATGATTTTTCTGAACTGGGGGCGGGGGGGGGGGGGGAGGGAAGAGATGATCACGGATTTTTCTAACTCAGACCCTTTCCTTTTAGGGAATTTTTAGTGCACACAGCAGAGTCTATGCATGCTAGTTACTGCACAACACTGGTGGGTTTTAGAATTCAAACTACTCTAGTGCACATTGCTGTGCTGTGTAGACAAGGTGTTGAATCTAGAGAACATTCCCAACCAGAAAATAGCTATAAAGTTGAAGTAGACAATGTCACTTCCAGATATTTTTATATATATACACAACAATTTTATAATAAAGGTAAGCTGAGGCAGAAAGAAGTTAAACAATTTGCTCAAGATTACAGCGAGCGGCAAAGTACAGACTAGATCCCAGAAGTAAATTACAAATCCACTGCTATAATCACTAGAAAAATAGTGATTCCCATAACAGATCAGACCTATGGTCCATCTAGTTCAGTAACCTACTACCAACAGCAACCTGTTCCAGGTATTTCAGAGGAAGGTGCGAGAAAGCCATAGCAGACAATTATGGAATAACAGGACCACAGCAAAGTTCCTTTCTAATCAGTCAATTAATATCTTTTTTTTTATTTTATATAATATAACTCTGGATTTTCTCATTATCCATATAATATGTCTAATCTTTTTTTAATCCTGCTATGTTTAGACTCAGTGATATCTTGTGGCAATGCATTCCACAGATTAACTATGCTTTATGTAAAGAATCTCTTTTATCAGTTTTAAGTTTTCTGCCTTTTCAAGGTTTTTTTGGATATCCCCTAGTGCTTTACACATGAAACAGCAATCCATATACCTTTTTCTTCATTCTGTATGTCAGTGTGGACTCTGATATCATCGTGTCTTTGTCGAGACACCACAGCTGAATTTGAGGGTTGTAATCCATAGGAGGCAGAGCTGCCCCGGTCTCTGGATGCAGGGTATTTTAAATTGTCTTGGTCAGCTGATGCACTGTCAGTTCTACAAAAAGAAAATTATTTTTATGTAAGAGTACACTAAAAGAGGGATTCACATTTATGAACACAACTCACATTTAAAAACAATCAATTTTCTTAGAAAGAAAAATAAAGTTACACTGTATACCCTAGCTACTTTTAGAAGAAGCAAGCACCTTAAACTTGTGCCTTGAATCAGAACTGAGTAAGCACAGTAACAGAAAACAAAGGTAATGAATGTGTTCTAGTGTGTTGATGCCCTGCTGTAAGAACTACCTGGTCAAGTGCTCAGACTTGGATGGATTGTGTGACTGCATGGAATGTTAGATCTTTGATCAATTTGGAAGAAAGAAGGGATGGACAAAGAGAAAAGCAGATTGATCTCTCTCTGTCACTCACTCTCTCTCTAACCCCCCGCCCTCCCAAAGAGAAAATCAGATTGATCTCTCTCTGTCACACACACACCATCTAGTTAACTGTGGAGGAACTTAAAATTGCTCCAAAGTAATTCCTCCTTGTAAGTAGATATATTGTTTGTGATGAGCTGCATAATACTGAGATGAGATGAGATTTAAAGAGAAAGTGACTGCGGGAGAATTAAAGCTGCAAAGAGTTGTTACCCTTTTCAAGGGTCTGGAAATTACACAAGACTTCTCAGGCAATTCCTTTGCGGTATGAAGTGTAAATTGTGATGTCCCAGAACTGGAGACTTTAAAAACCAAATCATAATAAGAATCACACTAGCACGTCTCAAAATAAGTAAACAATATGAATTTTTACCAAATAGTTTCAGTACCTCTCAAGTACAGTGTAAAAGTATAGCAGTAAGTTTAACGCTGGGAAGTTATTTAGCATACACAAGGTAACTACATAACAAGACGCTGGGGAAAAACTATTAAGATGCATTACTTTCATTAAGTGTGTTGGATATACTTTATAAACTTATTTAACATGACGTAATAAAAAAAAAAAGTGTGCGGGGTGGCAAACCGAAACCTCAACATTCATTTTCCCCCCATATGTACCAAGCAAATTTGACTTTGAATGCTGTAAAATTTAATATTCTGAAGTTATTGGTTTTGCATATCCAAGTCCACTATCTTGAGTTAATTAAGACCAGACTCTTTTAAATGCTTCCTTATAAGTAGCATTGGAGGTTTTACTTTAAATCCAGTAAAACTATATCCAACAAAAATGATTTTTATATAACCCAAGTTTACATTGCTGAAAATTATTCACAGAGGGGGCTGTTCAGCAAGCCCTAAAGATCTCCCATATTCATTATGAGCAGGGCTTTGGAGCTGTGCTCCAGCTCTGCTCCAGCACCAGGCAAAAACCTGCAGCTCCACTGCTCCGGAGCTGCTCCGCACTCCAGCTCAGAGCTCTGCTCCAAAGCCCTGATTATAAGCTTTGTTTATATTTAATAAATCAAGAAAAAATGACAGTCTAATTTTTCTACTCTTAAATACCCCCCCCCCCCAAAAATCAGAAGAGAAAAATAATACAAATCCTCAATGGTCTTCCAATAAAAAACAAAACAAAAAAAAGTTCACTGTGCAAGAGCCAAGAGGCAAATTCAAAACAGTGGAATTCAATACACTTTGCAGGCAAAAAGGTTACCAAAGCAAGAAATATTAAAAGACTTATTTCTTCAATCATTTCTTAAAGACCTGGTGCTCCCAAAGATCAGCTTCCCAATCTACAAAACAGAAAAACAATCCTGAGGGTTAGTGCTTGTCAAGCACTTTGCAGGTGAAAAACCACTAAAAATATTATTGGGGATTTAAAAAAACAAAACAAAAAAAACCAACAGAATTTTCCTGAATTCCTCAATGCCCATCCCAAATTACAATTTTGTCCCCAGTCTACAGACTCAAGTAGATAAGTGTCCCAATTAATACTTTCATATTGCAATAAAGACAGATGTCCCTTAGGCCCAAATCCAGATCCAGCAGGGAAAGCCCGAATAAAAGACTTTGCTCATGAGAACTAACTGGGGGCTGTGAAGATGTCCACACAACTGGACTACAGTCACTACCACAGCATAAGGTATTAAGTAGCAAATGAAGCCGATTTTGTGCCACATGTATCTGTATCATACTTCAGTTCCACTTACATGGCCCATGCACATTTTCTCCCTCCAGGGTGAACTGCAGAAATTTCTAGTTCACGCTCAGGGAGATGGAGAATGTCTCATATAGGGTCTCTGCCATCTCAGCCACTCAATGCAACAGAGCAGCAGATTTTCAGTTGCTATGAGCTTAAACACCCAAAAGTTTCATAACAGTTGGTTCCTCTGATAAGCATGGCCTTCCAGTACAGTAACTCCTCACTTAACGTTGTAGTTACCGTATTTTCCGGCGTATAAGGCGACTGGGCGTATAAGACGACCCCCTAATTTTACAGTTAAAACATAGGTTTTGGCCTATACTCGCCGTATAATACAACCCCCACCCTTCCGAGGGGGGGAGCCCAGAGCCTTTTAAATCCCAGCCGCGGCGGGGAATCAGAGGGTTCTGGGCTGCCCACTGTTTATACCCGGCGTATAAGACGACCCCCGATTTTTGGGGGTTGTTTTTTAGTATAGAAAGTCGTCTTATACGCCGGAAAATATGGTATGCTCCTGAAAAGTGCAACTTTATGCAAAATGATGTTAAGCGAATCCAATTTCCTGATAAGAATTAATGTAAATGGAGGGGGGTTAGGTTCCAGGGAGATTTTTTTTGCCAGACAAAACACATTATATACATATACAGTACAAGTTTTAAACAATTTTAAACAGTTTAATATTGTACACAGCAATGAATGATTGCGAAGCTTGGTTGAGGTGGTGGAATAAGGGAATTCCTTGCTGCTAAATGATGAACTAGCACTCGGCTGAGCCCTCACGGGTTAATACGCTGTTAATTTAGCCTCACACTCTACAGAGCAGCATGGACTGAGGCAGGAGGGAGGAAACACAATAGATGCAGGGCAGTAGCTGCAAACACTTCCTTGCAAAAACTGAACACGATGATGAGCCCACCCTATCCAGCTGGAGCGCACCACTCCTTCCTCCAGACAGCACATGCACAGCTGCACAGGTGTGGACTTTCCAAAGTGCTGGGGGGGGCGGGGGGGTGCAAGCATGAGTGAGAGAGAGTGACGTGCATTGCCCCTTTAAGTACACTGACAACACTTCAAATACATTGCCCTTTTAAGCAGATCAGCCAGTTGAGACAGGAAGCTTCCCTCCCTTCTGTCCCATAGCCCTGTCCCCCTCCTCTGCTTTGTGGAAAGGGGGTATGGAGTGGGGGGGCAGGAGCAGGGGCACATCATAATATCAGCACCCCTCTCCCCCCATCCCCCAGCAAGTAGGAAGCTCCCCGGGAGCAGCTCCAAGGCAGAGGGCTGGGCAGGAGCAGCACAGCAGCGGGGAGGGGAGGGCCACCTGAACTGCTGCACCCCCGACCCCCCATTCTATTCCCCACAAGGAGGGGCTGCTCTTCCAGAGAATCATGCAAACAGTGGACAAAGCAGGCAGCTGCCAAATGACTTTATAAGGGAGCACTGCACAACTTTAAACAAGCTTGTTTAGATCAGAAACGAAACATCATTAACCGGGACAACGTTAAGTGAGGAGTTACAGTACAGTACACTGTACCATCTCCTACTGTCAAAATGGGGAGTCAACAAACTTAGTTCAGTAAAGCATTAATTGACTTAGTACATTTAAACTCTGGGGGTTTTTGTATGTCAGTTGGCCTGAGAATTGCCCATGTTCTTGACTAACCTCACTTCCTGAAATGTTGCCCTCTTTTTAAAAGCATTTTAGAATCTTTTTATTGCGGTGAAGCCTACATGCTCTACAAGCCTGTTGATGCTTTGAGAAGGGGGGAGGGATAACTCAGTGGTTTGAGCATTGGCCTGCTAAACCCAGGGTTGAGAGTTCAATTCTTGAGGGTGCCATGTAGGGATCTGGGGCAAAAATCTGTCTAGGGATTGGTTCTGCTTTGAGCAGGGGGTTGGACTAGATGAACTTCTGAGGTCCCTTCCAACCCTGATATTCTAAGTATTATGTACTATTGTGGTTGTGTGTTTGGGAGCAGAGTCTTGCAAACTAACAGAATCAAGAGATGCCTGGCATAACAGCCCATCAGCTGCAGAAGGAAGAGTGGCATTTTGTTTAAATAAAAAAAGCTGTTTTGCCCCCATGCATCTTTCTCAAGTAGGCATTATTATCTCTTTTAAAAAGTCTGCGCCTCTCCTCTGCAATCAACATGCTCATTTCAAACAACCATCAATTTCTCATCCTCTCTCAGCAGGCACAAAAGGGCCACTTCAATACAAGTTATTGGTTTCCTGAGAATAGACGTAATGGTTCAACTATGACTGGTCGTGCTTTGAAGATGGACTCTCACGCTGAAGTAAGCTTGGAATAAGAAAATTTATGCAAAAAGCAATTTTCTTAGCAGCCATTTCGGTATTACCTTGTTATTTATTCAAAAATGTGTGTTTAAGTAACAGTCACACAGCCCATATTCTCTTTTTGATTTGATCTTATCAGAGTTCCATGTGTGACATCATAATATGTCACTATGGAAATTCAGCCTCTATATTTCACTGAAGGAACAAACAGCAAGATGACTGCTGAAATCATGGCTTGTGCATGCTTATCCAAATATTTTTGTACAAATACTGGTAAATACTAAGAAGAAAATCATAACAATAATCTTATTTTCAATCATTCAAAGTTTAAAAGCTTCTTCCTATATTAGAGTACATGTATTTTGGAGAGAGTGCTAAACTATTTTACCCACTTTAAAACCATAATACACTTTATTTAGGTACTTACAAATACAGAACCTGTGACTTGCATTTAAAAGGTATACTTCCTTGACCTGTCTCCCCATTTCCTCTTTTATGATGCAATACAACTGAGTCATCAAACATCAAGCAAATTAGATATACCGGTACAAAACTTGTATTCTTGCCTTTCTAAACTCATGCCTGTATGATGGAACTTTTCTTGTTCATAAAGTAATATTTCTATTTTGACTAGACTGTAACAGGCAGATAAGTTTGAGTAATGAACATAACATGCCGTCTCAAAATCTTGTGGAACGCTGATTTTACATCAGTCACATATTTTGACATGACTTCATAAGAGAACACACACACGCACACACACACAGTGTGCTGACCAAACCATTATGCAGTGGTGCCAGTAGCCCAACTCAGTCACAAATACAAGATGAGATATCAGAATACAAATTGTGCAGTTGGAATGAGAAGTGAGCAACCAAATGAAGGTGGATAACCATAACTATCCTATAAGGTGTTGGATGCACTTCCACAGGGCAGTGCCAATTAGATACTTTTAAGTTTTTGTTTCTATGCAATAAAGTCATGACTAGAGAATAGACAAAGAACACAGAGTATTATGGATAAAAGATGCACTATCAGGTAACAGAAGAGAAGCAAATCAGCATAGTTGCCTACTGAGCAATTTTCTTGCCCATAGTGTGATTGTTTTTGTGCTGCACTTTTATATTGGGGGCAGCTCACACTCATAAAGCAACATTCTGAATTCTCTTTCCCCACGTATTGAAAAAAAAAGCAGTCCAGTTTATTAAACATTCAAAGAGTCACGGTATGTTCACAAAAGTTACTGTACTCACGTTCTAACACATAAGTAAAGAGACAGGCAGAAATCTCTTTGGAAAAGGAGATCATTTCATTGCCAGTCAAAAGTAGAGTCATTGTGTCCTGACTGCACAAATTTATGATTGAGGGAATACATCATGCTGTGAAGGATCAGAGGGTCAGTGACCTTACAAATAGATTTGTTCCTTCCCTCCTAGATGAATATATTGATTATTGTTCCAAGTCAGTAAAAATAACCTGTCATCATAGTTGGGTGGAGATAACACTTATACATTTTTAGGACAGCCAGAAGGGTTTAAGATTTCTATGGCCTTGTCTACACAGAGGAAATTCATTAGCATGGCCACTCCAGATTAACTATTCTGCTATAATTTAGCTATCCCAGAATAACTGCCCTCTGTGGACATTACTCTGGAATAAAAGTGATTTTATAGCAGATTAGTTATTCTGGAATAGCCTTGCTGGTCAAGTGTTCCATGCAGACAAACCCCAGTACTTACATGCCCATGGTAGCAGAGTGGATTGATTTAATTCTCCAACCGGAAGGCCTCAATTTAAATCATCAATTTTAAGCAACTTTTCTATTTGTACTACAGTTATTTTCTAAAGAAAGGGGCATTCTGACTGGTTGATATCACCATTAAAACATGTTGATTTAGAACTAAGTAGAGCCATTACACTAGATTTGGTACATCTTATGCACTATAACTGAGGCTGCATGTCTGTCACAGATTCCGTGACTTTTCCATGAACTGAGCACTCAGGCAGCCCCTGGCCAGCAGCAACAGCAGTCTGGGTGTGCGAGCAGGCTCAGGGCTGGGTCAGGGGGTTGGGGTGTGAGGCAGTGCTTACCTCAGAGGAGGTGAGGGGCTCTCCAGAAGCAGTCAGCATGTCCCTGCAGCTCCTAGGCAGAGGGACCAGGGGGCTTTGCATGCTGCCCCTGCTTGCAGGCACCGCCCTCGCAGCTCCCACTGGCTGTAGTTCCCAGCCAATGGGAGCTGCAGAGCTGGAGCTTATGGCGGGGACAGCGCATGGAGCTCCCCTGGCCTTCGCTTCCCCTAGGAGCTGCAGGGACATGCCGGCTGCTTCCAGGGAGCTGCGCGGAGCCAGATAGAGAGCCTGCCAGCCCCTCCAATCCCCCATCCCCAGTGAGGTGCCAGGCCATGCGTTGCTGCCACTGGTCCACCCCAGTGCCAGCTGCGCTCCTGGATCCCCTCCCCCACCCCGGATTCCCAGCCCAGCCCACCCCGTCACAGCACCCGCCCTGCCCAAGCCCATGTCCCTCCACCCCACTCCCGGGATGCCCGGCCCACGTTTTAGTTAGGGGTATATAGTACAATGAATTTTTGTTTACGGCCCGTGACCTGTCCACAACTTTTGCTAAAAATGCCCGTGACTAAAACGTAGCCTTAAACTATAGCATTTATTTCAACAACTATTAAAAGTTTAATATTTTCAGATTCTTATTAATTGTACATTTTTAATATATTAGAAAATGGTAAATATATTGCTTATTTACTAGATAATGAACTTTCTACTCATGATGTGTGTCCGGATGCATAAGAACGGCAATTAAAATTTAATTAACTAAACATACAAAATAGCATATAAATTGTTTTAAACAAAACAAGCCCTTAATACAGTACATGACCTATTGTGCCATATTCATAAAGCTTGACACCAAAAGTTAGATGTTTTTCCCCTGATTCTTTTTTTATACAGAAGAGCAGCCTTTAACATAGTTTGTCATAGAGGCTCATGGATTCAGCCTACTTATTTTCTATTTGAATGTTTTGAGAGATTTATAATAAATTTAGGCCTAAAACTGATTTAGGACTAAATTCAGAGCTCATTTTAAACAGGTTTACTTATTAAAAGAAAAACAATTAAATAAAATAATATTTGTTTTTAGTTTTTGGTTTTTTCCCCCCTTTAAAGTCAGATTTGTACCCACCCTGCAAGGTAGGCATTCTGTCCAGAGGAAATGAATTATTAAAATATTCACTCTTAGCAGAGATTTTACAACCTGCAAAAGCATGGGTGAACCACTGACTGAACATCTAGCATGTTCACTGGTTTGAATTAGCCAAGAGACTATCAATGCTTAATATTCTTCACACACCCTCTAGAATACTGCCATTCAAATTCAATCCTTTATACCCACCCACAATGGTGCCAGCACTAGGTTTGTGTGATCCTGGTCGGTTTCACACTGTGCCAACAAAAATGACAAAATCACTACTGTGCTAGAGCACAGGGTGGTTCGCCAAACTGCTTGGGGTCAACAAGACACAAACGAAGGGTAGAAAGGAGTATGGATAACAGACAAGGTGACAATAGTAACTGACCTTTTTGATAATATCTACCTGTTGACAATTCAAAATGGAAACAGTGAAGCAGCAGAGGAGTTAATACATCCATCAGGTATTCTATTTTACCTTGAGGGAATATATGAATTTGAAAATGTTGAAGTTGAGTACATTTCTACAATGAAAAATAAATCCCTGTGGGTCACAGAACTGCTCTCCTTTCTCCAAAATACAGAGAAAGAAATTAGCACCGAAATTCAGTTTTAAAAAAAGGGGGGGGAAGGGGAGGTTGGCATGCTTTGATCTGTGTTTCCTGCCCTGTTTGCCAAAGCTGTTTTTTGAAAGCAAGCTCCCACTTCCTGAAACAGAAGTCCATGCATCTGAAAAATGGAAGAAAACTTCCACTGCTATTCCACCAACCCCCATATTTTAAGGAAAATGGGAAGGAAAAATCATCACTTTCTCCCCCAATTTTTATTTCACAGAAGTCAAAAGACAAACCTAAGCAACTGAAAGAAAAAAGGATTTTTAGTCAGAATGTTTAAAATGTTTTTTGTTGATGCCTATTTAAAAACAATTAGAAATGTTGTGGTTAAAGAATCCTCCCAATGACAAGACAACAATGTCTACTTCTGTATTTGTAGTGTCTATCACAATAAGAGCCCAAAAGTGATTTGGACCTCTAGCTGTAGTAGCAGGGATGATCATAGAACATTCTGAAGAAAGGGTATCTTTATTAAAAAATTCACCTCCACTGATCATTCAGTCAAGACATGAGAGATCACAGTCCATTTGTTCTGAGAGCTGGAAGAGGTCTTCCAGCAAAACCAGAAAAAAACAAGATCTGGTAAATAACTGAAATATTGATTATTAAAAAGGAACAAAAACCATCATCTTCTCCCCCCACTCCCATCATCTTACAGGCCACTTTTATAAAGAATTAAAAATGCATAATACTTAAAAAAACATTGCAGGTCACCTTTAAAGACTAGTAAGATTGATGATGACAATTATTCACAACAGTTTTCATGAATGCTTAGATAACAGTACTAATGTGGGCAACAAGGATGAAGTATTACATGTCAGTCACCCAGATTTCTGTAACGCATTCAGTGAACAACTCAACTGACTGATTTCAAGGTTAGAAAAGCATGGCGTTCAGGACGAACTACTGAAATTGATTAAAAAAAAAACAAAGACAGAAATAGAATACTTGTTTAACAAAAAAAAAAAAAACCAAAAAACCACACAACACTTCGAGGAGGCCAGCAGCAAAGTGTGGCGTCTGAGTCATTATAGGTAAATATTCATCATATGAAGGACATATGCTCTCTCTCCGTAATTTTACTAATGTGATCACTGCTACCCTGCTACCTTGTTTCCTTTTACCTTCATTTTACACATCAAGCCTTATTGCTCTTTCTTGTCATATAAAATTAAAACACAATCCCCAGTAAAACTGCTTGAATTAGAAAAAAGTATCGTTGAGCTTGTTATAATCTCTTCATTCTGAGTGGAATAGGAGTCCGATACACTGCAATATTTAAAAAAGGGTTTCTGTGCTAGGAAAAGCATTCTACTAGAATTTTGCAGTATCTCTGTTGGCAACATGAACCACAACTATCGGTTGTTACCTCAGTAAGTTATCTTTTCAGTACAAGCTGGCACCAAAAAGACAACAGAGCATATACACAGTAAAGGACTTGTGCAGGTAACTCTCTGTATACTATACTACATGCTTACATTATCTCTATACAAGTTTGAATCCTTGACATAATTAGCAAAAAAGCACTGTACATTAGAACACAAAGCCTTGAAATCCATGTGCCACACTTGAAAAGAAACTGAAAGTGACACACAAGAACTTTTAACTTGCAGAAAAACTAAATGTTTAGGGGTTGCATAAAAAACTTCTCCATGAAGGTTACATGAAACCTACAGAACAACTTATCAAATAGGAGATGCTGATCAAATTAACTATAATATGCTTTAATTCTTTGCTACATACAACACTGAAACATTCAGAATATTCTGTGACTTCCAGTCTATCAAGGTTAACAACGTCTCATCTGCTCTCAGCCCTCACCTCCCTTTTTATCCACTGATATGATAGATGATTCTCCATGGTTCATTCCCCTTCACACCTTGATTTTGAAACCTTGGCTCAGTCACAACATCCACTTGCTTTTGTGCCACACAGCAGAGCATCTCTGGCAAAAAGCCTGTGATCAAGCTAACTTCCTCCTTCACTTCTGCCATCTTCCTAAACAACTCTACTTCTCCAACTTAACTGGATGTCATGTCCTCCATCCCAGCCACCTTTTCAACATCTTAGCCTCAGTCCTCAAACCCTCCCCATCTCCTGCCTTCATTTCTCTCTCTGCACAGGATGAACTTGTACAAGAAAAAAAGTTGACAACATAGGCAAAATATGACAACTTTCCCTCTCCCCTAGCTTCCTTCCTTTCCCAATCGCCTCCTATAGTTCTCTCCTGTCAGAGACATAGAAGTTTCTTGTCTGACCTTCTCCTCTAATCCCTCCACTTGCCTCAGTGACCCCATCTCATGCCATCCCTAGGGTACACCAACTCTTCTAGATATTTGCCTAGTTTTACAAGAGGCTACATAAAAAGCACTAGCGAAGTCAGTACAAACTAAAATTTCATAGAGACAATGACTTGTTTATACTGCTCTGTATACTATACACTGAAATATAAGTACAATACTTATATTCCAATTGATTTATTTTATAATGATATGGTAAAAATAAGAAAGCAAGCAATTTATCAGTAATATATGCTGTGGTATTTTTATGTCTAATTTTGTAAGCAAGTAGTTTCTAAGTGAGGTGAAACTGGGGAAGCAAATCAGACTCTTGAAAGGGTTACAGTAGTCTGGAAAGGTTGAGAGCCACTGCTTTCGTCTTAATAAAAAAACAACAACAAAAAAACTTGCCCCCACTTGCCTCTCCAACCCCTTCTCCCACCTACCTGTAAATTCATTGAACACGCTGGTTACAATTGTTTTTTTTTTTCTCCAATTCCATCCTTGACCCTCTCTAATCTGGCTTCTGTCTCTTGCACTCCACTGAAATCCTTCTCACCAAAATCACTAATGACCTCTCCCTAATCAAAGTTTAAAACCAGTATTCCATCCTCATCCTTCTTGACCTGTCAGCCACCTTCAACATAGTCAACCATGCTTTTCTTGAAACCTTATCCACCCTTGCCTTTCATGCTTCTGTCCTTTCCTGGTTCTCCTCCTACCTCTGTAACTGGTACTTCAGCATGTCTTTTGGCACATCCTCTCCGTCACCCATCCAACCTTCCGTGGGGGTTCCACAGGGCTCTGTATGGGGCCCCTTCTCTTCTCTCTCTACACCTTATCTCTGGGAAATATCATCCACAACGACAAATTGAACGAGTATCTATATGCTCACAAATCTATATGCTCACCTCTTCTTGCCAGATGTGTCCTTTTGACATGTCTTTGTGACTGTCTGTAAGCTCAAGCTGAATACAGCTAAAGCAGAGCTGTTAATCTTTTCCACCAAACCCTCCCCACTACCCCCTTTCTCAATCACAGTTGTCGACGCCACCTTCCTGCCTGTAACCTGCATGTCATTATCTTGGATCTCTCTCTAGGTCCTCACATCAAGTCTATGTACAAATCTTGCCAATTCTTTCTGTATAAAATCTAAGATACAGCCTTGTCTCTTATGGGGTCTCATCTCAATCATGTTTACACTATGGCTTAGGTCAACTTAACTACAGCACTCAAGGGTGTGGATTTTCTAATGTAGCTCAGGCCTAATACTTAGACTATAAGCACTTTGAGGGCAGGGACCATGTTTTTGTTCTGTATTTGTACAGCACCTACCACAAGTGGATCCCCTAATTCATGACCCGGGGTTCTAGGTGCCATGGTAATACAAATGAGTAATAATAATTCAGAACACTAACTTACATTGCATGAGAAGGATAACTTCCATTTTCAAGAATTAAATTCCAGGATTGAACGTGTATCTATCAGAGTAGTTTTGGAACTGTTACCAGTCAGAGCTTTTGTTTCTTACTTCTCCATATACATCCACAGCTACCGTATTATTTGTGTCTTTTTCTGTTCATAAAGAGAAGTTCAGTTATTCCAGAAGTAACTCCTGGTTACAGGAGCAGGCTATTTAAAATCCATCTACGCTTTCTCACCATGGCCCGAAAAGGTGAATGTTAAAACCATGGTTCTAGTCCTTACCATTACGCTGCATCAGTAGACATCAGTTTGCTTAATGCTTCTGTGTTGCACAAAGCCTGCTTTTCTGTGAGTGTGAAGTAGTACTGTGTGTTGCACAGTTAATTCAGCCCAATGTTAAAGATCAATAGCAGACAAACTAGCAGGAACTACACAGTGATATGAATTTTTAATTTTTTCCCCAAAAGCCAAAGGAAGTGGACACTTGAAAGGGAAAATGAGGTGGCAGAGGCCTGGAAGTTCAGAAAGGCAGCAATTCAGGGTCTAAACGTGATCAAGTCTCCTGATCAAAGTTCTACCACATACACTCAGGTCTTGTCCATACACAGTTAGCTATATCCATTTAGAAACCAATATAGTTAAATTGGTACAAACCCCCCAGTGTGGATGCAGTTATTCAGGAATAAAAGGAGCTTATAGTATATCATATAGCTTATTCCTGTCCAATACACAGTGTTACAAAAACTGTGTAAACCAGCCCACACACATCTGACAGATATTGCCGCAGTCACATGGGCACAAAATTCAAATTCTGCTTCACCAACTAGGCTTTATTAGTGATGGATCTGAGCTGCAAAATTCAGAATCAGATTTTTCACACCTCAAAGTTCAGGAGGTTTTGATTCTGATGACATAGTTCAGATTTCATCTCATTTATCATGTTTACAGATAATTAAACTTCAAAACACAATATCCTAATTAAAGGGATACAGTCAACTTCAAAAAATAGTATTTCCATTTGAAAGTTTTGTACATACTATCAGTCATGAAAGATTAGTGAAAAAAGTTCTATTTTCTTTTTTCTTGCATTGGAAATTTGATAGAATTTTTGCAATTTTGGTGCCTGCATACAACCTTCCTCTGCCCCTGCAAGAAGCTATTTACCACTAACCAGCAGCAACAGAGCAAGAACTGAACAGGTAGTAAACAAAAGACAGGTGTATACACAGAAGGAAAAAGAAAAAAATCTGAGCATATTTTGTGTTGTTATAAGTGCTATCCAAAAGTTCATTCTAAACATAAAACAAGGAAGCCAAAAAATTCACAACTACTTTTAAATTTAAAAAAAAAAATCAGAACATACTATTTGAGGGAGCTCTATCAGAATTTTTTTAATTAGCTGACAATATACCTTTGCAAAGATTTTTGTTTTCTTGTTGAAGGCTCATCTAAACAACTGTATATTGATTCATATGGTCAAAGTGATCTTTGTATTATGGTAACATTTTTAGACTTCATATATATGTAGAATTAGCTCACAACTCTCACTGTGCACATTTTTATACTCTTTGGGGTGCCTGGTAGATAAACTAAGGGGTAAAGCTAATTGGTGGAGGTTCAGGTTGCTCCCAAGGACAGCTACAGATCTCACTTATTCCTTTACAAATGCTCCAATTTCATGATCCTGTGGATGCAGAGGACCAGGCCCCATTCACATTGGGAAACTAACTTGTCAGTGACAATGGTTCCCCTCCTCTCAGTCACACTTTCTGTAATACTGCTGATTACAGTTTTGTTCTTACTGTGCCAACAGTTAAACCATTTTCACCTCCTCCAGTTCAATGGTTTTCAGTAAGTCAATTTCCTAGTATAGACAAGGCTTCAGCATCCGTAAAGCACATTTTCTATGCTGAAAGTAAGATGGGTCTTGTGACAAATTAACATGTCCTATCAGGAACCCGTTATCACAGCTGTCACCATATCAGCAGGGACACAAACTGTACATCTAACCCTTTCCTTTAGGGGGAAAACTCTGGGTCAAGAGCTTAAAAGTATTATGGAGTCCAGGACTCCTCTGCAGGTAATAATTTAGGAGGTACCAGACTGTAGGCCATTGGAAGTCCTCCATTGTTACTGAAGAAATAGGATGCCACAACAGGACATCAATATGATGGCTTGCAAATTTCTAACTTTTAAACTTGCAATTTACTACACCTCAACAACTAAAGAGAGCAGAATTTAGTGAAGTGTGACCATGTGATCATTTAAATGTTGTATGCTTACTGCATACTTAATATCCCTAACACCTGGAGTGCTGACTACTTAGTCAAAATGAACTTTTGTTCATTTCACATATATGAAACCAATGTTCCACCCATACAATTGCAGGATCTACTTCCACAACCATTCAGTCTCCCCATTCCAATGACATCCCATCAATTTAAGACACTACATGATACTGACAGCAAACTACAGAACTGCAATCCCTTTCTCTGTCAACTTAAGTTTTAGTAACGTTCAAACAAAGCCAAAAATGTTCAACAGAGAAACAATAATGAAGTCAAAGGACTTAGATACTTCAGGCTAAATTACAACAGTTTTACAAAAACACCTTTAAAAATTAATACAGTAAACTAAAGCAGTTTAGCAACTACATGTTGGGAATAGTTCAGATGCAAAATACACTTTCACTTAGTGAAATGTAATAACTGCAACACTTCACATACAAAAATCCTGTTAGTTTACTTACAGCTCTGGACCACTTTTCCTGATTAAAGAACAAAATTTATATATACGTTTTGTGTGCTTTTTTTTAGCCCTTGAAAGACCTCCAGTATGTTTACAGCCTCTATTCTCCTTCAAATAATTTCCAATTAAAAAACACAAAGAACAAAAATGCACTTACTGAAGGTTCCTGTAAATTCTGTTTCAATATAAGCAACTCAAAACGTCTGTTTACTACCAAAGGAAAGTGTCTCCTACTATAAAAGAAGTCACTGAGCAACAAAGTTGCTACTTACAATACTGTGGGGGGTGCCAGCAACAGCTGAAATGTTTTAAAATCATCATAAACTATAAATCACCTAGGACAAAACCCTGAAAGGGGAAGGAGAGCCTGGGCTAAATCAACATAAACCCAACCAAACTAGGATTCTAAGAAGTTAGATGTTGTGTTATACAGAAACATTTTGTCTCTCTAGCCACCAACAGATAAGGAATTGCTTATATAGCAGGAAATACCCTCCACTGTCCACACGTCCTACCCCAGCTCTTTCCAGTACCCAGCAAAGTCTGGATCCTTTATAACAGAGGTGTCCTGGCGTTTCGTTCCCCATCTGACTAGGCCACAGTAGAGAGGCAGTGGCCGTTCACCCCCCCACACACACACACACACCCCTATCCTGAGTGTGTAGGCCCCAATAGTCAGGGACTGGGTCACTCGCACTTCCCCCCACACCTCCCTCTAGGTCCCATAGTCAGGGAATGGGTCACACACACCCCATTTCCCTCTAGGCCCCTAAAGTCAGGGGGTGGGTCACTCCCCCCTCCCCATTTCCCTCTAGGCCCCAGCACTCAGGAAGCTGGGCCTGCCCACGTAGAAAGCCGGGGGTTTCTCCTCTCCCCCACACCTTCCCTCCTCCCAATCTCCACAGGCCCCAGCACAGCGGGAACAGGCCAGGCCAGACACCCCCCCATGCCCCCGGAGGCCGCCTAGGCCGCGCCTCCCCCTGCCCGAGCCCAACCCACCTGGGTTGCCAGTCATTCCAGCTCCGCGGGTGATAGTGCTGCCTGGTGCCGATGCCGCTCAGCCGAGACCCCGGGGCTCTGCGGCTCATTACCTTGCCCGAGAGGGCATGGCCGGCCGGGCAGCGGCGCAGGGCAGGGGCGGCGGCGGCGGCAGCTCCTCACTCGCTCTCCTCAAGCGGCGGCGGCGGCGGCGGCTGCTGTCTCACAGCGAAGGAGGAGACGACGACGGCGGCGGCTCCGCCTGCTGCTGCTGCGCCTCCCTGGCCGAACGGCATGCTGGGATCGCGGGCCATAGGGCCGCCCTCCGCGGGGCACCATGGGACAGCAGCCACCGAGCGGGGTCACTCCTGCGGGGTGACGCGAACCCCCCCCCTCTCCTGGGCCGGCCCCCCGCACAACCGGCTTCCCTAACCCCTCCCCCACGCCGAGAGGGCACACGCACCTGGAGGAGACTCAGCCTTCTGGCCCCCTCAGGACGGGTCTCCCCCGGTGTAACTCTCAGGAGGAGTCTCCCTGTCACCCATTCTTTGGTGTGTTGGGGGGGTCACCCTCCCCTTAGGGAGCCTCCTGGCCCCCATCCACACGGAGAGGGGTTTAATCCTTAGGCGGGGTCATCCTGTGCTGAGGGTGTCTCCTATCCTTATGAGGATAGGGCCGGGTTTCGTGCCCTCCCACCCATATTGAGGGGACTGCTTCCCGAAAAGTAGTTTCCAACCTCCCCATGCACCTTGATGGGTCTCCTGACTACCCAACCCAGCCCAATCCACACTGAGGGTGTTTCTCCCACATGTAGGGCAGAAGTTCACAGATTGGTGTGCTACAGAGTATTGGGGGTGGTCAGCAGGAAGCTGGCTAAACCCACTGTGCTGGTTTCTCCTTTTCACTTCCAGCTGCTAAAATGCATTTTAAAAGAGCTAAAAAATACATGACACCTTTGCCTTGGTACTTTTCTAGGGAAACAACTGCTGTAGTTGCCACAAGGATGTGACTGAAAATGGAAGGGGACACAAATCTACAAGAAAATCCCTGCCTATTATAACATGGTCCACACTTGGAAGAATGTGAGAACCAGTGCAGTTGGATACATTTTCAAGGAAGATACTAGGGCTGGGTCTACACTAGAAAGTTAAGTCAACCCAGCTAGGTCACTCTGGTGTGAAAAATTCACATCACATCCTACAGAGGCTACCATGGGACAGCAGCCATAGAGCCTACAAGAAAAACACCCTCATGAGAGGCATATAGCTCTTACCACTGTTCTTTTTGTGCTATTGTGAAAGTGAAGATGTGTTCTACCATCGTAAACACCTTTTGGCCTCCGAAGGATATCCCCCAGTTCCAAAAGTGACCATTCTGGCCAGCATCTTCACTGGTCTGATGCCAGGTAAACGGACGTCCACCCCTCCCCCTGTAATCCCCGGGAAGTTTGAAACTTCCTTTCCCTTTGCTTGTTGATATAGCAGGGAAAGCAGCCAGACAGCAGGGGTTTTTTTTAAAAAAAAATGCCACAAAAGAAACAAGGAAGTAATGGGGCTGCTGGGACATGAAGCAGGGCAGCACGGGGCACTGAGCCGGGACCCAGAATGCCTTCTGCTCAACCTCTCTTACCACAAGACCTATCGAGAGAGCTGCACTGTAGGATAGCTGCCCTACAGCGCTGCTCTCATCCGCGATGGAAGTGCTGCTAGTGTAAACACTCTCTGACGCCTGAGGAATTAAGTGAATACACAAACCAGCGCTTTTCTTTCACCCATTCCCTATTACCAGTGAAACTTACAGCGCAAAAACTCTGCAAGTGTAGACACAGGGCTGGCTCCAGGCACCAGCTCAGCAAGCAGGTGCTTGGGGCGGCCAAGGGGAAGGGCCGGCACGTCAGGCTCTTTAATTCGGCAGCGGGTCCCTTGGTCCCTCTTGGAGGGAAGGACCTGCCACCGAATTGCTGCCAAAGAAGAAAGTGGTGCGATGGAGCAGCTGCCGATCGCACAATTTTTATTTTTTTTTATTTTTTTATTTTTTTTGCCGCTTGGGGTGGCAAAAACCCTGGAGCCGGCCCTGTGTAGACATACCTATGGTTAAGCCGACCTAACCCCACAGTAGACAGCATTAGGTTAATGGAAGAATTCGTCTGTCGAACCATCTACCACCTCTTGAGGAGGTGGATTAACAACAGCTACACGAGCACTTCTCCCTCACCACTGAAGTGCTACAGTGGTGCAACTGACACCTGTATTTTTTTTTCTCCTCCAAGAAATGGATGCCTTGCATTGGCTTATTTGGTCACCTTGTGTTTCTGTTCTTACTGATGGTTGGGTCATTACACCAATTGAATCTATTTCCCTATGTTAAGTTCTCCTCACACCTTCTATGGGCCATCTTAATTATCAGTTCAAAAAGTTTTTTTCCTCCTGCTAACGATAGCTCATCTCAATTGATTAGACTCTGCCTGTTGTTATGCATACTTCCACCTTTTCATGTTCTCTGTATGTATAAATATCCCCTGTCTGTGTGTTCCATTCTATGCATCCGAAGAAGTGAGCTGTAGCTCACGAAAGCTCATGCTTAAATAAATTTGTTAGTCTTTAAGGTGCCACAAGTACTCCTGTGGTTTTTTGCGGATACAGACTAAGACGGCTGCTACTCTGAAACCTGTTCTTACTGAGTATTCCTCAAGATTTCATGAAATCTAATACACTCAAGTAAAAGACTCACTAAAGATACTCATAGGCCTAAGCTTTCATGGGTAAAAAACCCACTTCTTCAGATACATCTGTAGATACATCTGAAAAAGAGAGTTTTTTACTCACAAAAGCTTATGCCCAAATAAATCTGTTAGTCTTTAAGGTGCCACTAGGCTCCTTGTTGTTTTTGTGGATACAGACTAACACGGCTACCCCCTGATACTTGACATCATAGGCCTAAACTGCTCTTATTTATTACTAAAAAAAGAACAGGAGTACTTGTGGCACCTTAGAGACTAACAAATTTATTTCAGCATGAGCTTTCGTGAGCTACAGCTCACTTCTTCGGATGCATAGAATGGAACACACAGACAGGAGATATTTATACATACAGAGAACATGAAAAGGTGGAAGTATGCATACCAGCAAGAAGAGTTTAATCAATTGAGATGAGCTATCATCAGCAGGAGAAAAAAAACTTTTGAAGTGATAATTAAGATGACCCATAGAAGGTGTGAGGAGAACTTAACATAGGGAAATAGATTCAATTAGTGTAATGACCTAACTATTCCCAGTCTCTGTTTAAGCCTGAGTTAATTGTATCTAATTTGCATATTAATTCTAGTTCAGCAGTCTCTCTTTGGAGTCTGTTTTTGAAGTTTTTTTGTTGCAAAATTGCCACCTTGAAGTCTGTCACTGAGTGGTTAGAGAGGTTGAAGTGTTCTCCCACTGGGTTTTGAATGTTATGATTCCTGATGTCAGATTTGTGTCCATTTATTCTTTTGCGTAGAGACTGTCCGGTTTGGCCAATGTACATGGCAGAGGGGCATTGCTGGCACATGATGGCATATATCACGTTGGTAGATGTGCAGGTGAACGAGCCCCTGATGGCGTGGCTGATGTGATTAGGTCCTATGATGGTGTCACTTGGATAGATATGTGGACAGAGTTGGCATTGGGCTTTGTTGCAAGGATAGGTTCCTGGGTTAGTGTTTATGTTGTATGGTGTGCGGTTGCTGGTGAGTATTTGCTTCAGGTTGGGAGGCTGTCAGTAAGCGAGGACTGGCCTGTCTCCCAAGATCTGTGAGAGTATTTATTACTGTATCTGAAGTTGAACAATGGCACGACTTGGGGGCCTTGTTAATATCAGCCAATAAACTGCAGTTGTGTTGGTGAATGAGCTGAGTCAATTGGCATATTGCCACTACTAGCTTTTTATTGGACAGCGCTGAACTTATTGGTGTGGTTTTGCATCCCTCAAGCAATGCTCCCAGGACAGCCACAGGTTCCAAAATAAAATTCCAGAGCTCAGAGCCATCACATCACAATGCTGAACTGCAACATAATTATATTTTGATGTGATGTGACCCAGTGTCGTCATAATGCATCACAACATGCTGACAGTGTCACAAATGGTAACCTTGGGTAGGCACTGTGTGTGTACTGTTTCTACCTACTAGTTTTCAAGTGCAGTTTCAGGGCAATACTATAAATTGTGTTGGTTCAGTTGCAATACTTAAATACTTGAGTCAGTTTTGCAGATATAACCCATTGTACACGGCATTATAAATCCTTTCATTTGCTGTCTTAGTTCTACTTCTTTTGGTATTTAAATTGAGAAAATTAACCAGTAGCATTTGATATTCAGCAAACTGAAGAAATAAATTTAAAACAGTAAAGTCAAAATCAGATTTTACTGGAGTGCCAGCAATATCTAGTGCAAAGATTCTCTGACTTTCACAGAAAGAATCTTGTGGATCATATCACCGCCGACTGATAATGGAGCAGATCACCTCCCCTCATATTCATGATTTCATAAAATCCTTGCAGCAGCTACAGCAGTTGCCTATGGGGAAAGGAAAGGTAATATTAGGGATGTATTTTTAGCCTCCTTTTAATGTGGTTTAGCAGCTGGACACAAGAAAGAGAATTAGCACCATGTGACCAACTTCTGTCTATAGACCACGCAGTTTGAGCACTGCTGATTTAGGCCTTGGCTACACTGGCGCTTTACAGCGCTGCAAGTTTCTCGCTCAGGGGTGTGAAAAAACACCTCCCTGAGCACTGCAAGATACAGCTCTGTAAAGCGCCAGTGTAAACAGTGCCACAGCGCTGGGAGCGCGGCTTCCAGCGCTCCAAGCTAATCCCCATGGGGAGGTGGAGTACGTGCAGCGCTGGGAGAGCTCTCTCCCAGTGCTGGCGCTGCGGCCACACTCACACTTCAAAGCGCTGCCGCGGCAGCGCTCCCGTGGCAGCGCTTTGAAGTTTTGAGTGTAGCCAAGCCCTTAGTGGGTAGAGCAGGGAGCATTGTCTAAGAACTGGATTCTAGTCATTAATCTGCTCCTGAATCTGTGTGGTCTTGTGGAAATAATTTAGCCTCTCTGAGTCTCATTTTCTCCTTTTGTAAAACAGGGATAATAATGGTTAATTACATTTTGAAATCACTGTACAAACATTAAAATGCTATATAAGTGTCAAGCACGATTAAATATGTAATTGAACTATTTCTGGTTAGAATGACTACATTGTGAAATTTTGATAGTCTTTTAGGTAATAATTAAACTTTTCATCATGATCAATGAGATATAATAATAATACTTGTCACATAGAACTTTTTCATCTGTAGATCTCGAGGTGCTTTACAAAAGTGGATAAAACATTTAATCCCCATTTCACAGAGGAGATAGCTAAAGCACAGGAAAGTTGAGGCCCACATTTTCAAAATTGGCTTTTAAATTTGCTCTTCTTGGGTTTTGGGTCCCAGATTTAGATACCTAGGGCCCAGGATTGATGTCAATGGGAGCTACAAATGCTCAGCACCTTTGAAAATAAAGCTATAGGTGTGTAAAGCTGGATATCCAAAAACGGAGGCACCCAAAATTAGAGACCATTTTTGAAAATGTAAGTTTAAGTCACTTGTCCCGTGTCACAGAATGAGTCAGTGGGAATGTTGGAAATAGGGCTCTGGTCTTCTGACTCCCAGCAATGTGCTCAGTCCACTAGACCACATTGCCAATGTTCTTTGTAATGCAGAATTTTGCAGCTGTTTGACACCACCAATTCTTTTGCTGATTTCCAATTTATCCTAATGATTTACTGACTTAATATGTAAAACTATTAGTCCAAGTGTTACTTTTAGTTGTAATAAAAAGCAATTTGTATACTTCTACTGTGCTTAAATAAGACAGCATATTACATCTTCCAACCCTCACAAGTTTGCTGCCTTACCCAGCATGGCTTTTCTAAAAAATCTGTGCATGCTAAGGAGCACAAGCCAAACCAAGCCATTTTCTTGGCTCCGTGGCTCCATATATACCCTTAACAAAGCCACATATTGAAAGAACAACAATCACCATTGTGGGTAACGGAAAGAGATGCTAACCATTTATTTCCTAGTTTGGAAACAGGACTGAGGCCAAGGAGAAAAACAGTGTTTGACTAAAGCAGAGAAAAACAACCCACCAACATTCTGTAGTTTGAGTGTTACAAGTGCGTGCCTATTAAAGATTGCGAAGGATTCCTAGAATGGAGATTCCCAGTAAAGATAACACTGCTATGCAAATATGACTGTGTATCATCTACAGATTGTACAATTTACTTTCATTTAATCCAAAATTGATCTTTATACAACCTCCTTTACACTAACATATAAACAAACTGAAACCAATAGACCTCATAAGATAAAACACTCATACATTCTAGATTGTTGTTGCCATTGCAGATTTTGTTCATTTAATGCCAAGAAATCTTACAATAAGAACATAAGAACATAAGAAAGGCCGTACCGGGTCAGACCAAAGGTCCATCTAGCCCAGTATCTGTCTACCAACAGTGGCCAATGCCAGGTGCCCCTGAGAGAGTGAATCTAACAGGCAATGATCAAGTGATCTCTCTCCTGCCATCCATCTCCATCCTCTGACGAACAGAGGCTAGGGACACCATTCTTACCCATCCTGGCTAATAGCCATTTATGGACTTAGCCACCATGAATTTATCCAGTCCCCTTTTAAACATTGTTATAGTCCTAGCCTTCACAACCTCCTCAGGTAAGGAGTTCCACAAGTTGACTGTGCGCTGCGTGAAGAAGAACTTCCTTTTATTTGTTTTAAACCTGCTGCCTATTAAATAATAGCTTCTTTGAGTGATATGGTAAATTAAGGCTGTCAATTAATCAAAGTTAACTCACATGATTAAATAAAAAAATTGATGGCAATTAAAAAAATAAATCACGATTAATTTTAATCGCACTGTTAAACAATAGAATACCAATTGAAACGTATTAAATATGTTTGGATGTTTTTCTACATTTTCAAATATATTGATTCCATATGACAGCTGAGAATATAGTCAAATTCTAGTCAAATTGCTTTCCAGTCATGTAAGCATATTTCAGCAAATTTCTGGTGTAGCAGAAACTCCATCTGGGACTTGAGGTTCAACAGCAGTGCAAAGCTGCTTGGTCTACCTTCACAGCTGACCAGTCCTCTCCATTCAGCAATATGTAGAAGTCTGAACATTAGCAGAAACATCTCTCTGGCATAGATAGCCAGATCTCTCTACAAGACTGGAAAGCCACCTCTCTTTTCCATTCTGGTACCTTGAAAACTGCCATGTTCTCCAAATGTTGGCCAGCTTTTAAAGAAGAAATGTCAAACTGGTAACTGAGACATTATGAACATTTTAATTTTTTTAAAACATTACTACATATTTCTTACCATTAATAGCCTCTGCTCCTTCCTCATGGGCTGCAAAAGTTGTCTGAGAACCAAGGATAGTCTAAGGCTATGTCTACACTGCGCACCTTACAAGAGCAGGCTGTGCCACTGCAGTCGCGCCGTTGCAAGGTGTGCTGTGTGGCTGCACTTTATCGCCAGGAGAGAGCTCTCCCAGCAACAAAATAGAACCACCTCCAACAAAGCGCTATCCACACCGGCGCTTAACATTGCTGAGAGAGAGAGAGAGAGAGAGAGAGAGAGAGTGTGTGTGTGTGTGTGTGTGTGTGTGTGTGTGTGTGTGTGTATACGTACACGTACCCTAGAGCAACAAAAGTGCCAGTGTAGACAGAGCCTAACAGTCACATTCCTGGAATGTTGAAAAGTATCAAAATTGTAGGCTTCTGCCGCAAAGTTATGTTGTAAGATCATAAGAATGGTCATACTGGGTTAGGTCAATGGTCCACCTAGCCCAGTATCCTGTCTTCCAAGTTCTGACAGTGGCCAGTGTTGGGAGAGAAGTATCAGGGGGTAGCCGTGTTAGTCTGTATCCACAAAAACAACAAGGAGTCCGGTGGCACCTTAAAGACTAACAGATTTATTTATTTATTTATGCCCAAATAAATCTGTTAGTCTTTAAGGTGCCACCGAACTTCTTGTTGTTTTTGTTGGGAGAGAAGTGAATCTTAATCCACCATTCTGGCAAGCCAGCCAGTATGTAGATTGGGGTTAACAACCAATATCCCAGGGTCCGTGACCTAAGAGCATTGAGGGGTTTAAGGAGTTTTTAAGTGACTGTGGAGTCACTGGGGCATATATAGATAAGTATCTGGCTTGAGGCAGTGGCTAATCTGCCGAAATGCTACTTATTTGGCAACAAAAAGCTGCTAAGAAGAGGGTAAACACTGTAGTTGTTTAGGGTTTGCTAATGGCAGCCAGAGCTTTTGTGAAACAACTGGAATGCAGAAAATATTAAACACAAGTTAAATATACAAATATGATATAAAGATATAAGAACTGAGAAACAAGGTCACTGAGTTAGAGGTACAGTGTTTTACAGTTCTGAGGCTTTGAGTGAGAATGTGAGTCTCTGAAGGAGCAGAAAGCATTCTGCAAGCACAGCTAAAAGCAGTTCATTTGGAGAATAGAGAACTGACAGGCACTTTTAATCAGACAGTGAAACTTTTGGGAGGAGAAAGCATTATTATAGTCAGGAGGACTATATTAATAGTCAGGAGGCTCCACCTTTTATAATCAATTTTTTCCTTCCTTGAACAATCTGGACTCTAAAATGCTCATACAATCATGAAGATGGTACATGAAGGGAAGTGAAGGTTAAAAATCTTTCATCAGTGGAGATATCAGCCATAATGAAAGAAATAGGTCCTTGTCCCAGAAGCAGGGTCATAGAGGAAGTGTTAAAGTGGTTTCTGAAAATTAGGGTGCAGGCTGAATTTTGTAATCTGACTAGAGGAGATTGCGAGACAATTTTGGAGAAGGAAGTGGACCCTGGGGTTTGGCTGCATATTCCACAGGGCTAGAGAGTCAGGGACAATGGCAGATCTGACGCAGCAATCATCCTGTTGGTGCGGTGGAGCTGAAAATGTAGGAACCCCCTGCAGAATATGAAGAATGAATTTTCTTTGCTTATTTTCTGGTCACTAATAATCCCTCTTGTGATGATCCAGACTACCAACCACAAGTTGTTGTAGATGGGCTACTTGCAGAGGTTAAAGGCCAGCAGGTTTTGTTAACAATTTCACGTTTCCTACTACCTTCACGGAGGCCAGCAGGTTTTGTTAACAATTTTACCTTTCCTACTACCTTCACGGAGGCCAGCAGGTTTTGTTAAAAATCTTATGAGCTCTTTATTTTTCTGCTACCCACACGGGGGCCAGCAAGTTTTGGTTAACCAAGAATAGAACCGTGCTCTGTAGAGCCGGTTGTGTGCACACAGAATGGTTTACAATAAGTGAGGCAAAAATACCAATAATCCCCCTTTCGCTATTCTCCACCAAAATGTTGTACCAATATAAGTTACTGGCCAGGTATCTTGGTCATGAGGATGGAGCCGAGTTTGTGTCAGATGCATCTGATGCTCCTGGAGGTTGGTATCAGAACCATAGACTCAAAGTTCTCAGTCTTTAGAGTCCAGTTTTATAGGAATTTATTCCTATGTCAGTTCATGAGAGTTGCTTCATTTTGCTGTTGCTAAATCAATCAGCAGATGGCTGGCTCCATGTTATTAGATGTTTTGTTTTTCCTTCCTTTGAGGTGTGGTGGGTGGATTCCAGTTTGCCCTCCGGGGGTCATCTGGTTGATCCCACTTGACACCTTCTTCAGCCGACACTGAATTCTTCAGGCTGGTGACTCCCTAACCATTCATTCACATACATTCTCTATCTTAATCACATCTATTTCACTGTCTCTTTACTTTTTGGGGTGTTACCAATTTATGTGAGACTCCCTGTCTTTTAACAATTAAAGATAAAGTGAGATGAAAACTTACGGAGGGTGGGGGTCTCTATTTATACACTATAACAGCTACTGTTTTGGCTTACTTAGAGTTAATTAATGTTTAACAAGTTTTATACAAAGTATTTCTTTGAGCAGGCTTCACACAGACACAGCTGGTGGCTTGCAGGTTAGAATCACAAATTTACTTTTAACATAAACCTTTAGTTATAAGGCATCAGTTAACTAAGTCATTTTTCATATAAACCATGTTTAATATAAACCTTCTTTAATATCCCTACATAATCCCCCTTTTGACACTACGATATACATATACTCGTTAGTGTCACTTTGTATGTAACCTGTTTAAAAGAAGGTACCGTGAGGCAACATGGGTTTGTGATTCCAATCTATTGTACATTCTTTTTATCCAAAAGCACATGCTAAACATTGCAATAATACAAATACAATTTAATACTAAGACAACTATCAAGGGATGTAGCATTACTGGTATAATGTAGGTTGTAATTTGACATTGCATTTACATTTATTTACTGGGGGGGCTGCTAACCCTTTGCCCCTTGATCTATGATCATTACAGTAGTTGTTGTTATGGTAGAGCACAGGTGATCTATTGTAAACAAACCAAACAATTATAACCAGGTGAATATAACTAAAACCATTACAATTGACTAAAGACCAGATATAACCTAAACACAAATCCAAACAATTATAGTTATAATAATTGGGAGTACAATAAAACCATAACCATTACAATAATTGGGTACATTTGATGCTGCAATAGCCATCAAACAATAAAAGTTACTGAGGTAAGGACCTTTTTAAGCACACACAACAAATAAGATTTTGTTGGAGGACCACAGTTGTTATGCAAGGTTAACCTGATTTGGACTTAAACTAACATTTATTTGCTAAAATGTTGCAGAATTCCCTATTTTTAACAGTTGTACTTAAGAGGTTTTTGGGGACCTGAAAGATGAGGCTCTGCAATTATGGGCCAAGGTCTTACAGGTTATGGGGGCCCAAGAACTACCCTTTAGGACTTGGGGAAGTAGAACCAGAGTGTATAGAGAAAAGTGTGGAATTAACAATACAAGCAAATGTAACTAACAATACAAATGTATTAATAAAAACTAATAAAAAATAAACCTGATGCACTGGGGACCAAAGTTTTTTGGACACAAGTGGTGATTGATAAGTTGGATGGACATGGGGGAAGTAGAGAGAGAAAAAGACATTTGCTCTGTCTAGTGTAGTTTTTTTTTTTCTGGACCCAATGCTAGCACAGGACACCACTAGAGACAGACACAGAACATGCAACAGAGAACATGCAACACAGAACATTGAACACAGACTTTGTCGCGACACTATAACCATGGTATTTTATAACTCTTTAGCTGGTACCAGCTCGCCTGATGTTTTGGTTTTAGAGCCTGAAAGATAAAAGCTTAAAAATAAATTAGCACAGTGCTTCCACATGGCAGACCCTGCTTAGTTTCTGCCACTGTGTGTTTGGTATTTGGGGCTGCACAAATGCTAATTAAGTGGTGCAAAGCAAAAAAAAAAAAAATATTTTAAAATCCCCAGCCACTTTGCCATGGCCTGAAGGTCTGAGGCATGTCACACATGTTGTTACTGTTGCAATGGCATTCTGGCCCTGGAAGGAGGAATCTACCCAAATATTTCCCTTTCCACTCTTCAGAGGGGTCCCAAAAACCTGCCCCTTCTGGGGTCTCAAATGTTCCTTTTTTTGATGTTACTGCTGTTGTAGGATTTGAGAGTGCTGTTTTAACTCTCTGTACCCAACCTTAAGGGCAGCTAACTGGGTTTGGGTACTACATACATTTTCATTTCTCTGCTTTTGCAGTAGAGGCTTGTAAATTTTGATGCAGTTTTTTTTTTGTTTTTACATTTTCCCAACAGTTGTGAACAACAACCAACCACAACAAAAAAACCCAAACTGATAAATATTAAGCACTATAACCCTTAATTCCTAAAAGAGCAGCTTACAATGGTTGTTTCACATATTTTCTTCCCATGTTTTTCGGGGGTCCCAAGCCTCTTTTTCCCAATGAACCATTACTTTCCAATTTTCTACCCCTTTTTCCAATTGGGATAGTTTTTCTTTTAGAGATATTTTCTCCTCTTTACAGGCTGCTAGGTGGAGGTAGCTGTTATTACAAGCCTGCCACAGCAGCCAGATCCCTGCAGCATCTCTTTTTACTGCATTTAGGGGTTTGCATATGAGGATATATTGGGCCAATCTATCCTCTAGGTCCGAAATGGTGCAGATATCTGCAAGGGCTTGTTCAGTCCAAGGACTGTGCCCATATCTTTGGAGAATTTGCTGAAAAGGTGTTATCTCTTTAATAAAAGGTGAGGTAGAAGCTACTTTTGACTTCATTTCTTCCTCTGGGACTGTTTTCCCTTGCCTTTTCTTAAACATTTTAAATTTTGTTCAGCGAGCAGCACTGTCTGGTCCCTGGGACCCTCTTGTTGCTCCTGATATATATATATATATATATATATATATATATATATATATATATATATATATATATATATATATATATATATATATATATATATATAAAACAAGTTTCCTACTACCCACACGGGGGCCAGCAGGTTTAACAATTTTACTTTTCCTACTACCCACACGGGGGCCAGAAGTTTTTTTTTTTCTTTCTCTGCTACCTTCACGGTATTATTTAACTGTGCTTACCCTGTCCCACATGAGGGGGTCATCCTCAGCTGAAAGGACCTTGTTAAGCCAGGGGTTTGAAAGCCAGAGGCCTGTGGAAATAAGAGGGGTAGGGACAGGTGTCCCAGCCAGAAGGTGAGTGGACCCTCCCCCAGGGTCCTCCCAAGACTGGTTTAACCTGTTCCTCCCCACTGTTCAAAGAAAGAGCCAAATAGGCTTCATTAGGAGCCTCTTCATTATGTTAAATGCCCAGTCAGAGGTGAAATCAGTTGTAGTGGGGGAGTGTTTCTGCCCTGCCTGCTAAGAGCTGAAAATTACTAAGAGACTGATGTGCAGAGGTCACAGCAGAGAGGCAGGTGGCCGCAGAAGGTGACTGACAGTTGGCTAGTGAACAAGTGGCTGGTGAGGCAGTGCACAGAATGAGCAGCTGAGGGGGCAGTGAGAAACTGTAGCTGGCAGGATGGCCAGTGGAGAGGAGCAGCAGCTGGCAGGACAGCCAGCGGAGAGGCGTAGCGGGGGGTGAGGCAGCCAGCCAAAGCCAGTGCTCAGATGCCAGAGCAAGCAAGGTGTCTTCTTCCCCGGGTGGGAGGTGAACTCACACAGATGTGCCTCTGAACCCTGGGGTCCTCTCTGACCAAGGATAACCACTGTGAGGGAGGTATGGGGTGAGGGAGCAGAGAGGGGCACAGAAAGGAATTGTTGTTTGTAGAACTCAAGAACATGAAGCAGAAGGCACTGCCCCACACACTCTGGGGTGGGTGTCCGGTTCACAGTTTTATGATTATGAATCCCGCTTGTGGCATTTTCCCTAATTAAAGTCAGGTGACTTCCCTCCTTTCATTAAAAGTTTCTTTTCTACAGTCAGACTCCGTGCTTGCGACTGGGGAAGTATTGCCTCTCAAAGGTGCCTGTGGGGGGGTGTAATTTTCCCAGGTTACTGGGTGGGGGCTCAAGATGGTTCTGTGTTGTGTCGATGGAAGGGAACCCCTACATATTGAACCTGGCACTGGTTGCTGCTGGCTCCACCTGGCAGAAGGGTTACAGATAGCTAAAAAACTCCATGTGCAGCCACACTGGCCTCCTGAGGTGGTTCTTATCTTTCCTCTGTGTTGGAATAGCTTGTTAAGCCATAGTAACCAATACAATACATGTTAAGTCATAGTAACTAATACAATATTAAACATGACCTAGTATTCAATGTTAACCCTAGGGTTAACCACAACCAACTGACGCAATATTAAATATGACAAGCTCTCTCTGCACTGAATGTTTAACATCATGTTAGTTACCATAACTCCCCAAGGTGGTGTTCTAACCCAGTGCAATTTTCCAGTGCAAAAAAAACCCTAGTGGCAGTGCTAGCTTGTGTTGAATTTGTGGACAAGTGTGCATTTGCAGTGATTTCCTGAAGAATGTGGAATGGGTCACATCACAGGAGGTCTGGTCATGTCCTCGTGATCTTAAAAAACCAGCTCTGAGGATGTGTCTGAACTTTTATTTTGTTTACATTTTAATTGATCTATATTTTTTGATGTTGTTTTATTTATACTTCTTATATTATCTTTCGTCACCCAAAGCTCCTGAGGAGGAAGGCAGAGAGTAGGCACCCAATAAATATATATAGTCATTTAGTATTTATGCAATCTACCTTATCCTGTTATAATTAAAATATACACGCAAAACTACCTACAGTTCTCCAGATAAATTAAGAGCTACATTTGTCCCGCCATAGTCAATTACCTTAATTCTGTCTGTGGTTTGTTTATTTTTTGTTACTAGTTTTAAAAATAAATAATGTTTCTTGTTCATTGATTGATTACATTTTCCCTTGTCAGACTATTTGCAAAATTCAAAGTTAATGGATTTTGGGGTGAAAAAAAAGAAGCCATCACCATAAAGCAGTGGTCCCCAACCTTTTTGTGGCCATTAGCACATTCATGTTCTCAGAAGAGCGTGGCGGGCGCCAACAATTACTCACATACAGGGCCGGCTCCAGGCACCAGTGGAGCAAGCACGTGCCTGGGGCAGCACATGCTACGGGGCGGCATTCCATCCATTCTGCAGAGTCAGAGCGTTGGGTTTTTTTGTTTGTTTGTTTTTGTTTTTTGGTTTTTTTTGGCACCAGTTCTGGGCAGTGCAGAGAGAAGCCGGGAGGACCGAGAACATCGGTGCCCGCAGTCTGCAGCCCAGGAGTTCTCTGTCCCCAGCAGGCGCAGGGCCGCGGCTTCTCTCCAGCTTAAGCCACAGTCCCACGCCTGCCAGGGACAGAGAACACCGGTGCCCACAGTCTGCAGCCCCGGAGAAACCAGAGAGAAGCCCCAGCCCCGTGCCTACCAGGAACCAAGAACACTGGCGCCCGCAGTCTGCAGCCCAGGAGTTCTCTCTTCTCTGCGCGCGGCCTGCAGCTTTCTCAGCTTTTCCAGCTTATGCCGCCGCCCGCTGCCTGCGCCCACAGTCTGCAGCCCCGGAGTTCTCTATCCCCAGCAGGCGTGGGGCTGCGGCTTCTCTCATATGCTGGGCACTAGGCAGGCACACATAAATGCCCCGGCGGGTGCCATGGCGCCCACGGGCACCACACTGGGGACCACTGCCATAAAGACGCCAGGCCAAATCCTCAGCTGTAGCCAATCTGCACATTGTGCAGCTAAGAAGGAAGAGTGCTCAGCATCAGCTGTTCCTCTGCCAGCTGCCAACAGCCCCAAGAGGCCAATAAATGCAGAGACATTAAACAGCAGCCCTATATAGGCAAGGCCAGCGCTTCCACTAGGTGACCCTAGGCAGTCGCCTAGGGCGGCAGGATTTGGGGGGGGGGGGTGGCATTTCGCCGCCCTCAGCGGAAATTTGGCGGCGGGGGTCCTTCCGCTCTGGGTCTTCGGTGGAAATTCGGCGGTGGGTCCTTCACTCACTCCGGGACCCGCTGCTGAAGTGCCCCCAAGACGCAGAGCGGAAGGACCCCCACCGCCGAATGCTCAGAGGAGGAGCGCTGCCACCTAGGGTGGCAAAAACCGCGGCGGCATTCCTGTATATAGGCACTGGTAGAGCACTTAGCTGAGACTCAGGAGACCTGGGTTCTTTTCCTGGCTTTGCCACCTACCTGCTGTGTGACCTTGGGCATGTTACCTCACTTCCCTGTGTTTGCTTCTCCCCACACCCTTAATCTGTTTTATATGTTTAGAATATAAACTCTGTCCCCCTACAATGTATCTATACACTAGGTCAGTAGGCCTCTATCCCAGCTGGCCCTCCACGTGCTATTGTAATATGAATAATATTTCTAAAAGGCTTATGATCTAGTAGTTAAAGGAAAAAATTGAGAGCCAAGAATGCCTGCAAATGATCCACTATTCCAGTCTTAGTCTATGAAGCAATCATAAATGTGTCCATGTCTAAAAAATGTTCAGAAGAAGTAATTCTTCAGCAGTGCCAAAGACTAAGAGGAACAAAGTGGAGACATTATTTATTGAACAAATGTTTCAGGATTATGTCCTCCTAAGACACCCCAGTGGCTAGAAGTTCTTCAAACTGCATTTGTAAGCATTTCTTTCAGTAGACAATGCCACCCTTGTGAAAATTATGACAATTTGTTTAGGGACTTGAAATGATTAATAATGAGTTTCTATGCAGGCTTCCAGGGAAAGTTATCTACAAAGTGGCTTTTCTACATAAAACGAAGGTCAATAAGTCCTCTATTAATAAGTCAATAACCCTCTCCAGACCCTCAAAAGAAAAGGGAAAATCCCTTAGCAGGAACATCTTTATCAGGGTCACTTTCAGGTGTCACATTTCATACCATAACCCATTCCCTCCACTCCATCAATAACGACAGCTTTGATATTTTGTTTCTCCTACAACCATCTTCTTCTCTTTTTTCTATACCTCTTTTTTCTATACCTCCAATCCAAGGAATGCCCTTCCTGAACTGGTCTGCAGGCCACTACCCACTCTGCATTCATATCCCTCCTGAAGACCCATTTTCTTCATGATGGATACAAGTTCACTGAAGTCAATGGAAAGATTCCTATTGACTTCCATGGGCTTTGGATCAGGTCCTGACTGACTAAATCACCCATATATTTACTTCATTTATCTCATGAGTGAACTAATCTGTGACATGATGCCCAGCATTCTTCATAGAGAAATGGTTATGATATGATTATGGCATAACTAAGATTTATTTTATGCAAGATGGATCATGTGAGATATCATTGGAAAGGTTATGATTTATGAATATGATTATCCTATTTTTATGCATGTATCATTTTTGTATCAAGTTAGGAATATTGCCTATGCATCTATTACAAATGTGTTTACACCTGGGGAATGCCCACCAGACAGAATGCAATCAGTCTAGATGGCCAGTTGGGAAAATAATAGGTCTTTCAAGATGCTAATTACTCACTGAGAAGTCTTCCTGGGGGTGCTACAAACAGCCTCTGAGTTATGGCTGCGGGGTCATGTGACCAACAGCTGGGTGTGTCCCCACCTGTATGCGTGCTGCTTAAGTGCAGTCTGAAGCCTGAGGGAGGGCTTGGCTGGCTTGGAGCCCAGGCTGGTGGGTCAGGCAGACTCAGTGGGACCCCAGTTCCAGGTGGCACCCCGGGGGGAAACCTGTCACATAATTATCTATGCTGAAGGAAGGATCACATGTTAGTAGAGAGGGGAGGAAAGATCCTGGACTTGAAGCTGAGGTTTGGTTTGGGGATAGCCTGACTAATAGCACCAGGCCTTCCTTTTTTTAAGAGAAAGGTGAGTTAAAAAAGTCAAATCATGTAAGAAAAACAGATCGATTTATATGTGAAATGTATTCATTCTGAGTGAAACAGTCCATGGCTGGAAAACAAACAGAGCTGAACTCCCTTGTTTGATCAGTGTGCATACTGTGCAAATAAAGTATGCACAGAACATTGAAAACCTGCTCGGTAGCAGTTAGCCAAAGAAAGAGTCCAGGGAGGAGTATAAAATAATTAATATGTTAAAACACATAATAGTCCTACAGGATAATCTCCACACATGAGGCAAAGTGGTCATACATAGTGGCCCGCATTTGCCTGCCATGGGGCACAAACTGGCCAACACTCCCTAGCCGGTGTAGATCCAGCCAAACCAGTTCTTATGCTGCTCCTACATACCACCACTGGGTGTGAGTATGTGAGCGAACATGTGTGGGAAGTTTCACTGGATGGAGGTTGCTATGTTCTGGCTAAACTTGGCTGCTGAATGGCCTCTTGGAGGCCATAGCTAGCGGCCATAAATTAGAACAGCCCTAATGAGAGTTAAAGTTCTCCACACTGGGAATTTGAGCCATTTATATAACCTGATTAAAACTGCATTTATGTCATCATCATACACTTTGCCTTAGTGAAGAGTGCAGGGTCAGTGTATAAATAATAACAATACAATATAATTGAACAGGATCAGATAATAATTGGTCTCTTACAATACATAACCGGTACAAAGACTTGACATTAATTTTAGTCCTCTCATTCTATGGAATACCCTCACAATTAATTATCACTTCAGAGCTACAGTTTAGGGCTTAAAAATAAAAATCACGATGTATATGCCTTCAAAGCAAAGCAAAGAAATATAAAACTAACAGATAATGACAGGCTAATATTTGATGGGAGATAAAAGCAAAAGGAAGAAATTTTACAAAATTACCCTTTAGGCCCTTAATTGTTATGGCCATCCTGAGGCATCGGTCAGCCTACTTAATCAAAGAATGAAGTGTTACCTTTGCATTAAAAGAAAATCTCTAATCTACCTAGGAGTGTCATATACACACACAGCTAGTTTTGGGATGGATGGGATTTGTAAACTGTGCTGTGTTGTTTCTATCTAATATTCCCATTTATAAAGATATTCTATAGGACTTGTAAACATTTTAAATCAATGCAGGCTTGGGTAAAGTATCCATTGTGTGTACCCACTCGTTTACACTTTCAGCTAGGAAATAAATCAGTCCTAGAGTCCAAGCCTTCCTGGCCTGTTGGAAGTTATACATCTGTCTGTTTGCTTACATTAGAAATTCAGGGCTTGGCTATCTTGTTTTTCTTGGATAACTCTATGGACAACAGGAGAATTAGTAGGTTTATGACATTAGTATACCAAGAAGTAAAACCTGATTATTTGGAAGAAGCAGTAATGTTTATGCACCTCCCTTTAAAACTCTTTGGACCAGATCCTCAGCTGGTATAAACCACGTAACTCCATTGACTTCAGCCATTTGATTGGTTTTTGCTTTGTTTTGTTTGTAGGGGGTGGTGTTTTTTTTTTTCCCAAATGCCTAATAAACCACTGAGTTGGCACCAATGACATCCTCACTAGTACTTTGTCTACTAATTCACTACAGGCAGCACTACTTCCAACAGTCAAAACTTCTGAGCAGCTTTCTAACAGCTGAAACATTTAGCAAATTAATAAGAAAAAACCATGCAATGTTTCCTTCTTTCCCCCAAAGATTGGAGTACAGAACAGGGAGAGAGAAGTACACTTGTCTACTGTCTAGGACTAGCCAGACTTGGACAAGTGACAGCAAAAGGTCTGATATCTCACAAACAACAAGCACAATAAATACCTTGTATAGTGTATGGGAAATAAGAATTCCAGGCTTTCTGGTGGTATACAGTATTCATGTCTAGGTCTGGCTAGTTGTAAAATATCATGCCTTAACACTGTGACCATGTGCTTTAGAGAAAAATTATTTTAGATTATTTGTTAACATTTTAAAATCTGCTCGTACAAATGTTTCTGTCACTCAGTGGTCTGCCCATGGTAATGTAGACAGGCTTATTCTACGGGCAGAGGAATTCAAAACTAAAACCATAAAAATTTGGAAACTCTGGAAATATTTTCATAATTTTTTTCCCTGTAGAAACTGGCATCATTAAAATACACACTGGGTTGTGGTGGTAAGCAAGTTCTATTGGTGCTTGTTTGGGATGACCTGCAAAACTCACTCATACTTATACCACTTGTTTGGGTTGGCCCCATTATTCACATATGCCAATAAAATCACTACACCAGGGGTTCTCAAACTGGGGGTTGAGAGGTTAACATGAGGTTATTACATGGGGGGTCCCGAGCTGTCAGTCCCCACCCCAGACCCCGCTTTGCATCCAGCATCTATAATGGTGTTAAATATATTTAAAAGTGTTTTTAATTTATAAAGGGGGGGTCGCACTTAGAGGCTTGCGATGTGAAAGAGGTCACCAGTACAAAAGTTTGAGAATCACTGCACTATACCATCACAAATTAGGCCCCTCACACATTTTGTATTTATAGTTCATTTATAAAACACAGTGTATAAAGTGAATTAATCCACCATAAAGAGAAGGAAATCATGCATAAAATTAAATTTAACAAAAGAATTTTTTCTCTTTAAATCACTAATTCAAAGGAAAAATGCCCAAGTATATGTGTAATTTCTTCTACATACACATGTGTGGGTATTTATAATAACAATAATTGTAGGCATTAATTCAAATTATAAGTCTTTGTTTTCAGTTGCTAATAACTTTGCCAAACTTTAACCATTCAAGCTGGAATTTTCCATGCCAGGTGTCTGCTTCATGATACATTTGTTTGGAAAATTTCAGCCAAAATGGTTCAACCATTTTTGAGAGGAAAATGTATTGTTGCCAGAATTAAGGTTGCAACAGGAGTATTGTGGAAAAAATAGTATGTGATTATGTAATTAAAGACTATCATAATGCATACATACAATAGTATGTAATCATGTAATTAAAGATTATCATAATACATACATAAAAGGGGACCAAATTAAAATTGCCCAGGCAACCTTAATTCTGGCATTTCCTAATTTTTGAGCGCTTGACTTTGCGATGTTCTTTTCATGTCGTTTTTGTGTGTGCACATTTTTATATTATAATTGCTTTCCTCTCCCCGTATCCTTTGTAAGTGACCTGTCTTAGGCCTGGTCTACACTAGGAGTTTATGTCGAATTTAGCAGCGTTAATTCGACTTAACTGTGCACCCGTCCACACCAGGAAGCTAATTAGTTTGACCTAGAGGGCTCTTTAGTTCGAATTCTGTACTCCTCCCCGATGAGGGGAGAGGCGCTAAATTCGACATGGCTATGTCGAATTAGGCTATGTGTGGACGGAAATCGACCTTAGTAGCTCCGGGAGCTATCCCACAGTGCACCACTCTGTTGACGCTCTGAACAGCAGTCTTGGATGTTCTGACCAGCCACACAGGAAAAGCCCCGGGAAAATTTGAATTCCTTTTCCTGTCTGGCCAGTTTGAATCTCATTTCCTGTTTGGACATCGTGGCGAGCTCAGCAGCACCGGCAACGATGCAGAGCTCTCCAGCAGAGGAGTCCAGGCAATCTCAGAATAGAAAGAGGGCCCCAGCATGGACTGACCGGGAAGTCTTGGATCTGATCGCTGTGTGGGGCGATGATCTTGGATCTGATCGCTGTGCTTTCGGAGCTGCGCTCCAAAAAACGGAATGCAAAGACCTACGAGAAGGTCTCCAAAGCCATGAGAGACAGAGGATACAGCCGGGATGCAACGCAGTGCTGCGTGAAAATCAAGGACCTGAGACAAGGCTACCAAAAAATCAAAGCGGCAAATGGACGCTCCGGAGCCTAGCCCCAGACATGCCGCTTCTATGAGGCACTGCATGCCATTCTCGGTGGGTCTGCCACAATTGCCCCTCCAGTGTCCGTGGACTCCGACGATGGGATAGTGTCGACGGCCAGTTCCTCGGCAATGTTCGCGGACGGGGAAGATGAGGAAGGAGATGAGGAGGAGAAGGCAGTCGACAGCGCTTACAACGCTGGTTTCCCCGACAGCCAGGATCTCTTCATCACCCTCACAGAGATCTCCTACCAACCCTCCCCAGCAGTTACCCCGGAACCTGAATCAGGGGAAGGATCAGTCGGTAAGTGCTTTAAACATGTAAACTTTTATTATTAATGTAACAGGAATCTGAACTATGTGAAAAGGAGGTCTATATATATGGGGATAGAACAGAAATCCTCCTGGGAGATCTTCACGAAGCTCTTCTGGAGGTAATCGAAAAACCTCCACATGAGGTTCCTGGGGAGAGCTGCCTTATTGGGTGCTCCGTGGTAGCACACTTTTCCACGCCAGGCTTTCATGAGGTATTCTGGGAGCATTGCCTCCACGAGCATGGCAGCATAGGCCCCTGGTTTGTGCTGGCTTTCACGCAGCATGCGCTCTCTATCTCGCCCTGTGATCCTCCTCAGGGTGATCTCGCTCGGAGACTCCTGCATTTAATTAGAGTAATTTGTGTACTGTTAGTATTGGGAATGCTTGACTGTTCCTTTGCATGACAATAAGCCTCCGTTTAGAGCCACGTGGTGGAGGCTGCAGAGGGGCAGCATACAGGGATCTTTCCCAGGGAACAGCCGCGAGGAGGTGGAACCTGGGCAGAGTTTATGCTTTCCGGATTGCCTGCAGCAAGAGGACAGTGCCATACATTCAGTTTTAAGCAGCCTAAAGTCTATGGCTTACCATGCCTGCCTGCTGCACGGATTCTGCTGTCCTGCCCCGCTTGTCTGATCTCCAGTGCAAGACCCCAGGCAACGAAAGCGAAAGCCGAAAATTAGAACTTGTCCTGAGTCAGTGCGCACGAGATGGGTGCTGTGCATGGGTCTTGTTCACAGAGACTGACTAGACTATGTTCATAGTTCGCAAAAATGTATCTTTGCAAGGAATTCACTCCCTTTTTCCCATCACACAGCTTCGACTGTCTCCAGACCTGCCCCAGCATCCCCCTCACAGAGGCTGGCGCAGATTAGGCGGCGAAATAAAAAGACATGGGACGAGATGTTCGCTGAACTTATGGGCTGCTCCCGAGCCGAGGCGGCCCAGCAGAGCCAGTGGAGGGAGAACCTCTCTCAGTACCAGCACTCACAAAGCGAACGGGAGGAGAGGTGGCATGAGGAAGACAAGCAGGTGACTCAAACGCTGCTTGGACTAATGAGGGAGCAAACGGACACGCTCCGGCGCCTTGTGGATGTTCTGCAGGACCGCAGGCAGGAGGACAGAGCCCCCCTGCAGTGTATCTGCAACTGCCCTCCCCCACCACAAAGTCCCATAGCCCCCTCACCCAAAATAACAAGGAGGGGCGCCAGGGGTCGTGAAAACTGTCACCGCACCCCAGCAGAGTGCTCAAGTACCCAAAAGCTCCCATTCCCTAAATTTTGAGAAGTCCTTCCCTTCCTGACTCACCCAAACCCCAATCCCAGTTTCATCCCCTAACTGTCTAGTTGATTATTAAAAATACTTTGCTGTTAATTACTGTTTCCGTCATGTTTTTGTACAGAAGACTGTGTTTGAAGGCGGGGGTGGGGAAGGGGGTTGGTAATTGCATAGGACAGTCACCTTTACCAGGGTACAGACACGGGGGCAGGATCAGCAGCAGGTCACACACACAGTGCAGTCAGTAGGCACCCTGGTCAGTATGGGAGGTGGTTTCCATGTTCTGTGTGGGTGGGAGGGTACGTGCGCGCGCGCTTGGGGCAGCGTCCCAGCGGGAGGGCGGCAGACGGCTACGGCGGACCTCCCGCAGGCATGCCTGCGGAGGGGCCGCTGGTCCCGCGGCTCCGGTGGAGCATCCGCAGGCGAGCCTGCGGGAGGTGCACCGGAGCCACGGGGCCAGCGGACCCTCCACAGGCACAGCTGCGGGAGGTCCACTGGAGCCGCGGGACCGGCGACCGCTAGAGCGCCCGCCGCGGCGTGCCGCCGTACTTGGGGCAGCGGAAATCCTAGAGCCGCCCCTGGGTACGGGACTTTGTAGTGGGGGAGGGCGGTTACAGATCTTATGCAACGGTCCTTGTCCTGGACCACAGAGCCACGCAGCAGGGGAATCTGTAACCATCCTCCGCAACAAGGTCACATAGCCCCCGCACACAGAGTCCCAAGAAGGAGGGATGGCAGGCTCCATTGAAACAACCAGTCCGGCACTGCGGACCACTCTAGGAGCAGGAGCCTGTCATTCCTCGAGTTTAGAGGCGGTCTTTACATCACTGCACACCCTACCCAGCACAGTCTGCGTCCCAGTTTCAACCCTTTAACGCAAAGTCATTAATAAAGAAACCTTTGTTAAGTAACAATGGAACATGTATTTTATTTTTACACGTGTGTTGGAAGGGGGGAAACGGGGTGAACAGGGTATGCAACTGCAGAGGATAGTCAACAGTAAGTGGGTAAAGAAACAGGGGCAGGTTCAGCTTCTCTGTAAAGAAACTGAACAGTCACAGGTCACGCTGCTCGCTGAGGAACCTAGCTTTCAAAGCCTCCCAGATGCACAGCGCTTCCCGCTAGGCTCTTCTAATCGCACGGGTGTCTGGCTGAGCGTAATCAGCAGCCAGGCGATTTGCCTCAACCTCCCATCCCACCATAAAGGTCTCCCCCTTGCTCTCACAGAGATTGTGGAGCACACAGCAAGCTGCAATAACAATGGGGATATTGTTTTCGCTGAGATCCGAGCGAGTCAGTAAGCTCCGCCATCTCCCCTTGAGACGTCCGAAAGCACACTCCACCACCATTCTGCACTTGCTCAGCCGGTAGTTGAAGAGTTCCTTGTCACTGTCCAAGGCGCCTGTATAGGGCTTCATGAGCCAGGGCATTAGCGGGTAGGCTGGGTCCCCGAGGATCACTATAGGCATCTGCACATCCCCAACAGTTATTTTGTGGTCCGGGAAGAAACTACCTTCCTGCAGGCTTCTAAACAGACCAGAGTTCCTGAAAACACGCGCGTCATGAACCTTGCCCGGCCACCCGACGTTGATGTTGGTAAAGCGTCCCCTATGGTCCACCAGCGCTTGCAGCACCATTGAAAAGTAGCCCTTTCGGTTAATATACTGGCTGGCCTGGTGGGCCGGTCCCAGGATAGGGATGTGAGTTCCATCTATAGCCCCACCGCAGTTTGGGAATCCCATCGCGGCGAAGCCATCTATGACGACCTGGACATTTCCCAGGGTCACTACCTTTGAGAGCAGGAGCTCAACGATTGCGTGGGCTACTTGCATCACAGCAACCCCCACGGTAGATTTGCCCACACCAAAGTGGTTCGCTACTGACCGGTAGCTGTCTGGCGTTGCAAGTTTCCAGAGGGCTATGGCCACTCGCTTCTGCACTGTCAGGGCTGCTCACATCCGGGTGTCCTTGCACTTCAGGGCAGGGGACAGCAAGTCACACAGTTCAAGGAAAGTGCCCTTACGCATCCTGAAGTTTCGCAGCCACTGTGATTCATCCCAGACCTGCAGCACTATGCGGTCCCACCAGTCCGTGCTTGTTTCCCGGGCCCAGAATCGCCGTTCCGCAGCATGAACATGACCCATTGCCACCATGATCTCCACGGCGCAGGATCCCGTGCTTTCTGAAAGGTCTGGGCCACTCTGAGACTTCATGTCCTCACCGTGCTGCTGGAGCCTCCTCGCCCGATTTCTCAGCATCTGACTGTGGAAGGGGTGGACGATAAGGTGCGAGGAGTTGACAACGGCCATAAGAGCAGCGATGATCGCAGCGGGCTCCATGCTCGCAGTGCTGTGGCGTCCGCGCTGTCACTGACCAGAAAAGTGCGCGAACAGATTTCCCGCTGGCGCTTTCAGGGAGGGAGGGCGGGAGTGACGGTTGAATGATGACAGTTACCCAAGACCACCCTCGACGCATTTTTTACCCCAGCAGGCATTGGGGGCTCTACCCAGAATTCCAATGGGCAGCGGGGACTGCGGGAACTGTGGGATAGCTGCCCACAGTGCACCGCTTCCAATGTCGACGCTTGCCCAGTTAGTGTGGACTCACAAAGTCGAATTAGTGTCCTTAGTGTGGATACACAAATTCGACTTTGTAAGGTCGATTCCACAAATTCGACTTAAGTTGAATCGAACTACTCTTGTAGTGTAGACATACCCTTAGACTGCAAGCAGCAGGAACTGTTTTTGTATGTGTCTGTACAGTGGCTTGCATGATGGAGCCCAATCCTAATTCGGGTCTCAATGCTACCGTAATATTAATAATAATTTTACTGTAGAAGAGTATAATGCTAGTCTGTTGAAGTCAAAGAAAGTAGAATCACGTCCTTAATCAAAGTCATCTTTTTTTTTTCTTTTACTAGGCTGTAGCTTACATTGCTCTGTCTCACATCCCCAAATCCCACACCACTGTCCTCCTCAAGGCCACCCTTTCTGTAGCTAATCTACAGAACAGTTATTCTAGCTACAAATGTCCTTTTTAGTAAACGGTCTATCATATAGTTAGGAAATAATTAATAAGTGACACATTTACTCCCCTTTTACACGTAAATTACATTAAATGCTTGAGATATTAGATGGCTTTTAGAATATGGCATGGAATCACATCTTCCTAGTTTAGTTTATTCCTCAATCTTGCAGCTAAAGAGATCATTCCACTTAAATAATATTAACCTTGCAATAATATATCACCCATAAGCTGTTTCTTTCAGCATATTGCTTTTTCTCACTGCCTCTGTTCACAGAGTATAACACTGAAGCATTATTTTGATTCCTCCCCATTAATTCAGATGTATGCGTGAAACACTGAGACAATAAATTGCTTTGTATTTGTTCAACATCTAATGTGTCTATTTGTTCAACTCAACTCTCTGGATAAAATAGAATTCAGTTTGAGATGTTCTGACCCCATTCTCCAGCCCACACTGACACGTTTATACAGCCATAAATCCTGGATGCAGGCATGCGTGCACATGTGCTGAAGAACAACTGAGGTGTTTAAACAATGAACAGGAAAAATCACAATGAGACAGAATCAATGGGCCAGATTTTATGGTCCTTACATAGGTGTGCAGTGGGTGTGAAGAGGTGTGCGGGAGCCTTCCCCCACCTGCCTGCAGAGTCCATATAAGGGTGAGGCAGAATTGCAGCCCCTACACTGCTCTGTCCCTACTCCTGCAAGAGGGCAGAAAGGAGTGGGACTAGCATAGAGGAAAATAGGCTGCCCTCCACAAGAGATGTAGTAGTGTGTCTACTCCTCAGTGCTCCAGGTAGGTTCAGGAGATGTGCCACCTGGAACAATGCGTTTCTGCACCATTCTGAGCTGAGAGTAAAATGGTACGATCTTGGCTAACTAAACGTCTGCTCAAAATACATCAGAATGTTAAAGCAACCTCACATGTAGCTAATTAATTTATCAGTGAACACAGGGCTACTTACATAAGTGACCGGCCTTTTTTTTTTTTCCCTCTGGTTCTCCACCTTCTAGTTCATTGCAAATATCATGCCTTGGTAAAATATGTAAATTAGACTTTTTAAGAAGTGCCTGCTGTGATTAATTACTTAACTTTTCTTACTTGAAATAAGATGTGTTTGATTATTTAAGGGCCTCTCTTCTGTTTGCATTACAGAAATACAGGTCCTCAGCTGGGGTAAATCAGCATAGTTCTATGGAAGTTGGTTAACAGCTTCTGGCCCAGTTTTTGTTTCCCAACTACACAGATTCACTCCAGGTAGAACTTTAGAGTCTCAGCTCATAAAGAAATTGAATTCCAGAATGAGCTATTCAACTCTTTTTAAGTTAGGGGAATGCCAACTGTTTTTAAATTGATACATTTTCTTTGTGATAATAGTTCTGATCAGGAGCGCCGCCAGCTTTTTTGCCACCCTAGGCGGCGGAAGGTCCCGCCCTGTAATGCCGCCCCCAACAGAGGCGACGGAAGATCTAGCCGCCCCCCAAATGTTAGTGCCCTAGGCAACCGCCTAGGTCGCCAAATGGGTTGTGCCGGCCCTGGTTCTGATTCTCCTCTCTTACGTGTTCTATAGTAGTGTGACTCAATTGACCTCAGTGGAGTTTCTCCTGCTTTACACCAACATGAAAGGCAAATCCAGACCCATTTTGTTTAATAAGAAAAGACCTGTGCCTGACCTATCCAAGAACGTCTTGTTTACAGGTACAGGACCGGGCTCAACTCTTTTATCACAGCAATAAGCAATGTAAAATCTACACAGGACACTTAAATACAATACACAGTGAAGCAGGACTAGTCCACCACAAATAGTAAAAATTAGTAAAGTATTTGTCCACTCTCATCAGACTCCAGATAAGTCTCAACTTCACAGCGGCAGCCTGTATACATAAAAACATTCCCCGGTACTGTCCTTCGGATAGAGACCTTACTTGGAAAAAGGCACTGGAAGTGATTAGTCCGGGAAGGCAATCAAAATAAGCACCTGCAAGGGACATTGAGTATTTATGTACTGCATGAGACACTGGTTAGGGGCATGGTCCTACAAAGTGCTGGGATATTATTTATTCCTTTTTGTCCACCTATTCCCAAGACCAATTCTTTTGTGTAAAAGGCCCATACTAGTGACTTCTGCAATTATCCATGTTGTGTGTGAAGATCTGCTGGATGATGTCACAGCCTGCCGCACTTTAAATATACAGAGCTTGATCCTCCACTGTCTTGAACTGGTATAAGTCACACACAAACAAGAAACCCCGGGTGTCACACTTAGCATAAATCTGGTATGGCAGTTGGAGGATCAGGCCCACAAAGTCTGCTTCTGATCTCACAATAGTTTGTAATAGTATGGGACAGAGTCTCCACTCACACTGGTGTAAATCAGGAGTAGCCTCCTTGAAATCAATAGTTACACCCATGTGAAATTGGTGTATTTGACAGAAGAATCAGGCCAGTGTCACTCCATTTACCAAAGGAAGTTCATCCTGATTGACACCAGTGTAAGATCAGACTCAGAACCAGGGCTCAATTCACGCCATGGCTTTCAACCCTGCAGTAGCTCAAAGTCCCCCAAAAAGCAGTGGACAAGCTGACTGCAGTTCACTGCAGCTCATACTGGCCAGAGAAGGGACCAATATGAGCAACTGGGAATGGAGGCATTAAGTTAAACAGGGATATAGACAACAGCAAAAGGAGCGCTCATGGCTGATGGGCCAGATTCAGGGCTGACGGGTGTCATATGTCGTGCATGACATTCACTCATCCAGTGGCCCTGTACCACATTTTTTCAGCACTGCTGGATCACAGTGGGGAAGCAGCAGCAAAAATGCAATGCAGGCAGCAGCAGCAGCAGGGAGGAAGGAGAGAGGCACTGACTGTCACCCTACAATCCCCCCCTCCCCAACTTCCATTTTATTCCATTTTAGACATCCAGACTATCTTTTAACCATCAACATCCCCCCCACCCCCACCCCCCCCCCACCCTCCACCCAGGTTATCTCCCCCACAGCTTCCCCCTACAGCTTCCTGCAGACTCCCTCACACCTCTCACACCCCCCCCCCCCACCCCAGCCTGGCTTGTTTTGGGTACTGGTGTGGTGTGTGGTAAAGTGGATGTGGCTGCTTTTTTTTTTTCTTCCTGAGTGGGATGGAGATGGGAGCTCTCTCTGCTGTATTTTATTATTTATTTTTATTATAAAAAGCTAGAAAAATTGTGTGCTTGTGCATCTCCTAAATCTCTCTGTGGCTGTGCCTGATCAATGTCAACTCAGGCAGAGGGCAGCCCCAATCAAAAACACAAACCCCCCACACACCCACCCCCACACATCACACTTCCCCCTCCCCTCTCTCCCAGCAGCCCCATCCCCAAGCCACCAATGTTCCCCCCATATCCCCATGCAGCTTCCAACTGCCTACCTTGTGAAAGGAAGATATCCAGCACCCCCAGACATCCTATAGCAATTCCAGACTCCCTCCAGCACCCACCTCTACCCAGCATCCCAGGCACCTTCCAGCACTCTCCTACCTCCAGACACCTTACCACTGACCTCCACACGCGCCCCCCCCCAATGCCACACCCCCAAAACCCTCCTGGCCTCAACCAGATATTCTAGCAGCCCTGAAGACCCCCTACATGCACCCTAGCCATAGCTGCCAAATTTGGGGCAGCTCCTTGTCCTTTCCCTACTATTGCTTGGGCAGGAAGTGTTGCCCATAAACAGAAGATTTTGGTCAAAGGCATATGGTTCAGAAATACGCAAATTAGCTCATGATATTGTTGCCGATTTGTTCCGTTCCTAGGTGCTGCTTTGTTCTCCTGTTAGTCACGCTCTCTGCCTTGCTGGAGGTCTCTCTGGACTGACCGCTGATGACACCAGGCTTCGTGTACTGTGTGCTGGGTAATAACATGAGAGGACCCTTCATTCAGAGAGCTAGCTACAGAGATGCTGCCACTACAGCTAGCATCCCAGCCACCTCCCACACACAGACTGAACTGCTGGTGCCTCCTCCAATCTCTTCCCTCCTGCACCTGTGCATCTCCCTTCAAGTTCAGTGTAGGTTGCTACACCCAGGGTCAGTGGCTGCCTGGAGAGAACTCTCCACATGGATCTCACCTCTCTAGTACAGCAGGGGGGTTGCCACCTGTGCTGCACTGTGGACCCCATAGAGAGAGGGCAGAGACAGGTGGGCGGGGAGCAGGAAGTGGGCTACCTGCACTGGCATGAGACAGAAAAAAACACATATCATTGCCACTCATGCCCCATGATGGCTCCTACGAAAGGAAATACAGGCTGAAACTGAATTGTCTGTTCCATGGAGCCAACTCCATGGGCAGGACAGGCCTCTTAAGCCTGCTGTGAAACTGGCCCTCTGTGTTTTCATTGGGGGTTACATACAGCCCCAATCTTCTCTGAATCAACAGCAGAGTCTAATGACTGTAGCACATATTGCACCCTACCTCATGGGATCAAGAGAATTTGGATCCCATGAAGGCTGGGAGCACCAAGGCTAACAGTGTTTTAACGTGTGGTTTATCCTAATCAATTTTGATTTGGCCCATGTGTTTGCAGGAATTGTTTTATCCAGCCATGAGTGATACATCAATAACGTCAGCCCCTTAACTTTACTGAAAAACTCAGGAGAATAATAACTGAAGATTTGAAAATTAACAAACTTGTCTATGCTGGGATTTTTTGGACTGGTGTAGCTGCACCTGACTGTAGAAGCACTGCAGCAATGTAAAAAGTGACTTGCACAGGCACAGATGTGGTTTACCGCACTTTGAAACTGGGTTAAGTCATGACATTCACTTTTCCCATCTTAGCAGTGCATCTACAATAGGGGTTTGCACCAGTTCAACTACATCAGTTCAAAAAAATTCCCAGTGTAGACAACCCCTTTAATATTCTTAATGTTCAGTGCAGGTGTGAAAGCAGAAGTAAAACAGCATGTTTCATTCTGAGGCAGTGAGATATGAAATACGCATTCATAGTGGGGCACTGAGAGTTGCTAAATGAGTTTCTGATAGTCTCCATGGCAATGAAAAAGCATACTAATAAGAGAAACCACACAGACGATACAAGCCAGAGATATGTCTCCTTGACAGCAACAGAGGCGTGTGGGACTAAAAGAGCTGCATAGAAAATCTAAAGCTAGATCCTTGGCATTCTCTGCAGGTAAGGTGACTTATACGTCATAAAATGACTACACTAAAGACAAATAATAAACAACACGAGGAAACCCTATTATTGAGCATGAAACTGTAAACACTTTAAATGAACTGTAAATATGTATATATATGCACATTATATATATTATTACACACACAAAAACCTACCATTGCAAAGTTAAGCACTCAGAAGTTGGGAAATGCTAGAATTAAGATTGCCTGTGCAACCTTAATACAGCCCTCCCCCCATACGTATGTATTCTGATGCAGTATTTTATTACATGATCACCTACTATTTTTTTCCATGGAACCCTGTCTCATTCGGTGCAAAGACTGAACAGTGCTCACTTAATGAGCAGCTCGTCAATATTTTCTTTTCTCCTCAGTGTTCAGCCCCATGCTCTATTTACTACACACCATTTAAGCCCTGCTCTGAAGTCAGTATTATTAATTTCCTCATGAGCTCTTCTGTGGCACTCATCCCTACAGAATCTGACTGGTTTGCAAACATTGATTAATCTTCACAACACCACTGGGAAGCGAAGGACTGGTATTATCCCCATTTTGCACATGGGGAACTGAGGCGCAGAGATTAAATTAAAAAATTCCCACTAATTTGGGATGCCTAGGACCTGAAATTTCCGAGTTCTTAGAATTATATAGAACTTTATATGTTCAAAGAACAGTTCACAGCTGGGAATGCTCAGGACTCCGCAGATCAGACCTCAGGCTATCAAACTGCGCACCCAGAAAATGGGGAATGCACAATTAGTGAGCGACCTGTAGAAAGTCTGATTTAAGTTACTTGCCCAGCATCACATGTGAACACTATGCAAAAAGCAGGGAAAGAATCCAATTCTCCAAGGCAATATCAACTGCCTTAACCAGGACTGTCTTTTCTCTTCCTGAAATCTCCTGCCTCATTCACTGCCCACCTTCCAACTTCTGCTACAAATGAAGCAGGGTCCCTACAGTCAAGGATCTCCTTCACTGCATAGCCCTGATTCATGCACAGAGCAGATTCCGTGGATTCTGTGGAAGGAGCTGTGGAAAAAACAGTATGTGAGAATATAATGAAAGCCAGTATCCTAATGCACATGCACAAGGGGGCCATATTAAGGTTGTAGAGGCAACCTTAATTCTGGCATTTCCTAACTTTTGGGTGCACGACTTTGGGACCTTGATAATTTCTTTTAACATAGTTTTGTGTGTGTAATTTGCTAGGTTTTAAAAAGAAAGCAAACTGAGACGCACCCCACCCAGGGCCGGCCAGAGGATTCAGGAGGCCTGGGGCAAAGCAATTTCAGGGGCCACTTCTATAAAAAAAAAGTGGCAATACTATATTCTCGTGGGGGCCCCTGCGAGGCCCAGGGCAAACTGCCCCACTTGCCCCCCCACCCCCCAAACCCACCCCGGGCAGCCCTGGGAAAAATAAACATTTTAAAACCTTCCACATCTCGGCACAAACCCAGTTTTGAGAAAACTTCTTTTCAGGTCACCTTTACAAGGTATCACTGGTTCTCAGCATCAGCTAGTACTAAAAGGCACTAAAGCTCATTAAAAGGATTGTACAAATATTTTCCATCTAAACTTTTTTTGGAACGAAAACTAGGGGTTTTTAAAAAGCAGAAAAAATCACGGACAATGTCTGCTTTCCTTCAAAATGTGTGTAGCAGCTATGAGGGGATGGCGCATGCTCGGTTGCTCTGTGGCGATGAGGCATGTGCGGACTAGTCAGCACTAGGATCTCTGAGAAGCTTGAGCATGTTCAGTGAGGATGGAATCTTCAGAGTCTTTAGCTGCTAAAACTGAAGAAGTCTTTACTGAGCGTGTGTGAACAGTGAGTGTTCCAAGGCTTATAAACTTGGCCAAATTTGGACAGAGTTTTACAGGGATTGCTGACGCAAAGCCCCCCTGCCAGCTTTCAAGTCCCTACTCCACAGTATGGGGGCTCTGCAAAGCAAAGATCACCATATTTATTTTTTTAACGTGAGCAAAACAATGTATTTTTCCCTCGTCTTATTTGCAGAAATGGATAAACTGTTTTGGCTGAAATAATCAATCAATCAATCAATCAATAAAAAATCATGCTGAGGCAGGCAGCTGGCATGGAAAATTTCAGCCTGAGCAATTTAAAGTCTGGCAAAGTTATAAGCAAGTGAAAACAGGGTCTTATAACCTTAATAAGAGGCGGTGCTACCGTCCTCGCCTATAATATATGTATTACATACATTTGCAATTTCTTTTGCTGATTATTATTAATACAGAAAGTAAATTCCAATTCTCCTATTTGACCCTCCTCGGCCAATCAATTGGCTGATTTATTTTAGGCATCACAGCAGAGATGGATCATGAGCAGACATTTGGGAGTGGGGAGGGGTTTTACAGATTAGTTCAAGGAAGGTATATTCCATGCTTTAGGGGCAGCATGGAAAAAGGCCCTGAGATGTTTGCAGGACAAGCTGACAGGAGAGCTGTCCCAGGCATGGTAGAGGCGTGATAACAGGGAGAAGCAGGCAAATAGGGTCTTGAAAGAGAGAACAGAAAGCATGAACTTGTAATGAAACAAGGTGGAAGTGAGTGGAGAGATTCAAAGAAGGAGGACTTTCAATTTAACTGCCCTTTAATTTAAATTGAATACATTGTATAGCAGGAGTCAAACTTTTAGCTGGGATTATTCCCTTTCTCCCTTTTGCAGGAATAAATGGTGCCCACAAAGCTTGCACCCACGAAAACAGATTAAATGTCTGAGTACCTGACCTGAGTGTTCAGGCACAAGTAAAGACACAAGTACTTACAATGGCATATGCAGTTCAATAGCAGGTATAAAAATACGGGGGCTAGCTTTGCAGACATGCATGGCACCCCTTAAATGTTGGTGACCTTTCTATGAAAAGAACGTAAGACCAAAAAGATCACTAAAAATAAAGTGCTTCTCAAAAATATATTAACATCTGTGAAAATACAGTACTAAGTGGCACCTTTCAGTTTAGGTGATTTCCACTTCAGGCTGTATTCATCTTCCCCAGAGAATATAAGAGAAGTTGAAGTGGATATTTACAACAACAGGGAACTCTTGAGCTCTAGCAGGGGTTCTGAGACTGGTTCCCTTTGTGACTTACTCTCTCTGCCTTAGTCTCTAAAGCGGGGGACAATAACAGAGTTTTTGCTTTGCAGGGGTGTTGTGAAGATTAATTAATATTTCAAAAGCACTTTGAGGAGGTCACCTTTCTCCATCAGGTGCATCCTGAAAATTCACTCCCTTTGGCTGCCCACTACTTGGCCAGCCCTGCTTTCGTGTTACCCATCTCACAATCCTTTCATTTAGCTCCCATTACAATATAAAGACAAAATGTAATTGGAGAAATAAATGAAGAAAACCTATTTGGAATTAACAAATACACATGCCAAATACAGCCACAATATCCTTTAAATGTATGTGATAATACACTCCCTCCCACACTGTCTGTATTTAAAATGGGCCGGACAATATTCAATATGAGTAAGACTAACTCCAAAGGTAGTCACAGTAAAGTCAATGAGACTACCCCTGGAGTAAGCTGCTACTAAACTAGAATAATGCTATCAGACTCTGGCCCAAAGTAAATAAGGCTTTAGCTAAAAACATACGCTAACTACAAAGACAAAAACAGGAACAGAAACAAACCAAAATCCCCTGCAAATTGATTACCCATCAAGCTGTGTGTGTTACTCTAAGCAACTACACATTCTTGATATAACCCTTGTTCTCCTTTCACTTTCTATTTATATATCTACCCACACAAGATCACCTGGGTATTGAGCACCTTTCACTCTCCTCCCATTTTTCTCGTATCCATTGGCTGTGTCAGGGTCTCATTTAGATTCTAAACTCTGTGGGGCAGTGACCAGGTCTCCTGTCTGTTCTGTAAAGTGACTTGAATACTTTTGGGCCCCGCACTGGTATGGTGGGGGTTAATCCTTCCCTCTTAGCAGAAGAAGCCCTGCCCCTGAGGCTTTGCAGAACATACTCCACCTGGAAGTCAGGTATAAAAGCTTGCAGAGCTGCTCAGTCAGGGCAGACCACTGGACAGGAAGGAGGCTCATCATTCTCTCCAGCAGAAGAGTGGCCCACACACCAGGACACAGAGGCCAGATGTGCTGCATAGGGGAAGCAGAGGACACTGCGGATCTGATTGAATCTAGGAAGGTGTAGGAAGAGACGTAGGGAGTCCTTAAAGGGGAACGGTGCGAAGACCGTTCAGGCTGGTGTGTTTTGGGAGGATCCCCACCAGACCACTGGTGAGGAGAACTTGCCACCAACAGGGCCCTGGGTCGGGACCCAGGGCAAGGGGTGGTACCAGGTCCCCCTACCTTGGCCACCCACCTTTGAAAGGGGGTGGCCCACTCAGTGAGTTGGTTGGACTTCGGCCACTAGGCTGCATTACCCCACCAGAGGAGGGGAAAGAGATGGACTCTGGCCATTGGGCTGCACTGCCCTAGTGGCACATTGTATGGACTCCAGTTGCTAGGCCGCATTATCCCACTAGGGAAGGGGAATTAGATGGACTCTGGCCCTTGGGCCACACCGTGCTAACTACAGAGAGGTTTAGAACACGGACTTGGACATAGAGAGGCTGTGTCACCTCCCACCCCCTTGACTTAAGGGGCTGTCGAGGTACAAGCCTCACCACAGGCCCTATAAAACAAATAATAAACAATGCTAATATGAATAGGACTTGATCTAGCATAGTGCTGAGTATATCCAGCAACCTTTGGAATGGAGAACATTCAACATCTTGCAGAACTGGGGCTAAAATGACAAAACAGAGCTGATGCTCCAGTTTTGTTCCACAGTTATGTGTAGAGCATGATCACTCTGTTGTAAAAATGTACTGCACCATCATTTATCATCTTAATGGTGAAAATAAATAATGGCACTTACTGTAAAACAAGGCAGGATGTTTAGCTGCTTTTGCCGGGAAAAAATCCTATTTTATGAGTTGTTTGAATGAGATTTGATTGAAATTAAATTCTCTAGATTCTTGTGAGCTTTTTGTAAAAATTGCCCTTTAATTGTTTAGGCAATTTGGTTTAATTCAGTTTATTTGACTTATTAGCTGACGTATGAGACTCTCACAGAAAGGGGGATGGGCACACCTGCAAATGCTGAACAGTGTTTGCCAAGGCAATAGAGCCCAGTTGAAATACAGCATTTTCTGATGTGGCACTGGAAAACAAGGAAGACCTCAGGAAATCAGTGGGATTGGGAGAATCCAGCTAGAACTCATTGGGATTGTTATAAGGCAGCCCCTATAACTCACTTCAAAGAAGACACAGAGTTAAACTCAGCCCTGGTGTAAGCAAGCTCCACTCCACTGAAGTCAATGGTTCTAAATCTACTTATACCAGACATGAATTAGCTCCCTACTCTAGAACTGAGACCTGATTTGCACACAAAACTCCCACTGACTTTGCAAGATCAGAGCTTAATTAGCAAGAAAGACCTCATCCCTGTTCCCTGCCCCCACTCTGCCTCCCCCCATCCCTATTTTCAAATGGTAAAACTAATCCTCCATTTTTGAGGCTAGGGTGAAAACGTGGATTTCATTTTCTGCAGCTCATTAGGCAATTTTGACATGAATTTATTTATGCTTGTGAGTGCTCAGAACTTCTGAAAGCAGGTTCTATCTGTCTCAGATTGAGCACCCAAAAACTGAGATATCAGTGGCCGCTTTTGAAAATGTCAGTCTAAGTGCCTAAGATATGTTGAAACCAGCTATGTTGCTTAATTTATGTTCTTCCGTGTCAGCATGGTGTGATGAGTTACCTCTGAGCCCGAGTTCAGGGCCGACAAGAGGGGAGAGGGGAAGCCGGTACAAATTACCAGGGCCCGTGGTCCTGAATGGGGCCTGGGGCCTGGCATCCCCAGCTTCATCGGCCCTGTTTAGCTGGTCTGCCCTTGCTGGGGGGCCCCAAAAATTTTTTCACCGGGGCCCGAACCCGCTCTCGGTGGCCCTGCCCGAGTCATGCCTGAACCAGTGAGTGTGATGAGTCATCAGAGGCAATTACCTGCAGGTCTTATGACAGGCCCCATAACATTCAACCAGGGTCCAGCCAATCCACAGGTGAAGACCCACTCAGATGATCCCAAGACAGGTATATATGCTCCTAAGGGAACCAGTCTCTCCAGTCTGCTCAGTGTCACTGCCTGGCTGGGAGCATTCCCATTGCCTAGTAATTCTGACAGTGCGTTCTTTCAGCCAGCTGCCCGGTGACTCTGACACAAGGAGAACCTTTTAGCCAATTTCAATCAGCAGTGGGTTTGAAGAAAGAGCTGCTAAACCACGGAATTAACTTTCTGATAAAGAAACTGGCTCCCAGCACTTTGTAATACTAAAGCAGACATTATCCTAAAACTGATTTTTGAAAAGATATTACACCTTCTGAGGAGCTACCAGAATCAGTAGAACAGATGCTGGTAAACTGTGAAAGGTCTGACCTTACTTATCATAACCTGCCCCATCCAAGGCAGAAAGGATCATGATCTACTGATGACTGGAGGTTGCAGGTGATGAACCCACCTGGAAAAAAAATGAGGTCCAAGTTAGACACTCAAATTAGAGGCCCTTTTTGAAAATGTAGGCCATAATTTTTTGTCAGACACAATGTAAAGTATGGTTATGTCAACATTATTTTTATATTTCCTTCAGCAGGTCATTTGGATCATATCACCTTCCAAAGGACGCAACATTATTTAATCATCTTTATCTTTCTATTCACATTTTTTCTTCTTCCACAAGAAAAGACGGGATTCGCTGTGTAGTCATCATAATGCCACAAGGATAGTCCCTGCTGTTGAAGGGAGCCTCTCTTCTATAATGGTCAAGATCTCACTGGTAACACATGCCTCATTACTCTGGATGGCATGTACAGATACTTATATGCCAAATAAAAAAGAACAATGGAGAAAAATTGTTTGCAGTCGGTTTGGGCTGCCAAGAAAACAGACTGTATTAATACGGGGTGCCTGCCAGTGAAGCCAATTAATATGTACCACTTGGGGAGCATTTCAAAATGCATGGAATATGAAAACATCATCACTGCAAGAAGACAAGCCAAGATGAAGCAACACACCTCCACAGTAATAATACCTGTGATCACTATAGTGCCTTTCATCCACACATCCAAAACTGACAAACTTCACAAACTCTGGACCAAATCTCGTGCATCTTTCTTACACAGGCTGTCCCATTTGCCATCTATGGAGTGATCCCTGTGCATGTCTGTACTTAATCAATCCATCCTTTCAAACAGTACTATGCTTGCTTTATCCATTACTAAAATGCAGCCACCTCTCAAACAGAAGGCATCAGACTTTAAACATCACATAACAACACTCCACACCAGATCAGGGTAGAATGAATACTTTCTCCAGTCAAAGATTTAGCGGATTCTATTCATGCCCCACAGTAACCAAATACTTCCCATTGAAGTCAATGGGAGTTATTCAGATAGGGCTCAATCCAGCCCCGCACTGAAGTCAAAGGCCGTATTCCCACTGAATTCAATAGTGCAGGTTGAGCCTACAGTGCCACAGACAAGCAGGACCCAGGGAATTATAGCCTGGCAGAATTTGATCACGCAGTTGGAATCCCATGAAAACTGATTTTTCTTCAACACCCCCCTTTTCATTTTAAATATTTTTATTTTAAAAAAAAGAAGGGAAGAAAGAAGGAAAATGGGAAGAAGGTGAAAATAAATAAATATACTGTTAACAGGGATTAAAAATTAAGACACAGATAATTAAACATACTAACCAATTTTGTAACTACTGGGTACTCCCAACAGAAGTGATACAACTCTGAAATTCTAAATGTAGTTGAGGATTTTAATAAGCTTCCAAATGAGAGAATAAAGGGAGAAACAAACCAATTAATGCCATAGGGCCAAAATCTGGTCTCAGTTACAAGTGAAAAGACTGCCACTGATGATGATGCTATTACTGCAGATTTATACTGATGTAGCTGAGAGAAGAATCTGCCCTCCTGGTTACCAGATATTACAGATCACAGTTTCCTACTTTGGATTTCATGTGGGTCAGGGATTCAGTCAACTGATTTGTTTGTAGAAGTTTTGCATTCTTGTATTGTTAATATTCCCTGAGTTTTTTGCTTTGGCGCATTACAAATTTTGTCATAAGAGGGAAGAATGTTGTACAGTTTCCTTTGTTGCAACCTGAGGAAATTGTCCAGTATTCCCAGCAGAAGTAATTTCATGCCTACTGGGGTGCTGTCACTTTGTTTAAACAATGCATCCACTCTTTGCATATCAATTTAACAGTCATTTTTTCTACAGCTCCAAATTGCATGGCTCACTCTCTCCTGTATGACATCCCTAACAAATGCTTGGATCTGTGACATGTTTCTTTCAGGGTGGGTTTGGGGGAACATAACATAAGAACATAAGAAAGGCCGTACCGGGTCAGACCAAAGGTCCATCTAGCCCAGTATCTGTCTACCGACAGTGGCCAATGCCAGGTGCCCCAGAGGGAGTGAATCTAACAGGCAATGATCAAGTGATCTCTCTCCTGCCATCCATCTCCATCCTCTGACGAACAGAGGCTAGGGACACCATTCTTACCCATTCTGGCTAATAGCCATTTATGGACTTAGCCACCATGAATTTATCCAGTCCCCTTTTAAACATTGTTATAGTCCTAGCCTTCACAACCTCCTCAGGTAAGGAGTTCCACAAGTTGACTGTGCGCTGCGTGAAGAACTTCCTTTTATTTGTTTTAAACCTGCTGCCTATTAATTTCATTTGGTGACCCCTAGTTCTTGTATTATGGGAATAAGTAAATAACTTTTCCTTATCCACTTTCTCAACATCACTCATGATTTTATATACCTCTATCATGTCCCCCCTTAGTCTTCTCTTTTCCAAGCTGAAGAGTCCTAGCCTCTTTAATCTTTCCTCGTATGGGACCCTCTCTAAACCCCTAATCATTTTAGTTGCCCTTTTCTGAACCTTTTCTAGTGCTAGAATATCTTTTTGAGGTGAGGAGACCACATCTGTACACAGTATTCGAGATGTGGGCGTACCATGGATTTATATAAGGGCAATAATATATTCTCAGTCTTATTCTCTATCCCCTTTTTAATGATTCCTAACATCCTGTTTGCTTTTTTGACTGCCTCTGCACACTGCGTGGACATCTTCAGAGAACTATCCACGATGACGCCAAGATCTTTTTCCTGACTCGTTGTAGCTAAATTAGCCCCCATCATGTTGTATGTATAGTTGGGGTTATTTTTTCCAATGTGCATTACTTTACATTTATCCACATTAAATTTCATTTGCCATTTTGTTGCCCAATCACTTAGTTTTGTGAGATCTTTTTGAAGTTCTTCACAATCTGCTTTGGTCTTAACTATCTTGAGAAGTTTAGTATCATCTGCAAACTTGGCCACCTCACTGTTTACCCCTTTCTCCAGATCATTTATGAATAAATTGAATAGGATTGGTCCGAGGACTGACCCTTCGGGAACACCACTAGTTACCCCTCTCCATTCTGAGAATTTACCATTAATTCCTACCCTTTGTTCCCTGTCCTTTAACCAGTTCTCAATCCATGAAAGGACTTTCCCTTTTATCCCATGACAGCTTAATTTACGTAAGAGCCTTTGATGAGGGACCTTGTCAAAGGCTTTCTGGAAATCCAAGTACACTATGTCCACCGGATCCCCCTTTGTCCACATGTTTGTTGACCCCTTCAAATAATTCTAATAGATTAGTAAGACACGATTTCCCTTTACAGAAACCATGTTGACTATTGCTCAAGAGTTTATGTTTTTCTATGTGTCTGACAATTTTATTCTTTACTATTGTTTCAACTAATTTGCCCAGTACCGATGTTAGACTTACCGGTCTGTAATTGCCGGGATCACCCCTAGAGCCCTTTTTAAATATTGGCGTTACATTAGCTAACTTCCAGTCATTGGGTACCGAAGCCAATTTAAAGGACAGGTTACAAACCTTAGTTAATAGTTCCGCAACTTCACATTTGAGTTCTTTCAGAACTCTTGGGTGAATGCCATCTGGTCCCGGTGACTTGTTAATGTTGAGTTTATCAATTAATTCCAAAACCTCCTCTAGTGACACTTCAATCTGTGACAGTTCCTCAGATTTGTCACCTACAAAAGCCAGCTCAGGTTTGGGAATCTCCCTAACATCCTCAGCCGTGAAGACTGAAGCAAAGAATCCATTTAGTTTCTCCGCAATGACTTTATCATCTTTAAGCGCTCCTTTTGTATTTTGATCATCAAGGGGCCCCACTGGTTGTTTAGCAGGCTTCCTGCTTCTGATGTACTTAAAAAACATTTTGTTATTACCTTTGGAGTTTTTGGCTAGCTGTTCTTCAAACTCCTCTTTGGCTTTTCTTATTACACTCTTGCACTTAAGTTGGCAGTGTTTGTGCTCCTTTCTATTTGCCTCACTAGGATTTGACTTCCACTTTTTAAAAGAAGTCTTTTTATCTCTCACTGCTTCTTTTACATGGTTGTTAAGCCACGGTGGCTCTTTTTTAGTTCTTTTACTGTTTTTCTTAATTTGGGGTATACATTGAAGTTGGGCCTCTATTATGGTGTCTTTAAAAAGGGCCCATGCAACTTGCAGGGATTTCACTTTAGTCACTGTACCTTTTAACTTTTGTCTAACTAACCCCCTCATTTTTGTATAGTTCCCCCTTTTGAAATTAAATGCCACAGTGTTGGGCAGTTGTGTTCTTCCCACCACAGGGATGTTGAATGCTATTGTATTATGGTCACTATTTCCAAGTCCTGCTATAGTTACCTCTTGGACCAGCTCCTGCGCTCCACTCAGGATTAAATCTAGAGTTGCCTCTCCCCTTGTGGGTTCCCGTACCAGCTGCTCCATGAAGCAGTCATTTAAAGTATCGAGAAATTTTATCTCTACATTTCGTCCTGAAGTGAAATGTTCCCAGTCAATATGGGGATAATTGAAATCCCCCACTATTATTGTGTTCTTAATTTTGATAGCCTCTCTAATTTCCCTTAGCATTTCATCATCACTACTACTGTCCTGGTCAGGTGGTCGATAATAGATCCCTAATGTTATATTTTTACTAGAGCATGAAATTTCTATCCATAGAGACTCTATGGAACATGTGGATTCGCTTACGATTTTTACTTCATTTGAATCTACACTTTCTTTCACATATAGTGCCACTCCTCCCCCTGCTCCACCTATTCTGTCCTTCCGATATATTTTGTACCCCGGAATGATTGTGTCCCATTGGTTGCTCTCAGTCCACCAGGTTTCTGTGATGCCTATTATATCTATATCCTCCTTTATCACAAGGCACTCTAGTTCACCCATCTTATTATTTAGACTTCTGGCATTTGTGTACAAGCACTTTAAAAACTTGTCCCTGTTTATTAGCCTGCCTTTTTCTGATGTGCCAGATTCTTTTTTATGTGACTGTTTATCATCTGATCCGGCCCTTACATTATACTTTTCAGTCCTCTGCTCCTGGGGAAGAAATAATCACATGCAATAACTGAAAGGCCAATAGTTGGTATTTTGCTCTGATTATTATTAGAGACGGAACTGAACAAAGATCTCTAGTTTGGGCTGCATTCACTCAAATTGGATTCAGATCCAAATTTCCAAATTACTCATTGTTATAATGAGGTACGCTAAAATCCCAGGAACAAACAACCCTGAAGTTTGAAGCTTCAGTCCATCTCTGTTTCAGGTTTGAAAACCAGCACATCTATAGTTAACAGCACTAGACTATCTTTTCCTGGTAAAGTGATGGGGAAATGCAATGAAAAATCAGTAGCTGGGATAAATAAGAACAACAGCTAAATGCAGAGGCTTTTTATCTCAGCTCTGGGCTGAAAAACAGAATGGGCAGAAGTGAATCAATACCCTTGCTGTCAAGTCCAGAAGCAATTTTTTAAATGATAGCAGTTTGTAGTGGACAAAGACATTTTTCAGACTCGGTAAGATTGGTCACTGGTGTAAATTCACTGATATCAGTGGAGTTATGCTGGGGATGAATTGGACCAGTGGTAGTTGAAGGGGTTGGGATGTTTACGCCTAGTTCTTTACCAGTATCTTGGGGTTCTTTTCCTTCTGACACTGTTACCGTCAGAGTATGAATTCTGAATATGCTGACTGACAGACTGGGATGTGGGCAGAACATTTGTCTCATGAGGGGATTCTTGAAAGAATGGGTTAGCATCAGTTATAGGCAAAGTTTCTACATCTCCACAATATTCAAGCCTTATAATCCTAATATCAAGAATCACACCAGGCTGCTGCTTAATTGGAAATGAATGGTGATCCTCACCAATAGAATAGCTATATAAGGCTTTTTTGCCCCAATCTTTCCACTGTTGCCACACTTGGCTCAGCTCCACCCGTGGTCATGGTCACGTTAGGGGGAAGGTTGATTTGAAAAGGCTCTGATGGTTTAAGCACAGTGTCACTTGATCCAACTCAGAAAGGTCTATACAACACAGTGCTTAAAGAGCTGGTGGATGCTGGTACCTTATCCATACTAGCACTCACACCAGGGAGCTGATCCGGTGATAGCAATGGTAGGAAATTTTGGGCACTAAAGCTGAGTGTAGAGAAGCTTAGAGTGATGAAGTGATAACATTAGAGAGCACAGAGAAAAGGGTTTGAGGCTGGTGGAGTGGGGTTTGATTTAAAACAAATATTTACTGGGATCTTGTCACCCAAATTTTGGCTTGGCCTTCACCAGTCGAAATAAGTTTAAGCTAGGGCTGGGCAAATTCATCTTGCATAATTATGAACTCACTGGAAGTTTGTTGATCCCGTATGTCAACTCTGACCCAAACATTGGGGTTTTTTTTCACCAACAGGGGCGGCTCTAGACCCCAGCGCGCCAAGCAGGCGCTTGGGGCGGCCGTTTCCCGGGGGGCGGCATTTGACTCCGGTTGAGCTCCCGCCGGCATGCCTGCGGCAGGTCCACCGGAGCCCGGAACGAGCGGACCTGCCGCAGGCATGACTGCGGCGGGTCCCGTCTTCCCGCGGCTCCGGTTGAGCTCCCGCAGGCAGGACTGCGGCACGTCCGCTGGTACCGGGCACCCGTCGACCTGCCGCAGGCATGCCGGCGGGAGCTCAACCGGAGCCGCGGAAAGAGGGGACCCGCCGCGGGACCGGGGAAGGGCGGCGCAGCGCTCCGCGCTGCTTGGGGCAGCCTACTTTCTAGAGCCGCCCCTGTTCACCAAAGAGAACATAGTGAAAAAGAAAAACAAGAACAATTTGGAAAGGGAAAGAAAAAAGAAAAAGAAAAGAGGTGAAAGAGCACAGGGAAAATTAAAAAAGAGTGAAAAACACAGTGCAGGGAGGAGGAGGAGAAACTATCTTACAAAAAATAAAACCTATAGATGAATTCCTGTCCCTTTGAAGACAATGGGAGTTTTGCTATTGGCTTTAATGGAGACAGGATTTTACCCTTTCTATCTGCATATCAATCTATTGTATTTTTGGGGCACTCATCAGCATTGTTCCTAGACACCAACAAATTACATCAAGCAATATTTTGCCTGAGACTGTATCTTCACCACTCCCTCATTTATTGCTGCGTTCTTTGTTTAGGTGAATTATATCTGTGCGGCCATGTCTATGCTGCAAGCACTACCGTAGCACAGTTACGGCACTGTAGCTATGCTGCTATACCGTAAATGCTTCCTACAGGGATGGAAGGGGTGTTTCCAGTGCTGTAGTAATGTACTGCCCTGAGTGATGGTACCTAGGGTGACAGAAGTATTCTTCTGTCAACCGAGCTAAGCCATGGGCATCAGGTTGCTGTGATCCTGTCATGATGTGGGCCTGGCCAGGCCAAATCTGAGCCAGTGGTGTTACAACCTAGCACCCAAGGTTGCAGCACCACTCAGGTTTAGGGTTGCCAGGTGTCCAATTTTCGACCAGAACACCCAGTTGATAAGGGACCCTGGTGGCTCTGGTCAGCAGCTGTTAAAAGTCCAGTTGGTGGTGCAGCAGGCTAAGGCAGGATCCCAGAAGCAGCAGCAGCATGTCCCCCCTCTAGCTCCTAGGCATAGGGGCAGCCAGGGGGCTCCACTCACTGCCCCTGCCCCAAGCATCTGTTCCGCAGCTTCCATTGGCTGGGAACCGTGGCCAATGGGAGCTACAGGGGTAGCAGCTGAGGATGGGGCAATGCCTGCAGACAGAGTTGGACGGGGGGACATGCTGCTGCTTCCGGTACCTGCCTGAGGTAAGCGCCACCGAGAGCCTGTGGGATTAGAATGTGAGATACTGAGCTGATTATGCTGGGAGTTGTGTGTGAAGGACTGGCCTTGGGCTTGTTCTCATTAGCCAGTTAATTGTAAATAGGATACAGGTGTGTAGGATAATTACCCTATGGGTTATAGCTGCAGCTGTGTTGATTTGATTAATCAATTAGCAATTGATTGTCTACCATATTGTATATAAGAGCATGCTGGGAAATGAATATATGGATATGCATACACACACACGCTGTCTCTCTCTGCTTGGGCTCTGTTCCTGCTCGAGTGCGATGCAACAAATGGCGGAGAAGCTGCGGGCATTAGTGTTGGTGGCCTGAAAAGAAAAGGAGACGCACCTGAGTTCAGTGTTGCGTGGCTAGGAGCCGCAGGAAGCCCAAAAAGAAAGGAGGCGCACCTGAGCTCAGTGTTTAGCAGCGGCCGCAGGGCGTCCGAAAAGAGGCGCACCTGAGTTCAGTGTTGCGCGGCTAGGAGCCGCAGGAAGCCCAAAAAGAAAGGAGGCGCACCTGAGCTCAGTGTTGAGCGGTAAGCTGCAGGGCGTCTGAAAAGGGAGCCCAGAGGAAGAGCGGCTATAAGTCGCGGAGAAGAAGGGCGGCTATAAGTCGCGGAGATAAGCGGCGGCTATAAGTCGCGGAGAAGAAGGGCGGCTATAAGTCGTGGAGAAGAAGGGCGGCTATAAGTCGCGGAGATAAGCGGCGGCTATAAGTCGCGGAGAAGAAGGGCGGCTATAAGTCGCGGTGGAAAAGGGCAGAGCAGCTACCATGAAAACCGCTGTATTAGCGGAAGATATGCATCGCGGAGCGGGGCAGGCTGCAGGAGGGAGATCAGGTCCTGGCAGTTAGTGATGTTGATTTCTAGGACATTGAGCACAGCAAGGCTGTTGAGATCTTCAAGACTGTCCGGGAGATCATCATTCCTCTAGACTCCATGCTGTGAGACAAGGAGGAGTTTGGAACTTTGAAATCAAGCTGAAGGCGGGGGTGGAGAGGATTAAGGTCTCTCAGGCAGCTGCAGAACTTCAGCAGTATTGTATGCAGAATCCTGTGCTTTACTCTGAAGTCAGACAACGTCGGTGGAGAGTTCTCTTCAAGTATGAAATGAATAACAGCTGCCTTTCCTTCTTAAGAAAACACTATCTCTGTGCCACTGAGTGCATGTTAAAATATATAAGAACCTAGTTTTAATAAGAGAATAGTGTTGCCAAATGGAAAGGTTTTTGTTTTGTTTTTAAAATTTTAAGACTTGGGAGTTAACTCAGACTGCTTTGCAGCTGCCTTTAAATCAGTATGTGATGTCTTTTATAGAAATTGCCTCACAGATTTGATTTTAATGACACATTCACTACAGAATGTCCAACTTGTTTACTGTCTTTATTTGTGCTTCTCAAGATACTGCTATTTTGTGCTGGTTGCATAGCATTTAGTGTACCATGCAATTATTATTAAGAGTTATGTTTTGTGTTTTTTGTTTTGTCTTGTGATGTCTTCTGGCCAGAATTGTTGTTGTGGTGTTAATGTATTTTCTCTAGGACCCCACCCTCCCTCAGTGTCAGTTTGATCGCCTGACATCAGAGGGATGCTTTGGTATAAGGAAGGGGGGAATCCTGTAGAGTTTGCATTATTTATTTGTTGTGTTTTGTTCTTGTTTGGTGTTGTTGGGTTATATGTTAATGATTGCATGGTTATATAGGTTGGTTTTATAAAGTTTTAATTTTGGCTTGTGAACAGATTACTTAGTGATTGTGTATTGTGATCTTATTTGAAGGTTCTGAGGCAGATCATCAGCTGGTGTTACTTTACACCAGCTGAGGACCTGCACCTATTTGTTTTAAACATTATGGTTTTTTAGTTTTCCATCATAATATTTATTATGATAATTTAAACTTCTTGGACAAGACTAAGATAGATTGTGGTGTTATGTTGTTATAAGTTGGAAATGTTTTGTGAATGTTTTTTATCCTCTTTTCCTTTCCCTCTTCTTTATTTTGAATAGAGGGGGGAGATGTGGGATTAGAATGTGAGATACTGAGCTGATTATGCTGGGAGTTGTGTGTGAAGGACTGGCCTTGGGCTTGTTCTCATTAGCCAGTTAATTGTAAATAGGATACAGGTGTGTAGGATAATTACCCTATGGGTTATAGCTGCAGCTGTGTTGATTTGATTAATCAATTGCTAATTGATTATCTACCATACTGTATATAAGAGCATGCTGGGAAATGAATATATGGATATGCATACACACACACGCTGTCTCTCTCTGCTTGGGCTCTGTTCCTGCTCGAGTGCGATGCAACAGAGAGCCTACATCCCCTCCCGCGCCCCAACCCTCTGCCCCATCCCTGATTCCCCTCCCACCCTCTGAGCCTCTTGATCCCAGTCCGGAGCACACTCCAGCATGCCAAACCCCTCATCCCCAGCCCCACACCCCTATCTGGAGTCCTCATCCCCCGCCACACACCCCAACCCCCTGCACCAGCCTGGAGCCCCCTCCCACACTCCAAACCCCTCAGCCCCAGCCTAGAGACGCCTCTGCACCCCAAACCCTTCATCTCCAGCCCCACCCCAGAGCCCACACCCCCAGCCGGAGCCCTCACCCCTTCCTGCATCCCAATCCACTGCCTCAGACCAGAGCCCTCTCCCACACCCTGAACTCCTCATTTCTGGTCCCATCCCACAGCCCGCACCCACAGCCAGAGCCCTCACCCCTTCCTGCATCCCAATCCACTGCCTCAGCCCAGAGCCCTCTCCCACACCCTGAACTCCTCATTTCTGGTCCCACCCCAGAGCCCACACCCCCAGCCAGAGCCCTCACTCCCCCACATCCCACACCCTAAACGCCTCATTTCTGGCCCCACCCTGGAGCCCACACCCCCAGTTTGAGCCCGTTCCCACAACCCAGCCCCCTGAGCCAGCCTGGTGAAAATGACCAACCGAGTGAGTGAGGGTGGGGAGAGCAAGTGACAGAAGGAGGGGGGGATGGAATGAGTGGGGGGCGGAGCCTCAGAGGAGGGGCAGGGCAAGGGTGTTCGATTTTGTGCAAGTAGAAAATTGGCACCCCTACTCAGGTTTTCACCAGGTTGCCATGCCACTCACTTAAATTTGGAAGGAGCTGAGGTAGAGCCTCATGGGTCAAGGTGGGTCAGGATGGTGGTGGTGGTGACAGTGGGGAACCTGAGAGGGGAAGAGGAGGTCAAGTGTGTGTGGGGGCAAATCTATGCCCCCCTACTTCAAACAGCACTCTGCAGCCCATGGTCTCTGAAGTGCATTGCTTCCCAGAACCCCGCTCCCTCAGAGCAATGCGCTCCAATGGGAACTGTGCTTCTGTGTGGTCCACTGCTTCAAAACCCTCTCTGTGTAGTTTTCAGTGCACGGGAGGTGTCGTGTGTGAGTGGGGTGGGGGAGTACTACAAAAGTCAATGCTGGCAGGGTTTGATTTTTGCAGGAAGACAATTCTGTAGTGTTTGACTTCGATAGGGCTCCGGGTGAGCACAGGGGTCTCTCTGCATGGAGGCAGTTGCAGGATCAGGGCCTTAGTGAAGGCATCTTTTTGTAAATGCTCTACCACAATGAATGAATATCAACTAAGTGGGCTCCCTTCAACTAGCATAGTTATAATGCAATTCTTATTTCCACCAGCAGATGGCCAAATATTACCATGTATTCATAACATTTACAGAGAAAGGGCAACATAGTGTGGAACAGAACTCTAAGCATGTACTGTATATTTAAGAAATGTCATGCACATACTTGGCATTTACTTTTTTATAAACAATATTGCAAAATGCATGAAGAATTATACAACTTCTGTTCCTTCCAGGAACAACCTCACAAGCTCACCAAAGTAGAGATCAATATTTTGACCTGCAAGATGCTATATTAAAGATAGACCTTTAAAACAGATAAATATTATTTCTCATTTCAAATATTTGTGATTAAAAAAAACAACCTTAGAAAACACCGATAATATCTGACTAGACCTATCTGCAATTAAACCAACATTCTCATTGACTGCCAGTAGGTGGCAGAACAGAACATTTTTTCTTCCAGGGCAGACTCAACAGACAAACGAGATTTGAATTCATAAAATGTTTCATTTAAAAAGGAAATGTGTTGAACTAGTTAAAAATATCTGGCAATTTTTTTTTGTACAAATACTCAGTTAAATAGTCTTGCCCTTAAATAAAAACCTGCAATTTCACTGTAATATTGCACTGGATTATGAGGGTTTACCATACTATATATTTTCTGGTTTAATGTTGCAAAATATCTTATAATATAGATGCTGATATGATAGCTTATAAGACTGATGTGTACATAAAGCCAAGGAGGTAATATTTTTAAAGCACCTAAGTCAGTGAGCAGCCTAAATGATTTAGACACCTTTTCAAAGTGTTACGTAAGGCCCTGGTTCCCAGTTGTTATCAAAGATCCCATTTCATTTTTCACAAGAGTAGCGTTAATAATGCTGGTGTCCTAAGCTGTTTCCAATTTGAGAAATTTCATTCTTGTTACAAAAATTCCCTTGGCAGTTTCAAGTGGGTACAAAATTTTTCATTTTCTGTCTCGAGCTTTTGTGTATTGCTGTGTATTATTCATCAGTTTCTGTGTATTACTCCAGAGGTGGCTGAATGTCAGTGGTGGATGGAGTAATTTCCGGATATAGAGAGCTTTTTCTCCTGAGATGAAAGGTGCTGTATATATGCAGCCATTCCAATTCCTTTTCAAACTAGTCCTTGAAATTTTTCTTCTTGTAGCTTCTTTTCTGTTGTTAATCTTTCTGAAAGCAAACTTTTAGGTAATAGAGGTGGGATTTTAGGCTTCGTAGAAAGAAAAGAACAGCTAAAAAATATGACTCATCCCATGAAGATAACCAAGAAGGACATGAACAGTGAGGTGGCAAAGTTTGCAGATGATACTAAACTGCTCAAGATAGTTAAGACCAAAGCAGACTGTGACAAACTTCAAAAAGATCTCACAAAACTAAGTGATTGGGCAACAAAATGGCAAATGAAATTTAATTTGGATAAATGTAAAGTAATGCACACTGGAAAAAATAACCCCAACTATACATACAATATGATTGGGGCTAATTTAGCTACAAGTAGGAAAAAGATCTTGGAGTCATCGTGGATAGTTCTCTGAACATGTCCATGCAGTGTGCAGAGGCGGTCAAAAAAGCAAACAGGATGTTAGGAATCATTAAAAAGGGGATAGAGAATATGACTGAGAATATATTATTGCCCTTATATAAATCGATGGTACGCCCACATCTTGAATACTGCATGCAGATAGATGTGGTCTCCTCATCTCAAAAAAGATATACTGGCACTAGAAAAGGTTTAGAAAAGGGCAACTAAAATGATTAGGGGTTTGGAACGGGTCCCATATGAGGAGAGATTAAAGAGGCTAGGACTCTTCAGCTTGGAAAAGAGAAGACTAAGTGGGATATGATAGAGGTATATAAAATCATGAGTGATGTGGAGAAAGTGGATAAGGAAAAGTTATTTACTTATTCCCATAATACAAGAACTAGGGGTCACCAAATGAAATTAATAGGCAGCAGATTTAAAACAAATACAAGGAAGTTCTTCTTTACGCAGCACACAGTCAACTTGTGGTACTCCTTACCTGAGGAGGTTGTGAAGGCTAGGACTATAACAGCATTTAAAAGAGAACTGGATAAATTCATGGTGGTTAAGTCCATTAATGGCTATTAGCCAGGATGGGTAAGGAATGGTGTCCCTAGCCTCTGTTTGTCAGAGGATGGAGATGGATGGCAGGAGAAAGATCACTTGATCATTGCCTGTTAGGTCCACTGGGGCACCTGGCATTGGCCACTGTCGGTGGACAGAATAAATGGACACAAATCTGACATCAGGAATCATAACATTCAAAAACCAGTGGGAGAACACTTCAACCTCTCTAACCACTCAGTGACAGACTTGAAGGTGGCAATTTTGCAACAAAAAAACTTCAAAAACAGACTCCAAAGAGAGACTGCTGAACTCGAATTAATATGCAAATTAGATACAATTAACTTAGGTTTAAACAGAGACTGGGAATGGTTGGGTCATTACACTAATTGAATCTATTTCCCAATGTTAAGTTCTCCTCACCCCTTCTATGGGTCATCTCAATTATCACTTCAAAAGTTTATTTTCTCCTGCTGATGATAGCTCATCTCAATTGATTAGACTCTTCCTGTTGGTATGCATACTTCCACCTTTTCATGTTCTCTGTATGTATAAATATCTCCTGTCTGTGTATTCCATTCTATGCATCCGAAGAAGTGAGCTGTAGCTCACGAAAGCTTATGCTGAAATAAATTTGTTTGTCTCTAAAGGGCCACAAGTACTCCTGTTCTTTTTGTCGGTAGACAGGATACTGGGCCTTTGGTCTGACCTGGTACGGCCGTTCTTATGAGTATTGAGACTCAAGAGTCACAGAAGAAGATTTATTCTCCATAGCAGATTAGCTCCAGCAGACTCTGCTGCAAAAGTGGCTAAGGCATATTTTGTTGAGCAAACATTCCTCAAAGTGAGGGATGAGGGAAGAACAACTTCCTCTCTAAGAAAGGGCAAAGAGCATTGGAGACTGTAACATGCTATTGACCTTGAGATTTTAAGGGCCTGAGCGTGGCCCCAGCTTTGGCAGTTTTGTGCCACTCTGTTTGAAGGTGGTACAAAGCCAGTTTACCCAGCCACTTGAGGCTTTCCTCAGGGTGGAGAATGCTGGGCGGTATAAAGATGGTGTAGCTGGCTCTTGCCCACTCCACCTCACCAGCCTCCAGTGTCTGGGGCGTGATGGCGACATGGCTGGAACATTTCCCAGAGAAATTGACTTAAAGACTCTTTGGGGGCTGTTAGCAGGATTTGGGGTGTAGAGGTGATCGGATTCTGGATGCTATCGGAGTTTGAATATTACGTAATATTAATCCCAGTCAGAATGGGGGGCATACTTTATACTAAATAATTACAAAGGGTTAATACCTGAAAAATTGTTAGTCAATTATTATAGAGCAGGTCAATAGATTGCTTATAACAATCCATAACACTGTCTAGCAGCCTGCTTCCAACCATCTATAACATACATTGCTCATGTCTGTAACATGCTAATCATCTCTTATTAACCATTTATAAACTATTTTTACATGGTGCCTTAATATAAAGAGTGATTCACTATGATATTACTCACAGAATGAATGTTGGAGCTCAGAATTGAATCCTCAACTTAGCTTTGTCTGTGTCAATATTTTTTCCCTCATTATCAGTGGGTGGCTTGAAATCAGCATCTCTATCTCCTGATAAAGTGAGGAGGGAGATACACCTCTACCTCGATATAACGCTGTCCTCGGGAGCCAAAAAATCTTACTGTGTTATAGGTGAAACCGTGTTATATCGATCTTGCTGTGATCCACCGGAGTGCGCAGCCCCCCCCCCCCGGAGCACTGCTTTACCACGTTATATCCAAATTTGTGTTATATCGGGTGGCGTTATATCGGGGTAGAGGTGTATTCATTTGGTAGTCTAAGAAGAGAGCTTTTAAAGCACCTAAGCCATTTAAGAGCACAAGTCCAATTAACTCTCCCCTCCACTGAATGAGATTAAAACTCATGGACCTTCCAATGACTTGTGCTCCTAAATCCCCTAGGTGATTCTGAAAATCTCCCCAGTATTGATTGTAACAAGAAGGTATTTTGTTGAAAGACAGACAGACATTTAGGCCCCATGAGACTGAAGTTTCAGCAAAGTACTTAAGCTCAATTGGTGCCTTAGTTTCAACATTACATTCCCACACTAAACCAAACCCAGTTGTAAGCTATTAAGTATGACTCTGTCCATCTCTCATCTGTCTAAAACAAGGACTCCTTTGTCAATTGCCTTCCCAGTGACATGAGAGAAACCCAAAGCTCTGCGACTTTCTCCATGGCCAGCACTCTGGACCTGTATCCTTCCTGGCTGGCAGCTTCATCCCTCCTGAGGTCAGTCAGGAAGAGCAATTTCGCAGCTATTTGCCTCTATCTCCTCTAGAGGAGAACGCAAGCAGCACTAATGGCTGTGGACAGCTGGCTCAGAAACTAGTCTTTCTAGTGTCCTCTTGGTGCATAATTTTTCCTTCAGTGGCTTAGCATATGCCATTCAACCTCCCAATGGGTAAAGGTCACACTATAAACCCAGTCATTACCAGTCCGAGATGCTTCCTTCTTTGATTAAATATTTTGTTTCACTCCACAGCAAGCCATTCCAACTCCGCTGCAGCCTGCCAGCGGGCTGGGTAAGAACAATTCCCTGGATCCACTTGAATACTTTGACTGCAATTCAGCTGAAGGAAGAAATTACAAAATCTCCTCTCAGACACAGTCAGAGGAATTCCTGGGTATTTCTTTGTCTATTAAGACTGATAAACAAATAGCTGTTCTTTATATGAACAGTATGATGACTCTTAAAGCTTATAGGTGCAACTCTGTGGCATCAAGAGGGAGAAAAAGGTTGAATTCATAGAAGGTCTCAATGTTCCATTTTAAAAATCAGCAAATCTAAAAGATGCACCTTAATATACAATGCTCAGATGCTCTACTCTGTATGCTACCAGGGAGCACGGAAGGCTGCCAGGAGCCAAGAGCTGGTATGGAGACACAGGGCCTCTGCACAGATGTTCATGTCCTAGAATCCAGATGGACCTATAGGGATCCTTCAGATTTAGAAGCAGGGCCCTCTGTACATTCTGCAAGATATGTGAGCAAAGCCCACCTCCAGCTGAATAATTGGGGAGGAACGCCCAGAAAGAATCCTCAACAAGATTGCTTCCCTTGACCAGAAGGGACCCAGTGCAGGCCACTATTTTTCTAGCTGCCTGAAGATTTATCCTAGGAAATTACTGATATTTAGTAGGCAATGGAGCTAATTGACAGAGCACATACCTTCTTATACCGGGTCTGAATTCAGCCCAGTGCCTGCAGGAGACATTGGGCCTCCTGAGAAGAGCCTCACATGAGCAAAACAGCCATTATTGTACAGACTAATCCAATACTGACAACTGGACACCAGTTTACCGGATGTCAACAGCTGCAGCTTTCAATTCCCCAATAAACCCTCTCTGCCAGATGGAACAAACAACACTCCATCCCCCAACAAACATTCCTGTGCTACATGGAAGTGCTATCAACTCCCCTCTAGCAGACTTTACAAACATCTTTCAGGCCTAGACTGTGTACACAGAAGTGGAATCTTGCAAAGATCTCTGGATTTGTTTGACCTGGACACTACCTGATCGATTTGGTTTATCAGAGTTGGCCTAATTCTGCACTAACTCTCTCTTCTACCCTTCATCCTTCAGTTTTGCCCACTGTACACTATTCAGTCTCTTGCTTCCCACAGAATAATACTGTCTGTGCCATGCTGGATTTTGGAGATAGTTAACAAAGTCCTTGTTATAGCATAATACAAAAAAGGATTACTGAAAGATAGATCAGGTAGCAGACTAAAAGGAACGTTTTTTGTGATCAAGGAGAGAATTAAGACATTATCCAAGGGGATTGTCAGTGTGATGCATGTCCTTTTGCCCATCCATGGATGATCTGTTTTATGCAAACTAAGCTTAATCAAATTGCATGATACCCATTTTTGGGCATCTTGCATGCAGCAGTCAGTTGGGAAAATCATTATGACTATTTGTATTATTGTCTCGTCTAGAGGCCCCCGTCAGATTTAAATTGGGTATGACAGGGACAAACACAGCATGGAAGACAAGCCTGAAATCTATGTAATCAGAGGTGGATTAAGATTTACTGGGGCCTTGGGCACAAAGAACAACCCCCTGCAACAGAGCCCTGCCCCCTGCTCCCCCTCCTCCACCCTCTGACCGGGCCAGAAATGGGGCTGTGGTAAGATTTGCACAGGGAGCCTGGGCTGCTGTGGGGAGCCCCGGACTCTCCACCTGCCCTAGACAGCGCACCCTGGGGGGCAGGAACACAGTCTGGCCCCCCATCCAGGACTGGTGGAAGGGTCTGGAGCTCCCCACAGCCGCTTGGTTTCCCTGGGCGGCTCTTACCACAGCATAGGGTGACCATATGTTCCATTTTGGCTGGGACATCCCCTTTTTAAGTCCTGCCACAGACGTTCCAACTTTTTTTGGCAAAAGTGGGCACTTTTGCCCAAAAAGGGGCTGTGGGGGGTGGGGGAGCAGCAGGGCTCAGGCCAGCTCCGAGTGGGGTGGGGAGGAGGCAGAAAGGGGCTTGGGCTTGCTCCATGGGGGGAGGGGCAGGTGGGGAGTGAGGGGCTCTGGCCAGCAGCTCAGTGTGGGGGGAGGAGTGGGGAGGGGAAGAGCAGGGCTCTGGTGAGTGGTGGGCCAGCTCTGCGCAGCAGGGTGGCAGGAGATGAGCAGCAGGAGGTGGGGCCAAAGTTCCAATGATCCTGCTGGAGGCTCCCAAATTGATCGGGGCCCCTGGGCACAGGTCCCATGGGCCATATGGTAATCCGCCATTGATGTAATGCACTGTAATGATTCCCAGGATGGGCTGTACTAAGCAGACCCAGTTGCATAGCAGGAAAACTCCAGTAGCTTAACTGGCTACTTACACATGCAAATATCTGTTCTACATTCACAGCTGTGTTAACTGCATTTACATTGAGCATCAGCCTGGGTATCTTCTGGAAATCAGCCCTAGACATTTACCTCAGGTGTTGTATTTTTGTGTGTGGTAACTTATTTAAATTCTTTCCAGATTTAAAAGAAGTTTGCCGGAGTATGGAGACTTAAAAGAATTGTCATTCAGCCTAATTCATTTATAAAAGTATTTGTGACTCAACAATTTGATTTGAGCAATTTGAGTGGATACAATTTAAGTAATATACTTTTCAATTTGAGACAAATCACTTTTTTGGAGGAGGGGTCTTCTGGGAGCCCTCATGACTAAGACTATTGCTGACTTTATGGCAAATATAATTCCACATGGAGACACTAATAGCCCTGACAAGCAGTTTTTGAAATGTATGATCCTATAATATGTCAGAGAAAACAGATCATCTAAAAGTAAGATGGCTCACTAAAGAGAAAACAAAGTGCATTGCCAATCTTTTATGTGCTGCATTCTCTTGGCACGTCCATAAGGTGCCAGTTCCCAAATATACCAAAACCCGAGAGAAAAAGCACTTCAGTTAAATAACAGACCAGATTCTCCTCTCAGCTACAGCACTGCCATCCCACTCAGTTTAGGCAGCAGACTCAGGCTGACTGAAGTTGCACTGGCATAAATAAGTGGTGCACTTGGTCCAACCAGCCTTCCATGATCCAGAAAGCAATAATGAATTAGCAAGAACCTTCCTTTCTTACATCACTAGAACAAGGACACTTGGGGCACCAAAAAATAAACCGATTTATTATTATGTGTGTGCCTAGTCGCTCTTTGTATATAGCAGAAAACATTGCTGTAATGGCTAACAAATTCATTTTATATCCCCCCCAGTCACTTCACTTTTCATTTTTGTAGTTTTCCCCATTAATGTCAATTTTGGATTTCATTTGAAAAGGCTAGAATACAATCACAACAGTCCTCCATGCACAATTTGTAATCAGGGCCGCCTGTGCTGATCAGCTCGCCACGCTGGCAGAACAGGAAATGAAATTCAAAAGTTCATTGGGCTTTTCCTGTCTACCTGGCCAGTGTATCTGAGTTGAGAGTGCTGTCCAGAGCAGTTACAATAGAGCATTCTGGGATAGCTCCTGGAGGCCAATACTGTCAAATTGCGTCCACACTACCCCAAATTTGACCCAGCAAGGGAGATTTCAGCGCTAATCTCCTCGTCGGGGAGGAGTACAGAAATTGATTTTAAGAGCCCTTTAAGTCAACAAAACAAGCTTGGTCGTGTGGATGGGTGCAGGGTTAAATTGATCTAACGCTGCTAAATTCGACCTAAACTCGTAGTGTAGACCAGGGCTAAAATTACAATAAATGGAAGTGACTACAGGGGAAAAAAAAAAGTTCCTCTATTTTTTCCAGCTGGCTTTGTGCATTTGCCAGCTCTTTTATCTGATCAGTTTCACTGCTTCTCCTGCATTGTCATTTCCCTCATTGTTCATGTGGGTCTTTCACAAAGCAAGCAAAGAGAGAAAACACTTAAAAATATAGGAAAATGGGATAGTAAAGCCACATACCTTGGCAGGGTGATTCAGGGGCAGATGGTGTACCTGATCTAAAGATGACTGTGTCATTTTAAAATAACTGGTCTGAAAAGAATGCGACTGGTTTTTGCTCAGCAGAATCCTCACGATATAAAAGAAGAAGTCAGTGACGACAGGCAACCTTTAAACATAACTGTTGAATCAAACACTCTGGTAAATGTTCTTCCTTTTTGATTCAATGGAGGAAGAAAGGAGAGAAAAAGCATTAAATTTACAATCCTGCTGCCGCTCCCTGTGAGGAAGTGTGATGCTTCCCGGGGCTACCCAGGGATGTGAGGCACTTCACTACCACCTGCCCTTAGTGAAAGGAAGCCTTATCTGTGCCTTCCGGGGGTCAGTTCCCTGACTCCACCAGCTTCAGGCAACATAAGCCCCCCATCTCAGCCTGTGCAGGCTCTACTGTTCCCCTGCAGGTAAGGGGTAAGCACACTCCAACCCCCAAATCCTCTGAGCATCCCCATGGAGCCTCCAGCCCCTCTTCCATTGGAGAGTCACAGAATTCACAGATCCCAAAGGAACAGTACACCCCAGCTTACCAGCTACACCTCGGGATCACCGCTCCACTTAACACACAGCACTTAGATATGTTTATGGAGCATGGGGCATGGGTCACTTGCTGGAGGATTCTCTGCAGCTTGAGGTCTTCAAACCACAATTTGGGGAATTCAATAACTCAGACATAGGTTAGGGGTTTGTTACAGGAGTGGGTGGGTGAGATTCTGTGGCCTGCATTGTGCAGGAGGTCAGACTAGATGATCATAATGGTCCCTTCTGACCTTAAAGTCTATGAGTCTAAGTTTATTTAACAAAGAATAGCGATTCAAGAAGGAGCAAGTAGAATTAATGGAAACAAATGGCTACATTTAAAATAAAACTACAACATGCATTTAAAAGCCTAAACTTAACTAACAAGACATCTCCTGTCTCAATCAATGTCTCTCTCCTAGCATTAAACAGCCAGATCAGGTGTGATCCTCAGGTCATAAGACAAGCTCAGATGGCAGCTTGTTCCTAGATGAATGATACCTGGGGTGTACCACTGTACTTCCAGATATAGTTCCAATGATCCACTGTCTTCACTTATAAATAGGGTAACCACTGCTGCTTGTTTGCCCCACAGAGAATCTCCCATGGAGACTTCACAATTCTTGTTAAGCATTTTGCCCAGACTGTAAATGGTCCATCCATTGTGAAGCGCACAATACTCAATATGCATATAGCCAGACAGGTAGATAAGCATCTCCCTCCAGAAAGAAACTTGTTGATCACCTTCTGTTGACCAGCCTCATCTCACAGATAAGAGCATAACTTTCAGTCTACACACATAACTCCTTACATATTACCTGTACATACATTTTGCAATGGTTATGAAGAGCAGTAGAGACATAAGCTTTCAGTAAAGACTTTACATTACCATTATTATGTAGAGACCAGACCCAGGGAATCCTTGTAACTCTGTGCATCCTTGTGCCTTCTGCCAGTTGTCACCAAGAGGGGTGATGCCTCCGGGTCACAGGAACACCAAAGATGTAAGTCCAGACAAAATGCAGGATCAGTCCTCTGGCTGATGCTGTATAAAAAGCAAACCACATGGCTTGCTCGCTGCCTCTATTGACCAAAGGAAACATGCTCCTATCCTATTCTTTTTTGGTGGATTCCCTTTTAGAAATCACACGTATTAGAGTTTTTATCAAATATTTGCCCCCATTTTTCAGAATCACTTGGCCTGATTCTAGTTTCATGCCACTTACACTGGAGTAACCTCAATGGAGTTTTTTTTTCTGATTTACATTGGTGTAAGTGAGATCCAAAAGGTCACATCCTCAGCTGCTGCAATTCCAGCTGCTACAGTTACACCAGCTGAGGATCTGGCCCATAGTTTTTCTATTATTGCAGACTATATAGCAAGCTTTCCATAATGGCATGTGAACTATACTGTCTTCTAGGCAGTACATACCTTTTTGTAATTTAGACATATTTTCTCTTCTTTCCAGTAATTTCTTTTTGGATAAATATGTAAATTTGCTTATATGACAAAAACTGCAGAGCTTGAAACTAAAGTTTCAGGTTCATTACAAAATAAATGGTCTGCAAGCAGCTGTGTGAAGGTACATACATTTCCCAGAGTGCTGTGACAAGGACGTGGGCACACGTATGCCTTCAAAATACCAACACTGTTTTCAGTGGGAGTCAGAAGTAATTGAACTTTAACGTACAGCACTTAATTCCAATGACTTTTATGCACAGACACTGCTCGTGAAATAAATACCAGATTTTAATGAAATGTGTATGTGTCAACATGTTGGTGACTCATATTACTGATTTCAAAAGAAGAGTTTGACTTGCTCTGAAGGATTATGCTTTAGTCCTTTTTATTAAGCAATGATAGAAACCTTCAGGCTGGAAACCCCAGAGTTTTTGGGGTCTCTCTCTGGAGCAGATGTCTCAAACATTTCAAAAGGGAAGAGGTCTGAGGGAAGAATCTTATCCCTGTTAACAAGTTTGTTTATTACACCAACTATGTTACCAAAATAAAAGACTCTTAATACCCCTGTGGTACTTCTAGGGTTGGTCAAAAATCAGGATTTCTGTTCTGCATGATATTACAATTTTTGGAAATTTTTTGACAGGCTGCATCAGGACAAAAAGTAGAAATACTGCAGTTTTTCACAGAATGGCAGTGCCCAGTTCCTCACCAATGTGCTTCAACCTTGACCTGCAGGGACCACTTCTAGGGTCATTTTCAGTGACATTCAACCCTTGGTCTTCCTGAGGAGGCTAATATTTTCAAAAAATTGCTGTGGAGGGGTTAGCTGGAGCGACAATAACAAGTGGAGACTGATAAGCACCATGCAGAATGATAAATGAATGCAGGCAATGCGCAGTCCAAAATGGAGTGCTTCTGTCATATCAGAAATTGAAAGCTAAAGGCAGCAGACTCTTCTTAGACCATATGGCTCACAGTTTCCACTTCCGTGGAATCCATGTGAGGTTTTAGCCAAAACACATCCACCCAGTAATATTTCAGGATGGACTTTGCACTAGGGGTCTCAAATAAACACACTGATGTATTTATGAATACCCACCCAAGGGGTAGTCAGCTCGCACTGGTTGCTAGGTGACAGTGTCCTATCCTCAAGGAACGTCCAGCCTGTTGCATTAGCTGGGTGTGCTGGCACTCAATAGCCTGCTCAGAGAGTTGTATGGGCAGAGACAGAGGCTGTGAGAACTGCTGTGAACTCCCTCCTGCTCTTTTAATTGAATTTGACTCCATTAAAATCAGCTGTTTTTCCAATTAACTTCATGGTCCCCAGGGTGGATTTCAAAGTAAGAAAGTTAGATATTAAGAGCTAGACTGTGCCTTGAAATGCAGCTAGGGGTGGAGGTGCCCTTTAAATGGGGTTATGCACTCCCCCACTGTGGCTGTTTGGCTCCCCTTGGTAGCCTTTGGGGAAGGGGTCACTGTGGATAGCATGGAACAGTGGCCCTGCTTCACAGACCCTGTACAGAGATATGTGGGGTATATGCGTGAGGAGCAACTAGCCCCACTCTCTTCTTCCCTTTGCACCTGCACTGTGCCAGGCCTGGCAATCCAGATGACATTTGCTAGGAGGCTAATGAGGTCAAAAGTACTTGCAGGTGCCTTTTCTATGTGTGATCAACAATCCACAGCCCCTTCCAGCTCAGGATCTCAGAATGAGAAAAGACAAGGATCAGGCGAGGAGGCAGATAAAGACTAAACACGAAAATAATGTAGGCACCTTTGTGCCATATGTAGTTGTTTAGTTTTGGGTTGAACAAAATGTTTACTTTGACCTAAAGTAATTTTTTTTACTTTTTGGCTTACCAAAAATTTAGAAAAATCTCATTTTTGGTTTGAACCCAAAAGATTTTTGTTTTAGTTGCCAACAAACTGAAAAATCCGTTTGTCAAACTCTGAAGAACATTGTTAGGCATTGCATTAGTGGCACGGGATTCAGGATTTCCAGCCTCAGCTAGGCAATGCTCTCTGTGAAGTGGAACCCTGCTCTCGGCAGAAAGGCGTGTAGCCATCTCCCTCCCCAAGTACTCTTGGAGCTCCCCCTTTCAGAACATGGCGAGGGGGAGGGCCACACAATACTGAACAGACGCAACAAGAAAATTGAGAGCTAGTGGTTTGTTGCCCAGGCTCCATTATGATGTCTCCTCAGTAATGTTTTTATGGTTCCATCAATCTTATTTAAACTTCAGTGTAAATAAATTGCAGCACATTCACAGTCAGAGCACAGTGCTCTGACTCACCCTGTCCCAGCAGACAGACATTAAATTAATTTTAGAATGAATTCAAATAAATTCTGTTTCAGCCTCTACAGCTAAGAGGTCTCCATGTCATACATTAGAGCACAGCAACACAGGCTATCTAATAGAAAGGTGGGCTTTCATTAGGTTGAGATAAGCCTCATTAGAACTCAGCTCATGAATTATGTATGTCTGAAACTACACATAAATACTCCCTCCTAGCCCCCCCAACCTCACTGTTTGGTGGGGGAGGGGAGATAACTGTCATGCCAGGCTTAAAAATACATTTGTTTCTCTTTCCAAACTGTACATCAGATGAATTCCTCCTTCTCCCATGTAGGGCCAAATTCTGCTTTCCACCTGGAGTAACTCCATTAAACTGGATGGACTTCACATTTATTCTGGTGTCACTAGGAGCAAGATTTAGCTCCTACACTAACACTTAGATTTAAGTAGTTAAAATATTACGTAAATTGCCTTTTCCATACAAGTTTCTGTTCCATTCAGTGCACACAACTCCAGTTATTCGGGTGGGAATTGTACAAGAATGAGGAAATTAGGGATAGACATACAAGGCTTATCTTGAATTTTATGTTAAAAGAAACAGGAGAGATGACACGAATGGCGACAATTATGTCATTTTCTCATCCAATATATTTCCTGCAAAGGTACGTTTGGGCACCTGGGAAGATTGATTTATTTTCAAAGGTTGAAATGATCATGAGGTGAGGGTTCTGAAGGCAGCAGTGGCAGTGAGTTGCAGTAACACTTTTCCAGGTGATTATCTCATGGGAATTCAGCAGGTGGGATTAAAATCTTGACATTTATTGTTTGCAGTAGTTACATTTACTCCAGTATTTCCAACTCTGTGTCAAGGGAGCAACAGGATAAACATAAATACGATGTTGCTGCGCCAGCCACTTTGCAGGAGTACTGTGCAGGTGCAGAAGGGCTCGGCAGGCGCTGTGTCACTCAAAGCAGCCACCCCTCCTATGCTGCACAGGATCATGCAAGGTGCGGAGCACCTTCAGCTCCCAGTGAAGTTAGTGGGAGAGGAAAGTGCACCTGCCCTTGCAGGCTGAGCTCTAGGTGTGGTACATAAAGGGACTGCTGCAGGGGAGAAGCTTGGCTATGCAGGAGCAGTGTTATATTTGGCATTATTTTAAAATCCACCAGTTATCTATTTTCAGGTGACTCCAACTCTGTGGGTGTAACCAAGAGAATACAGAAGGGCTCAGGGATGCTAAAGGTCACATATATTGCACTTGAAAAAGTGACCTAAACATTTCCACTTGCAGCAAACGGAGCCAAATCCCTCCTCATGCCGGTGTGTGTCATTATGATTTGCCATTTCTGTCGCTACCCTGACGATTTGCCTATAGCACTGCTGCAGCCGGGTGGTTTGTCAGTCTGGTGTACACGTGGCTGACCTCTGTGAGCACAAGCATGCTGGGCCTCCTTCCCTCTCCCTCACACTAGATTTACTGCTGTAAGGAAGATGAGATTCATGTACCACTGTCAGGGGCGGCTCTAGGCACCAGCGGGCCAAGCGCCCGCGCGCGCATCCTCGGGGGAGGCGCATTTGGGAGCTCTCCCTCTCGCCCGCATGCCTGCGGGCGGTCCCCGCTTCCCGGCTCGGTTGCTCAGAAAAATGACTGCGGCTGCGCCGTCCGCCGCTGTCCGCTCCTCCCGCTGCGCACATGCGCCGGGAGCTCCACCGAGCGCCAAGCCGCCCGCCCCCAGATGAGGCCCGGCGCGGAGGGGGGGACAGCCGGGGGGAAAGGGAAAGCGGCGCGCGCGCGCCTGCTGCTCCTAACCACTGTAGATGATAACCACCGTAAACTCTGGAGAGGTACATGATAACCAGCGTACCCATCCCCAGCACTTTACCTCTAGCTTCAGCTTGAGGAACCACCGTTATAAAAAAGAAGGCCGCTCGGTATCAGTGCCCATTAAATCTTTGGCCTTTCTGCTGAGACTTCCAACAACGCTCCACTACGCTGGTAGTTTGCTGTCATACCACACAAACACTACGGCCTGACTCTGATGCGTCCGACAACTGTGATCAGACAGTCATCAGATGGCTCCAAGAGCTGCCCTACCCTGCACCAGCCCCTGAATAGTTGAGGCATCGAAACATAAGGACTGCCGTATTGGATCAGACCCCAGCATCCAGAGAGTCCAGTTTCCTGTCTCCCACAGAGATGAGCCTGCTTGGTGTCTATAGAATCCACAGAGCGGCTGTAGCTGGTTTTGTTTTCAGTTAAAACAAGCAAGTAAAGGTTTTATTTCCTGACATCACCTCTCAGTCGTGTGACTTTATTTTTTGTGCAGAATGTGGATAGAATTGGAACCCAGCCTCAGTTCTCCTCACCAGGAAAACGAGGCTTTTGCTGTGAATACTGTGAAACGTTGCAAGGACTCTGCCAGCTGTCGGGGTCTGCCCACAATGACTCACCACGGCTGATCCATGCAAAGGCAGGAACAATGGCTTGAATGGGCCAGTTCAACATGCTGATTATAAATGATAATGGCCTTCACTCAGAAAAGGCCATTTATTTACTTTTTTGGAGTTCAGCATCTCAACAATTTATTTTTCCTCTACTAGGGAAGTAATATATTGACAGCCTTACATTCATGATATATATGTACGTCGCTACACTAAATGTCAGATTCAAATAGATAATTTACAAAATCCTGCCCCTGCATATCACGCTTTACTAGGGTAGGTGCACATAACTCATTTTTTCATCCCCATCAATCACCATGGGAAAGGTGGAGAAGCAGATTTGGTGCCTGGGTTGGTGACTGTTCATAGTAGCTTTTCAGAGCTGATGTATTGATGCTCCTTCACAGATGACTGCGTCCTTGCTCCGTGCTAAGCTCCACAGCCAATGGTCAGCTATCAGGGCGAATGGCAGAAGCGGCCTCCCTAGGGGGCCTTATGCTTCCCCCCAAAAAACTCTCGAGAGGGAGGATCTTTGCAGCAGTGCATACTGCAGCCCAACCCATTCCCCTCCCAGTCTCTCCAGCTTGCCACTCCCTGCCTGCCGCTTTCCAGCATATTGGAGACCCACACAGGGGCCTCCCCACTGCCTGCCCCCTCTGACCAGTGGAGTGGCACCAGTCCTGTTGCAGCAGAGGGGACCCCCGGACTTGCCACAAAAAGCAATGGACAGAAGGGAAAATGCCACAAGTAAGTCTCTTACCAAAGATGCCCCACTCAGATTTACAAAGCAGTGATCAAAATGCATGGCATGAGATCTATCATTTGTTAGGTGCAGCTGAGGATGCCAGCTGTGCCACAGCACCTACAGCTCAGAGTTTTCTAACCCAGAGGACATACCAAAGAAAGGACAAACAAATCAGCTCTGTATTAAAAATGTTCTATTCTAGTACAACTAGCATCTAATTAGCTGTTTAACAGGTGGGCTGAATTAGTGAAGGAGCTGTGTGAAATAAAACCCAACTGATCATTTCATAAATATATTGGGATGAAAACTACTACTGGCATCTGACAGCAGAATACACTTCAGAGCTTCTTCACCCCCCTCCGAGCCCTGGTATTAATTCACTTCCCATGAGAGCCTACATTACGTTTGCTTAGCTGTGTCCATATCCCTCAGTCCTTAAGCAGGCAGAAGTCCCACTAAACCTATTACTCCCAGTAGCAATTGCAATTCTCATGAGCCTCATAACAACTGAAAAATAAATTCCATCAACCAGCAAAATTAAATATTGAATCCTTTAGAATTATTTTTCAGATGCCTGTTTTTTCCCTTCAAGACGCAGCATATTAAAAATACTGTGTCTGCAGGAACCTAGTCAGTTTAAATACTTATTGAAGCATGACCTATCCCGGTACTATTATTCATCAATAAAGACTGGAGTTACTATAGTAACTGGATGACATCACAGTTGCTTTTGCTCCATATTTGTCCAGCACATTTCTCCTTTCTTTCTACTCTTTGCCTCCAAGGCCACCCAGTGGATCAGTGCCAGAACCTGGATCAGAACCCACATCTCCCAGTCCACTAACTATTAGACTCAAATGCTTTTTCTTCCCCATCTGAAGACTAGATTTGATTCTGCTGGAGATTGATTTCCCCATAAAAGTACTGTCGGTATTTCACCTTTTGATCATATTATAAAACTGAAAAATTCTTCTTGTCAAGATTTTGGAGAAAAGGTATCCATAAATAGCAAAACAGAAGCAAGCAACTAATAGATCTAAAATAGCTGAAGTGTTTAATAATATCCATCAACATCAAATTTACAGCCTACAAAGGATTTCTGGTATTTCACCATAAGCCTGTATTCTGCAACCTGCTTATCAGAAATAGTTGTGCATATCTCTTGATTTAGTCCACAAATCTCTATTTTAATTTTCTTCTAATCTTTTCTGTTTCCTTTCCTCTTTTGAAAGGCAAACCTTGTAGATAAACCCTTCTGGAACTATGCAAGTGAAAAAAAAAAGGCTTTTCTATTGATGTATATCATCGTATCTGCTGGTACTCTGGAACTGTCAAAACAGAATCCATTTTCTCTTTTGCAAGGAATCTAGCTGGTGGATTTTCATGGTTATGGCTATTGATGGATGGATGTGTCAAACCCATACTCTGGGCAATCATGCTTAGCTCCGAACATGATGCTTACCAGAAAATGAACAGATATTATGCTTTCTAAAGTTCAGTTTTGAAAGCTACTCTGACTAGTGACAGTATTTATCATTCAGCCTTCAGCAAAGCACAAGCAGTAAAAAATAAAACCAGCAGAACAATGCACACTTACTAGTGCACTGTAAATTCCACCACCAAACCCTAAGGAAAGTGCTAACTGTATAGCTCTGGGGATTATTGATATTACAGTGGGACTGTACCGTGCACGCATAACATAGTGTGGGACAGGAACACAACACACACTCATGAGAGCGTTAATGAGCTTGTTTGGAAGGCTTTAAGGACAACGGCAGATTATGTGGGGCTAAATCTTGCTTTGTATACCCGTGCAAGGCCTGTTTGTAGCGAAAGCAAAGAATTTCTGTTGCATCGTGAGTCTGGGGAATGGAGGGCCCATGCAGGGGCTAGAAAGCAAAGGAGACATCCTCAATGACTCTACATCGCCCAGTGGAGTGGGTGTTGTGAGTGTAACAAGGGCATAGCCAGGCACCTGCTGTCCAGCATGAACCCACGGTTGCCAAACCCTGAGTAGGTAGAACACAGCAGGCCATATTCTCTTTCCCCCTATGACCTACTAGCTGCGTAGGTCTGTCTATCCTGACTCACTTGTTGGGGCTGAAGATTCTTTTCGAGGACCTCACTGTATTTCACCAAGTTCTCTTCAGAGCAGCCCCCTTTCACCCAGACTAGGTGTTGTGCCATTTCCTGGGATTTGTCCCTTGAAATGAGTGAGAAGAGCAACTCCCAGCTCTGACAAGCTCAGTGCAGCCTCTGCCTGCGTAGGTAGAGGGAAGCTCCCTTTACATTCCCCTGGTCGGGCAGCCAGCTGGCAACCTAGCCCAGAGCTCCTGCTTTGAGCTGCAGCTGCAGGATGTGCACAGCAGTTCTGACCAAGTGCAGAGGAAATGCTGCTAATTGGTGACATCTGCTCCGGTGTCTTGGCCCCCGCTGAGCTGAGCACCCCACACTGCACTCATTGGTTAGGCATGTTTTTTCCGAAGCAGCAGGCTGTAGAATCAAGAGTCTCTCTGCTGGAATCGGGACCCTGCCAGTTGTCTAAACTACTACGGGTTGCCTGGAAGTGCTGTGAACAGTCTGTGAAGCGCCTTGGCTCGGTAAAGCACTAAATGAGAGCTGAGTCTGGGAAGCTTCACAGACGTCACTCAGCTGCACACACCGCAGCCGGCTGGAACTTCCTGGCACCGGTGCAGACAGAGTCCAGGCCCTGCAGCGCCACCAACACAGCTTCCTACCAGCTGAGCGACAGGGAAAGCTCTGTTAACTCTTGGAAGCCGATCATGCCTGTGAGAGTATGAATATTTCACGATGAGACCGTTTGTCTGATAAGTTATGCTGTAGCCTTGCGGTACGAACATCCCTTTCGGCAAGGCTCCAGCTACACGCTGAGCTCGGAGTGGGATTCCCGGCTCAACACGAGCTGGCATGAGGGTACATACGTAGCTGCTCAGCTGAGTACAACAGCACGTACCCAGCATGGCTAAGCCAAGCAGTGCCACTGCCACTGCCAGTGCCGCTACACTGCTCTTTATGCTGGTGCCAGCTCTCATCGAGCTAGTGCAAGTACGCCTATGTGAGCTGCGTGTGGTGTAGACGCAGCCGCAGACAGTGGTGTGGAGTGGCTAGGGCACTGCAGAGGGAGTTAACTGAGCTGGGTTCAGTTCCTAGATCTGCCATGGATCTGCTGGGTGACCGCAGGTCAGGCATTTCACTTGGGTGCCTCACTGTCCACATCTGAAAGATGAGGATAGTGACACTGACCTACCTGGGTAAAGCTCTTGGAGATAGAAGCTTGATGAGTGCTACTGGGATTATTCAGACACCAGCACCTTCAGAGACAGTAACATGCAGGGAGTGCTCTTCTGAGAGGCACTGCTGAAAGAAAGCCAGTAGCGACAGTGGTCTAATCAGCTATGAGGCACGAGGCAATCCAATATTTTTGCAGGTACTATCTCACTGCAGCACAACCAGTGACTCTTTGGCCCACTAGGAAAAATGTGCTGAGAGTTTTCCGCTCAGAAATGAGTGAACTGCATGTCGTGAGTAACCTGGATAAGGTGCCAGGCACTAGCATTAAGCAGTAAAATTGTCTTTCTCATCTCTCCTTTCACTGTTGTGCTCAGGGCCCTATGTGGCTTTTAAGCCACAGCACATAGCAGTGGGGAGCCAAAGAATGCTGCTCACAGCATCTCCCAGAGCATTATGTCAGAGCCGGGAGATATGCCCACAGGAGCACTGGGGAGCATATATAGCAATGGTCACAGCTGCACCACAGAACAGGGTGCAGCACAGACCCTGCCATGCTAGCAGCTGTCTGCTGGCTGATGTAGAAGGGGGCATGTAGCAATGGGGTTCTTCCGCACTCAATCCCCCCTGGAGGAATCTGGAAGTGTCAGCAGTGCAAGAGCTCATCACGTGGCTGGCCCCTGCAGAAGTGAGGACTCTGCACCTACCTTGGTGCACCCACACAGGACCAGCCATAATCTACCCTTCAGTCTCTATACTACCTGGGTGGAATTGTGTGCTGCACTTCCAGGAGGCAGAGCACCTTTAAGCCACTGTCACACTCTTGGCATTCTGGGCTGGTCAGGGCCATTGCAACCTCCAGCATAATTTAGAGCAGCCCAGGGCTGCCTGTGGACAGCTGGAGCTGCCCAGAATCTTGCAGTGGCATGTGCTGCAGAAATCCTTCTCTAGTCCCCCTCACTCCTGTTTACTGGTGCAACCACATACAGGGGCCAGCGTCTATGGGGAGGGGTTGGGTGATGAGAATCTCTCTTTGGCTTTTTGATTGGACAAATAAGTAAGTTGATGGGAATTTTTCCTGCATAAGGACTGCAGCACTCAACAGTCAGTGAAGAATAATTTAAAAAATAGCAAAAAAGCTCCACAGCGTAACATTGCTTAGTGTAGCTTGCCAAATAAGAGGTGGTAAAGCTTTCCTTGCAAACACTAGCTGCAACATAGCTCCTCTCTACCCTTCCTGATTTGCATAACCAAAAGATGGCAGCACCCCACCACTTATGTGCAATAGCATAATGAGCATCCTCCTTTTAAGGACATATCAAAGACATTAAGTTAAGATATGCCCATTAGTAATAATTGCTGATGCTAGACAAGATGGGAAATTTTCCTGTATCATCTGCTGTGGCAGGTCTGACTGGAACAATAAAGCCACCAAACTTTACACTCATGTTCTTAGATTGTAACGTCGCTGGGGTGGGGACCATCTTTTGGTTCTGGGTTTGTACGGTGCCAAGCACACTGGGGAACTGGGTTAAATACTGATAAATAAATCATAATTTACATCTAAGCATCCTCAACTCCTGTTGAGCAAAAACTAGCCCACTGTGAAGTTGTTTGGTATATTTCAGAGCTTTAAGGACTTGCTCCTGAACCTGTTGAAGTTAATGGCTAAACTCCAAGAATTCATAGATTCTTGCTTCAAGTCCATTGTGGCTAAACTGGAGAATCTCTTGTAGAAGAACACCCAATTCTGATTATAAAACTTCCAGTGATGGAGAATCCACCATCACAACCCTTGCTAATTTGTTCCAGTGGTTAATTATCCTCACTGTTAAAACCGTGTGCCTTGTTCCTACTCTGAATTTCAACTTCGAGCCATTGGATCTTGTTATACTTTTGTCTGCTAGACTGAAGAGCCCTCTATTATCATTTTCTTGGACCCATGTAGGTACTTATAGACTGTGATTAAATCGCCCCTTAACCCCCCTCAATAAGCTAAATAGATTGAACTCCTTGAGTCTATAATTATGAGATGTGTTTTCCAAGCCTTTACTCATTCTTGTGTCTCTTCTCCGAATCCTCTCCAAGTTTTCAATGTCCTTCTTGAAGTGTGGACACCAGAAATGGACACAATATTTCAGTAGCGGTTTGGCCAGTGCCAAACATACAGGTAATATAACCTTTCTACTCCTCTTCAGTATTCCCCGTAAAACATCCCAGAATTAACCCTTTTAGCCACCATGTTGCACTACAATTCATGTTCAGCTGATTATCTAAATCACTCCCAAGTCTTTTTTTAGAGTTCTAGCCCACAAAAGCTTATGCCCAAATAAATTTGTTAGTCTCTAAGGTGCCACAAGGACTCCTCATTTTTTTTGCTGATACAGACTAATATGACTACCACCAAAACCAGGTTCCCAGGAGAGATTCCCCCATATCCTGTAATTATAGCCTTACATTCTTTGCTCCTACCTAGAAGTATGACTTTCTATTAGGCCATATTGAAACCCATATTGTATGATTGTGCCCAGTTTACCAAGTGATCCAGATAACACTGAATCGGTGACTTGTCTTTTTCTTTATCACTCACCCAATTTTTGTGTCATCTGCAAACTTTGTCTGTGATGATTTTATGTTTTCTTCCAGGTTATTGATAATAATTAAGGCTAAGATTTAGTCATGGGCATTTTTAGTAAGAGTCACAGATAGGTAACAGGCAATAAAAAATTCATGGTCCCGTGACCTGTCCATGACTTGTACTATATACCCTTGACTAAATCTTTGGTGTTCTGGGAGGTTCTGGGGGGCGCAACTGGCTGCTTTGGAGGAGGGCTCATGTTGATTTTGTATCATTCTAATTTCTTAATCAAAATGCCATGCAGTAAGTGTCAAATGCCTTACAGAAGTCTAAATATGTTACAAGAACACTATTACCTTCATCAACCAAACCTGTGATCTCATTAAAAAAAATATCAAATTAGCTTTCTTCCACTCCTCTGAAACTTCCCCAATGTTACAAGACGTGTTAAAAATAAATATAATGGTCCAGAGGGCTTCTCAGCCAACTCTTTTAAAATTATTGGATGTACATTATCAAGGCCTACTGATTTAAAGATGTCTAATTTTAGTACCTGCTGTTTAACATCCTCCTTAGTTACCATTGAAATTGAAAATATATCATCCTCATATGATATAAGTACATTATCTGGCTTTTTCCCCATATACAAACTAGAAATATTTATTGTACACTTCTCTGCATAATTATTGATAATTCTACTATTTCCAGCTAGTTGTGGATTAACACCATTGTAAGGGTTCCTTTTGTTCCTGATATATTTAAATGTCTCTTTACTGTCCTTAACTCCGTTGACCATAGATTTCTCCTTGTGTTGTTTTGCTTCCCTTATCAATTTTCTATAATTTATAGCTTCTAATTTATATTCATTGCTATCAACTTCCCCTTTCTGTCCTTTTATTTTTTTTATATTGCTGCTTTCACTTCTCTAAGACAGGTATCCCAAGCAGCCTCTCCTCCTGGGTCTTATCCCAGTTTTTACTTCAACCTACCATGTCTCCCTCGGTGCAACAGGTAAGGTCAATCAAGTCCTCCAGGATTATCAAATGGGGTTATAGAGCTCTCTGACTCCCTTTAAACCCTTCTGAGCCTGTGTGGAATCTATGCACCCCATCACACCTTCTTTCTGGATTGTAGGGATGTGACTTTTTAGAACATCTAGAAAATGTTCTTAAACATTATCATTCCCATTTATCGTCAGTTCCCAATCATCATTCACTTTTTTTCTTTTTAAGTTCTTTCTCCCAGCTGATTTGGCTTATAATTGTTTTCAGCTTTATGAAACTGTCCCTTCTAAAGCATCAGGTACATAAGTACCAGTTGGGACTGTATTGTGTTTGCACGTAGCCAATGTGATCAACCAGTAACTTTCAATTCAGTGATCAGTTTCTCTTTATCTGTAAAGACAAGGTCCAATATAAAATTCTCCTTTGCTGGATGAAACACTTTTGGAGTTAGGAAGTTGTCAAATATAATGTTTAGACATTCCAAGAATTTTTTAGTACTAGTGACATGATACCTCCAGCCTATATCACTCAGAGGCAGTTTCCTCCCTACATTTTATAGCTCGGTACTTACAGAGCCAGTCATCCTCTTCTCTAGTGTGATTTGGTAGTCTGTAGCAGACACCAACTAATATTTCATCTTGTGCTTTATCTATAGAACATTGATCCGTAAGGTTATTTGCTTCCAAGCTGTCAGTGACTTGGAAACAGAGAATGGTTGGCATTTTTGACATAGAGTTCCATTCCTCATCCTCTTTTGCCCACTCCATTCTTCCTAAATAGCGTAGTGATTTTAGCATTCCAGCCATGACAATCTTCCCATCAGGTTTAAGTAATACCAACAAGGTCAAATTTATGCTCATAAATAAGCAATCCCAATTCCTCTTGTTTATTATCCAGGCCCCTAGCATTAGCGTATGGACAATTAAAGAATTTCTTCTCTTCATGTCCCTTGGTGCCTGGATTAATTTTGTTCTTGACATCTTGATTTTGTGCTACAAGAATGCTCATTCTGCAGAAAAGGACCTAGGGGTTACAGTGGATGAGAAGCTGGATATGAGTCAACAGTGTGCCCTTGTTGCCAAGAAGACTAACAGCATTTGGGGCTGTATAAGTAGGGGCATTGCCAGCAGATCGAGGGACGTGATCATTCCCCTCTATTCGACATTGGTGAGGCCTCATCTGGAGCACTGTGTCCAGTTTTGGGCCCCATACTACAAGAAGGATGTGGAAAAATTGGAAAGAGTCCAGCGGAGGGCAACAAAAATGACTAGGGGGCTGGAGCACATGATTTATGAAGAGACGCTGAGGGAACTGGGATTATTTAGTCTGCAGTAGAGAAGAACGAGGGGGGATTTGATAGCTGCTTTCAACTACCTGAAAGGGGGTTCCAAAGAGGATGGATCTAGACTGTTCTCAGTGGTAGCAGATGACAGAACAAGGAGTAATGGTCTCAAGTTGCAGTGGGGGAGGTTTAGGTTGGATATTAGGAAAAACTTTTTCACTAGGAGAGTGGTGAAGCACTGAAATGGTTACCTAGGGAGGTGGTGGAATCTCCTTCCTTAGAGGTTTTTAAGGTCAGGCTTGACAAAGCCCTGGCTGGGATGATTTAGATGGGGATTGGTCCTGCTTTGAGCAGGGGGTTAGACTAGATGACCTCCTCAGGTCCCTCCCAACCCTGATAGTCTATGATTCTATGAGTTGTTCCTCCCTTTTACCCTCCCATTTTGCTGTCAAGTTTAATAGCGTACTGTCTATTTGTGCACTAAATCATCAGAAGAGTGCCGAAGTATCCTAAGTTGGACAAATTTGGAATTCATCATCAGCTATGCAAAAGGAGACTGGTTTCACTTAGATGCCATGGAGCTAGTAGAAGTGGAGGTATAGCTCAGCCTATTGAAAGAATGACGTGCCGGGGCATGTCCCACTTCAGTTGTGTAAGTGACCAAGACCTTGTCTACACACAGAAGTTGAACCCATTTAACTAATAATTAGTTTAAAAACACAAGCTAAACTGATCTATGTGTGTCAACGAGGGGTTTGCTCCAGGTTTAATAAGTCATGTCAAAGATATTATGTTAATTAAGCTGGTGCCATTTCTGTATTTAGACAAGACCTAAGAGAAAAGTGTGAGATCGTAGATAAGGCAGCCCTCTCCTTCTTGAACTTACACCTGCCCCTGGGGTAGTCATCCATAACATTCCCAGCACTATGAAATGCCCTCACATAGCCTCTCACTGGCGTTGTGGAAAGGTCTTCTATCAGATGAAAATTTCAGTACTGAAAATATGGCTTTAATATTATGTAATCAGTAACTTTCCATAATGCCTACATATGTCTGGCTGTCTATTTATACCACAATCTGGGCTCCCTAGCGATACATACTGAGCATATGGGAATCATGTGCGTAGCAATAGTGTTTTGTCCTGCACCTTATGTGGTTACTTACATTTGTGCAAAGGGAATGCAAAGGGATGTGAAAATGCTACCATCTGGGTTTAGCTACATTTATAACCACTTTGTACTGGTGTTGATGATTGCACAAGATGCATCAGAGGCAATGGAGAATTAGTATGTACATAACTGAATATTGGCAAAAGCAATTACGTATATCCAAGACATAACGTTCACATACAGGTCAGCCAACCCCACCACCGCCACTCCACACCCGATGACTTGGATTACTTTTGCCTACTCAGCAAAGCTGGCACTTAGGAAATGAATGATTTCCTACTACATCACCTATAGGAGAAAAGATTCCATGGTAGTCCTCTTCAATTACTGGACTATTGACTGACATGAAATGAGGGAGGTCAGCAGTTTGCTTCATTTCTATTTTGACTAATGCAGCCTCATCAAGATGGCTCAGAGCAAAAAAAAAAAAAAAAGCCATTCTACAGCCAGTAGTAAAAGTGACTAAGGGAAGAAGCCATTTTTGCAAGACAAACTGTAAACTATACTTCAAATTAAGCTTTTTGGCTGTAATTGGAATTTCCACAATGGCTATGGGAGCAGCCATTTTACTGAAATGTGACACCATTCATGACACTAGCCTGTAGGAACCCAGTATAAGAAACCATAAACCATTTTTCACCTTGCTTGAATAAAATGGCCCAATCCTGTAAAAGAGCCAAGGACCTAGAACTCCTGTTGAGGTCAGAGTTGAGGATGCTCAGCATTTTGTAGGTTTGGGCCCTTAATGTTTACTTTGAAAGAACAATTTTCAATACCAATTTGTTTTTACAGCCATCAGGAAAGTAACATGAAAAAAGTGATTTACATTCTCTTTCATGGGGTTGCAATAATGCCGACGTGGAAGGATGCTGTCCCTCAGTAGGATGGCCACATGGACCATGGACTGAACAAACATAAAGAACTAGGGCTTACTTTGAACCAGTTTGATGCTGGGATTTGCTGTATGCTTTTTCACTGGGCCAAAATAAAAGAAAGTGGGGGAAGGGAACAGCTGCAAGGAATTCAGAGTTTGTACCGCAGTGCAGCTATATTGTATTAATGTGTCAGGTGAAAAGCTTGTGAGCTGTATGCAACACATATTGTTGACCAGAGAGTACAACTGTGCTAAACAAGACGTAGGCAGGTCAATGGAAAGCTAAGCCTGGTATCTGAAGTTGTTTATATTAAGACTCTTATCTGCAACATGGGCTAATGGCACAATAAGAGCATGTTGTGTTAAGATAATCATATCTATGGTACATTAAGGTCCAAGTCAGAGCTGAGTGTATCTAGCCCCTTAGGCCTATTAAGGGCCTATTTAGCAGAAATGCTGAGTACTATGCTCGCGGTGGAGGATGCTACACAGGCTCTCATGATTCAGCTGCTTCAGAGCTGATTTAAATGAGGCAAAACTGTCTTTTCCTTTCTCATGGAACTCAGAGCTTCTCTACATAGAGTAGCAATGAATGCTATGGGGAGGGAGGGAAGCGATTTCTAAAGCGCACTAGCGTGCTGCTCATTAATTGGTCTATGTAGACTCGGCTGGGGTGCACAAAAGGTTCCCTAGTGCAGTCAGCATAGTACTGTGTTGAACAGCACTCCCTTAAAGTGCACCAGGGAACTGTTAGTGTGCGCCAGTAGGGTCCACAAGGACCAATTAGTGTGCAATGTGTTTAGAAATCACACCCCTGTAGCGTGCTTTACCCTGCCGTAGAGACAAGCCCTCAGTCTCTGTTCTTAGAATACATTCACAGGGCTGTCACGGAGAGCAAGGCTGTGTGGGCTAGTGAACCAAACACAGGGCATCTTGGGGAGAAGCTTCCAGAAGGGAGTGAAGTGGAAAAGCTTGAGGGATTTGGGAATATGGCCCTGTCCATACTAAGGGAGCTTAACAAAAAGCTCCGCTGACAGCACTGGTGGGAGACCTGGTGAAGGATTTATTGTTATTTATATTACAGTAGCATCTAGAGGCCACAACTGAGATCAAGACCCCGCTGTGGTAGCTGCTATGTAAACACTTGATCAGGGGTTCACTGTCTATGGCCTGATCCTGCAAACAATGACTCATGTGCTTCACTTTAAGTACAGGAGTACTTCCATGACATCACTGGAACTACTCGCATGCTTAAGCACTTGCGTAATCGTGTGCAGGGTCAGGTCCTAAATAGACAAGGTAGATAGAGGGGGATTTGGGAGGCAGTATCCCCATTTCACTAAGGGAGAGTAGCGACAGAGTGACTTGCCCAAGATCTCACAGGAAGTCTGTGCTCAAGCCAGGAGGTCTCTTGAACCCCCGTCCCGACAAGCCCACCCTCCCTCTGGATCAGGGAGCTTGTAGAACTATTACCACTATTTCAGGTACCTGCTCTGATTTTTTGCTAAGATTCTGGCATAGGCAGTACCTAAATCAACAAAGGGCGTACTTAAAACTTTGCTCCAGATTGCAGCAATCAGGGGAAGATCCAGCTATTGCAGTTTTGTTGTGGACCCGCTTCTGGGCGTTAGTACCCTACCAGAGAAGAGTTAATTGTTCACAAATCTTGGAATGCTACAGAAAGAAGAGCTGGAGGGAAAGTGACCACTTACGGGACAGTGGTCAATTAGACACTGAAGTCTATGCACGTCTGAGAACAGTGGTCAGGAATTTTAGGTCCCATTAATGCAACCCTTCTCTTGGGTAGCACCTGGTCACATGTGTTGTCCCACCAACTTCCAGAGGGACTAGTTGTGCGCTTCTGAATGGGAGGAACTATTACAGAACAGGGCTCAGCGTTACCATGAATTACAGGGGGATGCCGTATGCCATTACCTTTGCCATTGTTTAATATGAGGACACAAAGTCGGCTCTGCTAAGCAAGGGCCCTTGGGAGTTAAACTCAAATTGCAGCATCAGGCACATTGCTGCAGAGAACATGGGAGAATCAAGGCTGGAAAGTTCCCAGGACAGAAACCAATTTATGACAGTAACTGTGACCTGAAGTCCATAGTTCTGTATTTCTCACATTTAAATGTCACCATCTTCCATCATCACCTTATAATAAGTCCCCACAGAGTTGTTTCAGCATGAAGGGGTCTTTCATTATGTGAGCATCTCTGAAGATTTTGCACTGTGCAAGTGTAATGCCGACAGACCACAGTCGTCAGTGGGCGGGATTGAACCTGGGACCTCTAGAGTTTAGTGCATGAGCCTCTACTGCATGAGCTAAAAGCCAACTGGCTATTAGCAAAGGCTGTAGAGCAAACTCATTAATCTCTCTAAGTGGTCTCAGTGCTACTAGATGGGACAGAACGCCACACCCAGGAGGTGTGTGAGTTACACAAGCAAAGGGAATGAGAGACGAAAACAAGGGGCCTGCTTGTCAGCTACAAAGCTAGGTTGTCCCTAGTCCCTGCTTGGGTTTTCTACAATGGCACAAGCCCCTTCTTCTGTAAGCTGCTGAGCTGCAACCAGGTACGGCTCAGGCCTCTGAACTCTCTTAAGCATGGGGACTGCTCCCTTCTAGTGCCCCGCAGAGGAGCCAGCCACTCCAGAGATGTCCAGGAGGTGGTAGGGCCATGATCCTAACCCTCCTCTGCACCAATCAGCAAAGCTAGGCCTGCAAACAGAGGAGAACATGCAGCAGCGTTTTAAGGGTGTGTTCCCTCTTGTGTCTGAGAGGCCTGCATGCACCTGGAACAGAATCCCTCCCTGAGCTATCCCAAACCACTATGGCTCCATGTTGCCACCAGTCAAGTTAAAATAAGCCCATAACATACAGCAGTGTTCAGGTGGTATTCCAGACTGGGATCTCTCTGATACTGTATCTGCCAGTATTCTAAAAGTATTTGAATCCAGCATCAGATCCTGTTTTCAAAGAACTACCTCTCTGGTCCTTCATTTGGTTTTAAGCACTGCTCTTTACTGTATGAGCTGCATCGGAAAAAAGATTCTGTGGGTGGGAGGTTATCACAGCATAACTGCCTGTGTTCCTATACTCATGGATTTTCATTTGACAGTGACAAGATGGCTTAGCCTTCCAGCAGAATCTCTGTGTGCAGCTCATCTGTCAAGTGAAATTGATAACGTGGACTAATGATAACCTTCCAGTTTAGTGTGCGACCTTAAAGACAATCTTTTGAATAATCCCCCAGAAGCCAGCATCTCAAAGACTGGTCTGGAAATATTTTCTTGGTGCTCTTTGTTTAAAGAAAATTTGTCAAATATTATTCCTGATTTGGAAAAAAATTGCCACATGTGAGATGCTCCTTCTCCACACTGCTAGATTAGCACTGCTCCCCCCTTTCTGTTTACAAAGCTAATGCAAATAGCGATAGGCATGGACTGAAAAGTTCAGACCCAAGCTTTTCAAAGGGAGGGAATGTGAGATCTGGGGTTTTGGTTTGGATCTATCTCAAATCCAACCAATGCAGCAAAAGCATACACACATAGCATTCTTGGGCCGTGTTTTTACTTCCATATTTCAAACAGAAGAGATTAATTTCCATTAAGATTTCTTAAAAGCTTCAAGACATTTTTTGTTTTTGAAAAAAATAATTAAAAATGATAATTTAAAGAAAAACTTCAAGACAAAAGATGGGGCCAAACATGGACTAAAAGTGAGAAAAGCAGAATATTAAATGTGAGAGGATCCTGTAAATTGAACTTTTCACTCAGTGGAAGTTTTACCCAGTAAAAATGAGTGGATGAAACCCTAAGAAAGGGAATGGAGGACTGTGGGAAAACAGAAGCAGTAATAGGTCAGGAATGAAGAGAGGAGAAGGGTATTAAATGGAATAATGTAACACACTGGTTAAGTGTGTGACTATGTCTCGCTTTAGTCCAACATCTAAGATAACAGCCTACTACAATTGCTAACTATTGGAGCAACTTTAGGACAGCATAAGTGGCAAAAGTCTGTAGTTTTCATCTGAAGGTCACAAATAAATGCAGAACCCAGAAAGGGTTCACAAAAGAATACTGAAGTGTATATACCAAGTGTACTACCCATCTGTTAGCCAATACATATATGTTAGGTGTAGAAAACACCACATTAATGGGTATTTCACAGCATGGTATTAATATGCACATATATGGACATGTTAACTGAATGCATTATGCTCTGCCCAAAATTCTGTTCACCCATATCAAATGTCCCACAACACTTTGCAAAGCTGAAATCAGCTTTAGCTTTAGAAAATAGGAAGCCAGCCAAAATCAAGATACATGAATGGTGTGCCCTAGCACAGGTTGGGATGTACTGCTACGCCCAGCCGGTTAGGAATGGAATATCCAAAAAAAAAAAAAAAAGGGAAGACAAGTACTTAACAAAACAATCGGTTAAGCAACTCTTCTGAACTGGTGAGTTGGATTTTAGTGGCGTGTAAAGAGTTTTGTAACATGCAAAATCACATTATAAATGCTACTAGCTGAAACATGTATCTCTGAAGCATACCTTCTGTGTAAGGTAAATACACGGTGAGAATTTGCTCTCCAGAAGGAGGGAATCTATTTCTCCTTTTCTGCGTTGTCTTTACACAATACATTTAGCGAAGTTCAGTTAGTTGGTCCTTTGAACGTTTTTAAGAACGGGCTGAGAGTGTAGCCTAACAATTGGCTACTCCAGGGGTTCTAAAGCTTCATTGCACTGTGACTCCCTTCTGACAACAAAAATTGCTACATGACCCCAGGAGGAGGGACCGAAGTCTGGGCCTGCCCTAGCCGCCCTGCCCCAGGTGTAGGGGGGAGCCAAAGCCTGAGCCCAACTGCTTCTGGTGGGAGGCCAAAGCCAGGCAGGGGGCCTGTAACCTGAGCCCCGCCGCCCAGGGTTGAAGCCCTTGGGCTTCAGCTTCATCCTTCGGCAGTGGGGCTCAGGCTTCAGCTCTGGCCCTGGGCAGTTGGGCTCAGGCTTCAGCCTCAGGCCCCGGCAAGTCTAAGCCAGCCCTAGCAACCCCATTAAAGTGGGGTCACAATGAGAACCGCTGGCCCCATTTAGGCAATGCCATCAAAGAGCAACTCTCTTCAATATTGCTGCCAGGGGTATTTACTTCTATAAAAGAGATGGAGTTTCCATTTACCCCTTCTGCCATTCTGGCAGCTCATGAAACCTCACTTTGTTAATGTAAGCTGGAGCAAGATCACAGATCTGTCGCTGCAATGGCTTCTCTTTTCTGCGGCCTCTCTTTTCTCAATAACTTTCCCCTTCTCCCAGTAGCAAAGTTCTCCTCTGTGCTCTGTAGCAGCTATCACGGCTAAGTACTGCCCAGCAGTCAGGATCTGTTTCTCGCTCTTTCACAAATGCTGGCAGGATTTGTATTCCCTCTGTCCCGCTTCCAGTACATCTATTTGCATCAGTCTCTCTCTTCCCTCTCTGATGAACAAAGACAACTAATTCATTCAAACAACATTTCTCCATTTCCCCTTTGAGAATCCTTGTTTGGTTGCTTGTTGTGGGAGGCGACACTCTTAAAGGGTGTCTCCTCCCACAACAAGCAAACAAACAAGGATTTATAGCCAATTTGCTTTCCTGAAAACTGTCTGCCAAACCAACAAATGTAATACACATAGTGCCACCTAGGAGATGTTGGAAACTATTGGAGAGGCATCAAGGACTTGTATGCGAATGATACAACATCAGCACCACTTAGGAAATAGCATATGACAGTGTGGTCAAGTACTATGCACACGTTCTTCAGCCAGCTATGGCAGGTTATGATCCCAGCTCTGCTTATCTTCCTCAAAAGTCTACGCACTATTACAATATTCAGCTCTCGTCAGAATAACAAATAATCTGCCTCATTACCTATAAGCAAAGGAATAAATGGTGGATCAATGTGGATTAGCCAGAAACGACAGCTCTCTCCTACTTCCTGTATTGTAACATTTTAATTCTTGTAGTGTTGTCAGTTTTAGTTAAATGGTTGTCCTGGAAAATGGCAAGATAATCTTCAGTCCAATTCCTTATTTCATTCACCCTTCAGTCCACACATGAGATGCTGTAGCGCCAAACAGAATCCTGTGGTCAAAGTCTGAAACTTCATGGACTCTGACGGATTTGCACCCACTTACATCAAGGATGGATTTGCCCTGTCACATCCACCATGACATCAGCGTTATTGCTAGGGTAGAACAACCACTGAACATCACAGCAGCCTGGCTGCAAGAGAAGTGCAGTATTTTTTTTTTTGTATCTCTTGCAAAACACATAGCACAATATCTTTCTGTATTTGCTTACATTGGCAGACACTTTGTTTTCCCAATGGGTACTTTGAGATGTCTGGTCTGAATTAATGAAAACATATTGCACTTGGAGAATTGCATATTCATAATTAGGCTAATGTAACAATAACAGTGTGATGTCTCCTTTGCCTCGGCAAATGTACAGCAGGCACTGAAATTGGTATTGCACCAGTATGAGTCTGATTCTGGAATTCATTAGTATACAGCAATTTTTATGTTAGCAACTAATAGCTGTCCAGTGGCTGAAATAATTGATTTCTATGCAGGCTTCATACTGACAAAATTATGGGTTGAAGAGGTGTAACTACAAGGTGTAACTACACATTTTGTGTAGTGTCAGAGTGTAGATTATATACACAGCCTACAGGTTCAGGTACATAAATATCATAGAGCACTAACTTTCTTTCTTAAGGAAGAGTGGATATTATGGCCAGCAGCTAGGATTTTAATTTGATAAGTAATAGGAATTTTCACCTTTCGATCAAGTTGCATCATTGTTACATTAACTATTTTTGTATTATTCCGTTGTCAAATACAGATGTGCATCCAGGTAGCCCGACAAAAACAGCACTAAGTAGCAAGGCAGCGAGGTCTTGCCGGCCGGGCACTGATTAGGAGACAGGGGTTCTACTCCTGGCTCTGAAACTTATTGTTGTGTGACCTTGGGCAACTCATTTCACCTCTGTGCATCTTGTTTATTCAGATTATAAACTCTTTGGGGTCAAGGACTGTCTCTTATGATGTGTCTACATAGGGCCTACAACAATAGGGCACTGTTCTCAGTAGAGGCTTCCAAATAGCAGCTAGAGCACTGGACTGCCACTTGGATCTACTCCTAGCTCTGCCACTGCACTGCTGGGTGACCTTGGGCAAATCACTTCACTTCTCTGGGCCTTGGTTTCCCATACGTAAAATCCAGATAATGTTATTTACCTCCTTTGTAAAGTACTTTGAGATCTACAGATGAAAAGTGCTGTATAAAGGCTAGTTATTATTATTGACATTGATCACGGTAAGTATATAACCTTGAGTGAAGAATATTTTATGAAAAAGAAAAGATCCTTCAGGAAACCATTTAAATGCTAAGCATTAACTGTGTTTAAATGGTTTCCTTTTCCTCATTGCAGAAGACAAGCATTTTGCCCGTGGATTAGTTTAAACCTTACTGCTGCAGGGTTGAGAATGACAGGCCTCCCCAGAAGCTCATCTGTTCTCAGTTAGCGAGTGCACAGAAGAGAATCCCTGTTGAGATTCCAATGTCTGAGTAGATTACAAATAAATATGGGTTCCCCTAGGAAATCTGCTGCCTGGGGATAAAGAATGTGTCTGAAGTGTAAAATTGTTACTTACAGTGATGACACGTTTTAACAAAGGAGGTGGCTGGTGTCAATCATTAGATTTCATAACAGCACTGTTAGTTCTTTGTTTTTAAATGTATATTTAGCAACAAAGAGACATTTTATACAGCACTTTGCCATTCTTAAAATGGGAATATCCCTCAATCTGACGGGTTGGATTCTGCACTGATTTACATACCCTGCAACTCCAGGGACGTCAATGAAGGTGCATGGAATGAAAGTCTGAGTAGAATTTGTCCCTGTGTCCTTTATAGAAATCTAGCATAAGTAGTAGTAGTCATTGTAGTTGTTTGTTAATTATTATTATTGTTATTATTTTTACACGATCGCTTTTCGGCTTATAACCATATTTTAAACCAAGTTAACCTAATACACGGGAGCCAGATGATTCAGGTGAGTTATTTTAAAGGGCAATCTTGCTCACTTAGTAGATTTCCCCATCCTTAATTCCCCCTCCCCCCCCACCGTATCCATAAAATCCTCACGTTATCTGGATTTAAAGCAGGTAGTGGAGATTTCCAAAGTTGGAGTGTGATCCAAACTCCATTGAAATCAATGGAAGATCTTTCCATTGGCTTCAACAGGCTTTGGATGATGCATTGGCAATGGGAGAACCATCAGACACAATGCCTAGTCCTGTTGTTATTTGGATAATTTATATTCTCCCTACCTAAATTCCCCATTGTAGTTTCAAAGGCCCAGATATTCAAAGATATTTAGGTGCCTAATCCCTATTGATTTCAATGGGAGTTAGGCATCAAAATTCCTTTGATGATACATGCAAAACTGTTGATGGTATTCTTCATATCCTAGTCTAAATTGTTACCTAGTGTTGTGGGGTGTGTGTGCAAAGTTTCACCCCAGAGATGGCCTTATTTCAGTGATGGAAGAAATCATTCCTTTCATATGACCCGTAGTTTGGACAAGCAGATGGCAATTGGGATCCTTTGGGATAAAGACAGCTATGGAACTGAGGACTGCTATCAAGATGGTAACTCTTAATGGCAGCATCATTGCCTGATAATTCTATTTTCTTCAGTGGAAATGAGGTTTCTAGTATCTTGATCCAACCGGTGATCTCCATGTAACTGCCTCTGACTGTCCTCTATTCGCATTTCTGACTCTAGTGCTATTGAAAGTGATTATCTGCACAAAAGGAATAATGGTGGAATGCACACCTGGAATGTGATCTTAATCATCCAATCAGCTCTGTGCAATTACAGATCAACAAGTCAATTATTTTCCTAGGAGACTCCAGTCATGTAAACTATTTTTTTCTCCACTAGGTCATACTAATGAAGAACAAACTTCTCTTTCTACTGATATTTGTGTCTATTAGTAAGTATGAAACAATTACACATTTCAGTATTTGTTGGTTATTGCTTGGTTCCTAAATCCAACAAATTAATAAGGCTGGGAAGTGAACTGCCTGAAAACAGGGTTTCTTGTTTTCATGAGCAAGTTCCATGTGATGGCAAACAGGGCTGTGCTATTAAAAGTATCATTTTTTAATGCACAAGTGACTCCAAGGAAGAAAATATTTGCAGCAAATGGTTCTATCTACTGGCTAGCTCAGTGAGATTTACTCCTAAGCAGAGTTTTCATGGGGACGGCCAAAGAGGGGGACTTTCTAACATGGAACATAAACTTTGGTTCCGGGCTCTTCTTAGCTCCTGACCAGCTCAACTTACAATATTTTACATTCATTGTCATTGACTGACATTTGTCATTGACTGTTACCCCACTGGTCCAGTCACCTCAATGACCCATATCTTTCTAATTCTGCTTGCATTGTCTCCCAGTATGGACTCAATCCAGCAGTTGAAACATGCTGAATGCCACCTCCACCCCTGTACACTTTGCACTCATGTCCCAACCCCTGAGATACAATCCCTCCCTCTCCCTGAGCTGGTGCTTCTCCACACCACTCCTTCCATAGGCCAGTGGCTAAATGCCACAGTTTGGCACACAACATTTTATTTTAAGCACTAGTTACCTACCTGCCCAAATCTGAGTCCATTTAAAGGAGAATGGGCCAGCGTCTGACCTCAGCTGCACAGGCATAAATCTAGAGGTAATTCTATTGACATTAATGGAGTTATTCCTGATTTACACTGATGTAACTGAGATTGAAATCTGGCCCACTGCACACATGTCTATCATTGACACTGCTTATCTCTTCCTCTTTCCTGAAGCAACTCTGGGATGATCTACTGTTGTGACACACATTAGTTCATGGCCATCATCTTCTGTGGGCTGTGTTTGTCATGCATTACCACCAATCCACTAGCAATCAGTCCGGCAAATTAGGATCTTCAAATGCAACATCAATATAAATCCACTTGGCCTGGGATGAATCCAATTTAAATTGAGCTGCACTAAAAATTCTAGACTACATCATTTTAAGAAAGTTGAAAAACACAAAAACCAAGCAGCCAGGGCAATATAGAAAATACAATCTGAAAAGCATTTAAGAAGTCATTTTGACAAATGCACCGAATTTAGCACTGTAGTTGTGTAAGTACTACTTAATTAGCAGTTTTATTGTATAGTCACATGATAGTTCAAAATTGCATTAAAAATGGACAGTAGAAATCCTACCGATGAAAGAATTGCCAGAGATGAAGTGGTGAGATGCCATATCATCTGCATTATTATTACCTGTAATATGATAGCTTGGGCCAGTTATTTATTGATTTCGGATTGTGATGACAATAGCCTTTCCAAGAGATGAGAAACTTAGGCTGTGTCCAAACCACAGCTTATGTCGGCATAACTTATGTCACTCAGGGGAGTGAATAAATCACCTCCGGCTGACACGTTATATCGACATAAATGCCGGCATGGACAGTGCTATGTCGGTGATATAGCTTCTGCCACTCACGGGGCTGAAATAGTTAAGCGACAAGACGGCTCTTGCCCATCGGCTTAGAGTGGCTACATTAGAGAGCTTACAGCAGCATAGCTGCATTGGTGCAGCTGTGCTATAGTAAACTCTAGTGTAGTCATTCTTACAACTGAAACGCTTTTGAGTGTCTATGAGAGAGTGAAAACCAGACACAGGGTCCCAACCTCAGCTCTGGCCAAGCATTAGGAACACAGGAATTGCCATAGTGGATTGGACTCAAGGTCTGTCTAGTGAAGTAGCCTGACTGAGTGGCCAATGGCAGGTGCTTCAGAAGAAAGTGGTAAGAACTCTACAATAGGCAGATAAACCCCACCTTAGGTCTCACCCTGCTCTCCAATAGCTGCAGATTTACCTAAGCCCTGCAGCACACGTTTAATATCCCTTCCAGGATTTTTGTTGTCATTGATAATGAGAACTCTGGATGTTCTTTTTACCCACATACACATCCAACCCCTTTCTGAATCTTGTAAAATCCTCAGCCTCAACCGTGTCCTGCGGCAGTGAGTCCACAGTTTAATCATTTGTTGCAGGACAAAGTATTTCCTTTGATCAGGTTGGAATTTCCCACCTTTTAATCTCATTGAACATTCTGTTGTTCTTGCTCTTCTGCTCCTGGTTTCTCCAGGTACTGGACAGATCTTTTTTGTAAATTAAAGCAACCAAGTACTGTTCTAATTTACTTTGACTGTTTATGGCTCCAGAAGGCTTTTATGCAGCCAGGAATGCCTGAGGTGGATGTATACACCATTCACACATTCTTGCACTGGCCACAGCATAGAAGGTGTCATAGAAACTCCTATGGTGAGTCTACACCATCTGAGGATCCCCCACTATGCAGAAAAAAATCTGACTGGAGGCAGCTAATTTAGGGCAGAATAGTGCAAAATGGTCAGGCCCCAAATCTTCAGAAACAGTAATATTCCACCCTGGCATTACACCTTCTGGTGGGACAGATTCTCAGGTAGTGTAAATCAGCACAGTTCCATAAGATCCAGTCCTCTGACTCTTGCACACTTCATATTCCAATAGTGGGCCAGATTCTATTCCCACTGACACCACTTCCCAGGGTGGATAAAAATTGGGTTTTTTTTTTAAATCAGATGTTTAAATACATTTTAAAAAAATAAACACATTTAAAATTAATTTTGAAATTGACAACCTAAGAGAAGGCCTAAACTTATTATAATCTATTAAAATAATTTAAACTAATTAACAAACAAACAAATAAATAAATAAGCAGTATGTTTGCTGCCAAACTTTAAGACAATCAAAGCACTGAACTTGTGGAAGTTATCAGCTAAGCACCTGGAACCAGAGTTTGGTCAAGTGCTTAAGCAGTAGACTCTTCTATTGGTGCAGAGAGAATATTTTCTTAATTTCAGGTTATTCATCTAGTTCATTTAAGTGAATACAGTACTTCATTCAAAGTTAAGAAACCAATTAGGAGTTGAAAAATAGGAAAGCTTGTGTGCCTCTTAAAATCTATGAATAAAAACTAGGTGTGAGAGGATTAGATCTACTAGTTCAAAAATCCTGGAGGATCTGGTGACCAGAAATGATCAGTTCAATTCTCTAACTGTTCAATTCAGATAACACTTCCTTTGTTTAATAAATCAGTTCATTTTAAATGGAAAATATGTTGTGATAATTTTTTTGATAAAAGCATATTCCTTTTAAGGAAGTTAAAATAAAACTAAAATGCTGTTTTTGTGCATTTTAATTGAATTTGCATTTCCTTCCAAATTGAGTTTTACAACAAATCACAAGTAAAAAAAATGTAATAATCATCTAGTAAATAAGAAATGCATCATTCACCATTTTCTAACATAATAAAAAATGTCAAAAGTTAAGAATCTGAATAAATGTAAGTTAAGATATCTAATTGCTTAGAATGTGTACAGATACAGCGTATCCTTCTGCTTTGCAAAAAGAAGTACCAAATTTACCAAAAAAGACTATTTTTAGTTGCAAATCTATATATTTTAATGCTCACCAGTCAATGAGACTCAAACCTCCTTTTAGAAAATAACTAAAAAGTACAAATGCAAAACATAATTGAAATAAATGATCTAAATCAAGGTTTCCTTCTTGCTGATTTACATCATGATTAAAATTGGTGATTTAAATTGTTTTGATTTAAGTCAATCCACCCTGCAACCGGCCCCCTAGTTTACCGTAAAGAAGTGGGAGGAGGAAAAAGCCTGTTTATTTATTTATTTTTAAAAAGTAGACATCAAAATATTTTCCATCAGTCAGTGAACTCTTTGGTTAACTCCAGTGAACTGATGTCCATAAAAGCTCAGTATTGATTTAAAAATAAAAAATCCCAGTTAACCATTAAAATAGATTAGTTTAAAATAACTCAAATGAAAGCATTTCCTGTGCCAGCATAACTCACATTCATTAGTATTAATGGCTTTTAGTAAAATAGACTAGAGGGGCAATGACTCTGTGGGCCTGCTGAGATCATCTGGTTCCTGCTGGTAAGCAGACAGGGCTGTGTACTGAATTTTTTACAAATGATCTCAGGCAGTGATTTGCTGTTTACAGACGGATTAATCCAGAAGCCCGTAATTCCATGCCCTGTGGATGAGAAAAAACCCCAAACCGCAGAGCCCAGTGTTTCGCAGAGAGGGTGTGCTACCTGTTTGATCAGACACGTCGTCTAATGCAGGTGGATATTTTGACAGAATTGCTTGTAAGGTTGGTTTGGAGTTACTAACACCTTCTAAGCTTTTTTTGAAAGCATGGAGCCAAAGGATCATAATCTGTCACGTAATAAAAAAGACTGATCCTTGCTGATCTACCCAATCTGAATAACACTGTATTTGTATATTCAGGGGGAGATTTTCAAAGGCAATAAATAGAAGATAAATGACCAACGCTCACTGACTTTTAACGGCAAAGGCCACCCAACTGGCTTTTGTGCCTTTGAAAATCTCTTGCAAAATTCATAGGGGTAAAACTCCCACTGTACCACAGCTTATCCCAACTTGACATGCAGGGTCAGATGCACTTAGCATGCTCTGAGCACTTTGGGCTGCTCTAGCGATGCTGAGCAGCTACAATTCTAGTTAAACCAGTGGAAAATCAGTGGGATTTAAGCATGTGCTTAAAGTTAAGCATATGTTTAAGGGCTTTGCTGAATACAAATAAAAATGATTATAATGACATGATTCTAGCTTCTGTTTGCACACATCACCAGACTGCTATACAATTAATCACACTCCAGTATGCTAGCTGTTGTGGACAGGACCAGAACTGGATTACCAGGGTGATTGATGTGCACTGTTGGGAGGACTTTGTACATGGCATGACCACTCTGTGTCTGCTCTTATAGAACCTGATACAAATGTCATTGAAGTCAAGTAAAAGACCCATTAGCTTGAAGAGGACTAGGACAGGGCCCTTACTTGGTCCAATTTTCAGTGACACAAAGTAGATCCACAGTATCAGAAAATCATACAGGGAGCCCAGGTTTCAGGCATAGGCTAATAAACAGGATGTCGCAGTCCCTCAGACAGAGGCTCAAAGCAGCACTTAGGTGCATAGCCATTTTACGTGCTTAGTGGTTAATCTGAGCATCCAGTTGCACAATATGGACATCCCATTAAGATCCTGATCTTTGAAAATTAGCCCCGTCTAGTCGACTTGCCAGTCTCTCTAGAAAACTTTACTGGAACATATGACTTTTGTTTTAAATAGCACTTCTTAATAAAAATTCATACTTCAGCTCAACCAGTTAGTCAAGCCAATTTTTGCTAATGAGATGGCATGTGCAGCAACTTCCTATGGTATATAAACAGCCTGCAATTAAGATTTACAGCAAATCTATCTCAGAAAACAAATCACTCAGAACTTTAATATAAGATAACTGAACACGCCATTTCTGCAGAAGGGCTAGCACTAGTTATTCTGCAGTACTGTACGGTATGTAAAGTGTGTGTGGAGGAGCAGTTGCCGTGAATGATAGTGAAGAGAATTTAAGTTTTTTTTAAACTAATCATTACTTTATCTGGGGGACATGGTCCTCTTTGGGTGAGATTCTGAACTCAGTTGCAGTGAGGTCAATCAGTTCCTTGCATCCTATCCTTGGAGAACTATAGAGGCAATGAGCCAAATTCCTCCTTGGTGTTACTTCCCTGACCTCAGTGAGTTGCACTTACACCAGGTGGGGGAGGGATAGCTCAGTGGTTTTAGCATGGACCTGCTAAACTCAGGGTTGTAAGCTCAATCCTTGAGGGGGCCATTTAGGGAACTGGGGTAAAAATCTGTCTGGGGATTGGTCCTGCTTTGAGCAGGGGGTTAGACTAGATGATCTCCTGAGGTCCCTTCCGAGTCTGATATTCTATGATTCAGGTCTGAGTGGGCCTGGGGCTGGGTGGTGAAAAGGAAGGTGTGCCTTGTTCTGTTCCACAAGGTGGAGGCATTGACTGGTTCGAAAGGGAGCCCCAGCCACTTTGTGGGTGTACAGATGAGGGCAAGTGCAACCCAATTTTAACTGCATACTAACTAGTACTAAACACACACATTGCACATGCTTTATCTTCTGGCTGATAATAATTACCTCAGATTCATAAGAGTGGCTGCTAGCTCAACAAGTCACAGAATGCCAGGGAAACTTTCATCTGCAGGCTAATTTGATTAATTATCTCTCCTTCCTCAGAACACTTTGCAGTTCCCTTTGGAGATAGCAGATGGTAATTAAGACAACACGATTTGCACATGACCTTGAAGGGCCAGGCAATGCTTCAGCTTTGCATGGAATATCTTATGATCCCCACCTGCATCCAGTTGATTTGTTAATTCTGGAGGATGGTTTAACGTTGAGACCAGTGTCTACAAAAATGAAATTATTAAAATATTGAGAAGCAGGAAGGGAACAACCAGCACCATGTGGCCTGGATTTGGCTCTGAATCTCTCTTTCTATAAGGAACAGAAACAGCTGTGCTTCCATGTGAGGTGATTATACTGTAGCCTCTTGATTTATTTGCTTTGAAGCCAAGTTTTTATACATATCAGACTTCAATACAGATTTTGTCATTACAGAAATCAGCCACTCTCCTATCTGCCATAAAAATGGTTTAATTGTAGAACCCGAGTGGAGGGAAGATAGAGCAGATTGTTGGTCCTCCAAATGTCTGATTTGTAAGCGCAACACAGGTGGAAAACATTAGTAAAGCTGGGACTTTGCTCTCACTAGCAGAGCATCCCCGATTGTACTCTGCCCCCAAACAATCTTTTAGTCTGCTTGTCACTCTCTCTGATATGGCAAGTTATCAGCAGAGCCAATGGTGACCTGCAGATTCCTTGCATTCTGTATCCAGAATTCCACAAAAATGTGAAAGGGGCGGGGTTCTGTCAGCAAAGGGCATCCAGTCTGTGTTCAAATGGATACTCTATATTTTTGAATGCTCAAAATCATTTCACATGCGCTAGAAAGGCAAGTTAGAAAAAGTAGAACTCAGCCACACAAGCATAAAGAAGTGGAGGCAGGAGCTGTGCATCAGGTGAGGATCTGGCCTGGGATATCTAAAAACAGGCGGCCCAGAGGAGCAGGAAGCTCTGCTTCCAGTGAGGAGTGCAGCATGAGAACCCGAAGAGAGCACCTGTTTGGAGCAGCAGTGTAGCACACCAGCTTGTCTCCTTAGAGGCATGAAGCCTAGGAGGGGGTCCCAGAGAGCAGCTGTACCAAAGAGAGACATGAGGGGACGCATGGTTGTGTTGTGGCTGCTTGGGAAAGGAAGAAACCAGCTCCCGCTGCCAGGGCATAAACTGACGGGCACCACATGCATTTTGCCTTCTTGAAGGCAAATGACCACTCTGAGGCATCACATCAGATCCTCTCCTGGGAGATTTTTATGTGATGGGAGAATCCAGGGAAAGGCCTGTGTACAAACCAAAATAGTAGGTGAGCATGTGTTTCCTGAACTGCTGTTTGTAGAATGAAGAACTCTGAAAAAGTGAGAGCACATCACCCTAAAGGGATCTGATTCCTACCTAATGGAGATGGGAAGGACCTCTCTGCTATCAATGCACCTACTACTAGAGCCCTGCACAGATACAAACATTTGGATCCGCATCTGCAATAATTAATTTGTATCTGACCCACGATCCACATTTCACCTTTTATATGTACAGTAACTCCTTGCTTAACATTGTAGTTATGTTCCTGAAAAATTAGACTTTAAGCGAAACGATGTTAAGTGAATCCAATTTCCCCATAAGAATTAATGTAAATGGGGGGGTGAGGTTCCAGGGAAATTGTTTTCACCAGACAAAAGACACACAGACACAGACAGAATAAGTTTTAAACAATTTAATACTGTACACAGAAATAATGATTGTGAAGCTTAGTTGAGGTGGTGGAGTCAGAGGGTGCAATATGTCCCAGGGAATGCCTTACTGCTAAATGATGAACTAGCACTTGACTGAGCCCTCAAGGGTTACACATTGTTGTTAAAGTAGCCTCACACTCTACAAGGCAGCACGAATGGAGGGAGGGGAGACAGCATGGCAGACAGAGACAGACACCACGTGGGTGAGAGAGAGCTGTGCATTGCCCCTTTAAGGGCACTGACCCCACTCTAAATACACTGCCTTGTTAAGTAGATCAGCAAGTTGAGACAGCAGCTGCTCCCAGGAAGCTCCCTCTGTCCTGAGCCTTGTCATGTTGTCATCCCCCCATGGAGATGGTGTAAGTGGGGTTCAGGAGCAGAGGGGAGGGGGACACCCTGACATTAGCCCCCCCCTCTCCCCTCCACACACAGCAAGCAGGAGGCTCCGGGGAGCAGCTCCAAGGCAGAGGGCTGGAGCAGCACATGGCAGTAGGGGGAGGGACAGCTGAACTGCCGGCAATTGCTAGCCTGTTTGGCAGCTGCCGCACAGGAAACTTAGGGGAGCAGGGAGCTGAGAGAGGGGGGCTGCTGGTCCACCCTGGTTCCAAGCCCCCACCAGCTAGCTCCACCGGGCTGCTCTTTCTGCAAGCAGTGGACAAAGCAGGCAGCTGCCAAACAACATTATAAGGGAGCATTGTACAACTTTAAACGAGCATGTTCTCTAATTGATCAGCAACGTAACAACGAAACAATGTTAACCGGGACAACTTTAAGTGAGGAGTTACTGTATCTGCATCCAGACCTGCACCTTCATCCTATCTCACTGTTAGAGCCCTGTGCGGATCCAAAAATTTGGATCCACACCCGATCCATGATCCGCAAAGATAGTGAACGATACAACCGCATCCATGGATGCAGACATCCGAAGGTTTGCAAGGCTCTACCCACTAGTGCTTTGCCCAATCTGATTTTAAATGTCCCGGGGTCAGGGCTTCCACCACTTCCTCTGGGAGACTGCTAGAGCTGAGGGATTCCTACAGACATGGTTCACAGATACTTGCTTAAATAAAAAAAATAGCTGCAGAGGCCAAATCTGCTGTTCGCGTGTATGTGACGTGGCTGCCCAGACCCATAGGTAAGAAGCTAGGCTGTGTGAAAGGTACCCAGAATACCCCTGAAATAAAGTTGAGTTCAGGTTCTGTTATGACCTATAACCCTCAGCCCTACCTTTTCCTCACTGACCCACTTTGCCTTAGGGGAGTCGGATGTTGGCTCCATTGTCTGTGCTATCCTCCAAGGACTAGGGGCCCCTATTACACTCCTTTATGTTTTAGTAGGTACTAGGACGTGCCTCCCACCACCACAGGTGTTAGAAGGGAAGGAATGAGCCATTGACCTCTTCTCTCCACCCTCCAATTCAATGGTTCTCAACCAGGGGTGCACATAATCCTGGGGGTACACAGAGGTCTTCCAGGGGGTACATCAACTCATCTAGATATTTGCCCAGGTTTAGAACAGAAAAAGAACTACAAAAAAAACACTAGCGAAGTCAGCACAGACTGAAATTTCATACAGTGACTTATTTACACTGCTCTATATACTATACACTGAAATGTAAGTACAATATTTATAGTCCAATTGATGTATTTTATAATTGTATAGTAAAAATGAGAAAGTGAGCAATGTTTCAGTAATAGTGGGCTGGGACACTTTTGTGTTTTTATGTCTGATTTTGTAAGCAAGCGGTTTTTAAGAGAGATGTAACTTAGGGGTACACAAGACAAATTAGACTCCTGAAAGGGGTACAGGAGTCTGGAAAGGTTGAGAGCCACTGCCCCAATTCATACAGGGTTTTCTGGAGCCGCAAGAGGAAAGAAACATGAGAATATGAATGATGGTCTGTTTATAGACACCCTGTAAATTCTAGCATGCTACTTAGAGAGCTCCTCTAAGGATCCCAAGAATTCTTGATTGGCAGTTGATGGCGAACCCCCGGGCTTCCACAGGGTTGCCACCCGAGGGATAAAGGTCACCTGGGGCATGGTCAGTAGAGCAAGCAGCTGACAGTGAGGAGGGTATTGTTTCCTTTCCCCTTCTGCTCTGTTGAGGTTAGGTGCATCTGTCCCCCAGAGATGCTCTATGGCTTGCGGGCAGTAGCCCAGCCCACAAACACACAAGACCCTGTTTGTTGCTCAATGGCCCTTCTTAATCCAGAGGCAAGTGGTTGGAGGGGGCCACCAGATATCAGGAAAACAGTGGTGGTGGGGAAACCAGGGCAAGCGTGGGCCCTGCAGCCATCAAAACATAAGGAAGGGAGGTTCCTGGGAAGAGGCTGTTTTCTTGGAAGTGTGGGTTGCAGTAGGACCCAAACCTTCAAGCAATCATGTAGGGGCTAGGCTAATGCATGCTCCTCAGACCAGTATCAGGTTTACATGGCCAACACGCTCCAGTTTCTGCAGAGTTCACATAGCCATCAAGGTATACAGAATCCCAGAGTCATTTGTTAAGGAAATCAGCTACAAACTAGACAGACAAACAAAACTTCCACACAGCTTGAGATCCAGCCTCATTTCCCTCCCTTTTTTTAAGCAGAGACCACACCCTGCATAGATCCCTGCACAGTACCCAAGACATGAACTGGCTGAATAATAAACTGCAGGTAGATATCGTTGTGATAGCCCTAAAAGGAAACTACTCTTGCAAAATTGTGTGTAAAAGCAACGGTTTCAATTATGTTTAGAAACAAAATGGCAAATTTCTTAATTGTTTTTTTAAATGCAGAATATTTGTTGGATGCTCAAGGTAAATTAAATGTTGAAAGTTTGGTGACCCAGCTGACACAGAGAGAATAAAAGATATGAAAAATTTTAAAGAAAGATATAAGACTCAGAGATCTTGAACTCAATGCCTTTGAACTATCAGGGTTCTATTATATCTGCTAGGCTAAAAAGACTTTGATTAAGATGCATGGGGAATTTCAAACTGCTCTTTGGGTCTCAAATGTAGAAGAAATATATTTAGACCTACAAGTAAAAATATAATTAAAAATTTGAGCATACCACATACTTCCAGGACTGCAGAGTTCAAACAGAAAGTCTGGATTACAATGGTTCATCTTATCGGTTTTGCTTTTCCAAGAAAAAAATTGACTTATTTTTACTCCTTTTTTACTCTAAATTTCTTGATAAATAGGGCCTCTCTTACAATGGCTTGTTTAATTGTGTGTTTTTAGTCTAATGAGGTCTGTGCCAAAACACAAAAATAACACTCGCTATTATCAGCGTGATTCCAGTTTCCCCATCAACACTGGTGCAGCAAACACACGATAGCTCCTTCTCTCTCTTGGGGTATGTCTACACTGCAACTGCTGTGTGTGATTGCAAATCTGAGCTAGCTTTAATCTCGCTAGCACAGGTACCACTAGCAGTGGCAGCATGGGCTTCAGCACAGGCTAGCCACCCATGTGAATACTCTGGGTCCCAGGCAGTGTTGTACCCTGCAGAAACACATGCTGCCGAGGCCTCACTGCTATGGGTACTCGTGCTCGTTAAATTAAAGCTAGGCTGGGTAGGTCTACACATGCTGCACTCGCACCTCTGATTATAGTGTAGCCAAACCTTTAGCTTTAGATCCCTCTGTGATTTTCCCCAACAATACTTTTTTTTTTTTGGTCCTTCTGTGTTTCTTTTTGCAAGCTGTACCATTTTGGGAAGGATCTTCTCAACATGGTAATGAAGAGGAGGTTTGACAAATCGCTAACAAGTAGTAAGCTTAATGCTTGTTTGTCATACTTAACAGTATAAGTGCAGTCCACATAAAGCAGTTTGTCCAGTGTTTGAATTTTTCCATAGGTTATGAAATGGCACAGTGTCTTGGCATACGTTGTTCATGGTGTCTAATCCATTACTGAATGTAAGCAAGCCCTCTTTGGCACTGGTGGAAAATTCAGATATATTCCCCAAATGGCACATTAATGAGATCTTTCACAGGAGGATCCATGACTCAACCAGCAAAAAAATTGGGTCACTTACTGCGTTTAGCACACTGAACAAACAGCAACATTTTTTGTTTTACTTGTATGACTCTCTCCATCATTCTGGTGTAAGTGCACAGCTGGACAATGGTAGCATTGTGTGTGTATTGGCATTTTGAAGTGTAGCACGCACAGGCGCAGGTCCATGCATGTGCACACACACACGTTTTACACCTAGTTTGACTGCCTGGGGGCCAAAATCTAGTTTGTGAAAATTATTACAGTATCATTCACAGCAGCCTCTCTTGAGCCCCATCCAATTCCCATTAAAGTCAAGTGAGTCTTTCCATCATTTTCAACTGGGGCTGAATCAGGCCCTTGGGAGCAGGATTTCACTCTGGTTCTCCAAATAAGTCAATTCCCCAGATATTTTAACATGACGTCTACACTCCAGTTGTTACGTACTACTCTTTCTGAATGAAGAGATTGCCAAAAATACTAATCCCTCATTGGGAAAGAATACAAAGTTCATGCCAGCAGAAAGTACACAAAGGGCCAATTTCTGCCATCAGATATTGGCACACAACTCTCATATCTTTACTGGGAGGTTGCGCATTCCAAATGCGGGGCAGAATTAGACTTCAAGTAGTGCTGCTGCTATGTGAGACAAGCAAAGCAAGAATTTCCTTTAGGGGCAAAACACCCACACAGAAGTTTAAAACAATAACAATTCCCCTCTCCTACCCTGCCTGTGTACTGCCTGCTGGGTTTTCTCATCTTAATTTAGACTGTAAACTTACTGGGGCTGGGGATTGCTCTATATCTGTATTGTAAACTGCCTTTATGGTTTGCTGAGTAATGAATAATAGTATGAGCTAAGTGCTGGTTTACACTGAAATCTGAGGTGGTCGCATCAGGGGTAAGTCAGTGCAGAATTTGGCACTGTGATGAATCTGCTGAGCCACCCTCTGCTGAGCTATGACTGCTCAGCAGATTCATGGCTGTTATTGTAACTGTGTTGGTCCCAGGATTTGAGAGAGACAAGGTGGCTGAGGTAATATCTTTCATTAGACCAACTTCTGTTGATGGGAGAGAGAAGCTTCTGAGCTTACACGAAGAGTTCTGTGTGACTCAAAAGCTTGTCTCTCTCATCAACAGAAGCTGGTCCAATAAAATATATTACCTCGTTCCACCTTGCCTCTCAGCAGATTCCTCACAGTGCTAAAAGTCTCATTTATATATTTTAAAATGGCAAAATGTGGCTTTCATGATTACCCCACTCTTTCATGTTTTGGTTCTGCAGCCTATGCAATATCTATGACCACATGCTCTATTGCAGTGGCTCAAACTTTTGTACTGACTCCTTTGACATAACAAGTCTCTGAGTGCGACCCCCCCCCTTATGAATTAAAAATACTTTTTTTATTTATTTAACACCATTATAAATGCTAGAGGCAAAGCAGGGCTTGGGGTGGAGGTTGACAGCTCGCGATCCCCCATGTAATAACCTCGCAACCCCCTGAGGGGTCCTGACCCCCAGTTTGAGAACCCCTGCTCTATTGTATTTACTTCATTATTCATGGTGGAGAGCAAATTGCCATAGCAATATGTTCTGCTACTCTGTAGACTGGTTCACTGGAGCAAATGACTACGGGAAGTGACCAGAACCTTCAGTGTTCTGATCTGGCCCATTAAAGGGCGAGGTCCATGCTGTAAAGTTCAGAACCAGACTTTCCTCCAAAGTTTGATGGGCAGGATTTACCTGGAGACCATCTCTAGTGACGCTTTAAAGGTCTTCTGTAGGAAGCTGACAAAACAAGCACTCATTTGTCATTTTTCTGAAATAGGCCCATAAAATCCTAAGAGTGCAGAGAAACCCTTGTGACGGCCTAGGAGTTAGAACAGAGTGGAACTCCTTTGGACCCCATAACATTGTGGTTGCGCCAATGGTGAGAACTTAGAGCACGTAAGGCTTTGGGGTTTCCTCATCTGACATCTGGGTGCCAGGGTCCCCTAATAAATATGTAGTCAAGACCCTGATTTTAATACTGTGACTGAGCTGGTGGCATTGCAGGGCCTCCCAGGAGCATGGGCTTGGTCCAACTCAAACTGAAGTGAATGTGAATCTTTTTGTTGACTTCAATGGTGTTGGATTATGCCCCACAAATCTGCGCTCATTCATGTATATTCCATGTGGGCTTGAAAAGCCAACCATGATGGCCATAACCAGCAGAAGCAACTAAATTCTACACTCTGAAGTCATGGCAAAGGAACTTTACTTAATATGCAGATCAAGCCATCAGTGCGATATTAGTCTTATGACACACAGTGTACAACACAGTGAAGAGAATCTTGCACAATTCCGGTTCTTTAGAACTTTCCCTAGTGCTGAGAAATAGGACCTCAAGGACACGTAATGAGAAAGCTCTGGATTCCCATGGATCATTTAATGAAACCAATGCAGAGAAGAAATGTCAGTATGGTGTTGTGGGACAGGAGTTTATTTTTGTTTTGCTCTGGGTTTTTTCGCAGTGCCACTACTGTGCTACGAGAATTGATTTGAGAGAAGAAAAAAAAAGACACTGTGTCAGAGGAAATGTCCTGTAATGAATCTAAATATATGGAGTTCTTTCAGCTCTTGGCTGATGTCTGCAAGGGCTTTGATAGGTAGTCATCCTGAGTGCAGTTCTTCCTGCCGTGACTGTTTGAGACAGCAGCAGCGGTGGAGAAGTGCTGGCTGATGCTTGGGCCAAATAAGTAAAATAATTGAAGGATGCTGAGCAGGCTGAACTGGCTGTTTTTAAGTGTTTCCCTTTCTAAGCCCACAACATCTCCTTCAGGCATCCGACGAAGTGGGTATTCACCCACGAAAGCTCATGCTCCATTATGTCTGTTAGTCTATAAGGTGCCACAGGACTCTTTGCTCCTTTTACAGATCCAGACTAACACGGCTACCCTGCTGATACTTAACATCTCCTTCATCAGCTAAAAGGAAGCATTGTCCTCCCCGCTGCTAGTCACCCAAATCTATACATCAGAATTATTTTTATTAACTCTTCCAATTAATAACTGTTGGTAAATTACTACCTTATGATCAGAAGTAGCTGCTCAACGCATTAGCGAAGAAATTCTCTTTATTTCATGACTCTGACAACTAGCTGCAAGGCACCCTATCCAATCATTAATATCATCCCTTCACTGTCATGTCAAAATGACATTTCGTGGTCAGGGAGCCTGCATTCACTAAAAGCACATTGCATATTTGTACTGGTACTCCTAAAGTATGCTCCTTAGTTGTGTAGTATGACTCCAGACCACCAGAGAATAGATGGCTACAGCAGGTATTGAATCTTTGAATTACCTAAGAAAAAACATTGGGCAAATAAAATTACTAAGATGGCCTTAACGGTGTATTATAGTTGTAAATTTTATTTCTGGCTTGTTTCACTGTGGCAGAATTGCACTCCCTTCCATTTGCCCAACAAAATAAAATCCATAGTAACTTTCTGTAGTAGATCTATTCACTCTTTATTCTTGTTAAGCATTTATTTGGGGTCATAACATTGCAAGACACTTTACAGAGATTAATAAAAAATACACTCTTGCCTCCGAGAGCTTCCAATTCAAATTGCACAAACAGAATGTGAAGGTCACAGAGAGAGGAAAAGGGTGAAGACAGCAGGGATGAGGGTTAGAGCAAATAATAATCTGATATTTTATAAATCCAATTCAACAGAGACTGAGTCTGACAAGAAGGGGAGGAGAAGATAGCACCAGTGTGGAATTAATCATGAAAGTAAGACAAAGAAAGTGGGATTGAAAGAAGAGAGTGAGAATTCTTGGCCTAGAGGAAAAGGTCTGAGGTATAACAAGAGGAGCTACAAGAGCATGAGGTTCAGAGCCAGTGGGAAATAAGAGGGATGCAGGACCGGAGCTGTACCAAGCATTAAGAGCAAGGTGTTATGCTGGAAGATGTTACTGGCTGCCATCAAGTGCGTCTTTGCAATATAGACAATCACAGACCTGGTTATAGCCAATGGCTGTGCTAAGTATCCTTCTTTCAGGCTAAATGTAAGGAACAATTAAATGCCCCTTTAGGTACTGAGATAGCTGAAAATAAAAGAAGCTACCACCCAAGGCAATAGGCCTCATGGCAAGGCCTGAGCAAAAACTAACCCAGAGAGATTGAGGGATTTCCTTGGGACTGCTTTCAAATGCAGGGGCTAGGGGATCTTTTGGCAACAATCTGTGCATATGAGAGGCAGGAAAGACAGGAGAGAGATGCAGTCATGTATACGGCCCCGAAAAGGAGCAAACACATTGTTGCTTGGACATGGAACTCACTGAAGAGGCAGGTTTGGGGATTTCTGAGCCAGAAAACTGCCTGCTGCTGTTTGTTCCTACTGTGGTCAGGGAAACAGGACTTTGTGATTCTTTGTCAATAAACAGGATTGCACCAAAGAATGTATCTGATTGTATCATAAATTTTTCCTTCTAAAGGAAACAAACCTTCAAGGCCCCAATATTGACTAACCACTGAAGCCAAAGGGGAAAGGCAGGACAAAAAGTTTGAATTTTATGCAGAAAGGGACAGGGAGCAGGTGAAAAGACTTGGGGAGTGAAGTGCACTTCACTCCCCAGGAATTCACAACAGTGATAGTTCTCAGGGCTCTTTGTAATGCCAGTCTATGTAGGACTGCACAGCAAAGTGCTTGCTTAACATTAAATTAAATTAATATTTCATCATGCAATTTGAAGTGTCTCCTGTGTTTAAACTTATATTCCAAAGGTTAGTAAAAGTGAATTTTAATAGCTGCATTTATATATAAACTCAGAGACGCAAAAGCCTAATGATTCCATTAGTTTTCCATAATGGGTTAGATATCCATTTTGTACACAAAAGATGGATTTATCTGCAGATCTGACACAACATCCTCCTCATTCCTAGTTTATCATCTTGTCTAGATTCAAAAAGAGAGGTGGGAGGCACTGATGTCAAATGCATTTTAGAAATTAAACAAATACTCTGCTGCTAACACTGAATTCTTAAAGTACGGTTGTACTCTGGATAACTAGCATCTTGAGGTTCCATGTTGATTATGTCTCAATAATGTTCAGCTCAAATCTACTCTATTTACAGATAAAAAGATGTTAGTTCCTATCTACCAGCCCTGAAAATGCAAGCAGAACTCTGATAGGGTCTGATTTTCAGAGGCATTGAGCATCAGCAATTCTTACTGAAGGCAATGGGAGCTGCAGATAAGAACATAAGAACAGCCAGAAGTCAGATAATCATCACTTCTGCAAATCAGGTCCTTAAAGTCAAGCTGGATACTTTCTAATTTATGCCTCACCTGCAATAAAGATGGGAACTTAGTTAACAGGATTCATGGAACAGAATAGAATCCAGCTCCCTCTCCCACAAGTGTGCTGGATTTATAAAGCGAAACAGAGAAAAGTAGTTTTAACTTAATTTGGTCTGAATTTTCCAAAAACACATCAGGTTGTTAAACCATCCATCTCCCACAGAAAGTCAAAGTCAAATACAATGTTTATATTGTATGTGAACCACAGGATGGAGGCAAGTGACAGCTCTCACTTTACGGCACTACAGCGTCCCTGTGTAAGCTGGTGACATTCCACACCCCAGGGGCATTGATGTCACCAAGATTAGGTGCGCTGGGCAACTTTAACATTTACACAGGTCACATATCTTGAGAGTTGGCTCAGGGTTTCATGGCCGTCATGATAGTCATGGGGTTATCCCAGAGGGTCATTTGCTCAGTTCATACATACACTCATGATCTAGCGTAGGGGTTGGGGATTGAAGGGAAATTTTGTCCCTGCCAGGACTGATCATTACCTCCTGTGGCAAGAGATGAGGATTCAGGTCTCCTGTCAGGACAAAGCATCTGTTTGGATGGTCTGCCCTCAGAAGCTAGTGGAACTAGACTAGTATTGGTGATTCATTGGGACTGCATACCAGTCTTTTGTCTCTACTATTGATGAAGTGGCCCTAGGCATCCTCTCCCACAACTTCATCCTCAGAGGTCACCTTGGTTTACAAATTACCTTCAACAGATGAAGCTGAAAAGAGAAGATGCCAAGATGGCTAGTCAGTACATTAACTGTGTCCTGAAACCCTGGTAGATGATAATCCATGATAAATATTATTGGCTTTCATGTGAGGGGTTTCAAACCATATTCTGAGATCTAACCGTACCATGAAATCCCAATCACATTTTTTTCCAAGGAGTCAGACTTTCAGCTAGTGTTCCCCAAGCCAGTAGAGAAAACCACGAATACATTCTCCCTATTTGTTTGGAAGTGGTTAGTGAGTCGGCAGTGAATTTGATGATTACACAGGAATATTGACAGGGAATTTGTGGAGTAAAAATAGAAAAAACTTATCAGGTTTAACCTGCTAGCATTACAAAATTCTGTACATTGCCATATGCCGAAAATAAGGGGCATTATATTAGTGCTCCCTTGCAATATAAAGGTTGGCGTGCAAGGCGCAACCTCGTCCGTCAAGCATTTCCCCTTCAAATGTAACAAACACAATAAAGTCATTATGTTTAGAGAGGTCTCTCAAGAAGGGAAAACGAACCACTGAAATATTTAGATAATTCCAGCCAACTGTTGAATAGTGACAATACAGCATATAGAATTGGATGCATTTGTTGTTTGCTCGGGATGAAGTGGGGAAATATGAGGCCAATTTAGTCCATACTAGATTTACGCGGGAGGGACCTAGTTGTAATGTACATACTGTTCCAGAAAAGTTTCAGTTCAGAAATCTGCTACATAATTATAACAAAATCATCCAAATACCAGCACTTATGACAAGGAGCAATACACCAATGCAGCTATTTCCAAAGTTGTAAAATGATGTAATCCAGGGCCAATAATGACATTTTCGAGAAAGACAACAGAATAAATACCGGTATGTAGTTGGCATGGCAACTAGAACAGTTGGGCCTATATTTTTACAGACCATGAACTATAGCCGTATTTAAAAGAAAGACGCACTAACATTACATTTGTACACTCACGAACTGACACAATTCAAATATTTCTGATAACTGTCGTCTTTGGTTTAGTATCCTTTCTGAATCAAGGAAAATAATTATTGGGCCTAACTAAATCAGTGGCACTGTACATCGACGGGCTACATTCTGCCCACGGGACACACGTACTATCCCGCTGACTTCTGCTTGCATGAGCGAGGCATGCGGGATTTTGCCCATGAATTGTATTTGTGTATTAGTTCTGAATTCTTAAAATTCCATTACCGTGCTTACATTGTGTGTTTTCCTTTGTCCAAGTTAAAAGGTAAAAAGATTTTTTTCAATTAACACACACATTTATCCAGCACCACCCCGACATGACACTTCACAGACTAGAGCAGAGGTGGCCAAACTGGCTTGCGAGCCACATACAGCTCTTTTACTGTTAATGTACGGCTTGCAGATCCCCCCAGACCTTTCCCGTTCTCTGCCCACCAGACTGGGGGGGAGGGGGGTTTCAGCACCTCTGCCTTGCAGCAGGGTGGTGGGACAAGGGCTTCTGTCCAGCGGGGAGGGGAGGGTCTCAGCAGGAGTGGGGCTGAAGCCCTGAGCCCCGGCAGCTGCCTCCCACGTGGCTGAAGGCCTGTGCCCCAGCTCTCAAACTTCTGAAGATTGTTGTATGTGGCTTGGGAGGCTCAGTAAGTTTGGCCATCCCTCGACGATAGAAAAGAGATGCAGCCAGGTTCTCTCCCCAGTGCTGTCCTCTTTGCACCACTCCAGCAGTGCAAAAGGGCCATATTGTGGCTCAGCCCCACCAGTTGAGGATTCTCCTGGGATAGAGGAATCTCCTGCTGGTATAGAGCTGGGGGCTGGCTCCTACTCCACACCAACAGTTTGCTGGGGGCCTTTCATTGAGGACTTGCTATGCTCTATTGAAACTGAGCAAGTAGATCACCTCACTGGAGGATCATAGCCAGCCAGTGGAAATTAGAGCATCCCTAAGACTGCTCTAAACTATGCCAGGGCCACATACTCCTCTTTAATAAAAGCATTATGACTGATTCACAATTATTGTCATGGTTAGTAGCCATTTCTCTATCATGTTACCTACATTCTGGCACTTTGGACTTCAATGAAGTTGTTTTTTTTTAATAACTGAGAACCATATGAAGACACAAGGAAGGGAAACAAACATATCACTGCCCTCTTGAGCAGAGACAGCTGTGTCCACAGCTGCCACAGAGCACTGCTGTGAAAAATATAGGGTAGCTTAGCAATCTTCTCCGTAGCCTTCTTGAGCATGAAAAATGTGGGGGGAATTGTTATGGAGGGCAATGTATCAACCAGCAAAACAGCACTGTGAGGGTGGCCTCAACAGGCAACCTTCTCACTTACGTGACCGGTTTAAAAGATCCTTAGAATTTTACAGAACGATTTTGTTCAGCTTTCACTTAAAGGCCATGTCTCTGCTAAACAATCAATTTGTGCTGGTATCTTGGTCAGTCATTTAAGGTTTCAGTGTATTTCTGAAATTAGTGCAAGTGGATATTTAATCAAAGGTGGCCACTTTGCATAGTATGCAGATCTTACTCATGCAGAAATCATATTATTTTCTTCATGCTCTGCTCTGCTCAGCTTCTGAATGGAAGAATGACCAGCTATCTTTCAGGCTTAAATATCTGCTTTTTTCACCCCGATCTATACTCCAACATGTCTATAAGGAAGTTTGTTCCAGAACAGTTCATTTTCTCCATTAGCCTTACGTTTTTCTGGTGTAGCCGTTAATAGCACAAAGAATAGTTTTTAAAAGACAGAGCAAGATAAGCCTCTCTCCGAACAAAAGAAAAGCCTGAGTTAAGCAAACATGCGTTGGACGTCAGGAGAAGCTGGGAACATCACGTAGAGCCAAATGCAGCTCAGCTCATTCACAGGAGCACACTTGCTGACTTCACTGAGGCTGCCCGCATGGGGAAGGAAACGGGATTTGGCCTAAAAGGCTTTTTAAAATAAATTTGTAAAGCAGGATGGGAAAGAGACAATGTGATTAGACATGCTATATAGTGTATTTTAAATACTAAAAGCATGGACTAGCCTTTACCCTTCAATCCCTATTCTAAATCGGGGCAGTTTTGAAATGTAGGGAGATTCCAAATGCAATAGAATTGGCAAACAATTGTGTTACAGATTACAGCTACATAAAACAATGTGTATTGAATTATCACCGAAAGGGAACCAATACTGACCTTCCATGGACATTCAGTTCATTTTCTTTGATTTCAGTCCCTTCCCCTGGATAACTCAATTAAAACTACAAGCGACACATTGCATTTAATTTGGATATTAACGTTTTTTTATTCCACCTATGGAAAAGCATGAGATCTGGTAACTAGAGACCACAGCTAGTTCAAAACTGTATCAGAAGAGACATAATTAACCTATTTAGCTCCAAATATTGCTAGTTAACTTCCTTACGGCCTAGTATACCTTATTCAGCAGGATTTTTGCTGGATGACATCTATCCACACTTCAATTTGTTCATGTTTGAATTAAATTTTATGAGCCCAGCTTTTTTATGTTGTCCTTTAGAATGTTTTTATTGTATTATGGTACAGTGTTCTTAGCACCTGGGTGGTAGGGCATTTAAAATATACAACAATCATAATTATTGTTGCTGTGTTGTTGTTGCCGTGTTGTAGATGTTGATTCCAGGATACTAGAGAGATAAGGTGGGTGAGGTAATATCTTCTATCGGACCAACTTCTCCTGGTCAAAGAGACAAGCTTTCAAGCTCAACAGCGCTCTTCTTCAGGTCACCTATCATCTTGTCTCTTTCACCAACAGAAGTTGGTCCACTAAAAGGTATTACCTCACCACTTAGTTTCTCTAATCATAATTACTGTATTTACGCACACAAATAAGTATTATGTATAAGGACCTGATCCTCTGCCCATTGACTTCTATGTCAAAACTGCTACTGACCCAAAGAACAGACTCAGATCCATAGTCTATTGATGGACATGCACACAGCCTGCTTAGATCCTCACCAGCAACCCAAAGATAATAAATCGTTGTAACACATTCAACTCATCCCAGAAGTCATCCCCTAGGATACACGGTGAGCTTTACCTTCTTTACAGGAAATCAAATTGTAGGGCGGGGGAAGAAATAGGTTGACAGCAACCCTTTAAACAGGAAGAAATCTCTGATGATAGTGGAAAAAATAACCAAAGCCAATACCTACTGAATACTGATAAATACTGAGGGCCAGATCCTCAACTGGTATAAACAGGCACAGTCCCATTAACTTCATTGGAGTCTCACTGATCAACCGCAGTGGAGGATCTGGACCTCTATTTCAATCAGCATCAGAAGGATTGTGTACTAAGTGGCTATATGTTACTGCTTGCTGGCATATGAATTTGGTAACATTATTAGCCCAGTCCTATGTGGCAATTGACATTAAATATTAGCTTTTACTGTAAAACCATTCTACTTCTTAGTGCATATGACAAAAGAAGTGGTGGTAACTATCCTCCAATTAATTATGTTCATCAGCAAGGAGGCATCTTAAAATAACTAAAGAACAGTGCATCATCTAAAGTGAAGCAAGGAAGGGGAAAAGGTCTTCTGTGAATAAATCTTGACACAGGGACACATGCCTTTGAAACATCCAAATGTGAAGTCAGCTGTGACAATCAAAGCTTCCGATGGGAAAGCAAAGGTGAATCATTTGCACTGGCCTCTGTTCACAGCTATAAGTCACGTTCGCCAGAACTTCACTTGAAACCCAACTGCAGGACCTGAGGCAGCAAAAGCAATAATCCTGAAGAACTAATTAATAATATTGGAAATGCTTGTGTCTAACAGGACTGAGCTGAGCCTGAAGAAGGTGTCGTGGCACAAAGCATGAACACTCTTCTGGGAGCCAGCAGAGCCTTATCTCTCCATACGCCATATTTACAAAATGCTAATCTACCTATTTTAGGTACTTATATTACAGTACCGTCTGAACGCCTTACAGTCTTTATCCTCAACACCTCCATCAGGTAGGGCAGCGCTATTTTACAGATAGGGAACGGAGGCACAAAAGGCTAAGTGACGTGCCCAATGTTACATAGAAAGTCTGTGGCAGAGCAAGAAAATGAACTTGGCTCCCCTATTTCCCAGGCTAGTCCCTTAAGCACTGCTAAGCCATCCTTCTTCTCTTAGGCCCTAAGGTCCTATTTCAGCAACATACTTAAGCACACACTTCACTTTAAGCATGTGAATAGTCCCAATTGATTTTAAGTGCATGTGCTTAAGTATCTTGCTAAACAGGGTCGAAGTGTTGATATTAGTGACTAAGAATACATGGGGGGAATATGTCTGGTTTGTCAGCATCCATGTCTGGCAGCCAGCGCCGGCCATGGCAGGGAGCGGATTCATTTTGTTCAGTTTGTGTTTGATCAGTGCAAGTGTCTTGTGCTGTTTCATTTTTGATTGCTCAGTTTATTTTATTCCTTGGTTATTTTACTACCCGGCTATCTTGTTTATGGGTGGCTGCAGTGATGGGTTTTTATCGAATGCTAACCCTAGCGTGGGTAGCTGATGTAATTTATCTTTAGATTTGTTTTTACAAAGAGCCTCACTGCCACAGTAAAGGAAGAAATGTAACCTACCTTCTGAACTGCAAGAAACTGTTTGTCCCCCAAAATATTTTCTCATATTCCAAAACTAAAGGCTTATGAAATAAAGCAGGTTATTAATGAAGGCGAAAGCTCATGGAACAAAGAACTCCGATGAGCAGTCTGGACAACTGGGGAAACCAGGCCTGCAACTTTCCTCATCCCAGAAAACAAAGTATTTTCTGGTGACCACAGCCCTGCGCAAGGTTGAGAATCTGTTTAATAAATAAAGGGACAGCAATGCAAAAGAACGAGGACCAAAGCAGCTGCACAGTCTTTACATTCCCAGTAATAGTGAAGAAGAAAGAAAATGACAAAACTTTGAGAGAGATGGAAAATTCAGCCCAGCCCGCCTGAAAAGTCACAATTAGAAATCAGAGAGGAAAATCATGTACAGATTGCTCCCAGGGCAGGCCTGCTGCTTGCCGTTAACTCCAGTGCATGTTAGGAAGGGGCTAATAGAAAAAGTAACTCGTCTTTGCAGGTCCTGGCCATTGCAAGTCAGGAAATAAAAGAAAATAAAATTAAAACTGAACATGAGCTGTGCTGTCTTGGTCCTCTTCCAGTGCCCTCCCTTCCGTCATGTATCTAAGGGCAGCTCTCGTCCTCTCCTCAGCTTCCCTACTATCATTCCAATTATCTCCCTCTTTCTCCTTCACCAGCAACACTCCAGCCTCTCCCCACTGTCCTAGGACTTCTTACATGATCAGTTATATAATATGGCACCTAACAACCCACTCCAAGATCAGGGCCCTTTTGTGCTAGGTGCTGTACAAACATACAGGAAGAGACAAGAGCTTACAGTCTAACTGAGAAACAAGCACAGAGAGACAAAGTGAATTGCCCAAGGTTTCACAGCCAGGCAGTGGTCGAGCCAGGAACACTACCCAGGATTCACGACTGCCAGTCCAGTGCCCTGTCCCCTGGACCTCACTACCTTCCCCCTTGCTACCTCTTAAGCTCTACTTCAGTCACCTCTTTTTTCACACAGACCTTCTCACTTCCCCTAGACCAGTAGTTCTCAAACTTGGGCCGCCGCTTATTCAGGGAAAGCCCCTGGCGGGCCGGGCCGGTTGTTTACCTGCCAGGTCCGCAGGTCCAGCTGATCGTGGCTCCCACTAACCACGGTTTGCCGCTCCAGGCCAATGGGGGGCTGCAGGAAGGGTGGCCAGCACATCCGTCAGCCTGCGCTGCTTCCCGCAGCCCCCATTGGCCTGGGACGGCCAACCGTGGCCAGTGGGAGCCGCGATCAGCCGAACCTGTGGACGCGGCAGGTAAACAAACAGGCCCAGCCTGCCAGGGGCTTTCCCTGAAAAAGCAGTGGATGGACCAGCTCTGAGAACCACTGCCCTAGACTGGCCCTTTTTTCACCTCTATCTATCTGAGCCAAAGTTATTCCATCTGCCCCACATCTCCACCTCTTCCCCTGGCACTCACTTGTGCTATTCGTAATGTCTGATCTCCCTTTGGTTAGTTTGCAGACTCACACCGATTCAGGTATTTACCACACTGATTTCCAAACCACGCCCCTGTGACCGTTTCTGACTGGCAAGTCTAAGAATCAAACCATCGGTGATATTGCTAAAGCAGCCAGTGACGAAATGTTGATTGCATCAAGCTAGAAATTATTATTGTTTATAATTCGTCTTTTCCTTGGTTAACGTGTGTATATAAGCTTAGTAATTCAGGACCTGATTCTCAGAATGGCTGAGCACCAACAAATCCAATGAGGGCGGTGGTTGCCCAGCACTGCTGGAAAAAAAATGCTAATTGGCTCCCTAATTGACTCTAGCATTTCCCTACACAAGGGCAGTCCCTGCCCCATGTTTTTATGCTGCAAAATATAGTCCAAGGGCTGGTCTACTACATACAAACCTGTCACTGAAATTACTGCACCCAAAGAGGTTACCCTGGGATGCACTGACTCAGAGCCTTGTCTAACTCCCACTACAGTTACTGAGAGTCTTTCCATAGACTTCAATGGGAAATTGGAGGGCACCCCACACACGTCGTTTGAGGAGCATTGTATTACCGCTAACCACCTCCAGACAGGCTTTCTGCTGCGAGACGCCTCATGTCCTGCAAGATGCCAGCTGAAGCCAACAGGTCCCAGAGCTGACTCGGTTTCAATCTGTGTAAGCAGGATAAGGCAGACAGAGGAAAATAAATCTGTTGTTTCTAATTAATCTAATCTTGCAGAAAATTAAACTCTATTATATCAAAGAGCTAAACACAAACCGAGAGACTCTGCTCAAATAGCATTAAGTCTGGTGCCAAACACTGTGCTGTTGGGCATTGGTATTAGGAAGTTTCAGATCAGTGCATTAAGTGGTGCTCTAGAAGGGTCCACATGCCCTCACCACAGTGCACAGGGATTCATCTGCAAAGTGCCTATGGATACTAAGGGAAGTGACACAGTGTTAAGCCATGTGCACTGCTCCAAGTCTGTACCTACCCCGAAAGCCTGGGACATGAATATGAATGAAAGATGAAGCACTGACATTTTGATACTCTGTAATAACATTCCAAATTAACAGGGAACACCAATTCTCTATGCTGCAGACAGAGAAAAGAAATCCATCATCTCATTACTGTGGTACTAGGGTGATTCCTGCGAGTCCTACAGCATTAGAATTGCGATTGTATCAGAGCTGTGACCAAACATTTAGTGGTGCGTAGTTTTTTCCTTTATTCTTCTTTGCTAATGTGAATTCAGTGCTGGGAATCCCACAGAACTGCAGACGGTAACCTCAGTGTATCCTCAGAAAGGATTACAGCATGGGCGGCAGCAATGGAAGCTTCCCCACATAGCCTAGCTAATGCTTCAGACCTGACCAGGAAGGTTGCAATATGTCCTTTATACTCCACATTCATTCAGCCTGTGGCTTCTCTGCTCAAATTGCCAGCAAGCAGCAAATGAATGCAGATTGTAATGTGGGGTTTTGGGATATGGACACATCTGTTCACCAGGAAGCAAACTGAGAACAACAGCCGTTACCAGAGGATAATTATTTTTATTCACTACCAACTTGGTCCATATGCTACTTAACCTTATCTTGATTTCGATACTTCGCAGAGGAAGATGCTTAGTTCCTAAGAAACACTAGGAGGAAAAAAATCCAGCTGGATAGGTCATCTTAAAATGATTTACTGATGATGTGTGGGTGAATCCTTCGGGTGTGAGATTTCTGTGATAGGTTCCTTTGGAGAGATGCTGATTGAGCCATATGGCATGTCACCATTGTGAAATTTAACATAAATCTCACAGAAAAGTTAGAAATCGACATTATACAGCGAGGGATACTAAATCAGGATGTCTAGTGTATCATGCTCCACCCAGGAATAAGATCATTCCCTGGAGGATGTTTTGCCCCAGAAACTTAAGCTGGCAGCCACTAAGCACATAAAGAAAACTCAAGGAGTTGAATGGTGCATGATGAATGAGCAGGACGAGACTGCAACCCAGGTAGTGCAAAAATGCACATTCAAAGTGCGATGCAGACACTGAATTCAGAAGCAACAGAGAGTCCTGTGGCACCTTTGTATTGGAGCAAAAGCTTTTGTGGGTGAATACTCACTTCGTCAGACGCATGTCTGACAGATGCTCCAATACATCTGTTAGTCTTAAAGGTGCCACAGGACTCTCTGTTGCTTTTTACAGATCCAGACTAACATGGCTACCCCTCTGATACTTGAATTCAGAAGGGAGTCCTACAGCAAAGCAGATTTAAAGACAAAATATTGTCTGCGGTGTACATTCTGTTCACATGATGTGAAATTTCTCAAGCACAGGGTCAGTTGGTACATTGGCTCATAGCACCATGCCACAGTCTTTCATTTCCTTTATAATTTAAAAATCTGTCAGAGGGTCCCAAGTTACACAGCTGGAGAAAATGGCTGTTAGTCCTCAAAGATAAACAGCAGGTCTGATATTTAATTGAACAAAGACCTTGCCTAAAGTGAAGATTTGCCAGCTCCCAATCAAGTTCATTATGCCAGTGATTTGTTACTGTTCCACAATCACTGGCATCAGCTTCTGAGTAGGTTTCTTTTATAGGTTTATATCAGTGGAAAGCTGACACAGGAAATAGCCCTGATAGACCATTAGCAGACTGCTGCTTTGTTCTAAGAATGATCCTCAAATTAGTTCTAATCCTATGGTTGACCTTGGGATTCTTATGCCACATAGGGGTGGTGTGTTGCTTGTAAATTATAAAGTGCAAAGTGTTACCATGACCAGAGACACAGGTAGGAATAGAACCCAGGACTTCCTGCCTCCCAGCTCAGTGTTCTAGGTTATGTGGCCTCTACACCACTGCCTGACTTTTATGTCATGTAAGAATCTTGTATCTTCTAGCTGCATGCTTCCTGAAACATACCCATGCCATGTGGACATGGGGCTAGATCCAGAAAGGGACATAGGTGCCTTGCCAGCCAGACAAATCCACAGCCCCGAGTTAGGTGTCCAGGCTCCCTCCGGAAGGCCTGGGGAGAGGTGTCTAAGAATGCGGGCCACAAAAGCCAGCCGCTGAGGAGAGATCCACCTAAGCTAGCCAATGGGAGATGCTGACTAGAGGGGTGTATCCAAGCTTAGGCTCAGCAGCATTCAATATTTACTTTTCCAAACTCAGTGATTAATAGCAATTTCTATTTTGAAGATTTTTTTTTATTGTTAATTACATTTATTTTTGCAGTTGCTGGAAATCCAGAGTGGGTAGGGCTGGGGTTGGGATTAGTGCTGGCAGCAGGGCCGTTGATGGCCACCTATACAGCCAACAGGCCTAAGACACCGGGATGCAAGTAAGTCCTGGGGTCCTGGCAGAGCAGAGACCCCCAGCCAGGACTGCATGGAGGACGAAACCCCGGCCGTGGAGTACTGCTGAACAGTTCCAAGCTGGAGACAGCTCCCACACTCCTAGCTGGGAAGTGAGGGAAGGGGGCCGTGACAGTGGGGCTGCAGAGGCTCCCTGCAAAGCCAAAGAGCCAATGACACCCAGTCCCTGCTGGCACAAGGTGTGGGGAGGGTGTGGTCCCTGTGGGGCATCGCAGAACAGAGACCCCTAGTCAGGACTCTGAGGAGGGTTCCCTTGGCCATGGGGAAGGCCACACCACGGCTGAATGGCTCCATCCCTGGGCAGGTTTGATGATTACATGCTCTCCCATAAGAATAAAGGTTTCACAGTCAGGCCCAGAGCAAGCTGCTGGTCGGACACAATCATGGTGGGGTCACAAGAAGCAGAGAGTCTTCTCAAGAGCTTTGGAGCAGCATGTGAACCTGGCAAGGCTTATCTGACTGGACCCACTATACCATTAGGGGGGCACCCAGCATAGGGCTCAGCACTTCTGAGCAGCATGTAAACATCCTGGATGCTCCAAGACCAGAGAAGGCTGGAAGAGCAGGGTGATGTTACGGATGGCCAATCCACTTGAGATAAAGAATTAACCTGAGCCTTCATCCTGGACTCAGGCTTATCCCCAACAATTTTTTTTTTGAGGTAGGAAGTAATTGATGTTTAGAGTAGACTCTGGTCCCCCACCTTTTTTAAAAAAATCATCCCATGCCTTTGCATTTCCTGGGTCCAGCCAAAAGATGGAGAAAATTTCTGGCCCAACTAGAAGCAGCAAATCTCATAAATCTCAGAGCCTGTTCTTGATTTCTAGCTAAGTACTCCAGATCCAAGACCTGTGGGTAGTTTGGATAAAGTTCAGGAAAGCACCTGACTTATGGGCATGTCACTGACCCAAACCAGCCTCTTCTAAGCCTTTTGCTGTTCACCTATCACTAGACACCATGACACACACAAATGAGTCCATGAGAGCAAACACAACTGGCAGCTCATGTTTTAGGCCTAGAGTAGCAATCTTGGCATCATGCCTGTAGCAAACTGGTTTGCTATTGCAATTTCTCTTACTTCTGAGCCCTCTTGCAGAAGGAGAGATCATTGTTTTGAAGTAAGGGATCCTGGAGTTTGGAGAGAGGGCAGGCATGGTTTGTAAAACAAAGACCCTATTAATTTTAAGGGGTGACTTTCAGCTTTACTACCCATGCATATTTTCTTATTTTCTCCTGGAAATGAAGATGTTAATTGGAGCTGACAGTTTTCACAGGTTTCCCCCCACTAACAATATTTTTAGTAAAGTCATTCCACAGTGGGGCCCAATTCTTCCATTACTTCAAACACTTTCCCGAGGGAACTTTTTAACCTTTCTTTTGAAATGTTTGATGCCACTTGCAGGGAAAACAGCTCTATTGATTTAACATCTATCAAGCACAGGCAGTTATTAATTCCAGGCTCTTCTTCTGACCTTACAGAGGTCTGAGGTGCTATGAATACTAGCAGGCTACTAGTTTGTTTCATCTACCCAGCCATGAACCAATGATGAGCCTGAAGCCCAAATCTGATCTTGGGGAGGTGGAAGCCTGAACACATAACTGGATACAAATATGGTGACTGGCCCTTATCATCTGAACAAAACAGGTAGATGCCATAAGCATTAAATGCTGCCACCACCCTATAGAATCAAAGAAGAACTGGGAAGGGAGTTCTTTCTTCACAGAGTCTGAACTGAAAGATGGTCTTTGCCCTATTCTTGGGACTTTTGTTTTGTCAACCCCAGCAATGAGACATCTCTATAACCTAGGTGCCACTGACCCATTTACAGCAGTAACATTTGCTACCAGGATATTAATTGCACATGTGAACAACCCATCACAACAGGAGAGCACAGGAATAAGAAAAGGAAAACTTTGGCCAATATAACAGGATTTAAAAGCACTTACCGGCTGGAAGAAAGGGAAATGTAGCAAGCAATAGCCAGTTACAAAATGGACGCTTTAGGGTTGCAGCTGCTTGGCTCTGCCATATTTAAAGGGCCAGCCCCAGAAAGCCATGGTAGGGGCGAAATCTCCTATCAAAGAGCAACCTCCCAGTGGGGAGAGGCAGCCGACTACAAGGGGTGCAGCTGCAGTTCGGGAAGGTGCTGCTTCTGTGTGTTGCATGCTCCCCTGCTATCATAAAGTATTGATTACATTGATTTTCCCCCTATAGTCTGACACGAGCAGTTGCACAAAATGTATTGTTTTAAGTTATAGTGCTATAAAACACACTTACATGATCAAAAAGTGAAGATGTATAAACACACTTAGCCACCTCAAGGCTTCCCCACATGCATGGCCTAGAATTCCTTCAACAGCTGCTCAGGTTCCATTTTGATTTCTATTGTCACAAATGATACCTAACATTTAGGGCAGGGGTCGGCAACCGGTGGCTCGCGGCTCGCCAGGGTAAGCACCCTGGCGGGCCGGCCCGGTTTGTTTATCTGCCGCGTCGGCAAGTTCGGCCGATCGCGGCTCCCACTGGCCGCGGTGCGCGGTCCCAGGCCAATGCGGGAGGCAGGAAGCGGCGCGAGCTGAGGGATGTTCTGGCCGCGGCTTCCTGCCTCCCGCATTGGCCTGGGACCGCGAACCGCGGCCAGTGGGAGCCGCGATCGGCAGAACTTGCCGACGCAGCAGATAAACAAACCGGGCCAGCCCGCCAGGGTGCTTACCCTGGCGAGCCGCGAGCCACCGGTTGCCGACCCCTGATTTAGGGGGTTTGTGGATTTGAAGTGCTGATGTTAGTGGCAAAATATTTGTACTGTGATGCAAATAGCTAAGAGGGTTCTACTTAGCTTTATCAGAAATTATAACACAGGGTTTGGAAAGGCCTCTTTGCAAAATAACTGCTCATTTGAGAGTAGAGAGACAAGGTGGGTGAGATTATTATATCTTTTACTGGACCAACTTCTGTTGGTGAGAGAGACAAGCTTTCGAGCCACACAGAGCTCTTCTTCTGACTCAAAAGTTTCTCTCTCTCACCAAGAGAAGTTGGTCCTATAAAAGATATTATCTCACCCACCTTGTCTCTCTAATATCCTGGGATAGACACAACTACAAATACACTTCATTTGATAGTGGCAGTGGGCTTAACAGGAAGCTTGTGTCACAGCCTACAGGGACACTTCTTCCTGGTGCGTCAACCCAGCTCTCCTCATATGCCCACAGCTTCCAATGATTTCATGGTTCTGCAAAGGTCAATAAGAATTTGCTGGTGCAGAGAATTCCCTAAGCTGCTGCTCTTCAGCTAAATGACCCCTGGAACTCACAGACAGGGCGGTTGCTTCAATACTCTATTGCCACAGATTGGGCCCCTAAGTGTTGATATTTTGCTAACTTGTTGGATCCAAGTATGAGTTGTTCCCACAGCTGTGATTACTGATTTGTATACATAATTTTATTGGTTATATATAACATAGTTTCCATATCATATACAAAGAAAAGGCTCTGAACAATCATATTCATGACATAATGTACCAGCATTTAAATTCCACTCTGACTAATTCTAGAAATAAATCCAAACAAACCTTAAACCACAGATTACTTTTAACCCATTGACATCTAGGTATAAATAAGATACAATGAGATTGTATAGCCTAGTGGATAGAATACTGGCCTGGAACTCAGCTGATCTGTTTTCTAGTCCTGCCTCTACTAATACTAGCCTGCTGGTGACCTTGGGCAAGTCACTTTCCTTTTCTGTGCCTCAATTTCCTTATATATAAACTGGAGATAATAATACTGACCTCCTTTGTATCAAGTTCTACTGATGAAAAGGACTATATAATCCCTTTGTCTGTGAGCTGCCTGTACCGTCCTTGTAATCATCCCAGATATTAGCTGTACAGTCCTAAAAAAAACCTCCCCATTATGTGGAAAAGAAAGGACTAGGTAAAATAGATGAGCAAGAAAACACATCTGCTACATCAACAAAACATGGTGATCCTCTCCTCCAGAGCTATTTTATTACTGATATTTATTATTATTTATTATTATTATTAATATTTATTATTAATCTGTCACCTAAGGTCCTAAGTTTTAACAGGTTTACATATTATTGCCATGTAAATATCGGCAACAAAACAATTATTACAATAGTGAGCTTTTGTTTAGAGAAACCATATACAGAACTAGCCCCATATGGCTCTGAATTCATGGTAGTTTGGGGACCATGAAATACAACATGCCTCCATCAGCATAGTATCTGAGCTCCTGTCTGAGTTTTCATGATAAGACAAGATATAAAAGCACAGTATTATAAGTGCAATATAACAGAAAAAAAGTTCATGGTGAGGCTGTACATTATAGCAGAATAGAGGGGAATAGGGAACCAGACAAAAACATGTTATTTATTGCCTGATTGCTTTACCTATTACACATCTGTTCCCTTTCCTTGCAAATGTCAAGGACGATTAACAGTCTGGTTAAGGTAACCTGACGTGTGATATAAATAGGTATGGCTTTGCCACGTGATACTTTTCATGTGGCTAAGCCTGGACCAGCTTCTGCTCTTGTTAGCACCAGTATAAATCCAGAGAAACTCCTGTGAAGATAGTCAGGTTAGTCTAGTGTAAATGAGAGGAGAATCTGTCTCTATGAGCCAGACTAATACTCCTACATATGCTGAGTGGCACTGTACTCCAGAAGTAACCCCAGTAAAACAGATGTGGAATAAGAGTCTACTTACTGAGAGTTAGAGCAGCAATTTGACTCATTATGAGCAGGGCTTTGCAGGCAGAAGCTGAATCATGATTTGATGCCAAGACTTTATAATTTTTGTTTAAATAATTGGAGATATACCAATCTCCTAGAACTAGAAGGGACCTTGAAAAGTCATCAACTCCAGCCCCCTGCCTTCACTAGGCAGGACCAATTTTTGGCCCAGATTCCTAAGTGGCCTCCTTAAGGATTGAACTCACAACCCTGGATTTAGCAGGCCACTGCTCAAACCACTGAGCTATCCCTCCCCCTGGGATAAGCATATCCTGGCACAGAAGCCTGAACATGGTAGACTCAGTTGTGGCACACAGACAAAGCCCTGCTTTAGGGGAGGTATGAAGGTGCAATAAACAGCAGGGACTCTGCTAGGTGTTCTCCTTGAAGCTGCTGCCTTCAGTTCAGATTCTCAAAAGTATTTAGGCTACTGAATTCTTCTGAGGATCTGGGTCTCTGTGCTCAGTGCAAGCTAATGCAGGGCCAGTCTTTTTGGGGACACACAATAAATAATGTGTGTTTGTACAAAGGACATAATAAAAACGTGTCAGAAAAATGACAATTGAGTGACTTGAAGTCTGAAATACTAGAAAGTCAGAATTGTCAGGAGACAAACCTAAATGAAAACAAAATGTTTATAAGATACCATGTCCATAGCCCTTTTCCACCACAGGACACCACCCCACATTAATTGTAAAATTAGGATTTAGCTCATCCAGCCTCTACATGAACACCTTTGAACTAGATCCAAAGCCCACATTGAAGTCAATACTAATATTCCCCTAAGTTCAATGGGCTTTGGATCGGGCCTTTACTGAGGAAGGGAAGCCTAGGCCAGGTCTAGCTTTGGAAGGCTATGTTGGTATAGCTACACTGGTATACCATACTGGCAACAGGCTCCTAGTATATACAGTTTATACCAGCAAAGCTCGCACTTATGCTGTATGGCTTATTCTAATCCCCTGAGTGAGATAAACTATGCCAGCAAATGCAGTTTTGCTAGTATAACTGCATCTACACGAGGGGCTTTCACTGGCACAGGTATGTCTGTCACACATTATACCCCATCTCACCACTGGCAGACAAACCGATGCCGCCAAAACTTTGTAGTGTAGACATGGCTCAAGCTAATGACCTCTCCCTAACGTACAGCTACGTTAAACTCCCACACGTATTTTTCTGACTTGTCTCTGGAGTCTCATTTGATGTTGCTCCTTTTTGTCAGGAGTTTGTTCCAGGTCACCACTCTGGCCTATAAACACAGTTACTTTCTGTGATCATGATGAAGTTCTCACAGGCAACACTGAGTTTTCTTGAATTGGTTCAGTTTTGCCATTTCCACAGCAAAAAAAAGGCTGTTTTTCATGGAGAAATAGGATTTTACCTTTTGGAATTTCATTTTCACAAAGGCTGACTAGACACTGGAAACACTTTTTTTTTTTTTGTCTTGTGTATTAGTTCAGAGGATTTCCTAATGGTGAGAAGTCTTATACCTAATTATAACTATTATAATTACAAGTCTCTGAAGGAAAGGGATGACTAACAAAATTAACTGTTTAATTGATCTATTTGTCTGCCTGCTTAAATAAGTAGAGGAGACTATTCCACACCACAAGTGCAGGAGTTGAAGTCTGGCTTTAATCCATGAGAAATAAAGTTTTCAGAGGTCTGATTCTGCAATCAAAATGACAATGTGAAATGAACTCATGTTCGCCTGGGGCTTGCCTTGTCAGATACAATAATGCTTGCTCCAGTCAGGTCAAATAAGCAATAACCCACTCGCCCAGTTTTTATGGGGGTCACTGCAGCTTGTCACTTCATTATTAGATACATTTGAACATAGACACTTAAATTGGTTTGTTAACTCCTGGCACTTAGAAATGTACTTTCTTTAACAAAATGAGTAGAGAGGAAACCATGCTTGTTGCTGCAAAACTGCAAGGTGCTGCAGACCATCAAGTGGACCGCCTGGCTCTATGACTATAGAAACAATAAGCCTAATTTGCTAAAATTAATTATGTATGAGCTCACAGAAGACTTTGCATTTTGGAGACAGAGTCGTCCTCTGTGGCTGTTTCATAGAACTAAAAGTGAACTTGCATGGCTATTGCCTGATGCTGCAGATACAGGAGACAGAGCATGCTCTTTTAGGTGTTTTTATGAAACTGTCCTAGAAAATGTAAAAAGGTAAAATATTCAAAAGCACCTAAGTGACTTAGGTGTATAGGTGCATAACCCCCATTGATTTCAATAGGAGTCTGGCCCCTAAATACCTTTGAGGATCTGGGCCTAAACGCTTTTGAAAGTCAATGGGATTTGGGCTTGTCTATACATGCTTATGTGGAGTCCCAATGAATGGGACTCACTGAATCAGGATTGAATCCACCAGAATGTTCTAGAAATTGAATAGGGTTCTATAGAAATTCTTCAGGGCACATGCCTGGAAGTCACTAGTGCATGGATCTCTGTAACCAGATGGAAGGGGACACTTTTTGCCCCAAGGTTATTTGGGCATCCGACAACAGTAAGGCTGCAGAATAATTTAATGGCAGGCAGATGCCTTGCCTAGTGGCAGATGTTGTGGAGGTGGCTTGTGTAGTAAGTGCAGGCCCTGATAAAGGCCCAGTATGAGGCCTGAGGCCTGAACTAAAGTAATCATCAGACTTTTAACACATAAAAAAAGTTAAGCTGTGTGAGCTAGGTAGGCCCTGCCTGCTCAAGCTGGCACGAAAGGGCTGCTGCTGCATAAAATATATATTAGCATATAATAAACACTAGAACACACACACTCACTAACATTCATTCCATAGATAACAGGAGGACAGGCCATCCCCACAGAAATGACAGGGGCAAAAGGGTAAAATGATGGATAGAGTTGTTTTGTTGTACCAACATGTACAAGGTAGTAGTAGTAGGTAGAAGGTACGTAGTTGGTAGAAGGTTGAGTACAAGGAGAGGTTGCAGGTGTGATGTGTGTGGTGTTGTGTTGTGTGTTGTGTCTGTATAAAGGAGGGGGCCCTTGAGGCTTGCCCCTCCAGCCTAGGGGGCCAGAGGAAATCCCGCCACTGACTGAGCTCCAGTCCATGTACTGGCTAGCTACTTGTCTGCTACTGTGTCAGTAGACTTTGTGGTTATTGGGGGTTCTCATCGGGTCTGCTGGGTCAGCTATCTGCGCAGAGCTGGGGCAGCACACAGAGGGAACACACGCACGCAGCTGAGTGATATCAACATTGGAGAGAGCAGAGCACCACACCGATACCGCTCTGACGACAGCTTGTTCTTTGAAATGCTTCCCTCTTCCAACGAGCCACACCTTAGACATGGCTGGGTTCCTCTTCAGCCAGCTGATGAGGATTTTGATCACCGGGGGATGGTTTTCACAAAGCATTGAGAAAGCTGGGAGTTACCTTCTAGTAACCCCCATTCTCCCCACTGCAACCAGTCACGATCCAGCAGGGCCAAGCAGTGGAGTAAATAGGGACCTTTACTCTACTGTAGGTTGAGTCAGGACTGTGACAATCTAGCCCACTGTGAAGTATTTCAACAGCCATCCCATTACTTTACCCTAAAGATGCTGCAATAGGTAGTTTTTGGCACTGTCTACACTGCACACCACAGGCGGAGCTGTGTACTGTATGTGTAGGTACTTGGTGCAGTGAAAAGCAAGCTGTGTCCACACGGCAGGATGTAGCTACACCCACGTGTCAGTGAAAGGCTCTGGGAGGAGAGGGCTGTGGGACACTACACTACTAAAAATAGCAGTGCAGCTGTGGGAGGCTTGGGTGTGCAGAGAGCCAGGTAGGGTACATACCCACAGGGTTCAGGCACGTCTTTACTCTACTTGCCTAAGCAGTGCCTCACTGTCTACACTGCTCTTTATACCCATGCTGGGTAGGGGGGAGGGGAGCTTGCGGTAGATGTACACTGCATGCCACTTTAAGGAGTGTGCACTGTAGACATACCCTTTAAATTCTTTCCTGCTCTTCCCCTCCCCCACATTGAGTTTGTAGTTCTGGATAGGAAGGAAAACCCTTCAGAATTAGAATGCAGTAAAGAAAAGTACTAACAACAGAATCAGAGGGCTCGGCAGTATCAATCCCTGCAAGCTGTACAGTAAGCTATGTATCTGCAATAACTGAGTAAACCCAGAACCTAATTAATGTACTAACATATTATCACTGCTTGTCATCCCGTCAGATAAACAGATACCAGATTTCACAAATCAAGGAATGAGTGTTAATTGTTTTATCACACTTGTACCATGAGACAAAGTAGAATGGAATAAGTTCTGGGTCCTCTAATTATACCAGCTCTTTAGAGATTAAATAGACGGTTGTCAAAATCCTCAGCTTTCTCTCTGGCTTTATATGGAACATTTTCAAGGTGAATAAGACCTTGTAAATATTTCCACCACTCAGGAACTGACAGAGGTATCCTAGTTTCCCCTAGCAGCATGAGACAGCGCTTAGCCATCAAGCCAGCAATGCGTTTTGACTTTTTTTTTTTCATTAATTCATTGCAATATCATAAAAAAATGTAAACAAAGGAAGCATAGAAGCTATGGGGACTCATGCAGAATGAACTGAAACATACATTGCTCCAGCAAACTTTTCTTTTGATGGTGATATAGGTTTAAGAAAGGCAAAGTGAAAACAGATGCAAGAAAGTTCCTACTCATCTTATGAATGTTAGCCAGTAGGTGGAAGATTGTTCATTGGCTGCTTTCCTGTTGGGTAAAGATATGCTATTTGTAAAAGAAAACGAGTCTAATGTTTCTTAGTCCTTGTAGCTCTTAGGGCCAAGATGTGGGCCTTGCTAGAGCTGGTAGGTTTATAGAGCTTGAAGGGAGCCTAAGTCTCCTAGCCCCAGGTCCTCAGAGGCACTTAGGAACTTAACTCCAATTTATTTCAATACCTTTGAAGATCTGGGTTTTATTTCTCTCACTGAAATAAATCTGGTGCTGGTTTCATCTACCAGAACTACAGCCAGGAAATCCACAGCTCCATTTCTGGGAGGAGCAGGCTAAAATGGGCTAGGGTAGGTGGGTGACCGTCAGCAGAAAGATACGAATTACCCATAATAAACTACACCCCCTAATTTTTAGACAGGTTAAAGTGGAAAGTAACGTACAAAGCAGCCAAAGGCACACAAGCCACCACATGGAGGGAATGCTTTATAAACAAACCGCAGCTCAGCACCCACAAACAGAGCCGTCAGGACATGAACTGTAGCATCTTTTAATTGCTTAAAGGCGTGTGTGTTTTGTTGAGGGGGGCAGAGACTGTGGAAGTGGGCGAGAGATGGAACAGAGGCAGGAGCTGCAGAAACTTCCTAAAAGTGGGGGGACCCCTTGGCACCTGAATGGTGGCCCCACCCCTCCCCCAAAGCCTCACCGCCACACCACCCCTTCTCCCTAAAGCCCTTCCCCCATTGCTTGCATTGACAGCCAGTAAAAAGTAGGGGGGGATCCTCCGGCCTCCCCCGTTCCGGTACCCCTGAAGAGACAGCTATGGTAAAAACCTGCATTGTCACTTCAGGGAGTGACCAACAGGAGCTAGCAAAAGGTTTGGTTCCTGCAAGCGGCTGCGGGTTCTGAGCTCCCATTGCAGCCAGTTGGGAGAGGAGCGTGTTCAGTACAGCACAGGATCAGGCGAGCGAGAGAGTTCACCGGAAGTGATAGCTCCAGCCTGTGATTTGGCTTGTACAGAGCAGTCTTGAACAGCACCAAAGCAGGAGATTATTACACGGTGAGGTTGTTACTTTGAGTACTGCTGTGCATGAGCATCCAGACTGAGCCTGCTGCATTTATGTCACATACCTTTCACGCGCCATTGAATCAAGAGCCCAGGAAGAACGTGTCAGTGCTTTATATACTAAACTCGCCAATCTGCACCGAATGCTGCTTCTGTTTTGGCTGCATTGCTGCCAGAAGAATTACCTCTAGCTGTCTGGCAGCCTGGGAGTGAGTTCAGTGCTCAGAAAAGCGAGAGCTAAATAGCACTGGGGGCGGCACGGTGTGGGCAGATGCTGTACAAGCCTCCCAAGGCTGCTCTGCTACCGCACCTCAGTCCTGACCTGCGGTTAACTCAGCCAAACTGCAAGCATGCATGCCTGAGAGCGGGGTGGAAGAGGGATAGCAACGTGTACAAATGGAGGCTGGAAAGAGACCATCAAAGTCATCCCAATTAATTGTCTAACAATTGGATCCTACTCCCATGGACAGCAGTGGCAAAACTCTCATGGATTCAAATGGAGCAGGACATAACCCTAAAATATAATTTATCCGCAGGTCTCTAGAGGTGAGCGGCTAGCTCCTACAGCCAGCTTTTTGACTGTGACAGGGTTGCATAGCTGGTCTGAAATCAGGTGGTCTCTGATTCCATTTTCTGGCTCAGGGGCATGTGTCAGCAGTCGCCTTCTGGCTGGTAGGGTGCTTTGAGCCTTTGCTAAATTGGGGATTTGGCCTCCTAGCCAGACCAATGAGGCCTCCCCTTCCCAGGTAACAAATAGAGTCTAAAACAATACACGCCTTTGCCCCGCCCAGGCAGACTTCACTCCAGTTGATGAAGGGCTGTTGTAACAGATATTGACCCTCTGAATGCATCCTTCCGTCACCCTTTCCCCAGGGCAAAACAGTTCTTTGCATTGTGTTGTAGCGTCCTGCTTACAAGCACTTGGTGGCACCATAGAAGAGCACATGCCCTCCCCATATTGCAGGCCCCTAGGATATTAAACCATGAGCAGCAATCTGCCTTAAACCAGAGACTTCCCAAGGGCACTTCCTGCTCCTGTGTTCTCAGCTTTTCTGAATCATCACTCTTCTCCAGGACTCCCCACGCCGTCCTGGCCCTAAACCATTCTTCAACTCTCTGGGAAGTTTCTTCCTAGTGCACCTTGTGACGCTGCACTCCATATGTTTATGGAAATATGTTTATGAGTGTAAATATAATGTAACTGGAATATGCTTTATTCAAAAGGTATCATTACAAAGCTTCAGAGGGGTAGCCATGTTAGTCTGGATCTGTAAAAGCAGCAAAGAGTCCTGTGGCACCTTATAGACTAACAGAAATATTGGAGCATGAGCTTTCGTGGGTGAATACCCACTTCGTTGGATGCATGTAGAATCTTGCTTGCATATATATATACCTGCCTCTGGAAATTTCCACTACATGCAGCTGACGAAGAGGGTATTCACCCACGAAAGCTCATGCTCCAGTATGTCTGTTAGTCTATAAGGTGCCACAGGACTCTTTGCTGCTATTACAAAGCTTATAATCTACTGAGTGCGGTCATCCTATTTGTATTATCTCCATTTTATAAATGGGGAAACAGAGGCTCAAAAAGTTTAAGATTAACATCTTCAAAAGTGACCTCTAATTTTGGGTGCCTCATTATTCAGAGGCCCAGCTTGAGACACCTTGGGCCTGAGTTTCAGAATTGCTGAGCTGTCCTCATGGCTCCTGACTTCAGCTGGAGTTGTGGATGAAAAACGTTGGCCTAAGCAACTTGCCATGATCTCTCACCAAGGCTGTGAAAAAGCCAGGACCAAAACCCGTATGTTTGCACCTTAAACCACTATACATGTGTGAGCGGCAACTATACTTCGTCAGATGCACCCACGAAAGCTCATGCTCCAATACGTTTGTTAGTCTATAAGGTGCCACAGAACTCGTTGCCGCTTTTACAGATCCAGACTAACATGACTACCCCTCTGATACATGTGTGGAAAGCCCTATTTAAAGCTTGTTCTTTATTTGTGTCCCCTGGACTTACAGTACAGCCAGCTGCGCTCACTCAGAGCAGTTAGAGTCCAGCATGTTATGCTCTACCATTTGTACAGATTGCACATCCGCATTGAAGGACAACAGCCGGCTGGATTTGATGTAGATTCATTGTGTCCACAACACTTGGTTGGGTAAAGATTTGGTTCCTCAATGAAGAGTATGAAAATAGATAATGCAGCAATAAGCTCTTTCTTCCTCCATTTACTGATTAACAAGCTCTGAACTTGAGCAGAGTTTTGCATTTAGGGGAAAATGACCTGAGATGTGAAGGTTGGATCTGAACTAACCTAAAGTTGAAAGATCCAAATTGGAATTCTCATCTTAAAGAGGAATTTGGTTTTGGCTCTGCAGCTGATTTTCCCAAAATTTGAAGATTTGAGATTCTGGATCAGTAAAATGTCATTGCAGATTTGTACTTCTTGTGTTTTGCAAAATGAACAAACACAGATTCATTGATGGCAATTCAGTTGAAGAAGGTGGATGAGAGGAAGTGTCCTCTTCACACAACTGATTCTTTACCATGTTCTCCCTAAGTTTCACCCAGGAAACAACACTTTAGAAAATACCTTGTTTAAAATATCACTAGGAAAGGTGACCTTCTCTGTGAAATTATATGCATTGCGCAGTGGTAATTTCTCTTTCATGGGGGGTGTTATTTCATACACCATGAGTGAATATTTCAGTGTGGATTTCAAGTGCCTTTTTGTGGTGGTAGTGTTTTTGATCAAATAATGAAACAATGTATGCTACACAACCTTAGATCACATCTATATCCATTTCAACAAGCACACCACCATGAAAACTGCTGGTACTATAAACATGCCTATTATGATTAATAAATGAACAGGGAGTTGTTTAGTATGAGGCAGCATTGGGCTCTAAGGACCAAGTCTAAAGGCTATTAGCGTTAATAGAAATACTTCAGTGGGCTATCAATCAGGCCCTAAACATACAAAGTCCACATCTATTCCAAAAAGATAATCTCAATATTTCAATACATTTTTCATAGATTTGAAGGGCCTGATTTTTATAGTGTCCTCAACCTGGCCTTCCCCTTTGCACTCACAATTTTGCATTTGCAAATAAATAAAATACAGTTTTACAGATGTAGATATCCAACCTCCTGATTTGCAAATGAAATCCAGTTGTTAGACTGCTCAGTGAATTCAGTTATGTCTGCTAGTGTTTTTGCCCCCAGATTGTAAGATCTCTGGGGCACTGTATTTGTTGTTGTGTCTGCACAGCCGCACAATGGCGGCTTGGTCTGTGACTGAGGTTCCTAAATAATATCACAATACAAATAATAAATTATTCCAGTGCAAAAACAGGGTAGCCAGGATTCATGCAACAGGCCTTAAACGTTGCATCTTCCTGTTTTTCCAACACTAAAAATGATGTAACTTGCTTTTATCATCTTTTCCTTCATCTGTTCTAGGGGCAGGAATTAAAGGCTTGTCTCATTTAACAACATCTGCTAAAACCCAATGGTTTCCATCTGGATGGCAAAGATTTATGCAAACTCAGTTTGAAATTTAACTGCAAACTTTTAGGAGAGGTTAAATGTATTTACTCCAAACAGAATGATGTCAAGTTTCTACAACCTTCTAATGGCCTTTGGCTCATTTTATTTAATGTAATTACTCCAAAAAAGTATCAGCTTTTAAACCCTTTCCCCCCATCCCATTGTGTTTCCAAGATAGCGATATCAAGGGAGACCAAGCAATTTCATTGTGATATGGACCTGAGCTTTTAATTGCCTCAGAAAGGGACTAGACATAGGTATGTGTAAAAATAAAGAGAGTACTATAACTAGCATTATAAAGCCAAGAAAAGTCATTTTTTGGATCAAGCAACAGCACTGCCTGAAAGAAATCAAGGAGAAAATAAAGTTTATTTTTATCTAGAGATCAAACAGCTAACCAAAGAACATATGATCTATGTTACTTTATATTCCTGTGACATGTTTAGAGAAAGCAATGATGAATATTTTAATTTTACATTTTTCTTTAACAATGGACCCGTCAATATCTCTCCAGCTGCACACCAGATAGATTCCAACACTCCCAGCCCGGCTGTACACAACAGGGCTCTGCACACGTGTGTGAATCTGCTGTCAAGGCACCCTTCTGTAGGATAGGATACATGCGCACTTCCATATGACACAGAATTTAGGCTTATAGGTCTTTGCTTGTCACATTTCAAGCTCCAATAGCTTTTAGAAATCTTGTCACGAGCCATTCCTGAAAGTCTGGAAGTCTCTAGCTAAATAGCTCACTCAATAGATGGCCAATATGTTCAGAATAAGCTGGAGAACTATTCCTGTCCCTCTCTTTGGGGGGAAAAAAACCCCAAATAATGTGAAATCAAAGCTTGTGACACTTTCCAGATTATGTCTGGACAGTGATTCACTGAACAGGAAACATTTCCCAGCACTGCATATGCTTCTCCATGCTGCCCTGCCAACAGGCCTCAAACCTGACCAACTCCCACGGTGAGAGAGTGTTTTAGTCTCTATGCCCATAGAGTCCTTGGCCTCTCTGAGGAGCCCACCACAGTTGGCATCTGAGAAGTTGGGTTTGCGTATAGTGGATGCACTGCCCTGAGCAAGGATTGCGGTGTAAACTGCCCCACCGCAAGAGCAGCCCCAGGAAGGATTGTGCTTCAGACACACTCCTCCAAAGCAGAGCTGCTCTTCTGTTTACTCCTTGGTCCCATTCCCAGGGCATCAGTGATTTACTGCCGGCCTAGACAATAGTCAATGACTAGCTACGCCACCCAGGCTCAGTTACTCTGGCCAGTGAGCTGAGCTGGAACCAAGACTCTGATCATTCCCCACCCCTCCTTGGCAGCTGTCCAACCACCTTGCTTGCTCCTCTGAGTCCAGACTCAAGGTCTAGGTAGCCCTTGTTAGGTGTTTCAGCTTCTTGCATAGCATGTAGTCCAACTCACAGTCTAGCCCTAAACAAATAGGACAGATGTGTGCTTGGTTTATTACCATCTCTAGCGGTTTATTTTTACTATTTATTATTATATCATAGTGAATCAATCTCATCACTGGTTGATTAGAACCTCTTGGTGCTCTAGTTTATTGTTTATGTTTAAACTAGATACATTTTTAGAACTGCAATAAAGTGTTTAACAAAAACATGTTATGGATTTGTTTGATCTTTTCCCATCCTTATTGCCAGCCCAGAGTCTTAGACAGCTTTTTCAAAGGGAGATGGAGTCGCTTGGTCTTTCTGCAGGAAACAATGCTATTTCTTAGAAACAGAAAGAATTCTGTTTAATTTTCATTGGTTTGGTTGGATCAAAAGCACTCGGATAATACAAAAAATATGATCTTGCTAGCTGAGTAAACAAAAGGTGACAGAGGGCATTTATAACTGTGTATAGCAAGTCTTCATTACTTCTTGCTGATGCTCACAAAGTTACTTTTTCCAGCACTGGGTTATTTTAACTTGACAATGTAACTCACATTTATTTCCTGGTCCTTTCAGCTATGAAGCTAACCCTTCAGCACTGTAGTGTTTCTCTCTTATTCATTTGCTGTTGCTATTTCTGGAACTCACTATCGTAACCTGCAGTTGAGATAATGAAACCCAGAGATCATTCCAACTGTTTTGGCTGCTCTCAACACCTCATGGCTTTGCTGGGGCTTAAAAAAAAAAAAAGGTCATGTTACTTTGCCAGGGTTGCAGGATAATGGGGATGAAGATGAGATACTGAAGCATGCAGAGGGGATTAACTTAACTCTTACAAGTTATTAATATTTTTATAATGCATAGTGCTACACAGCCTTAGCAGTATACAGTAGTGCTGAATGTGGAAACCATCTATTTGGATTATTACTGCCACTAGCACCCCCAGCACCTCTAGTTCCGGCACCTATGGCAGTATACGTCAAGTGAAAGATTATGTCCCTGGTCCAAAGAGCTTACAATTACTATCAGCTGCAATCATCATTACACCCCTAGTGTTTCCAAGCTGGGCACTTCATATCCAACCATATAGGTTTATGCATGTGAATAGTCCAATAGCTTCATGGGGTGGGGTTGCCAACCCTTCAGGATTGTCCTGGAGTCCCCAGGAATTAAAGATTAATCTTTCATGAAAGATTATGTTGTGATGAAACCTCCAGGAATACAGCCAACAAAGACTGGCAACCCTATCACTGGGACCACACACTTGTGCAGAGTTAAGTACAGGCACATGTGCTTGTAGGACTAGGCTCTTAAGCAGCATCTTCACTAGTGAGGTAACTAGTTGTGAATCACTCAATTGTAAACTATTCAAGACATGGCCATTAGGCCTGATTCTGCTCTCAGATAATAAAAACTTGATTAATTAAGTATTAAAGGCAGGTAATATAATTAATGCTAATCCACATGGGTTTACGGAAAAAGAGATCCTGTCAAACTAATTTGATATATTGTATTGATGAGATTAAAAATTTGGTTGATAAAAAGGTAATAGTGTTAAAGTAATATATTTAGACTTCTCTAAGGAGTTTATCTTGGTATCATACAACATTTTTATTAAAAATCTAGAATATAAAATTAACATGGTACACTCTGAATGGATTAAAAGCTGGCTAGCTGACAGGTCTCAAAAATATAATCGTAAATAGGGGATCATTATCTAGTGGGTATGTTTCTCAGGGGGTCCCACAGGATTGGCTCTTGCCTCTGCTATTTAACATTTTTATCAATGACATGGAAGAAAACAAAGTCATCACTGACCAAGTTTGTAGACGACACAAAAATTGGGGGATTGGTAAATAATGAAGAGGACAGGTCACTAATACATAACTATATAGATCGTTTGATACGTTGGGCACAAACAAACAATGTGCGTCTTGATATGGTTAAATGCAGATATACATCTAGGAAGAAAGAATGTAGGTCATTTACAGGAGGGGGGACTCTATCCCTGGGAAGCAGTAACTCTGAAAAAGATTTTTTTGGTTGGTGGAGGGTGGCTAATCAGCTGAACATGACCTCCTATGTGATGCTCTGGCCAAAATCCTGGCGTGAGCATTTACTTGTCTTTATAAATAAACCTCTGGATGCTGCAGACAGCCTTGTTCTGCCTTTAGCATCCCCAAAACTGTGTGTATAGGCTGATGGGCTCACATCAGAGCACTAATGAAAAATTTAATTTGTATACAGGGGAGAAGAATTTTTATACAACATAAGCCAAATTCTGCCCTTGCTCCAGCATTGTGCAGACTCACTGAAGTCAATGGAGTGACATAGGATAGAAATCAGCCCAGAATTTGGCCCTATATTTAAAGAATTATTACTTTGGATGGTGTAACCAGGTGGCACTCACATCTCATGAGCAAGTGCATATGCCTGCACTTTCTCTCCGGCTTGCGGTGGGTTCTTCAGCGACTCAGCCCTCCAGCCAAGTCACACACTGTCTGTGAGATTAAAAACCAACCCCCTTCCAGGGTACAAGTCCAACATGGGGCCTATCTCACTGCCCTCTGTAAAGTCCCTTTATCTGCAGACTTATCCCTAGGCTTGAGTCTCAATCCGCCCTACAGGGCCAATCCTAGTACCCTGGTCTGGACTGTCTCTCAGCCCTTCTGGGTTCTCTCAAATTGTCCCTGCTCTTGAAGCAGGCTTGGCCCTGGTGTGGGGCCACATCCCCCAGGACTCCCTCCCTAGAGACTCTTTGCCTCTCTGGGCCTTTTGGGCCCCAGCCAGGCCACTAAACAGTTCAATTCCCTTTCTGGGGCTGCATCAAAGTCCAGGCCACTTTGTCAGTGACTGGTGGGGAAGACCTGGACCCACTCTTTACTCCGGGTCCCAGCCCAGGGACCCTAACAATAGCAGCCATCCACTGTGTCCCTTTAACTAAGTTGTGTTGCTGTTATGATTCCCTGAGCCACTTCCCCGCAACTCCGGGACATTCTTCACTCTTACCTCAGGGCCTTGCACTGGTTGAGTCCCAGCCACCAGCACAGATCACCTTCTCGTGCCCACTGGTCTCTGCCAGCACTGCTCTGTCTGAGGTCCTGTAGCTCCCTCAGCCAGACACACCATTCACACTCCTCCAGCTCCAATAAGGAATTGAACTCTGCTTTGCACTGCAGCTCCTTTTATATGGGCCTGCTGGGCCTGGATTGGCTACCACCTGCAACCCCTCTGATTGGCTGGATCCCACACTGCAGCTTGGAGGACTCTCTTCACTGCCCTTTTCTGGGGCAGGATGTGACAGGACCACAAGGCCTCCAGCAGGGGGGCCTTGGGGCCTAGTCCACCCTGTCTCAGATGGCTACTGTTTCTAGGGAGCAAGAGTAATAAAAATAAGTTATCTGTGACTTAGTTATGACCCCATCAGCGGTGTGTCCCATGCTTTGATCTCCTGCTTATACAAAACCCAATTTCCCAAAAGACTTGTGACATTGCCAAAGACCTTGGGAAAAAATGGGGTTGCTCAGTATCTGCATAATGGATTAGCAAGCTAATTGCACCAAGAACTCAGCAGTACAAAGCATTTCAAAGGTAAACTTAACTAAGTAGCCCAAGATCACCTGGAAAATTACATCTAATGAATTACACTCCCTTCATGGAAAAAAATGTTGCCAGGAAGCTATGTCTGCCGCATTGCCTTGTGTTAAGGTGAGCAGCTGTCAGATTTCTAACAAGCATTGGAAAGCTGCCTTGTTTCCATGGATACAAGCAGAAAAAAATTTCAGGGAGAAAGTTAACCTCAGTGGCTTGACACTCAACCATTTTTCTGAACATCAGGAGTTGCTTCCTAGTAGTTTGCAGACCGCTGCTGCACTGCAGCCAGAGAGAGAGAGAGAGAGAGAGAGTGTGTGTGTGTGTGTGTGTGTGAAAAGTCAGCTACAGTGATTTGTGGAGGTCATGTGCTTTACAAATATCAGTTAATTAACCACTGCAGCACCCCATGAGGTATCAGATCCATTTTGCAGATGAGTACACTGGAGCACAGAAAGTGGCTTGCCCAAGGTTAGTAAGTGAGGTGGTGGCAGCAATGAAAATATAAACCACATATCCTAACTCCCATCCCCCTGCTCTAACTACTTTCCTCAAGGCAAAGGCAAACTTCTCTATAATGAAAATTAGAGAACGATCACAGCTATTGATAAGTGCACGTATGAACCACATTGCAATGCACTAGATCTTGTGCTGAGAATAGATTGGATATTATGGAGCTTAGTTACTTTGCCACAAGTACTCCTGTTTTTTTTTCTTTTCCTTGGCTCTCTTTATCCCACTCCAGTGGTTACATTTATTTTCCTGGCCTTATTTTGAAGTTGAGATCTAGTCACTCTAATCAGTGTGCCAGTTTGTACCTATCTGACTGAAATGTTCTATGGTTTTCTCCATTAAGGCCAGATTGTGACCCCTTTGCTCATAATGAGTAGCACTGTACTCCACAAATAGCCCCACTGGCTTCAGGGGAAGAAATTTTAAATTAAAAACTGGCTTTTTCAGTTTTTGTCCAAAAAAATGAACACTTGTCAGTTTTAAATAAAAATTTCCATTTTTTAGGGCTTTGGTTTTTTTCAAAGAAAATTTTTGACAAAACCAATGTGTTTTCATCTAATATTTTCATGGAAGGGGGGAGAAAATTCCTGACCAGCTTTGTACACCTCCGCATGAGGGACGGAATCACAGTCCAGCCCTTAGTCATGAAGCTAGTCCTCAGCCCGAAGAACTGAATCACGTTTCCTTCCACAAAGTATTGACCACTAGTGATTCTTTCTGTCTGGCTGGTTTTGTAATTTATCCCCTGGATAGAATGATTTGTTTCTTTTAATCAGTGCATCTAGTGCGATAGTATAACACTGAGCATTAAAAAGAAATACATCCCAAAGCACCAGAGGCTACAAAGCTACACAGAATGGCCATAGACTTCACCACCTGCAGAATGAAAGGTAAATCACGCTTCTCTTTTCCATGGCCTCTATCAACACAGTATCCGAGCACCTCACTGTCTTTTGTGTATCCATCCTCACAACCAGGGGGCGGCTCTAGGGATTTTGCCGCCCCAGGCACGGGAGAAATCCCACCCCTGCGGGAGGTCCACTGAAGCCACGGGACCAGCGGACCCTCTGCAGGCAAGCCACCGAAGGCAGCCTGCCTGCCGCCCTCGCGGCGCCGGCAGAGCGCCCCCCGTGGCTTGCCGCCCCAAGCATGCGCTTGGTGTGCTGGGGCCTGGAGCTGCCCCTGCTCACAACACCCCATTATCCCAGTTTTACAGAGTAGAGGGAGCTTAAGTGACTTGCCCAGGGTGACACAGGATACCTGTGGCAGAACAGGGAACAGGATGCAGTGTCTCCTAAGTCCCAAGCAACCATACTAAACCCTGGACTGCTGCTTCTACTGTTGGCAGCTTTCTTTTAATAACCACACACTCTAGCAGAATGATTCCCTTCGACTGGAAGAAGGAAAGAGAAACAGTGTGTGAAGTGCTCGCATACTACAGCTGCTTAAAGTTAAGAAGTTGCTTACATGATTGTTGGCTGGAGGCCAGAGAGCGCCGCACCTTGCAGGAACCCGGTGGTTGTTGTACAAAGGGAGCTACTGAAGCCTTAGCTGGATGAGAAGATCATTAATACTCATTCAGTTCTAGACAAGTAGTGACTAGCACAAGGCTTTGGGCAGCTGATACATGGTAAGAGATGGGGAGAGGTTCATTTATCTGTTTCAAAGACAATATGACCTCAGATTTTGCATACAGACGACACACCTTGTAAAGGTAAAAAAACCAAGGGATGTCCCAGAAGAAATCTGCTACTGAGATGATTCCTCCTTTAGATAAAAATGTAATTGGCTCCATGTGTCTGGTGGTATTGGCTCCAGCTAACACATCTATCACCCCACAACTCAGCTGTCCATTGACCCTACTTAATACATCATTGTGATGATTCCCTGCTGCCTTTTAAATTTAACAGGCACTCACAGTAAGGTGCCAAATGACACCAGTTCAAGACAGGAAAGTTCAGAGGCACAATAGAGGCTGAGTATTTTACAGTCAATGATTTGTTTTCACCTGATGCTCAGAATGACAGATAGTATGTAAGACAGTGGCAGTGTAAAAACCCAATAGGATGAGAGGATACCTGCTGTGAATCAAACAGGCTTTGTGTGAGACAAAAGGCAAAAGAATGAAACCCTGGGACTGTGTGGGGCAGCCATCTCAAGCAAGACCTTGCAATGCTAGTTGGACCAGTTCTGGAACACACGCAGTTCTCTCTGAGTCTATTGTGCGTGCACACACACACACACGCACTCTCTCTCTCTCTCTCTCTCTCTCTGCCCTGAAAACCACTTAAAGTCACAGAATCATAGAAGTGTAGGACTGGCAGGGACCTTAAGAGGTCATCTAGTCCAGTCTCCTGCACTCAAGGCAAGTCCACCTCATGGTGCTGGAAGGATGATCCTATGGTTACGGCATGACTCCAGAGACCTGGATTCAATTCCTTGCTGTGCCCCAGTCCTCCTGTGTGACCTTGGCTGAGTAACTTGATCTCAGTTTCTCTTCTGTAAAATGGTGGATCTTTTCTGTCATGTCTGTTTAGATTGTAAGCTCTTTGAGGCAAGGAATGTAGCATAGCACCTGGCACAACATGACCCTGATTTAAGGGCCTCAAGGTGCTATAGCGGTAAAAAATAAAAGTAGAATCGTAGTGATAACTTTTCTTCTCCCGTAATGAAGCCAATAGGAGAAGAACAGCAGGGTCAGGACCTCTCAAGGGATTAATCTGTTCCTCCTCAGCAGGAGCATCTGATGGTAGAAATGTCCATCTTGTGAGTGCAGCTTTGAGAACAGAGGCTGCAGAACACAGAGGTGAACTGTCAGCTATGGATGAAAAGGTGCCCAAAATCCCAAGGACGTTGATTGGATTGACCTACATAGCAGATCCCTACCTTCCTTTGTAAAGCACATCCTTGGCATATGAATCTGCTACAGCTAGGGCTGAACTGCAAAACTCAGATCCAGAGCCTTGTTCCCCAGAGTTTGTTGGGGAGGGGTTTTAGTTCACCCCTTGTCCTGTCATGCTCACGGAAATTTGCACCACGGCTAGTATAAATAAAAACTGGTATGTCTTGCCTCCTCCTTTCAGCAGTGTCTGCTCCTGTTATCCAAACAGAGCAAACTGGACCAATAGGAAGCTGCAGATATACCAGTCTCGCACCACCCATCACTTGGGTGCAAACATCTGATATCAAAAACAGCAGTGAGTAGAAACAATCTCCATCTACCTATGCAAATTAGTGTAATACCATTGACTTTAATGGGACTATGCCAATTTATACCAGCTGAGGATCTGGCCCCGAATCTGTAAATCTACTCTTGCACCCCTTCATTCTAGGAGCCCTCTTACTCCACAGAGGAAAGAAGTGGAGACAGAGGATGTGATTTATATTCACTCATTATCCATATCTGAAAGGAGCGAACAAATTATAAAAAAGTAACAGAAACGTGCCCAGCTGCACATGGTTTTAGTCCAATTTGTTTTGTATTTGTTAATAATAATTTCTTTTAAAAACTCCCAATTTAAAAAGAAAAATATTTCCCACTGCAATTATTTTTGCAATCCCAGCCCAATAGAATAATAAAATAATAATCTTGCTTTTTATAGTAAAACAGCAGTTACCAATTACCGAGATGTGCTTTGTACATCTCATATAGGAACCTTGGTTATTCTGAGACAGAAAGAAACAAAAAACAAACAAAAAAACCCTCTGTAATCCTGAAGGAATGGTGTTCATGGAAATATTTGTTCCCGTATAAAAAGTTCCTGCTTTGTATACTGCATGAAAGCTTTTTTTCCGCCTTTTGATTTCTTCAATAGTCAATTGCCAAAACTGAGTATAAAAGATGGTTTGGGTTTGCACCAGTGTAAAACAATCTGTATAAGCTAATGAACATGCATATTTCAGCAGTGTTAGAAAGAAGAAGGAACTTCATCATGCTGTTTACTATGTATTTTAGTTGTGAGAAAGCAACTTTAGCAACACATGATATTTTGCATAACCTAGCAGAAAATGACAGTCCCTCCTAATTCCCACAGGCTAAATTATTTAGTATAGTCACCTGTTACTTTATAATTACAGTCTGAGTGTTGATATATTTAAAATCTAAATATGGGCTCAAAACTAGAGGTCCTTACTCAGCTTTTACTCAGGTATAACTCTCATCACATTTGGTCTGAGTAAAGCGTGACTATGACCTGAGCATGGACTTCAATATTTGGCTGAAGCTGCTTTATTTGTACAATAACAGTATCGATTTGTTAATATCTTATTCTGAGCTCACACTGATATGTTATGAATAGTAATTCAATTGAAATCATCCAGTATAAGTGAGATCTGATTCAGGCTGTTAGTTTTACTTCATTCTGACATCAAAGTTCAGAAATGATGCCGAATGTGTCTTCTGTAGTAATGCACTCTAGTTTTTCACTGCAAAAGGGTTATTGTTTTGCTCCTCAGAATGCTGGAGAGATTTCCAAATCCTAGGACCAGTTTGGCAGTTCTTTGTCACACAAAACACCCACTGAGGGCAGTAGGATTCATTTTATGGGAATGAGGACCATAGAATCAGACTTTCTCACTGTCTTGAATTGTTTCACCTGTTTAATTATACGTATAGGTTAAGAAATCATTTTTTCAGTCACAGAGGTCTGGGTGGAGACGCAACACTGAAATTGTTCCTAGACCATGATAAATGTACTGGCTTGACTGTTCACCAATGCTCTTTGGTCAGCCATAGCATGGACGAAAGCAAGAGGCAGGTAAGGTATTTTCAGACATATAACTAGTTATTTGAACCACTAAAATTGTCTCTGATATAAAATATGCCTTTGGTCAAACTGACTTTATTCCAGTAGTTTAGTAGGTTGACTGCTGCTGTTTGCTACTGTGGGAGTGAGCTAATCAATTGCCAGTGATGGAATCTTGCAGACAAATGGGAATTCTCTGTTGCAGCTGTTGTCATTCCATGAGCGTAAAGCTATAGGGGAGTAAGAATAAGGAGTTAGTTAAGGTTTTAAATGAAGGTGTGATCACATGATGGACAAAATTCAACTCTACATGCCACCATGAAGAAATAACATACAATGGATACAGAAACACAGAATTTCCTACACAAAGGAGTTTGTTTCACCCCCGATCCTTAGCTCTGAAGAAAAGTCTTGTCAAAAGATTCTGTAATACAGACACAATTCTGACAATATACTTTTGCATAGACACAAGAACATGCTGGCTAGATATAGAGACTATTACAGTCTTACCAGACCCAGCCCTGGATACAATTAGTCATGCATGTATGTTGTGCTTATTCCTGTGCAGATTCCCATATGACAAGAGAAAAAGACATATTTGTAATGCTCCTTGTCCTAGCCTACCCTTTCCCCAATCCTGTTGTCTCTGCTGGTGTCTCTTTCCAATAATATATCTCTTCCATTATTTCCTTGGTCTGGAAATGTCTCGGGACTTTGTCTTCACATACAGCGCCACAGCAGCGCTTCTCCGGTCAGCGTAGTTAATCCGTCTCCCCAAGAGGCGGTAGCTATGTTGAAGGGAGAAGCTCTCCTGCCAACACAGTGCTGTCTTCATGGGGGTTTAGGTAGGCATAACTACATCGCTCTGGGGTGTGGATTTTTCACTCCCCTGAGTGATGTAGTTATACCGATATAGGTAGTGTAGACCTGGCTTCAGTTGAGGGGGAAACAGGCAAGCTAGTGTCTTTATACTGCCTTTGATTGACAGTTCTTTACTTCCTTGCTTCTTGGAGAGGGGCCAAATTTCCTCCTCTGCAAAAACAATACGTTAAAATACTCCCGCTGCTAGCATCTTTTTTTTATGCATAGAAAAGGGTGAGCCTGCATTTCCCTGAGTTTATTTACACGTGATTCCTGGAAAGCGTGGTGTACAGCCTGAGGCTCAGCAGTGAAGTACCTACCACTGTTATATCTGTACCAGATCTGTACACAGTCCTCCTCTTCCGGAATAGAGTGGATCCCATCATCTGGCTGGTTGCCATCCCAGTAGTTATAGTCATAGGAAGAACCATCTGTCCATTCAAAGTGGCCTTCCTATTAAACATCATCCGGAAATTAGTGGGGGAGAATGGAGAAGTGCCGTGATTTCAACTGAATCTCTGTGGAAGTGTGGACTTCAGGATTGGCCAACAGAACATTTCTCTTCTCCCCTGTAGAGAGTGCCGTCATCAATCTGACCTCATTCCTATGTCTAGATGACAAAAACTAGGTCCATGCTGAACAGAGGCCCTTCTTCTATTGAGTTTTGCGCTCTGCTAGCATATTGTTTGAGATCATAGAGTACGACTACACTGCAAAGAAAAACATGCAGCGTCGAGTCTCAATTGTTTCCCCCTCATGGGGCTTGGGCTGTGGGGCTAAAAATAGCAGTGTAGACATTCCCCCTTGGGCTGGAGCCCGAGGTTCGAGAGCCTCCCCCCCGGCAGGTTTGAGAGCCCAGGCTCCACTTCATTGGGTTTCCTTTTGTTACTGGGTAATTTTTCAAAAGAAGATTTCAAAAGTTACAGAGTAAGACAAAGAAAAATGAAAAAGTGTATGTGTGTGTGGGGGGGGGATAGACATCATTTATTGTATTGCACTCAATGTGGGTGCTGAAAGCCATTGAACCAAACTGCAAACCCTGAATATGATGGAAGCCATGTGTTCAGTTTCTATTACTTCAAGCCAGGGGGTGCTGGACTCCCAGTACTCACTGTCCTTGTCCCCTACCCGTACACACCCCCACCCTAAAAACGTGGAGAAAGGAGGAAAATATTTTGCAGAAAATTCACACACACACACACACACACACACACACAGTTCTGTTTCAAACCATGTCACATGGAAACAACTTTGAAATTTCAACATTTATCATGAAATTGTCCCCCACCCCTTTTTTTTTTAAACATCACATTTATTGGCTACCTCAGTAGCTGTGGAGATTGAATTATCCTCTAATGTTCATAGGTCACAGCTGAAGCATTGGAAGGGCAATGTGGATAAGCAGAAAATCTTGCTCTCCAGGGCTGTCAGTCCAGCACTTTGTATTATAGTCAGAGGGAAAAAATTGAAAGGTGTAGAGGGAAAACAGAAAATATAATTTTGCCTTTTATGTGAGTCTGATGAAACTGGCCAAGGGTCACATCTCAACGAATAGATTTCCAGTTCTTTTTATGAGAAAACCTGCTCGTATGATGATCAAGAGAAAAAGCAGGCGGTAGCTAATGTTGTAGCGGTTTCTCACCTGTCTTAGGTCATGAAGTCCCATCCAGATATCGGTGGGTATTCCAGGCACTCGGCTGTTTACCAGGTCATATACAAAGACATTCTCTTCCCAGCTGGTAAAGTACCATAATATGAAATAGTTAGGAGGTTGGTATTAGTGAAATTAAGCAAACACTATCCCTAGGCATTCAGACTGCACTTTGGCAAGTGGGACCCCCTCTTTGAAATTGTCCATGGAAATTTTGGATTCATTTTCTTAGTCTGTGTAAGAGGATGGCTTAGTATGGCAAAACCCAGAGCTGGTTGGAAATGCAGGGAAAAATATGACAGTGATTTCAAATCACTGTCCCCCTTCAAAATTAAAAAATTCTAACTTTCAAAAATTCAAAATCATTTCAGCATCTGTAACAGCAAGCAGGAGGTGTGGTAACATAAAGCATCTACTGCCTATGCTCTGCTGGAATGGTGTGAAATGAACTCAAGCAGGTCAATGAGCTTCCACATCTTAAACCAGTGCTCTTCAATATTTCTGAAGTGGTGGCCACTTTGGCAAAAAACACCTTCAGTGTGAGAGCCACATCCACCTGACACAGATGATGGAACACTCTGTGTTCTTTGTTGGTTGATATGGTAATCTTACTGCTATTGGCAATATTGCTTGGGGTGAAGGCGTGGGAGTGGGGGGCTGGTTCTGGGAGGGGGCTCAGGGCTGGGACAGGGGCTTGGGGTGCAGGAGAAGATGAGGGGTACAAGCTCTGGGAGGGAGTTTGGGTGCAGGCGGGAGTATGGGGTGCTGGCTTCAGGAGGGGGTACAGGGTGCAGGCAGGGGTATGGGGTGAGGGCTCTGGGAGAGGGCTCAGGGCTGGGTCAGAGGCTTGGGATGCAGGAGGAGGTGTGGGGTTGTGACTCTGGGAGGGGGCTCAGAGCTCAGGCTTGGAGTGCAGGAGGGAGTATGGGGGGCTGGCTCTGGAAGGGGGCTCAGGGATGGGGCAGAGGCTTGGAAAGCAGGAGGGGGCATGGGGGTCTGACTCTTGGAGGGGGCTCAGGCTTCGGGTGCAGGAGGGGATGTGGGGTTATGACTCTGGGAGGGGGCTCAGGCTTAGGGTGCAGGAGGGTGTATGGGGGGCTGTCTCTGGGAAGGGGCTCAGGGCTGGGGCAGAGGTTTGGGGGGCTGGCTCTGGGAAGCTTCAGGTTGGATGGTGGAAGAGCTATTCAGAACCTGCCCCTTGAAGGGGGCAGCACTTACTTTGGGCATCCCTGGCCTCACGCCACTTCTGGAAGGGGCCAAGGTGGCTCTGCATGCTGCCCCTCTCTGCAGGCACCGCCCCCACAACTCCCATTGGTCACAGTTCCCTGTTCCTGGCCAATGGGATCTGCAGGGGTGGTGCTTGCAGGCAGGGCCGCGGGGGTGTGCTGGCCACTTTCGGGAGCGGCGTGGGGCCGGGGCAGGCAGGGAGCCTGCCTTAGCTGCAGCCCCACTGGTGCCAGAGAGCGTGATCGACAGGGAGATGCACTTAGGGTCCATGGGAGACGCCACTGGCTCACAGGCCTTGCAGAGAAGAACACTGTCTTAAACCATCAGGAGTGGCTGGGCCTTGGATGGAGGAAAAAACCATGATGAATTATAGATGTGCCCATGTAGCAAAGTCTTCCTCTGATACCTGGATGTTTAGGTCCAGCATTTTGCTTTGGGCCCCATTTCTAATCTGGGTTTGTGAACTGTTCCATGAAACATGGAGTGGAAAAACCTTTCTATTTTGAAAGTTCTGAGTCAGACAAAATTGTAACCAAAATTGTTCCCTGGAAAGCAAAGCCACCCTCCTCTGGGACTGATTAATGGGTACAATGTGACTGCAGCTGTCAGAGTGGAGTCTGTTGTAATTGAGGGGCAAATTTTCAGTCTCTCCAAAAATATGACCATAAAATTGGCTCAAGCATCTGTTTGTGCACACAAAGCTTCACCTTTGCTCATGCCCATCAGCAAATGCATGGGGTTTGCATGCACATTCACACGGCCTCTTGAAAACATGGCCCTATTATATTGTACAACCACAGCCAAACCCAGGGTGATCCAAATCGCTTTGTTGTAACACAGAGCATAAGGTGACAACTTGTTATTTATGTTAATGTAATGCTACAGACCACAGCCATTTCACAAGCGCCTCTGGGCGCAATAGAGATAGGTCTGCTTCAGAATTATTGGTTCTACCACTTGAGCTAAAGGAGACTCTCTGATAGACATCTAATTAATACAGTTGAGGAGTTTTGATTCTGTCCATTAGAGGGCAGAGATACACATCCACACTAGCTAGTGCATTTCAATACAGATACACAGAATTTACGACAGTGGTAAATTTGGCTTGAATGGATTTCTTTTCTCATAGGAAGGTTAAACTCCATCTGAGGAATTATTTATATATTTATTTATTGCAGCAGACATCGTTTAGCTGGACTTTGACAATGTTTCAGAAACAGATTTCTTTGATTCTTACCTGTGAATCGATGCTAATTTGGCTGATTTTATGCCAATGGAAAATTCTGCACAATAGAGATCGGCTTCAGCCCATGTTTTATTGATGGGAAAGTATCTGTAACAGTACCCTTCATATTCTGTCCAAAACAGTGGGCAGGAGTAGGACTCAACTGGCTCTGGCATAGCTGGGGAGAAAGGAAAGAAAACTGGAAGTGCATTTAATACAAAACAGCTGCGGGGACCCCGAAATGGTGAATGTTTCTGTTGTTTAGGACCAGTCTCCTTGTTGGCTTTGCAAAACACAAAAGAACAAAAACAAAAAATTCCCCCAAGGGCTTTAGATTTTCACGAGCAACTGGGGACTTTGGGTGCCTCCATTCTTGGATATCTCCTCAAAATATCTGAATTTCAGAGGATGGGAGCTCAGCACTTTGGAACGTTTGAGCAGAATTTGCCATTTTTGAGTAGTCTGAGCAGGGAAGAAAAATACTTTTGGATGCTAACCTAATATAAATATTTAGTAACCCTATTGTACATTTTCCAAGTAGGATGGAAGTGACACTGTGAAGTTCTGTACGGATCAGGTCTGGGCCCTTTCTCATTCACATCAATGCCTGGAAAGAGCAAACTTGTAGGAGAGGTTGTACCACCATTGCAGATAACACAGGGAGGAGGGAAAAGTCTCCAATCAAAGGGACCAGGAAAAAAAATGGAGGCAGTGTGGGAAAGGGACTTAATGCAGTAAAAGCATTGAAAACAGTGTAGAAAGATGCCAAGAAACATTATACTCTAAATGGTCACGAGATACAAGACACTGAGGGAGAAATAGTGAGCAGAAATTTAAATCCATCAGTCACATTTCTGGGAGGTAGGTAAGAAGGTAAATAGGGCCCTGATTCAGCAAAATATTTAAGTACATGCTTAACTTTAAGTACATGACTGGTCTTGCTGAAATCAATGGAATGATCTATGTGCTTAAAGTTAGATGTGTGCTTATGCATCCTGCTGGACTGGGGCTTTAATCACCAGGACAGATCACAGAATTTGAGAAAGCTCAGTCATCTCCATCCAGTCTATCTCCTTGCCAATGTGGGATTGTTTCCTGCACTAAATTCATTCTTTAGTGCTGTCCGTTTGGTTTAAATCAATGGACTCATGGAGCACTAGTCATCAAAATTGTCTTTGGTACTTCACGAAGGACGAGTGAGCCCCCAACTGGAGTGACCACTGAAGACTTGGAAAAGGGAGAGCTGAGAGCAGCAAGGATGAAATGTTTCAGGTTTTGGAAAAAGGGGGAGGAAAATGCTGCTGATGTTCTTTAGAAAAGAGGAAGCACAACTGATGTGTATGAAATCCTGAGAGGTCCAGCAAAGGTGGATGCCACAAAACTACCCAAGCAAATAACAGGCTCAAAACCCAAAGAGTTCAAACTGAAGCTAGGAAAGGATCTGGTATTCAGGGACTTCCAGGGGAATCATCTTTACAATGGCCATAATTAACCTGTAGAACAAACTCTGCTAAAGGCAGCAACTGAAGCGGCAAGTATGAGCATATTAAAAAAGGGGGGAATTAGCCAAGTCCAAATCATCACAGGGTATAAATGCTAGAACTAGCTGGGCTGAACTCCCTCCATCCCCAAATGTCACTACGTGAAGCTTCCTTTGGCAGCCATTTTGCACCACATTTCTTTAGTTCCTTCCACCCAGGGTCCTCAAAGCATTTTACAAACATCAGCCGATGAAGCCTCACAGAAGCATATAAGCATTACACTCAGTTTTCAGATAAAGATAAAGAACACCTCAGAGGCAAAGCTGCTCATTGGTGATAACACAGGAAGTCGGAGCCACAGCCAGCACTGGAACCCAGCTCTTTTGCTCCAAGGCCTGTCCGTTAACCATTACATCACCATTCCTGAGTACAGAACGTAAAACTAGCTCTGGGTGATAGATCAGCTCCCCAGAAACTGGGAGACTTGTCACAGTCTGTGGCCGAAGAATGACTCAGATACCTGGAACTGACTGTTCCCAGCATGGCACAATAGCACTGTGAACCAAACAGCAGGCATTCAGGGGAACTGGCGGGCTGTGAGTCAGTCTCTCTTGCTGACCCAGGGTATTATATGCCTTCATAATGTAAAATATGCTGAGCCCAGTTATTTCAAGTACTGCAAAACAGGAGCTATTTTGTGGCTAATATAAACAGCTACTTTTTCATTGCCTTTCTCTGACAGCCCCAAGCCTCCACCAGCACTCTTCTGTCCCTTGAGCTCAGATAAAAGATAATTATTCTCTCCTTGTGGTGACCCTTCCCCTTTCCCCTCCAGAGCTCTTTAGAGGCTGTATCCTGATACAAGTGCTCTTGGAGCCAGTTCCAGTCATTATCAGCCCTGAGAAGTGCCATGCCTAGATAACTAGGGTCAGTGAGCAACTCGGACCTCAAGAACCAAGTAAGGTTGTAGAGATGACCGAGTTGCTTTCAGATCTGACTGTGTTAGTGATGGGCTATGCAAAAGAGCTCTAGTCGAAAATCTGATCGATACCTTGAAAAATGAAAGCAGCGTTTTAAAAATTGTAGCAAATTTGTATTCAGTTAACAGCAAGATGCAGTGTTTATTCCCATGGGCCACATCCTGCCATCGTCTCACAGAGAAAACCGTTCTCAGGGCTACCTCACATCCTGTTACAATAAAACCCAAGCGAGAGAGGGACAGAAGGATCAAACATCAATGAATGGAAGTGAGGGATTGGCCTCCAGAGATCCCAGGACAGGAACCACCAAATAGCTGCAATGCACCCTGGGCTCCGCCTTCCCTTACATGTACTGAGGGGTCAGTCACAGAGTATAGGTTAGTGCTGCTTATAACGTCTGTGCATCTCAGCCTGGCTGTCCACAGGGTCCCTAGCCTCCCTCCTTACCTGCTCCCAGAGCCCCTCAGATCCCATGGAGGATGGAATTGCCAGGAGAGGCCTCAGTGAGTGATAGGGAACATGGCACACCAGCTTCGCTGGTTCTATGCATGGCTCTTCCACCCACTCACTTTACTTCTCTTTGCTCCGCATCACACCTCACTACAGGGTCCTCAGCCAGGGAAACCATTGATGTCCATGGGCATTTTAGCTTGAGGACCAAATCCAAAGCCCTTGGAGAGCAAGAGGAAATCTCCCATTAATTTTAGTGGGTCTTGAATTAGATCTGAGTGGGCCCCATATTCTGATTTTATATATATATTTATTTTATGCTGCTGATGATGTAATTTATTGCCAATTCCAGATGCAGTAACATTGGCTTGATACATGCTTCTTCCTGCTCGCTGTGGGTTCAGTACAGCAAGGTGGTGAGGACGCCTGTGGGTTGAGGGCACCCCCAGAGTCTCAGGAAGACTCAGCACCTGGAAGGACTCAGCCCTGCCCACCAAGCCTCTAGAATGCCTGGGGGTACTAAATTATTGTCTGGGTGACTGGAGACACCATGAGCTTCACGGGCAGCCTGGTCATGGATATTTTTGGAACGCTTGTTAAAAATGGCTGCGAACTCTTCACCTTTCGTTGCATGACGGCACAATGGACAAGCCAAAACCAGCAGCTGTCTCAGTGTTTCGCCTTTTCAGGTGTTTGTTGTGTGCTGGGTTGAAATTTCAATTAGGGTGGTTTTGGCTTCCCTGAAATTTCATGAGAAAATTGTTCCCCTTGATAGAAATGGTTGAAACTAAATCATCAGACAAGGTGTTCATACAGGCTTTTGATCTCCTACACCATTTTCCTGACAAGGTGTCATTAATTTGCTTAGCTTCAGTGAACAAGAGATGCCTGGAGGAATTTAAGGTTAAATATAGCAGAAAAGAGAAGAAAGGTAGGTCAATGCTTAATTAGCATCTTTCTGTTAGGTCAATGTAGGAAGCCTTTGCACTCTCTTTAGAAGAGGGGTTGTTATTCTTAAATTCACAGGAAATAACCAAGGAACCACTTTTATTCTAGAACACTTAGGTCTATTTTTATTTTCAAATCTGTCAGACATAGTATGGCAGACAAGCCCACTTCTCAGCAGGAAAACTTCAGCCAAGCCCAGCCCGTCAAAAGGGTATTTACTAGTATGGAAAACAAGGGCAGTGCCATTGGGTCAGTCATATCAATTTTCTACATGTGAAACTACGTCAGCAGAACACCACAGTAACCGCTGTCTGACCTCCTTGGTAAAATGCTTTGCGATCTCCTGTCGCAAAGAGCTTTATAAGAGCTAATCCTTTATTATTTTTATCATCATTAACTCTTTCAGTGAGAGCAGAAGGATCATCCGTGGTTAAGGCTGTGGGCTGGGACTCAGGATACGGGGGTGCAATTCCTGGCTCTTTCTGAGTGACCTTGGGCAAGTCACAATCTCTGTACCTTGATTCTCCATCTGTAAAATGAGGCTAACAATCCTTCCTTTGTGCTTCGACTGCACACTCTATGAGGCAGGAATGGCCTTTTACTCCGTGTATTTACAGCACCTAGCACAACAGAGGTCCCATTGTGATTGAAGCTTCTAGGTGCTCAATATTTCCAACCAATATTTTCCCATGATGCTGTTGAGAAAGGAAAACCACCAACCACCTGAGCCCTACAGAAATCTGCTTCTCAAGTCATTTTTTTCATAACAGCTTCAAATTTAAGATTGGAGGATGTTTCTATGATAAAAGTGTGTAGCTCTGCAATGTAGAGCCTGGGTCTAGGGCAAGACTGACAAGTGATATCCATTCTGGTAGCATTCCTGGCACTTCAAAGCATTCTCACGGCATCTTTTCAACAGCAGATATTACCAGTCTTGTGCTGGAAGCAAATCATATTCTTGCTGGAGACTATTAAAGGGCTTGATTTCACCATAGGCTACGGATTTATCAGTAAGAGTCTAAACTGTAAACAAGCCATTAATGCCCTTAAAAAGATGACTTAGCAACTCAGAAAAGAGGGTTCAGCCAAAGGGACCCCTGTGGCTACCAGAATGTATGTGTAGGCTCCTACCAAATTCACGGCCATGAAAAACGCATCACGGACGGTGAAATCTGGTCTTGTGTGTGTTTGCTTTTACCCTATGCTATACAGATTTCATGGGGGAGACCAGCGTTTCTCAGATTGGCGGTCCTGACCCAAAAGGGAGTTGCAGGGGGGTCGCGGTATTGCCACCCTTACTTCTGCGCTGCCTTCAGAGCTGGGCTCCTGGCCAGCAGCCGCTGCTCTCCAGCTGCTCAGCTCTGAAGACAGCACCGCCGCCAGCAGCAGCGCAGAAGTAAGGGTAGCAGTACCACAACCCACCCATACAATAATCTTGTGACCCCCACCACAACTCCTTTTTGGGTCAGGACCCCTACAATTACATCACAGTGAAATTTCAGATTTAAATAGCTGAAATCATGAAATTTACTATTTTAAAAATACTATGACCATGACAATGAATTTGGTAGGGCCCTAGTTATGTGGCTTTGACTGTGCCTGCTACAGAGATTCAGAGACTTCAATAAACCATGCTGTATTGCAAATAGCATACCTAGCCTTCATGAGATTAATGCTCTTCTGGGGTCCAATCCTCAGAGGTGCTGAGCAACTTCAACTGCACTAAAGTTGCTGGGCTTCAAGGGTCCCCACCAATACTCAGGAGGCACTGAGCACCTCACAGGATTAGGGCCCTAGAGTAGACTGAATGAGAGAAAACTCCCTTGACATGTAATGATCAACTGACCTTCTGCTATGGAAACCATTCCTGGACCTCTGCTGGGACTAGATGCCAGCAAGTCTGCGTTCTCTCATACTTCTTGTACATGCAGTTAGTGTTGTCAGGATCAAGGGGTAAGTACATTTTTGGGGAAAGGGATGTTAATATTTCTTCTTTCCTATAATGTAGTCCATTTTTCATCTCATTTAGTTTACCGCTTACCTTCAGCCACCGGAATACCTGTAAATACAACATGAAAGCATAGAAGGACCTGATGGTTCCATCAATGCCCCTCCAGTGCCATGTTCTATATAGAGAGAAGGTAAAATCCTGACCTCAGTGAAGTCAATGGGAGATTTTCTATCAGCTACAGCGGGGACAGGATTTCCCCCAGAGTATGGACAAAATCAGAGAAATGAGAATTTAAAAGCGTTTGGAGTAAGGAACTGAAATTGTTTTCCCAGAAGAAAATCCCAGTCTGAGAATGCTTACTCATTGCCTCATCTGCAATGGCCTGCAGAACTGAGCCACATACATGCTTTCGGCAATTCTCCCAATTCAAGCAACACATCAGGCATGTGTTAATTTATTCTGGTCTGTCATTTTGGAAAGGGTTGGGGACGCAACATCACGTCTTGGTGCTATAGTTGATGTTAAGCAGGGTCACAGAAAATGTGCACAGTTATGAAAGGTGTGAGTATGCAGGGAATGGGACACACTTTACAAGCTCCACAAAACAATTCATAGGTAAGACTTTGGCACCATCTTCTACAGACGTAACCTAACAATAACTATACATTCCCAGTGAGGATACAAAGTGCCACCCTAGGATAGATCTGTAATACCTCACCAGAGTAACTTTTCTACATTCCTCTTACACTACACTCGTTTTAACCTCTCCCTGTTGTTGAATAAAACACACTGCCAAAGGATAAGCACCAAAAGAGGAGTTTATGATGGATAGAAAAAAATAAGCCAATGTCATTAAGTATTACTGAGAGATTGTATGTGAAGAAGGGCTGCAGGTTCAGGTCATTAAATACAGACACCAAAAATTACATAGGGTGTCTTCAATATTATCATCATGCAAAATATTTCATTCATATGATTATTTGCCTCCTTTCATTACATAACTGCTTTCAAAACAAGCAGGTCGTGACAAGGCTTTATCTTAAGTGGGTGTGTGCTCACATATTGTACTCTGAAAGTGTCTTTGAAGCCAGCTGCTCCTCTCTTCTGCAGAACGGCAGGGCAGAGTTGGAAGGGAGCGGTGACCAATGGTGAGTGTGGAGATTAGAGATTATCCAGGCAACGGAATGAAACTTTAATTGTGCTGCAAAAGTGTCACAATCTCAGACACATAAGAATATTTTTTGTAAATATTTTTAATCAAAATGAAGTTATTTTTATGGAATAAAATTCTATGGTATTTGTATTTCAAGATGTAAAAATACTATAGTCAATTCTATAGATCTCCTGGAGCACAGAAATACTATACTTCTAGCTGCAACCGGATAGGAAGCATCTTTGATTTTTCTCTCCTCAATTAGTTTTTGAGGAAGCACCCATTGATTTGTTGCCTGGCACTAAAGCCAAGCTTGTGGTAATTATTTTTCTCACTAGTTCATTGAACAATACTTATTGGGTGAAATTCTGCTCTCAGTCCCATGTAAATTTAGAAGAACACTATCAAAGTGAGTGTAGTTACTCTGGAATTACATTGGTGTAAATGAGAACCGAATTTGGCTTATTCTATCCAAGAAAAAATGTACCGCAAACCTGGATAATACAATGAAATCACAAAGCCAGTTAAAATGTTATTAAAATAACTTGTCTCCCCTAAAAAAGTACACTTTGTGATTAACTGTGGATACACTCTTCAGCCAGTTGTATATGTGTTATATGATCTAATATGTAGAGAGAGGGACAGTTCTCACATATGCTAACTTCACTTTATGCTAGGGTGAATAAAAGAAACTTTACAAATCACTGTTCTCTGCTTTTTGCACTTCCACAGAAAGCTGAATATCCAGAGTCACAATCCTTTACAACTTACAATTGCTTTATTATCATTGAATGCAATTACTATTGTTTGGACTAAAATCAGATTAAGAGCATTCTTTTAGCTTGTAAACATAATGTAAACTTCGTAGCACCATTGTACAGGACCATATATTGTTTATAAGATTAAACTGAACATGCCCCCAAAACAAAGAAAAAGTCAACAGCGAGAATGCTTCAACACACTGGAACAGAAAAGATCAGCATTACTTGGTAATACATCTTCCCACACTAAGCAGATTATTGAATTTACAAGTTTGGGCTTTATGGAGAAGTTAGCAAAACTGGTAAGGAGAATTGCATACATTACAGGATGCATTTGTAAAAGTGCCTGATTTTAAGCCATCAATAACCTAAAGTTTACTCACCCAAGCCACAGTCAGTGATTTGCACTCACCTTGACTGATTTTAATGTTTGTCTGTGGGAAAGCCTGGGTAGCGAGCAAAACCATTGAGAGGAGCACACAGAAATCCCATCTGATCACCATCTCTGACTGAGGACAAAATTTCATTTCCAGGTGCGCAGAGAGCCAATGACATGAAGCCTTTCCTTAGTTCGGTATCGCCTTGCTCTGCTGCTGAGATTCCTGGAGCAGATGTGAATATACTTTGTACACTGCACCCTCCCCCGAAACTCCAAACTTTCACAATGACATGCTAGGAAGGCTGGCCAAGCTCCCTCCAGTGTCATATCACACTCCACACAACAACCAAGAGCTTCCCAGAGACATTGCAGAGAAGCTGCTACATCCCATTTCACTGGCAGAAGTTAGTTACTTTAAACCATTTTTTTCCCCAAAAAAGTTCTGGTGAGGTTTTAGAAAGCAGGCATGCACACCTCCTAGTCGTGAGCCTTCAGATGTTAAGTTCTCTATTCAAGCAAACCACATCCCCTTTCTGCTTCCATGGCTGCTTCTTGAGAGATTTTGTTTGTGTCTATTGACTTATCAGTGTTTTATGCCACTCTAAGCACTGCACAGCAGATGTGTGAGAGGTACTTTCTGGCAATACAGCCCTACATTCTGGAGCAGCAGCACTCAGAATGGGACCTAATTGCTTAGACCAGGGTTCGGCAACCTTTCAGAAGTGGTGTGCCGAGTCTTCATTTATTCACTCTGATTTAAGGTTTCGCGTGCCAGTAATACATTTTAACATTTTTAGAAGGTCTCTTTCTATAAAAGTCTATAATATAGAACTAAACTATTGTTGTTTGTAAAGTAAATAAGGTTTTAAAAATGTTTAAGAAGCTTCATTTAAAATTAAATTAAAATGCAGAGCCCCCCCGGACCAGTGGCCTGGACTTGGGCAGTGTGAGTGCCACTGAAAATCAGCTCGCGTGCCGCCTTCGGCACTCGTGCCATAGGTTGCCTACCCCTGGCTTAGACCTTACGGTTTGGTGCTGGAAAGATTTGTAGATTTCACATGGTGTACAGAAAAGTCACAACTTCAAACAAATAATATATCAATGATGGGGGAAGTCTGTGTTAATGTCAGCAAAAGATGTACCTGACAAGCAGCCCTGGAGATACAGGCGTGCTAATTTAAGCCTTGACACTGCAAGTTCTCCCAAATGGGTGGACCCCTGCACTCATATGGACCCCCTCTGAAGTCCAACCTTATTGAAGTTAATGGATTTCTGCATGCGTACACTGGGGCTGCCTGCATGGAGCAGCTTGCAGGATTGGGGCCTTATTTGGTGTATTGAATTTTTTTTTTAATTCCATTATTCCTGAATTTTATGCAACTTTTCTGAATGCTTTCAGCTCCACATAGATCAAGACACTAGAGCCGGAACCTGTATCTGCCTGCAGCAATGCATACAGCTGTGCATGAAGCCATAGGATGGCCCAACCCTCCACCTTTGTTTGACCTCCAGACTGAAAGGCTTGAGCAGTGAATGCAAGAGCCTGCTGGTTATTAAGGAATTACATTCAGAGTGAAGAGCAGGCTAAGAGCCCCAGGGGCTGTCTCAATGCATTCTAATTGGCCATACGCATTGATATGGCAGCATAGCAAACTCACACTTCGAGGCCCAGGCTTCCCATCACAACATGGGTAAACACTTCAGAAGACAAGAGGGATATTTCTCTCTCTAAAATGGAAATACAGAGAAAAAACAAAAACCAACCATCAGGTCACACTTCCTTTAATTCCATTATTTATTTATTTTTATATGGACTCTGTAAACAAAGTGGTGAGATTCATGAGCATTTTGGGCTGACATGGCCATTTTGATAGCCAAAGAGATGAAAATGTCAGTCCGTGGGCCTGATCCTGCAAAGGGTTGAGCTCTGTGGGCCTGATCGGAAGCCCTTTGGAGTTTGATTCCTAATGGGTGTTGGATCAGAACCTATATGCAGTTCAAATTCTCCTCCCGCAGCAGATTTACACCAGTGTAACTCCATCGACTTCACTGGAATTACTCGTGATTTATCCAGGGTAAGTGAGAAGAAAATCAGGACCAACAACTTGGCTTTTCTTTTTGTTGTGCGATGAACGTAACTGACCGAATTGGACACACACCTGAGTCGGGCTAATAAGTACCACCTCAGTATACATGGCACAAATAAATAGATCTTTATTTTCAATAAATATACACTCTCCATCATACCAGACAATATGCCATGAAAAAATGTACAGAAGCATCCAACAGAACAGACAGCTTGATTGTAGCTAAAACTCACTCAGTGGTTTGAAAAACTACTTTGTTTAGTACATAAAACACAGAAAGACCCACTGCAGCCTGCTAAGAAGGGAATTAAAACTGGGTGTTGTTTTGGGTGTTCTTACTGCAAAAGCTCCCAAAGCAGGATCTTTTGCACAACATAAGAAAGGTCTTTAAAACTTGCCATGGCTTTTCCAGAATACACTTGATTGAAAAGGTTTATTTTGCTATATCATACTCTATCTACTTTACATACAGAGATTGCTATATTAGAGTGGCAGGGTCTCATTACTGACATAACATTAGCTCCATGTTATACATGGTTGTATGTGAGGGTCTGTGTGTGTAACACTGCACATGCACACACACAAACACATACATACACCCAGATGCACAAAGGCACACATACATACTAACAGGAGTTTAATTTTGTTGAACTAGCACAAAAGACAAAACTGGAGTTAGAAGTGATTTTACCACATGTTCTATCATTTAAAAAATAAATACTCTAACCTATTTACCACATTCACCAAAGAGAACACACAAATACTTACATCTCCAATAAAATGAGTCATGGATCGGTACTGTAAGGGTAGCGGAGGCAACTCAAAAAGTTTCCAGTTAACTCAGAATCTCCATGGCAGATCAGCCTATAATCTGCTCTGCAATACGCTGGAGCAGGTAAAGAACGCTTCTGCGTTAATAGTGACCTTTTGAATAATCTCCATTATAATGTACATGGATTAAAAACAGTGGTGTGGATGCAGCAGATGATGCAAATAGTAACAGGTCCAACAGGCCACATTAGTAGTGACCCTGCAAAAACAATGGGCACAGGAACAAATGATACATGGTTTGCATTATGAAGGTCCACTGAGGCACGTAGGCTAACGCAGCCAGTTTGTTACCAGCAGCTGTAGTTACTTTCAATTCCATGGCAATCACATGGGAGCGCGTGTGGGTTTGATTTTTTTCCCCCTCAGTTGTTTGCCTGTGTTGGTGATGAAGGACCATTCTCACGTCACCTCAAGAGATGCTGGCGAGACGCGATCACACTCCGCCCTGGACCGCAGGCTGTGCCATTGCTCCACGGCTGTCCGATGGGAACTGAGCATTCGACGCCAATGGTTTGACTCTGGTGAGCCTGTCGAATACTGACCGATCACAATCCTTCCAACAAAGTCATTGCTGCTTTTCACGTTGTGGCCGTAAACTGAAGAAACAGAAACGAAAGCGGGTCAAGACCAACACCTACAACAAACATCCCCATCGCATCTACAGAAAGCCGCCCTTCTTTCGGTTACTAACACCACCTTCGGTGAGTGCAGAACTCCCACCAGGCAGCTGGGACCATTTTAAGATCCGAAGAACCATTTCGCAGTTGGAATTGTACAGGAATGAATCCAGGTAAATTGCAGAACTTATGTACAAACCAAGAAATCCTCATATCCCCACAGCACAGCTCGGAGCAGAGTAATGCAGCAAAGGAAGGGAATGATTCACAGGGGATCTAGAGCAGTCAAAAAAAGGAGCTCAGTAGCAAACGGTCCTCAAGAATGAGATCCTGGCCTCACAGATTGGGGAGCTTTGCCATTGACTTCAATAGGGCCAGGATTTCATCACTAGAGAATAACATCAGAATAATGCAAGGAAACAACCCAGAGGCCACTGAAATCAATGGAAAAAGACTCCTCCTGACTTTGATGAGTTCTGGATGAGGTCCTAAGATTAGCAGCACCTTTGGCAGAAGGAAAGAAGGAATCTTCCTGCAGTAAACGTCTGTGGTGATCAAATGTATTTTTGTATTAGACCATATGCCACATAGAGGACATGGACAGGGCATGGAAAATGGTATGTAAAATTCTGGTTATTGTATAGAAAAGACTTTGCAAAAATTGTAAGCAAAATACCTCAGCATTTTGGCCTACAAAAAAGGTTATGCAGACCTGGTTAGCTGCTTGGAAAAAATAAATGTTATTTTATAGATTAAAATAAGATTCTAATCTGAGATGGATACCTTGGTGGGAACAAATTGGAGCTTGTTACAGTGATATTTAGAAAACAGAAAAAGTAAAGGGAAAAACAACTAGCTCATACACAATTATAGTAGAATTTTTTTATGTAAAAAGAGGTTGAGATTTTGGTACAAACCCACTCTAAAGATGAAACAGGTAAATATAGTGAAGGATTTTAAGTGAATGGATGCTATGTATACTCCTTTCATTTTCTAGTTGCAAATGTGCTAATAAAAATTACCAGAGATCTCGATCTATAGAAAACAATCAGACATGACAAGGCTGTCCAGTGTGATGTCTATAAAGGGCCAATTTTCAGTAATTATCACTAGAGCTACTTGTTAAAAGTCCAGCTAAGCAACAAAGAGGGAGGAATAAACCTAATATCCTGTTCCTTCTATTAACCTCCCATAGTGGAACAAATGGCCACCCACAGCAACAGAAATCATAATTATGCAATATAAAGGCATGACCCTGGAAAGCAGGGAGTACTCCCGTGAGATTGAATTGAGGCCACCCAGCAGCTTGCAGGACAAAGTCCTCCATCAGTGCAGTAGGAAGGTGGATGAAAGGGTTTGAGAAAGCCAAAGGCTTTGTCTACACTAACACTTTTGTTGGTCAGAGGTGTGAAAAAACACACCCCTGACTGACATAAGTTTCACCAACAAAAGCGCCAGTGTGGACAGCGCTATGTTGGTGGGAGACGCTCCCTCCCACCGGCGCAGAGCGGCTACACAAGAGACTTTACAGCGGCGCAGCTGCAGCGGTACAGCTCCATAGTGTAGGCATAGCCAAAGTCAGAGGGTTCCCAGGCACTGGCTAGAATCAGAAGGATCAACAAAAAACCTTTAAAACTGGATGGATTTCTAGACTTCCAGTATAAAGTGATACAGAATGTAACTCTTCCAGGGGATTAATGGAGGCAAGTTACCAAGCACTGGATGCTCTATCCCTATTCCCTACAAGTGTTTTTTTATGATTCTATATTTGCTATTATACTAACACCACTCTGTAAATATGCTAATTAACTATGTATGATGTACTGTTCTTAGCATGCAGCAGGGATGGCCTTTGGCTTGTAAAGGCCTGAAGCCCTGGGCTTCCCCTTTTGTCCTGTTGGCTAATACATCATGCTGCCTCAGGCTGCTAACTCAGGGCCCGATCTGGCTCCCATCAAAGTCAGTAGGGGATTGGACTGAGGTAGTGCCAGACAAAGGGTTGCATACACAAAGTGCCATCTGCAGAAGGGGCAAGTTTACTCAGGAATCTCCAGACAAAATTCCTGACTCGTCATCACCTGGGGAACAGGGTTTTGCAAGGACAGGGCATAGACCTGTCCCTTTGCACTGTTCCCTGGGGCCTTCTCCCCTCATGGCACAGGTAAGCACAGCTTACATACCAGACCCTGACACCCATGGAGCATGAGATACAGTTGCAACTATCAACATGAACTCCCACAGCAATTCCCAGTGGAGCTCTGCCCCAACCAGCAAGCCATTCCCTCTAAACCTGCAGCTCTCCGAATGCATGATGTTCCCTAGGGGGAAACAGAGAATAATCCCTGTCTATAATGCCAGCTCCCATTTTCTCTGATACTTACGGTATATCCAGATGTACCTGATGTTCTATCAAACTATTCTGGAATATTTCTAGTTGACATTACTAAAATGCATAAAAGTTTTGTCTCTCAAATACTTGACAGTTCTAGTTTAGAAACAGTTAATATCATTTTGCTGAGCCTGTTCTATAAAAACAATATGAGCTCCAAGCATGGAGGGCAGTGTTTGAAAATTCCACTTTAAAACTCTGAACGCCGTGTGTGTCTTTAAACTACAATCAATATTTTAATTTGATTTATACCCCAAGACAGGAGGTCAGATTCTGGTCTCAGCTACACCAATGGAGATCTGGAGTAACTTGATTCACTCTAAGGGAGCTACTGCAAAGGAAAGGATGGCGTGATGAGAATCAGCCCTGTTTTCTGTGGAATGGCCATGCATGCAAGGCAGAATTTCAGACTATCCATCTCTTTAACTAGTACACAGCCTGTCGGAGTTATTAATGAGTTCTCATAGAAGGCAATGCATCTCAAACATGCCCAGCAGGACTATGAGAAATGCCTGAAAGATCTCAAGGGGGATTTATTATCTGACAGTAAACAAACATTATGCAAAAAACAACAACAAAAAGCCCCCCAAAACACACCCTCGCCCAACTTCTAGAACGGTATTTTTTTTCTCTTTGTTTCAACAACAAAAGAGGAAGCAGAACCCTGAGACACAATACCATGTAATTTAAACCATCAGGGATAGGATGTTCTACACTAATTAATCACAGCACAGATTAGCAAATGCAAAGTGTTCCAGGCAATAAAAGGTTCCTTAACAATCAGTTAATGTTGGGACTGTAAACTGAGTAGCTGAGTATTGTTCTGGTGAAGCTAGGCAGATTGGATTGCAGTGATTTTATGTGCCCAAGTTGAAACCTTGCCTTTTAAAGTATATACATTTCAAACCATTTTCTTTAATTCCAAGAGAACTACCTGAGGGTACAGCACTCATCTCCCAGCCTAACTACCCAAAGGAGAATTCCAGTGCTTATCTGGTAGTGTCAGATAATTAGCATATTGAATCATTAGGGTAGCAATATGCTAATTATACTACAGCTTACTACTACCATTGTTAGTACTGCTATCACTGGTAGCACTGGTGCGGTTTCGCGATTTCTGAAAAGAGGGAAAAGAAATTTCCTGGTGTTCACCTCCAGAATGGATGTTAGACTTACTTCAATCAGGTGGCATTTTAGGACTGCAACAGATAGCCCTCTCCTCTACTATCACGCCTACAAACAGTCTCAATGAATTCACATCTTGAGATAATAAAGGCTGCTGCTTGCTAAGATAAAACATCTTTGTCTGCCAAAAATTCAGCTCCATTTATCAGTCCATGAGCTCATTTTAAAATTCTAGGCAGTTCATCATTGGGAGCTAATTGTTTTATTCTACTGTTAAAACAGTCAGCATTTGCTTGGTAAACCATCTGTAATGGCTCAGAGGAGCAGAACTGCTTAACAGGCACCACCAATCAGAAGGCTCTAAAGATACAGCTGTGAAATTAAGCCTCTTTTTAATCAGATCCAAGCGCTGAATTTCTTTTCCTGCTAATTTTGTTTCTTACAAGAACAGCTTGGGAAGAGAAACTGGAAGACTCCATACACAGGGGTAAGAGAAGCTCAAAATAAAAATGGGATCTTTGTAGACTGCACCAGTCGTCCAGCAGATTGTACCAGTCAGATGTGTTATATGTTTCTCTCACTGGGTGTATGTTATAATGTGCTTCATCTCTCAACTACAGAGGAAGAAACTCTTGTTCATTACCTGCTTTCGAAGTAGAACTTCCTTTATCAGCATGCCAATTAAGCACTGCCTGGTGCACTGATAAGGGTGTGCTGGCCATTCTCCCTTCTCTACACTATTTATGCTCTCTTAGTAATTGCACGCACAGAGGGTTGCTTTAAAGGGCAAACAGCACATGTTCTCCTTTCCCAAGGTGTATATATACTCAGAGTGCTGGTGAAGACACTCAGTTGCTTCAGACATGGCCATTGCTAGGTTTGTCCCATTATACACACTTGCAAGACTCTGACCTACTTATTCACATTAAGAGAATTATAGTTTTGCCAAGGTACGACACAAGCAACCCTAGCTGGCACAGTGAGGAGACCAGAGTTGCTACTTAGCACAACCTCTGTGACAGGAATTACTCTGGCCAGGCAAGATTCCATAGGGAGAGATGAGAGAAGCTGACCACCAGCAATGTGTGCATCCACTATCAGACAATTAGCAATTGCTTCTAATGGCCACATCCGCGCAAGCTGAGATAGAAATGCCCCAGACACACAGACCACACATCTTTGGGAAGTTCTGAGTGAGCCAACTGCCCTGTGTACTATGGATATATCCAGCCTACCTGCCCTCAGGCCTGGGGAAGAGGCTCCAGATGCCCTCTTTCTGCCTCCCTTATGCACCAGAGTGAAGAACATAAGCACTCATAATTGGGATTGCTTCAGATGAGGCAGCTCTAAAAGAAGGCAGTGTCCAAGTAGTTCACATTCATTTGTTAAATAACCCAAGGCTTGCTTCAGGGAGGTCACTGCAGGCCTAGAAGATGGGTTAACCCATAGAGTTTTAAGGCCAGAAGGGGCCATCATGATCATCTAGTCTGACCTCCTGCACACAGTCGGCTACAGAACCTCACCCACCCATTCCTGTCGTAGGCCACTAACCTCTGTCCTCAACACTTGATTTAAAGACTTCAATTAAACTGGTCCTAGGTCTGCAAACCTGATAACCCAGCAGGGCTTTTTAAAGCATAAAATACAGTACTTTCCTCATCATCTGGATTCCCCCAAACTCAGCCAAGCTCTGGTTATGACCAGGTGGACACTTATTTTCCATTTTGTAATCTCTCTTCCTAACAGAAATTGCACAACCAGATCTCATGAGGTATTTCTGCACGATAGTAGTCATTGCTGTGACAACAACATCCATTTTGAGGCCAAGATAGAGCAAAAAGCAATTAAAAAAGAAGAGATCAGGTGACTGGACATACTGTGCTAATGAAACTAATTCCGTCTGTATACTGCAGCCGGTCATTGAAGAGATCCATTCTGAAATAAAAAGGTTCCTCTTTATCCTTTTAATGGAAATGTTGAAATATACATGAAAATTGGGTTCATTTATGTGCACTAAAAGAGCTGCATTTTGAAGGATGAACAATATGGTGCAAATAACATATTTGTATATGATGTATCTACCTGTGTTCTTCCTAAATGCTTTTTTCCTAGCTAAAGTACTGATTGGACTTTGTCTACTGTGATGAGGTTTTCTCCAAATTCAGTTGTGACTGATGGGGACCAACCGATCCAGCCACGTAACTCCTTCCTCCCACGAGCGTCCTGTAAGTACTCCTGATGACATTGCATGAGTAAGGGGTTGCTGGATCATGCCCTTAGGCCAGTGGTTCTCAAACTTTTGTACTGGTGACCCCTTTCACATAGCAAGCCTCTGAGTGTGACTCCCCCCCATATAAAGTAAAAACACTTTTTAATATATTTAACACCATTATAAATGCTGGAGGCAAAGCGGAGTTGGGGTGGAAGTTGACAGTTTGCAACCCCCCATGTAATAAACTCTTGACTCCCTGAGGGGTCCTGGCCCCCAGTTTGAGAACCCCTGCCTTAGGCCCACCTCCTACACCCAGTGTCCGGTCTGAGTAGCCAGGCTAGGCACTGGGCAGATGTGTGGAGAGACACCTCCTTCCAAGCCTGCAGAGTAACTGCAGAATGGCTCTAATAGGCTCCTTCAGTGCTGTGCATGTTCCTAATGCAGAGTCCCATGGTACTGGCCATTGGGAGATTCAAGCAGCAGCACATTCCCAGCAATGTTCCTCTCCTAGGCAGCCCATGCATTGCCCCCACCAGTCCTCTCTCTGCATGCTGTGACACAGGGGTCCCTACAAAGCCTTGTGCTGGGGAGCAGAAAGGTTAAGCATCCTCTATGTGACATCTCTTGTCCCCTTTGCATTGGAACCATACAGCTTCACTGCTAAGAAGGCCTCAGTGCATACAGGGGACAGGGCAGTGTGTTTGCCTTAGTGAATAGGAACATTTCACTAAGGTCACAACTCCATTTGGCACAGAGCATTTAATGGGACCTGTGCACCCATTCCCCACCCCACCCCCCCTCCGGAAGTAAACTCTCTCCTGTGGCATTCTCAGACCCTGTAGGCCACATTCTCAAGAGAGCTCAGCATGACACACACACACCGCGGGGATGGCTGGGGGGTGGCTGAACTCTTCTGAAAATCTGCACCTACTGTCACAACGGGAGCTGGTGGGTGCAGATCTGGTTTTGTGTGCCCACTGCCCTCTTCAAAGTCTTCTCCATGATCTCACTGGTCACATGCAGACAATCGTGTCTCCTGATCACTTGCAATTGCTTTTCATTTGGTAAATATTGCTAATGGTTTAAGGAGGTTTCTTTCTTACAAGGCCAGTTAGCCTGTGGGCAAAGTGACTCATTCCAGCCTCCTCTAGCTACACAGATGTAACTCAAACTTGTGCATAGGCTGTGCCGGTGTAAAAGATGACTTGCAAGGGTGCAATTTACCTGGGTTTCAAACTACAATGGTGCAAAAAGAACCCAACAACGTAGGCAAGACCTAATTGAGAAGTGCAATAAAAGGGAAGCAGTAAAACAACTTTAAGGAGAAGACCCAAATGACATATTTATAATAACAGTCCCCCAGCCAGCTGCATATAGTGTCTTTAGATCCAATACAATTAAAATAAATGGTTGTTTAAAACACTACAGTACTTTGCTCTTCTAGAGGAGAGACGGCTCTTTTTTGTCTCCCTCTCATTTTGAAAATACATAGTGTGCATAATGGAAAATGAATCAACTGTATGTGGGGATGGGGTAGAAAGCAGATAGGATTAGCGAATTAACTGATTATACACTCCAGGCTCCCTAGAAAACCAATGGAAACGGTATGTAACTCATTAGAGACCTCTTCAGTTTGCATTAACATAAAAATCAAATTCACTGGGCTCAGCATGTTTGCCACTATGTAACATTACGTTGGCTTTTGCATCCTGAATATTTTGCCTATACAGTACAGCTCTAAGGGCATGGTCCTGCCATTCTTGCACAGAACTTCCACTGACTTGCATGTGGTATCATTTTGCTTCTCAAACAAGACTTTCAATTTAAGCAAGTCTTATTGAAAAGTTGGATTGGAAAGCATCAGCAAGCACAGATTTTATTAAGTTGGTATTAAAATATAGATTCCTCCTTTGAATGATCATTACAGTTATGAAATAATCTGCACAGAGGTCCTCATTCAGCAAGGTACTTAAGCATGTGCTAACTTTAAGCAAATGAGCAGCTCCACTGAAGTCAATGGGGCCACTAAAGTCAGTGGGGCTATTTACATACTTACAGTCAGGCAGAGGCTTAAGTACCTTGTTGAGCTGGGGCCGTAAACATATAGCTATCCTGAAAAATATGTCAAACTGAGTTATTTAGCAAATACTGTATCGAGTGTTAGGTATAAACAAGCAGGAACTCTGCTGCCCCCTGCAGGCGAACAGGTTCAATACCCAAGTAACAAAATAATTTAAAATTAATAAATGGAATTATTTATTAAGCACCTGATCTCAAAAGGTGCTAAGAACCCACAACTCTTACTGAAATCAATGGGACTTGCAGGTTCGAGTCAGCTTCTCTCAGGATCAAGCCCTAAATCAATTACATAAAGAGATGCTGTACTAAACTGTTTAACTCCAAAGGAAAACAACAAGAGAAAATAATGAAATGAATGAATCCTTATGACTTTATCATCCACGATATAATTTCAGTAGCTTCAGGAGTCCCTCCTGGCTTCAAATGGAACATTTTCCCTCAGTTATTCTGAATTCCTCATTAATTTACCTCTACCACACGTAATTCATTTCTTAACAAATTTTACCAAAGTTTTGTTTAATGTATTTGCTTTCACATTACATATTTTAAAAGCCTTTAAATAGCTCTGCAGTTTGAGTATTCGCCAAATAAATTAAGGGTTATGTTGATATACATATATTAAATTATGATACTGAAATATAAAGATTAAGAACTGCTAAATGGTAAAATTAAGAGCCTTAATTAGTTATACTTCAATAACTTATAATTATGGACAGTGAATGAGTTTAGATGAGGTAACACTTGTCTCAGCCAATGCCTCAGTCTTACTTTGTCTGGCTTGAGTGTTATTTTGCCATTTTTTCCCTCTTACATAGATTTTCTTAAATAATGCTATTGCTGGCAGGACAAAGGGAATGGTTTGTTCATGGCATATGCTGTGTTTTAGGTCAAAAGCAAAATTAATTAGCCTGATAAATATACAAACCTGTAATGCTAAAGTCCTTTTCCTGGGAAAAATAAGGGCAAGATGACATGAATACATAACACAATGAAAATGGTATAAACAGCAAAAGCTGTGTAAATTGATGCTTGCTCATATGTACAGTATGGTTAAGACAAATGCTTAATGCTAATTGGAGAAAAGCTAATGAATATGTAAATGTGGAAGCATATGCAAATCCAAACAAAGGAGGGGCCCTAACTGGAGAAATAACAGACTAGAAACTGAAGAAATGAGACAGAAGGACCAGACTGGGATCAGATGCATCAATGACCATCGTGAAGTACAGGAGAACTTCCCAGTATCCCAGAATTCAATGACATGGGCCCCTACCTATTCCATCTTAACTATTTATCATCTGGCATAAATATATGTTCAGACACTACAATGGACAAGGATTCTGTCTGCATTTTATAAATAAAGATGAAAATTTAAGCCTGACTAGGGTGGACTCATGATTCTGTTTCCCACCTTACGGTGCCAACAACTGGTTCACAGATATGGAGCAAATTCTGCCTTCAGATATGCTGAGGCAACTCTGTTGAAGTCAACAACTTCAGTATAACTAGAATTCAGCCTATATCATTTATCAGAGAAAAAAGAAAATCAGAGACAAGAGGCAGTGGTTTGACATTTATGAATTTGGTCTAAGCGAGTCTGTGAATTGAATGTAAAATTCATTTCTCAGAATTTTCCTTCATTAAGCTACTCTCTGCAACATCTGCTAATGTTAAACTGCAGATGGAATTTTAATCACTATAGCTAGTTATTTAAGCCTTGTGCTAATGTTGGGTTGCTAGGACTGATGGGGCAAATGTCTCTATCATCCAACTGCTGCCTCCCACAGGATAACAATATTAACCAACTTAAGGAAACTGCCTTGGCAAAATTATTTCCCGCTCCTGGTCCTGCTGCAAAGACAGCCCCATATGTTGGCCTGCACAGCATCTGGACAAAAGAAAACCCAAAATATGAGATTGCCCATGGGCTTTGAGGAAAAAAAAAAAGGTTTGGCTGCTGGTGTATGAAGTTGGTCCAGTAAAAGATCCTACCTCACCAACCTTGTCTCTCTCATATCCTGGGACCAACATCACTACAACACCACTACATATTTGGAATGTGAAAGTCAGGCCTGGCCCTGGGAATTCCCTTACTGAGCCTATAAAAGTACTGCACCGGATTTTATGGGCAACATAGACTACCATGATATTGTTATGAGCTCAGTGAAACCTCGGTATGGGTTAAGTTAAAACCCAACTGAGACTGATAGGTGTGAATTCCCCAGTCAATTAACATAACTAAGCATAAGGCTGATACACGACTCAATTAATAAAGAAGTAAAAAGGGTAATATAATTAAAGCTAATGAACATGAGGTTATGGAAAATATCAAGTTAATTTGACAGGATTTTTTTTTGATGAGATTACAATTTGATTGATAAAGGCAATAGTGTTGATGTAATATGTTTATACTTCTGTAAGGTATTTTGTCACCACAGGATATTTTTATTAAAAAATTAGAACAATATAAAATTAACATGGCACAGATTAAATGGATTAAAGCTGGCTAACAGATATGTCTAAAAATATAATAGTAAATGGGGAATCATCATCGAGTGGGTGTGCTTCTAGTGGGGTTCCACAGGGATCAGTTCTTGGCCCTGTGCTATTTAACATTTTTATCAATGACCTGGAAGAAATACAAAATCATCATTGACGAAGTTTGCAGATGACACAAAAATTGAGGGAGTGGTAAATAATGAAGAGGACAGCTCACTAATACAGAGTGTGACAGAGTTGGGGAATTTTGTAGTGTTTTACATAAACAGTGTGTGCACGCCGCAGTTTCCCTGTGTGCTGCATGTTTAACAAGGTGGTGGGAGAGGGTCTGTTGTTGCAGATGACCAGGTGTGACCCTTGCCTAGCAGCTGGGTTCCCGAACAACAAGAGGCCCAGCCCAGCTTGGAAGGCAGCCAGTTCTGGCCAATAGGAGGACACTGGTCTGAGGAGAGAGGACCCCAGTGACCTGACCAACCAGTTCCAGCCAGAGAAGGAACAAAAGATGGAGGACAGAGGGCCCCAGTGACCTGTTTACCTGGGACGGAAGACAAAGGACAAGGGAGGAGCTGTTGGGGTCGGTGATACAGGATGCCTCGGCTGGAAGGAGGGGGCTGCTGGACTAGGGAGAGCAGCTGTAGCCCAGCTGGATGCAGAACAGACCTAGATGTACTGTGCTGAGGGATGCTAGGCTTGAGGGCCCCGAAAGTTTCCTGTGCTGGGTTCAGATGCTCAAGAAATCTTTCTGTTTTACGCTGGCTGAGAACCACTCCAGTCTAGAGATCAGAGAGGCATTATTCCCTCTAGGGGTGGAGGCCCCAGGGGTCCAGAGTGAGTGGACTCCCTGAGGGGGCCCATGGCGAGAGACAGGTGTACTGATGGCCATAGGCGCCGACTCCGTGGGTGCTCCGGGGCTGGAGCATCCACGGTGAAAAATTAGCGAGTGCTCCACACCCACCGGCAGCCAAGCTTCCCCCTCCTTCCCCCCACAAGTGCACCGTGTCCCCGCTCCTCCCCCTCCCTCCCAGCGCTTCCCGCACCCCCGCTGCCTAACAGCTGTTTGGCGGCACTTAGGACTTTCGGGGGGGGGAGGAGCGGGGACGCAGCGTGCTCAGGGGAGGAGGCGGAGAAGAGGTGGGGTGGGGCGGGGACTTGGGGGAAGGGAGTGGAATGGGAGGGGGGCGAGGAGGTACAGGGGCGGGAGGAGGCAGGGCAGGTCGGGGTCGAGAACCCACTGGGCAGAGGGGAAGTAGGCGCCCATGCTGAAGGCTCAGAGAGGTGCAGTTCCAGGAGGCAGAGGAATCTCGGAACAAAGAACGTAGGATATATTTACAGGATGGGAGACTCTATCCTTGGGAAGCAGTGACTCTGAAAAAGATTTTGGGGGGTGGAGGGTGACTAATTAGCAAACATGAGCTCCCACCATGATACTGTGGTCAAAAGGACTAATGTGATCCTTGGATGCATAAACAGGGGAATCTTGAGTAGGAATAGAGATGTTATTTTACCTCTGTATTTGGCACTGGTGGAATACTGCATCCAGTTCTAGTGTCAACAATTCAAGGATGTTGAAAAATTGGAGAGGGTTCAGAGAAGAGCCACAAGAATGATTAAAGGATTGAAAACATGCTTTATAGCGATAGACGCAAGGAACAAAGAGAAGGTTAAAGGGTGACTTGATTACAGTCTTTAAGTACCTATTAGGGCAACAAATATATGATAATGGGCTCATCAATCTAGCAGAGAGAGGTGTAACACAATCCAATGGCTGGAAGTTGAAGCTAGGCAAATTCAGACTGGAAATAAGGCATGAATTTTTAACAGTGAGGCTAATTAACCATTGGAATCATTTACCAAAGGTTGTGGTGGATTCTCCATCAGTGGCAATTGTTAAATCCAGATTGGATGTTTTTCTAAAAGATCTGCTCTAGGAATTATTTTGGGAAAGTTCTCTGGCCTGTGCCATATAGGAGATAAGACTAGATTATCAGAATGGTCTTTTCTGGCCGTGGACCCTATGAGAGTCCTCACCTAAGACAAAGAGTATGTGAACCCACCCAGGAGTTTTGCTGAATATTGTTTTGGGTGAGGGATGCGTAGACAGAACAGATAAAAAATCTGGGGGCAAGAGAGAGAGAGAGAGAGAGAGAGAGAGAGAGAGAGAGCGCGTGCGCCTGAAGGAACAGCTGAAAGCACATGGCTGACTCTGGAAGAAATATGGGGAGAGGTTTTTGGAACAGTAGTGCAGGCTGAAACGAACGCTCTTAGTGCTGCCACCAAAAGAGAGTGTTTCCTGCTATTTGATTCCTTGTGCGTTCAGAGACACAGGGTTTTGTACATTCTTTGCAAACAAATAAAATCACACCAAAGAAATATCTGTCACCAATTTCTCCTCCTAACTGGAACAACTTACTAGACCCTGAATTTTTGCCTAGCCATTTGGGTCAAATGGGGCAATAATATTCTATGTCAAAGAGGCAGCCTCTACAAGTGCAGTGATTATATTCTGGCATGTCCACCTCCAGTTCACATTCAATGTCATCTACTCATGGTAATGCTGATAATGCTACACAAACCCTAGAAGGTTCTCCCATACATATTCGCTATTACGTATTCTTGGGAGGGAGGACAAGGCACCCTTATAGCACAGTGCTGGACCCCTAAGTAGCAAGAAAAGTGACAGGTATCTGTGCTTACAAGATCTTGAATACAGCCAGAAATGACACCACAGGGAATATGATCCCAGGATGAATCAGAACAAAATACTAGCTATACCAATATATCATTTTTCCAATTTAAAAAAGAAGCTGGTAAAGGGAATACATGCAATTTCACATGAGAGTAGGCCCAATCATTTCCTTTTCTTACCATCTATTCCCTGCGCCATTGGACCTGAGCCCAGCTAAGCACTTAAGCATGTGAGTGACTTTAAGCATATTTCTATATTTCAAAGGGATTACTCATATGTCTAAAGGTACCATCTGCTTAAGTGCTTTTCTGGATCAAGACCTGGCTGCATATGCAGCCCACTCTCCCCACTCCACCCAGCTACCTATGAGACCAAACTGAAAGAATTGTTGTCTGTGGTGATGTTACAATTTGTAAACCTTGACAGAATAAAGACAGAATAAATCCATGCTAACCTCCAATTCTTTAGAAACATTGCATGACATCAGTGTTAATCAAATGGACGAGGACAAAATTAACAGTGAAAGATGCTTTATTTGCAGTCATTCCTGTGTGTATTACAAACAATAGAGAGGGGGGAAAATCTCTATGAAATGCTACTTGACACTTTCCAGTTAAGTAGCACTTCGTGGCATTCACAGCAGCAAATCAATTATCCAAGAGGGGATGTTTTTTTCTCTGGGCCCTATTGTTTCTTTTCTAATCAAGCAGGCAAATAATATTGGAATTCACAGGAATTTACCTAATGACCAGATAAACCTTTCAACTATTGGGGTTGTGCAAACATCATGCTCTGTGAGGTGATCTGTTAAAACTATCCGTGAACTACAGATTAGAAACAGGGTGTTTGTTACAAATACAGGTGTAGAGAACAAAGAGGCTTATATAGTGTGAAATAAAAATCAAAAGGATGCTGTGCAGAAGAGTTTGGAATCTATTCCACTGCATTCACACAGAATTCAGCTGCTGTATCAGTTCTTTGTATTTTCTTTCCCTTCTATTTCTAAATCGATTTGAATAAAACAGATGAGCATGACCAGATTCTCCTTTCGCTTGCACTGGTTTTATACTGGGACAAATCCACTGATTTCACCCAAAGTTAGTCCTGAGTTATACAGGTGAAAGCAAGAGCAGAAACAGGGCCCTTGGGATTAATCCTGATCTGCACAGAGCTCATGTTTGCAGCAGATGGGCAAGGAGGCAAAGACTGTTCAAAGCCACCTTTCTACCTCCCCAAATCCTAGGGGTGGTTGGGATTGAACTGGCGCTAGGCTCTTATGCCAGAAAGGATGACCAGAGCCTGGAGCACAGCCGCTCTTCTCCTTCTGCCCCCTGGAACACCTCCTCCTACCCCAGAGTGCTCTCTATACAGCAGGGTGGAGGCACCAGGAGAGCTGGTGCAAAGGGGGCTAGCATCAGCTTTATGCTAGTTGAGGATTCCGCCTGCATTCAGGTTTAAGGTCCCTTTGCACCATCCCGTAGGCGCAATGGGACCCTACATGGGCTGACAATTTGGTTCTGGGTGGCTACACCTCACCTGACATTTTAGGGCCAAATCCTGCATTCCTATTTCAGGCAAAACTCCCCCTGAAGTCGAGTGAAAGAATGCAGGATCAGACCCGCGTGCTTCAGGCATCTTTGCCCGGCTTCCAAACACAACCAGTGGCTTTGTTTACAGATGTGATCTGGCTCTGAGGACCCAGCAGTAGGGCTGTATATGGTAAGCCTGAGCATGCAAACACACAGCACAGCATAGCCTCCAGCCATCTGCATGTCTAGCAGAATAAGCTAAGCTTGAAGGGGCATATTTTCAGGCAGTTATGAGGCCAGGGCTTATGCCTGCATTTTGTCACCTGCACAGTGACTAGGGTTGCCAAGTTTCTAATTTCTGAAAACTGGACAGTACAACAGGAGAGCCAGAACCTCCCCACCTCTTCCCCCGGGGCCCTGCCCCTGCTGTACCTCATCCCCCAATCCCCGCCCCCATCACTCTCAGCTCTCCCCCATCCTGTTTCCTCCTCCCTCGGTCCTGTCCACCTCCCTCCCCGCAACCAGCTGGGCTCCCTCTGCTCTGGAGCCTGCCCACCCACAAGATGCAGGTAGGAGGTGGCCTAACCTAAGCAGGGGCTGGCATGGGCTAATGACCCAACGGCGCCTCCATTGCCGCCCCTCTCCCATCTCTGGTAACTGGACTTTTGGTGTCCGGTCAGTACATGTGACTGGACACTGTACAGGTCCCCTTTCAACCGGACTTCCCGGCTGAAAACTGGACACCTGACAACCCTACCAGTGAATCACAGGCATCAATATGAGTAGTTACTCCTCTAACTTCAGGATTTACAAACTCCCTTTGGGGTGCCATGCCTCAGATCCACACTCAGAATGGAACTGTGGGTGCATTTTTGCAGGTACAAATTGACACTGCAAAAAGAGAAGCCTTTAACTCCAAAAATTGTTCCTAGTACCAGAAAATGTCAGGGATCGCATTGAAACCCAGTTCCAGATAGAATATCTGTGCTAATTTTAAAACCATCGCAGGAAAGGTAATTATGTTATCAATTTCACTGCAGACAGTTTTATTAGGAGAGAAGCAGCACTGAAAACAAACTAAGGAGATAAAGGAATCTGATGGGAAAGAGAAATGTAAAAGCCATATTTACATATGAAGAGTCTTGAATGTAATCCATTATTGCCTAGCCTTCCTTTGGAGGCAAATTGGATAATAGGGCGAATCCTTCAATTCAGTAGCGCCATTGCTATGTGGCATCTTAAAGTCAATGGTCTCTGGGTTACAGAGACAGACTCTGCCACCACATTCACATATATTATGTGACAATTATGGAAGCAAAGATAAATATCAGGTTGAATGACAATGCTTTCCACACTCAGTATTCTAGCTACTGATGCTTAGAGAGTTTTAGGGCATAGAGCATAGAACAGATACAGCCTAATAAACTGTAATGAATCCTTTCACCATAACAAACAAACACAAGACAGATAAGCCAAAGAGGCAGAGAGGCATAACACAGTACAAAGAAATGCACTTGCAAAATTGGCTAGTAAATCAGCTTGTAAATAGGAGTTTTACTAAGTTCTTTTTATTATGCCAGACTCAACAAAGGAATATTAAATATAGGCAAAAACCAGTTTATTTTATACTATGGCAAACAGGGGCGCCTCTAGGCATTTTGCCGCCCCAAGCACGGCACGCAAGCTGCCCTCGGCAGCAGAGCGCCCCCCGCGGCTTGCCGCCCCAAGCACGCGCTTGGTGTGCTGGGGCCTGGAGACGCCCCGATGGCAAAATTTGTATATATTCTGACATTGCACGCCTTATTAACACATTCAATTGAATTTGAGAGTCTAATTTTACCTTCTGATGAGATGATGCCACATTGACCAAGGTACTGCAACTGTGCTGCTCCACAAGGACTTCTTGTTTTCATAGGTATTAATTTTAAAGAATATTAATGTTCTTTCACTCTCTTATTTAACTTATTAAACCATTCAGCATGATATAAGGAGCCAAATTGTCCCTGGAGTAACTCCACTTACTTAGTGGAGTTATAGCAAGGATCAATCTGGTCAAGTTGTCTAGACCCCGTAGGGTGATCAGATGTCCCGATTTTATAGGTACAGTCCCAATTTTGGGGTCTTTTTCTTATATAGATTCCTATTACTCCCCACCCCCTGTCCCGATTTTTCACACTTGCTGTCTGGTCACCCTAAGACCGGACTGCCTGCTGTGCACTTCAGGATGTGGCCAATGAAGTTAAGTACTTACTGAGGGCTGGATCCTAGAGGCTGCTGAGTGAAGCATAGAGAGCCGCAGGGCTAGAACTCTACATCCCAAGGCTGCTCAGCACTTGTGCAGGGAGGCTTGTGCAGGGTGTGAAAAAGTGCAGGCAGAGCTCAGCAGCATGAGCAAGCATCTATTGCACACGCTGGGGAGTAAGAGGCTTGTGAGGGACATGCTGAGGATAGAACGAGATCAGGGCATTCTTGTTTAGGTATAATCCAGTGAACGCAAACAATGAGCACAGCTGCCGTTTGGGGGATTTTCAATTACTCTCATTGCCAGCCAGTAGTGGCTACTTCGATGAGACTGAGTATGGCAAAGCTAAGGGCCAGCCGCTGTCAGAACTGCTTCCAAAGCACTGCCTCACAGTCACCGGGGGCCCAACAGCCAGCAGCGCCTGCTCCCCTCAGCTAACTTTCCCCATGAATAATGACCGGTTTCAGAGTAGCAGCCGTGTCAGTCTGTATCCACAAAAAGAACAGGAGTACTTGTGGCACCTTAGAGACTAACAAATGGGTGTTACCATTGTTTCATGTTCTCTGTGTGTGTATATATATCTTCCTACTGTATTTTCCACTACATGCATCCGATGAAGTGGGCTGTAGCCCATCAAAGCTTATGCTCAAATAAATTTGTTAGTCTCTAAGGTGCCACAAGTCCTCCTGTTCTTTTCCTCCATGAAGTGAGCCTCATGACCACACTCAGCCAGCTCTCTCAAGCCTCACTACCCCACTCTGCAGGATCAAGCCCTTTCGTCCTTACTCAGGCGTAACTTCCATTTAAGTCGATGGCACCCCTGCCTGTCACCCCTGCAGGACTATGGCCCACAGGCCATAACTTTCAGGGAAACAAAATTTTGACGGGGTCACCTGTTCCACGCTAGCCAAAAAAACATGCCGTTACTTTCAGCTCTTCCCTAATGGCTTGCCAATCGCCAGCTTGTGAAGAGTGCCAGTGCTGCTAACACACACGAAGACTCAACAGGACGGCTTGGGGGCTGGTAACAAGAGGCAGATTCTTCCTCCTCCTCTAGGACACCGTTTCAAAATCAGTATAGAACCGTTCGTGGCTGAAAGTCAACGCTACCAGAAAGCTGCTGTACGGGTACATTACAAGAGTTAAGCAAATCAGTTGAGACTCTTGCCCTGCTACAGTCCAGTCCTATGAACAGAGGATACAGCTTTGCCCTGAAACGTGATGAAGTACCATAACATTTAAAAAGGAAGCCCCCCTGAGCAAGCATCCTTTGCTAAAATGCCAGATGCACTGCAGGCTGGCCGTCATGGAGAAAGTTATGCCGTGAATGATAAGTCATGGGATACTGTGGTTGTTTCTCCATCATTTCAGCGCTTATCCAACAGTATAATACCAGACAGGTGGACAGACTAAGAGGATTCCTTTTTAGAACACACTTTACATCCTAGAAACAAGGCTATAATTATTACAGAGCTCAACAGAAGGCAGAGTCACATCCTCATATGAAAAGCATCTCATGATCTAACTTGGGGTTTGGGAAAGAATGTTCATTAGATTCAGATTCTATCCATGGCTTCCAAGGCATCAAGAAGGGATGTTCATTAATGGATACAGAAAAAAACCCACATTACTTCCCGGTTCACTAACAATATACCCATTTTTGTCCAAAGGCTTCCATGGAGTCATCATTCACTAGCAAACTATGCACTTGAAAACGATTCATTAAACTCCCTTTGCACAACTGGCTGCAGCTAGCTATATGCCTGTGAGGATGTTCATGCCTAACTGATGCAGAGAGAAGAGAAAGGAAGCAGGAGAGGGATATATCCTCCAGTCCTGGCACGTGTAGATTTCTTTTTACTATCAATATTTGCAAACAGCATCATATGCAACTTGGAGGGTGGTTTGCATTCTGTTAATACTGATACATCCTTTACAGGAAAGTCCCAATTTGGTTATCTTTATAATTAAATCTTGGCTCAGATTTCTGGGGGGGCGGTTTCAGACCTTGCCCCCATTCCATGCTTGGAAGCAGAGTTCAAGAGGGTGTTGCGTTGATACCATGTAGCGCAAAGAAGACAAGCAGCATCCCAGCTCCTTGCTGGGGAACTTCCACGGGAGCATTTCCCATCCTCTGTCTCCTGTCTGGGTCCAGCACCCAAGGGCATCTATGATATCTGAGCTCAGTCAGTAAACGATCACTCTCATTTAAACCACAGGATCACTCAATTGCTCCTGATGTCTAGGAGGAATTCACTCACATGACACTTCTGCCATAGGTACGTCAGCACCCTGCTAGCGGAGCTTATTCATACATTCCAAGGACAGAAAGGACCATTTTGGTCATCTGGTCTGACCTCCAATCATCATCTAGCTTCTGTCTCTTCATCTGCTTTTCCATGGCCAGATGGATTTAGAAAGCTTGCCTTTTACACTTTTATAGAACAAATACATTGCCTACCACTTTGTGCTGTGCTTGGGTTTAATTAATTAATTAATTAGCTATTATTTTTATAAGAAACTCTCAACTTGCAGTTTCCATTCTCCATGAATTCCTGCTAGAGGGTTAAGACCATTTCCCATTTACTGTCTGTGTGTCCCTGACCTACCAACACTGTGACCCCAGGACCACTGTTTGCTTTCCCTACATGTTCTAGTAATACCACTAGGATCACATTCTGAAGCCTCAGGGACCTGGAAGAATGACCTGCTGACAGCAACTGTGTGCTCTTGTTAGACCTCCAGATCAAGGGCCATAGGGTGTGTGATGCACAAATTCATGAATGCTGAGTTAAGGGTATTTTTAAAATCCTGACATAAAAGGCCAAATTATGATCTAAATGCAACGAGTGCAAATCCTAAGTGACCCCACTTACATCAATGGAGTTTTCTTTGCCTATGATTGAACTATACAGATTTAATGGAACTCAGATGTTTCAGAAACAGCACCCTCCACTGGACCCAGGCTACCTGTGATGAGCTAATTTAAGGGGAATGAGCCCATCAAGGTAGGGAGTTCAATAATGAAAGCCTGGGCCTGATAAAAGGCCATCGAGAGTATGTCTACACAGCAACAAAACAGCCTGCGATGAAGTCTATAAAACTGCACTGTAAACGTGAGGCTGGAGCCTGAGCTCCAGGACCCCACAAGGGGGGAAGGTTCCAAAGCCCAGGCTCCAGCCCAACCCCAAACCTCTACACTGCTCTTTTATAGCCCCACAGCCTGAGCCAGCCAAGGCTGTTTTATTGCAGTGTAGACAGACACCAAGCCTCAGCTCCAGGGAGGTGCTCACAGAGTCTCTCCTGAGGGAGCAGAACTCCCAAAGTCCACAGGCCCCAAGAAGAGGAAGCTGTGCAAACCCTGAGCCAAGGGCGGAGATTTCATGTCAAGTTTATTTGTGTTTACTAAAGTATAATCCCAGGAAGGGAATTTTGTCTTACACCATTTTGGACTGTATGGAGTCCTTACGGGGTCCTGAGAGAAAAGAATCTCAGGCAGGGAGTGCCTGCAGCACCACACTAGAGCTGGAGAGGAGGGGCGTGCCCTGTGACAGCACTGAAATGTAATTTTTAATGGAGGTTGCTTAGCAGCAAGATAGCTATCCCTGTCTGTAGCTAGATACTTATACAGCTCCCATCACCACAGTATCAGAGCGCCTTGCATGTATTTTAAAATAGAAATAATCTCATTTTCTTATTTCCCAGCCTGGAAGAGAAATAGCTTGATTTGCTTACAGGTGGGGGGGGGGTGTTTATTTTGTTTGGGTATGAAAGCAAGAGGCTCTCTGTGTGTCTAAATGTGTGAAGAAATTTTTGACAGAAAACTATGCTTTGGAAATGCACATTGAGAGCTGGGTCATGTTCTGGCCCCACACCTAACACAGTTTGCAACCCCTGCAAACTGGCAGTTAAAGGGGATGTTGACATTTAACTACTTAGATGTTTGAAGGTCAAGTTTCCACATATTCAGGCAGCTCAAAATTCAGGTGCATTTCTGGTCATGCCTGCAGCTGAGGCCAATTTCATGCTTCAACATATGAAGCTAATTGGAAAATTTAAAGATTTGGCTCCTTATCATTACAATACCAGTGAAAAGCACCAATATCTCAGTGTCTTGATCGTGTGATTTATTTTTTTGCAATACACATCATAATCACCACTCTAATATGGCCAGAGGTACTGGAGGCAGAAGGCCTACTCCATTAACTGTGATTGCTATGAGGCAGGGAAAAGACTGAATTCTATTTCCTGTTTGGTCAGCGTGGTGAGCTCAGCAGAACAGGTGACCAGATGTAGCATAGTGTTATAACAGTGACAGATTACACTACTTCACTGTTACACTTGACTAGCCATTACTGTCCATGTATTTTGTGTCACAAAATGGTGCCTAAAACAAGGGGTGCTGGAACAATTTTTACAGTGGGGATGCTGACAGTCATTGAACCAAACTGCAAACCCTGTATATGATGGAAACCACTTCAAGCCAGGGGTGGGGAGGGGAGGGCACTGCACCCTCAGCACCTATGCCTAAAACAAGCATCTATCACCAACAGCAACACAGAATTTCATGGAAGCGCTAGTTCTTCTCATCAAGTTGTAATGGCTTAAAAAAGGAATAAATATCCTTAAACACAAACAGAAGGAATCTTTTTCAATAATATGTGGATGTTCAAAACCAAACCAACAACAACAAAACCCAAACCAGAAATACTCTGCAAAAATTCAGATGCAATTAAATCTCCCTTGAATCTTCCTTGGGGAGGGTGGGGAAAAGAGAGGCGAAACAGGTTTGTTTTACTACTGGGCAGTGCAATTTGATTATTATTTTAGCCAAAGCAGTTTCTATCGAGCAGAAGTTAATTAGAGCCCTGGGGTAAAATTTTCAAAAGTGATTTAGGAGCCTAAGGACCAGGTGTCATAGGCAGTTAGGCATCTAAAGATGCAGATACAGCTAGGCACCTACTCGAGTTTTCATAAGCGCCTAGGTACCTAATTTCCATTGAAATCAGGCACCCATCTGAACCTTTATGCAGCTAAATATCTTGGAAAATCTGGCCCTAAATCCCTATTAAAAATGGGACTTGGGCACTTTAAAAGCTGTCCCCTCAGACTGTATTGAGAAATGGTACCATGAGAAGTGGAGCTAGCCAGACTGAAACCTACAAACAATTTAGAAGTAAAGGATTTCACTGACTGTCACATAGACATACCAAAAGTTATAGCCAGATCCTGCAATCCACAATTATACAGGGCCGACAAGCAAAAATGGCACAAGCTCCCTCCCCCGCACCCTCCGCCGCCTGCTTTACAGCATATCCCTTTAAGAGCGCTCTGCTGTATTTTACATTTTAGGGTGCAGCAAGAGGATTCCTGCTATGCCTCCATTTTAAGAGCAATCTCCCCGCTTCACCTCCTATTGTTTGTTACACAGACTCATGTTTAGAATGTAAACTCCTTGGGGTGGGGCCCAGGTTTCTGATTCTCTATGTGCTTGCACAGTGCCTAGCACAATGCAATTACTAGCTATTATTTACATTATAACAGTGTTCTGATGCCTCAGTCAGAAGCAGGACCCCACTGGGCTCGGTGTTGTACAGCCATAAAGAAGAAGACGTTTCTTGCTCCAACAGCTTACAATCTAAATAGGCACAACACGGATGTGTCAGAGGAGGAAGAGAAGTGTGACAGCAGTAGGATCACATGGTTGCATATATTCCCTTAGTGGAGGGGGTATCAAAGGATTATTGTTTTATATCAGGCAAGTGAAGAAGAGATGTTAATGAGTTACTAACAGGCCATTTGCCTGGGAGGGACTAGTGCTTTGGGGGCCATCTGGACAATACTGCAATGCAAATATTATTAATATTAACAACATTAATACTTATTAACTAGCTTACAGACATGAACAACCACATTTCTTGGATTCCAAGAAGTTTCTTTCCACTTTATAATGAAGTGTCTTTTGGAAAATGATCAAAACTCAGATTAAAAAGTAGCCCAGCAAGTTCCAGCATCGCTCTTGACGGAGGTGAGTAGGTATCTTTACATCCCCAACACTTGGAGGTATTAATCTCTAAGGTTTAAAGCTCCCTTTTTGCTTGTTTGTGTACTTGACAGGCAATGACCCTATGGCTCCACTTGAAATTAACTGACTATAATTCTGGTGTCCAGGCCAAATTCCATCTTTCCTTTAGTAAGAGACACATGACAATTAACATGGACCATTCTTTAATAGCTGCTGTGTTTGTCTGCATAGAGCCAATCCATGGTCTGTGTGGAATTAACCAGTTGATAGCACTGGGGGCTGTCTATCAAGTGCACAAAAGGCTAAGAGAATAAAAGCACAGTGCATTTCTGCCGCGCTTTGCATACAAATGCACACCTCCTAGTCAATAGGTTTGAGGCACCAAAATAAAAACAATATTATCCACTAGCTGTTGACATGTTATTTTTTAGTTGTACGAATATTTAAGGGTAGTGGAATGTATTAGTATCAACGGCTGCTATGCACATAGCACCTTTTAACCCAAAGCACTTTACAAAAACTACAGCCAACATTTTATAAGTTTTGACTGACTTTCAAATGCAGCACCCAAAAATGAAAGTCTCCACACACATAGGCCCAGATCCACAAAGGTATTTAGGCCCCAACTGAATTTAAATTGAAATCAATGGAAGTTAGGAGCCCAAATACCTTTGTGGATCTGGGTCCTAGTGCCTGGGACCCCTTCCTTCTCCCATTCCTTATCATCTCTGAAAATTAGGCACAAAATGTCTCCAGTGGAGCACATTACATATAACTGTATATTCTTATATCATTTCACCAACCACTGAAAGGGTGGAGGCAGTGTAGCAGACAGACGACCAATACAGAACACATTTCACAGAAGCAGGAGGAGGAATATTTTGGCTTGTAAATGCCAAGGATTTACATCATAGGATATATAATATTTACAAGGAGCAAATAGAATCTCAGCTTTTAAGGTCTTACTCAAAAATACCCAATACCATGAGCTATACAGAGCTCAATTTATCTGCACTACTGGGTTGCCTTTAGGTCTATGGATGCTACTGTCAAAGGCCAGTTAAATTCACGATGGATCTCAGATAAAAGATGAAAAGCAAATATAGCATCCACTGTGGATTGCCGGGCAGTGAAGCCCAATTGCTCTGGGAGATGGAGTTTCAGAAGGCAAGGCTGGAGCCAGGTGAGTAGGACATGTGAAGACTTATCCAAGAACAGAGGGCAGAGTTAATTGACCTACAGTTACCACATTCAATGCAGGGACTGTTCCTCCCTTACAGAGTAGAATAATGATCCCTTCCTTCCACTCTGCTAGTAACTTCCCAGTAGTCCGAGCCCAGACAAAAAGTTGGTGTAATGATACAGCTATAGACTCTATGGCACACCTGAGAAATTCAGGCATTATGCTGTCAGGTCCGGCAGCATGCCCGCTTCGTGGTTTCTTTAGAGTGAACCTCTTCCAATGTAGGTACATTTACAAATGTTGCAGGACTACTTCTTGGATAAAGCATGTTTTACCCTCAGCCTTGTTTGTCAGCAAAGATCCCGCGAAAAGTTCATTTTGGGATCAAAGTGACTGTATAGCTTTGAATGCCTGCTGAAATTTATTAGGTTTCCTTCCCTCTTCTGACTCTTTTGTCAAGTTCTCAAAATAAGTTTCAGGAGTCACTTTTGCTCACACTCGAAAAATACCTTGTAAACATTTCTGATCAGTGTCATCATGGTGCTGTCTATTTATTTTGTAATATTTGAAACGTCCCACTGTACATCTGGAGCATTGTAGCATTTCAGTTCTGGGATGGCATCTACTGCTGTTCAGATGATTGTGCTTATGACTGTTCAAGCTAATTCTACGTCATCCAGGAAAGTGCCAAGTGTATCTAATTTGTTTTTCCACTGAGACAGACTACTTATTAGCAAGTGCTGAATTTTCACTGATACGTTGTGCTTTATGTCTCATGAGGGGCACATTTTTATGTTAAAATAGAGGAGTAACTGGCATTTTAGCAAAAAAGTGATGATGGTGAGCATTTGCTAGGGCTTATGCACCACTGCAGACCCAGTATGACCTTACTACGCTACGATTCTGATCAATATGTGGTTCAGATTCTCCCTCGTCCACCCATCGTTGAATATCAAGGTTTCCTGACAGATATCTAAGTGCCTGAACCAACTGCCAGTGTTCGTAATGTTATGAAAAGCACAAAAGAAGAGTAATCTCAGAGTTGTCATTTATAGTTCCAGAGGAAAATGGATCAAGCATAGTTTTGAAGCCATTTCTGGGACAACTTGGTGCAGCGTTCATATTTACGAGTATAATAAGTTCGTCGTGCAGTGGAACAGATTGCGTCACAGCTGCTAGCTGCTAATAAAATTCATCTTCATTAGCATCTGTAGCTTCCTCAGTGGGAGCATAGGCTACATTGATGGACAGCTGTCCATGGCAATGTCTCAACCTGGCATATAACAGTCAATCAGAAATAGAGTGCTACGTTGTAAGTCAACCATACTAGGGTTCAAACTTATGGTTCATTTATGTATAGGTAGGTCCAATGCTGTGCTTAAACATGATGGCTACAATTCATATTTTCAATCCAAAGCTAGAGAGAATCATATGATAGTTGTGGGGGGGGGAGTGTATGCATGGAGGGGGAATTTGCAGAAATGAGACTTACATAAAGGAAAAGAGACATTCATTTGTCAGCGCTATCTGTGCAATGTTGCACACTCAGCTCTCATTAAAAATAATGGGAACTGTATGAACGTCCCACCATAGTACACTGAAAACTATGAGGTTTAAATAAATGTACACAAGCAAAATATACACAAAAGGCTTATTGCTCTAAGGCTATATCTGCACTGGAGCTGGAGTTGTAATTTCCAGTTTGGGCAGATATATCTGCGCTAGCACTGAGCAAGCTAACATATTAGAGATAGAAGTATATCCATGGCTAGCCACCTCGAGCACATACCTAGGGTTTCAGATGGGATTGTATTGTGGGGGCTAGCTTGTTCTGCCATCCACACAGCTGCAGCTATGCAGCTAATTTTAGCGGGCTAACTCAATCAAACCTAGCACTGGGACATCCATTACACCTCCCAGCTACAGCATAGGTGTATCCTAATCAAATAGTGTGTCACTTCTGAATTTATCACCGACTACACAGAGTGTGCCAGGATCCTCAGCTGGCATAAGCTGGCGTTGCTCCACTGAATTCAATGAAACTATGCCAGCTTAAGACAGCTATGGATCTCGTCCAATATCTGAAGCCACTGACATGGTTTATTTTAAATTATTGAAGATGATCTAGCTACTGGCTGGCCTGGGTGCTTTTACAGATCTACATACCTTCATGGTATCACTAGCCACCCTTCGCAGCATGATTACTTTCCTTTTTAATTGGCTCTTTTCTCATCAGCAAATTTAATTAACTGACTTAAGGGATGCTAGAGCAAGCAAGACCTAAAAGAAAAAAAGGAAGTGGCTTTAGTTCCTGTTACGCATACATGCAAAATAACCAAAAGATTGGGGTTCCGCTCCTCTCATTTTCAGACAGAAATTCAGCTCTGATAATGATAATCTGCACTTCTAGATCATCTTCCACTTGAGGATCTCAAAGCACTTCACAAGTACGAACCAGTTAAGCCACACAATACCCCAGTGATCCAGGAAAGGCAATGTAGGGAACACTCACCCAATACAAAAATGCAGCCACCCTTGGAGTAGTCACAGCTGCTTAACTTTATTTATTTAAAAGCACACACTGACATGACATGAAATTGGGCTAAATTTTCTACTGGTTTAAATGGATGCAACTGCATTGACATCAATAGAGTTTTGCCAGTGTACACCAGCAAAGAATTTGGCCCAGAGCCCTTACCATCACCAAGTCCACTGGACTATGTTATTTCCATGATATTGCTTCTGGATATCTGTTCTCCACTTGCTTCTACGTGGCCATATAGGATTCCTTCTTCCCCACCCTTTATAATAGGTTTTGATACCCCTTGTTAGCACGGAGTAGGACAATGGAAAGGCAGCATACTCTTGTGACCAGGGGATGCGAGCAGATTCTAATACTGGTTCCGTAACTGACCTGTGGTGTAACCTTGGGCAAGTCAGTTCACCCTCTGTACCTCTGCTTCCCTTTCCACCCTTTGTCTGTCTCAGCTATAGACTGTAAGCTCTGCAGGGAAGATGCCGTCTCTCACCATGGGTTCATATAGCACAATGGGGCCCTGATCTTGGCTGGAACCTCTAGGCATTACTGCAATATCAACAGCAACAGGGCTACTCAGAGTGATATACTACTCAACATGAGGAAGGTTATCAGAATCTGGCGCTATCGATCTCACCAAGTACTGTGTACTCCATGCCACCGTGTTTTGATGATGCAGTAGATAATCACAGGTCAGTGATTTCAACAATGAATATTTTGTGCCGTCTGGTACAAACAACCCTGTGATATGATCATTTCACATATCATCAGTTAAATCTGACTGCTACATAACAACATGTGATAGTTTATTTTTATGAATCAGTTAGCTTCTGACTGACTCATTTAAAAAAAATTATCCATAATAAAAGGTCAGCCATCCAACCATCTGACACCAACTTCATTTGCACTAATGAATTGTGTTGTATTTCATTCACTGTTCCTGATTATAGAGAGCTGGTATTTTGTAGGTAAGCACTGGAGTATTTCACTCCTGCAGAAAGAGAACACCTGGCTGAAGATTCCAGGAACAAATTCATCATTACACATGAAAGGGAACATTCAAGATGGTGTGCATGTAAAGTCATGCTTAAATATAGCCTTTTAGCTGTGGAAATTTCTGTGCATGAAGGGCAAGATTTAAAATGCTGATCAGCATCACTTTTGTTATGAAATGTTTGAAAACAAGGTAATGGATTGAATTTCAGCTGTTTATATTAGGGTGACCAGATGTCCCGATTTTATAGGGACAGTCCCGATTTTGGGGTCTTTTTCGTATATAGACTCCTATTACCCCCCACCCCCATCCCAATTTTTCACACTTCCTGTCTGGTCACCCTAGTTTATACTGATTTGACAGCCGTTTCTGCCATGTAAGAAATACAGAGCTTTACAATAACATTGTCTTTTGGGTGCAGATTCTCTTTCTAATGGCTCAGAAACATTGTTGGAACATTACAAAAAAAGAAAAAAGAATCCTTCCCTCTTTTCCTTTAACTCACGGAAGCATAAACTCCGCTCATGGCCCTTGCTTGGCTGCAGAACTGAGGCACATCAAGTTTCAGGGTCTCTACAAGGCTGCAGAAGAGGCTGTCCACAGTGGCAGCCCCTGTGCCCCCTCAGCTCTGGGGCCTGCTCACTCCTGCTCCTCCCAGAGACCACAATGCCAAAAGAGGGGTAGGTGGGATGAAGAGCAGATGGACTCATGGCCATGGAGGGAGCACTCAACTGCATCCCAATGTCTGGGGCAAAATGCACCCCATATAAGAGCACTGGGAGAGATTGTGCCTGCCTGAGACAGTGCTCCTCCGGGGACCATTTGTCGCCACACTGCCCTCTGCATCATTTTTAATGCTTCTGCGCATGGTATTAAAAAGTGGAAATGAAAGTTAAAATACAAGTCAAAATGACATCGGGTGGGGGGGTTTTGTATTTTTGACACTGATATTTTCTCCTCCTGGTAACAAAAGCATGTATTAAAATATGAACAACAGAAATGGTCTTTATACAACTCCATACTTTTCTACAATTTGTTTGCCCACAGAAATATCATTACAACCCCTACTACTGAAAACAAGGGGGAAGAGTGGACTGCTCAGTAGATGACCAGTGAGCTATGCAGCCTTTCACTTCTAGGTTACTAGTTCAAATCTGACTAAGGTCAGCAGAGACCAAAATTCCCACCATCAGTGGCCCACTGAGATGAGCTAGTGGTCTCTGCCCGATTCTCAGTGAACAGACGTCCATACATAAAATCATCACAACAGGCACCTTGTCAGCCTCCTTGGGCTTGTGGAGCTATAAAATTGCAGTGTAGACATCCAGGCTCAGGCTGGAAGCCCCGTTGTGGGGTCCCAGGGCTCAGTCTAGAGCCCAAGCCCAGGCATCTTCATTACCATTTCATAGCCCTGCAGCCCAAGCCTGGGGCAGCTGACACAGACCAGGTGCGGGTGCTTTTTTTTGAAGTCTAGACATACCCTTTGCTGGAAGTCTCAGCAACAAGCCAAGGGTTGAAAAGGCATGAAAATACAAACTACCCTCTTCATTCCTCTTGCTACAACAGAAAACCCATAAAAGCAGATGCTTCAGGTCTGGGTTAAGCCACTTCGAAAGGTAGCGTGTAGAAGCCTGCACTGCCACTACTTGTGCTGCATGTACTGTGCCACTACTAAGGCGGCTTCAGTTTCCAGTTACCTTGTGTCTGCCCCTAGAAACTTCTTAAATGTTTTTCCGCAATAATGCATCTTTTCCGGTGCTATCAACCGTGTAAGCCACAGCACAGACCAGGAGCAGTCATTTTTACCACTATGTTATCTAACCCTGCTCTGAGAAACTTTTCTGTGTGTCAATTTCCATTGCCTGTTCCATAACTGAAGTAAGAAAATATCAAATTCAAGAAGGCAAAAAACTCATCAAAACACCCCCTCGACATTTGTCATCAGTCTCTTTTCAGAGTGTTACAAAATCCAAACAGTCAACAATAAATCTCAGCACTTACTTTGGAAGCTCAGTACCTTAATAGTGTCCCTTTAAAAATACAGGCATAAACAAATCAATTTAAATCACAGCGCTACAATGGGCTAGCACAAGACATGTGCTCAATCCTCAAAGTAAAAATTATGTTGAGTCCCAAAATGAGTATTGTTTTAAGTCCTAGGTTGAGCGTCAGATACTTCTTTCCGCCTGCCTCTCATTCCTCTGACTTCTCCATGAAGAACTTCAGAACCCATTTCAATTAGCCTGCCTCTCTCCTCAGTGGAAATGCTTTCCCAGTAGCACCAATTAAGAGTGAAACTGACAAGGCGAGTTCCTAGACAGTTCCATACTACAGGTGACAACACCAGGAAAGCTTCTGTGCAGAGAAGCGTGATGCTAATTAAGCTCCTCTAGAAATGGCAGAGCTGATTGTCCAATAAATGTTAGCTTGCTGAAAAAGAGGAAGATACTGCGTAGGCTAAAGTGCATGCATGTTTACCTCTGAGACAGCCAAGATAGCATCAATTCAATAGCAAGAATGCTTTTACCTGTAAATACTAAGCTGGCATTTTCCAGTTCTTCTTGCGGAACCTTGAAACTGAAGGACTCGTTGTAGAAAGGATCTATTGTACCCTTCATGCAAGAGGTTTTCTTGGTTTTGGCTAATTTTAATCCATGAACCAGCTGAATTTTCACAAAGGGATCTGAAAGAAACACAAACACAATTCCAGCTTTACAGTTGCAGCCAGTCAATGTTCCTGCCCCCAGAAAGGTTCGGCACAGTGGGGACCAGAGTGTGGAGTGGCACGGTGCAGGAAAAGAGCTCTTGGGTGGGATCTGGACTCTTATGTCAAGGTACCAGGTGACTTGCAGTGAAGATGTACAAGTCTCAGGCAGCAGAATTCAGAATGTTTCTGTAGATTCTGCATGGAGCGCAACGAATGGCGACCTTGACAGAAGCCAGGTATGTTGGTCTAACTGACACATGTCAATAGTCTGACAACAGCAGCAGCTGGAGTAGGGAGTCAGGGAAATATATCGTGAGGGAGAGACAGAGAATCACCAGCTGCTAGAATGATGAAATAGACCTTTCTCTATACTCAGGTAAAGCAGGTGAGGGGTGAGTTGACATTGTCAAAAATCACACAGCATAACAAGTTTTGCAGAATTAAACCGCCTTTATATTTAACACTCACGCAGCACTTTGTGTCTGCAAAGCACAGCACAAGCATTGAGAAATAATCCTAAACCACAAAAGCAGAGGCAGGGACAGCATTTGGAAATTCCTGGTTCCCAAGCCTATGCTTCGGCCAGTAGACTTGGACTCTCAATGTTTGATTTTTAATATATATATATATTAGAGCTATTCAAAGCCATGCATTATTTTTAAAGGAACCGAGTGTCCAAATCACTTAGGTGGAATAAAAAATGGCAGCCTAACTAGACAGAACAACTTTAGAGCACACACAAACATGCAGGAGTGATCTGAGAAATACACTGCCCTTTACCTGAACCTTGGCTCATATCAGTCTGAAGAAGTTGTTTCGCTCGAATAATGTCTACATTCAGTCGTCCTGCACTGGGAAGGTAATTTAGTGATAGCAGCAGCTCTCCCAACTCGACTTCATTCTACAGGGAAAAGGAAATATGAGACTATACAACTGCAAAGTCAGCTAGAGAGACAACTGCAACTCATCCAACAAAACTAACTGATTGAAATGGCAGAAAAATATTTAAAGTCACATTCCATTTTCATCTTCAAGAACCATTTGGAGCCTTGCACTGAATAAGGTAAAAATAAGAATAGTATCCCCTGCTAGTAGGTTTGCTTCACTATATTACACTTCAATCAATGAACATGGTTCCGTTTTAAAACTGCCATCATTACTCTGTAGTGAGCTTGTGACAGAGTGCTGGGAACCAAGAGCTGAGCCAGCACTCTGGTCACTTAAACACCAATTAATTCTTCTCAGGGCCTAATTAGTGGATTAAAATGGGCTGGAGGAGGACCAATGAGGAAATTGGCCCGTTAACCCAGGAGGTATAAGAAAGCACAGGAAGGCAGTGCAGGAGGGACAATGACAACCAATCTCTGGAGAGAGAATGCTCTCTCCTCAGCAGAGACCTGAGGAGGAGAAACTGAAACTGTATCTAATATGATGTGTTGAACAGTAAGGTGATGGGAAGAGCAAATGTGAATAAACTGCACTGGGGTGTTTAGGAGCTGAAGGGCCCTCGTCTGCATAGAGAGGGCAGAAGACAGGAACAGGTTGTCACCCTGTCAGAACCATTTCAACAGGATGCACAAGGAGGAGGAATCTCAAGATCTGTAATTTTCCTTGCTTGCATTTGAAGTTTTTCCGTCTAGTTCTAATCTTCATAATTTAACATGACTGATCTGCTGTTAACATACAAAATATGGGCCTGATCCTGAAAAAACAGCCGCACACAGACCTGCCACTGACAACTCTGGAAATTCTGGGCACTGAATGCTTAGAGAACCAGACTCCACAGGATTAAGTAGCATTTCCTTTGTGGTATAAACTGACAACAGGGAGGACATTCAGAGGTGGCATTCACTTAACGAACTTGTGCCCTTATTCCCTGATATTGCAGCATGTCATGCAGTTATCTGTGAGCCAGGCTTACCAGTGTCCTTGCTATTCAGCAAACTGTGTCCTGACCTTAGCTATATATAAACATAGCTGTTTATCCATTAATCCCCCTTTCGGTGACTTAATTGAAACAAGTAAAAGAAAAAGTGTCTGAGAGCTGATATTACTAAAAGATGCATAAAAGCGATGGCTTAAAATACTAATGATTGACATGCACTGCCTTTGAAGCTTCCTGATGCTGTTGTTATAGGAGTGTGATAAAAATACATATCCAGTGAGCACCATTGTTGGTTTTACATTCACTTTTCCAATACCTGCAATAACCATAAGTATCTTTCTATTCTCACCACCAGAGCTGAGCCCACTCCAAGAACTCCCCCATCCAAGCACTGGAGAAGTTCAGACCCAGGTCCAGATCTGATCTGTGTGGCCCATCTCAGCAAGGAATAGGAGAAACAATGGTACCACAATCACTACAGAAAGGACAAGAACTTTTAATGGCACCCACAGCATGAGATGTTATAAACCACAAGTGGACACGAATGACAACAGCAATTAGTATTGTGGGGAATGTCTGTCACAAACCTGAACCTAGGAGCAAGTTTACCAAAGTATACAAACCCAGGTCAAGTTTCAGGTAAACCCGGGCTGGGCTCTGAACAAACTGGGGCTTAGATTCCAGTGAAACTGGCCAGTTAATCATTTTTCAGGGGGAAACTAGGCAAAATGTGGCAGTTCCAGATGAGTGTGGCTCTGCATTTTGGGTGAAATGAACCATAACACCCAGAACGAAACTTGAGCAGGAGAGCGCTCTTCAGAAGTAAATAAAATCTCAGGATTCCTTCTAGGTTTGGGAAGGACCCTCCATTTCCTGCCACCCTCCTCCATCCTCAGCTTGGAAACTCTGCTCCCACCTGTGGCAGGACATCACAGAGGTGGCTGCTGCTTCTTAGTACAGGCCCTTTTTTACTTCCCTTATTAAAGATCCTAGAGCACAAGATGAGTAGGTGCCATTAAATCTGGTATCCTGGTCCAATCCCAACTCTGGTAATTACATTCTATCCACCCAAATTCCCCTGCAGTAGTTTCTCTTCTATATTGTTCTTATTGACTTTTCAGGACTACATGACAGAGATGCATTTGGTACACAGGTGAACACATGGTAGATTGAGCAAAGCTCTACACTTCAGATGTGAATTGAATATGGCATTATTTTCCATTTTATGTCCTAAATTGATGTGTAGCGTCACTGTGGGTTAATTAAATAACGATCTGGTTCCACCCTAGAGGTGGCTATATTTCAGTAGTGAGTAAAATAATTCCTATGTATTTAACCCCATATTCTCCATTCTTCTAACGCAAGCTGAATTAGTGACCACAGTGGAAACAAGCCAGGTGGTGTGGGAGTATTTGCCTCAGCTCCCTGATTGCACAGTGACCTTTCCACTGTATGTCTGTGGGTCAAGGCTGGGAGCGGGACTGCCTGGCCTGGGAGGGAGAAGACGGGTTGATGACATCATCTCCTCTCAAACCTGCATAAACTCCTTCATGGGGGGAAAACAGTCAGTATTTGGAGCAGCAACCAACAGGAAGACTATGGTAGCAGCGCCTATGGCAGAGGGACTTTCTGGCAATGCACACAGCCCTGCTTTATGAATAGGGTGAGGGACAAAAGGTTAACCCAGAAGATTTAGGCAGACAAAACATTACGTGACGTGGCACTGCTCATTTTCATTAAACAACTAGAACATACAAAATTAACAAGGCACACATGAAACAGATCAGTAACTGGCTAACTGCTGCTGGCATACTGTGGCTCTCTCTTTGGTGTCCACCAGAAGAAGGCTGTTGATAGGTTGGAGAGGGTTAGAGAAGAGCCACAAGAATGATTAAATTATTATTTTTAGTGCCTTTTAATAACAGACTCAAGGAGTTCAATCTATTTAGCCTAACACAGAAGGTTATGGGGTGACGATCACAGTCTATGAGTACTTACATGGCAAGCAAACAAACAAACATTTGATAATGGGCTCTTCAATCTAGCACACAAAGGGATAACAAGATCCAATGGCTGGAAGTCGAAGACAGACAAATGCAGTCTGGATTAAAGGTGTAAATTTTTAACAGCGAGGGTAATTAGCCAATGGAACAATTTACCAAGGGTTGTGACGGATTCTCCATCGTCGGCAATTTTTAAATCAAGATTGGATTAAAAAAAAAAAGATCTGCTCTAGGAATTATTTTGGGGAAGTTCTATGCCCCATGTTAGACAGGAGGTCAGGCTATGTAATTACAGTGGTCCCTTCTGACCTTGGAATCCATGCTAAAAGAAATACAAAAGGGAGTTTCCGGTCACAGAGCCAGGTTCAGTCAATGGGCTATGCAAGGTGAGTGTGCTGCACTACGTAACAGACCTAGCTAGGCAACTGGAGTTGCTGAGTGACAGTCCATCTGGGAAGACCCTGCCCATTGCATAGGTCAAGGAGATAAACTTGGGGATGGCCCCACCAGGGATGGCCAAGCAGGTCAGAGAAATCAAGCAGGGGGATAAGTCAAACCTAAAATCTGAGGCAATGGAAAGCATCAGCCTTTATGAGTCTCCCTGAATGGATGCCCTGATCCTGAACCCTCATCATTACTTCCTTATCCTGGTTACAACAGATGGCAATATAAATAGATGCAGCACACACACACTCCAAATTAACCATTCAGCACTCTCCATTTCTTCCCACAGTGAACTTCATTCTTCTTTTACCTAAAAAAAAGATGAAGAAAGCCCCTCACCTCACCCCACCCACACACTTCTTCTTGTCGGCATTAAGGAATTTACATATCATAACTGTGATACTAAGCCCTGGTCTACACTGGGTGGGGGAGGCAGAATCGATCTAAGTTACGCAACTTCAGCTATGTGAATAGCTGAAGTTGACATACTTAGACTGACTTACCGTGGTGTCTTCACTGCAGGAAGTCCACTGCTGCCACTCTCCCATCGACTCTTGTCTGCACCGCTCGTGGCGCTGGAGTACAGAAGTCGACGGGAGAGCGCTTGGGGATCGATTTATCGCGTCTAGACTAGATACGATAAATCGATCCCTGCTGGATCGATCACTGCCCACCAATCGGGCTAGTAGTGAAGACATACCCTAAGAGAGTAACATTGTATTCTGAATCTTCATTATACAGGTAATTCCCTCTGGTCAGGAAGGCACTGCCCAGGGGAGATCTAAGTCTGAAAATATACACACTGTACTCTGCCCCAAGGGTAGGTCCAAACCCTACCTAAGCACACGACTGTGCCCAGTCTCAGCACTGAACAGGCAGCTGAGTGGGTGTTATGATAGAAGTGTTTAGAAAAATAAGTGGAAATGTACTGTCTTTACCAGACGATTTTTCCCAGCCAGTTTCTTATTGAGACTGTGCATGTGCTTGGGGAACGACTTCCAACCATCTGTGAGATGAGCCCAAGCCCTTAATAGCTGGCTTAAGCTAGCAGAAAAGCCTTAGGCATATTGTCAAGGATAGTTAATGCCTTCCTTTTGGAGAGCAACACACAATCAACAAATACTGTCTAGGACCTTGCTCAAAAAGCATCATTGCTTGTGGGGCACCTAGACAATTGTAATATCCTGATCCCTAACCCTTTCCTAGTACCACAGAAACCCTTAGGGTAGCTGATTATCTACTTGCTCACACATGGCTGATGTAGACAGTAGCTCGACACCGGGTCGCTCCCAACGTGAGTCTTTACACTCTATGAAATCAGTTCTGGATTAGTCTCACAGACAGAAAAAATTTCCCAGACATCACTGCACCTCATCCAATCACTGCACCACAAAACAGGCTGCTGCCACTCAGGACAAAGCCTATTGAACGGCTGATTCTGAATCCTGAAAGACCAGTCACAGGTTGGCATGTAGGGTGTAAAACAGTGGTGCCAGCCTGTGGCTCGTCAGGGTAATCTTCTGGCGGGTCATGATACAGTTTGTTTCCATTTGCATGGCCACCTGCAGCTCCCAGTGGCCATGGTTCGTCATTCCCAGCCAATGGGAGCTGCGGGAAGTGGTGCAGGCTGCAGGGACGTGCTTGCCACTGCTTCCCGCAGCTCCCATTGGTCAGGAACGGCGAACTGCAGCCACTGGGAGATGTGGGCAGCCGTGCAAATGTAAACAAAGAGTCTTGTGGCCTCCCAGCGGATTACCCTGACGGGCCGCGTGCAGCCCCTGGGCGGCAGGTTGCCTGCCACTGGTGTAAAAGTTCCATGCTGTCTATGAGACCATCTGCATAATTCTGAATCCTGTCACTACCAGTGATTTCATGTACAAATTTAATCTGAATCAGATATTCTTCCATCCCTATTAACACTGTTATAACATGCCATTGGTTTAGGGTTGCCAGCTTTCTACTCACACAAAACCGAACACCCTTGCCCCAACCCTGCCTACCCCTCCTCCAAAGCCCCGCCCCTTCTCTAAAGTTCCACCCCCTGCTCCCTCCATCCCCCCTCCCTCTGTCACTTGCTCTCCCCACCCTCACTCACTCATTTTCATCGAGCTGGCTCAGGAGGTTGCGGTGCAGGAGGGGGTGAGGGCCCTGGCTGGGGGTATGGGCTCTGGGGTGGGCCAGAAATGAGGAGTTCAGGAGGGAGCTCCAGGCTGAGGCAGTGGGTTGAGATGCTGGAGGGGGTGAGGGCTCTGGCTGGGGGTGTGGGCTCTGGGGTAGGGCCAGGGTCAGGGATGAGGGGGTTTGGGGCACAGGAAGGGGCTCCGGGCTGGAGCCGAGGGGTTCGGAGTATGGGAGGGGGTTCTCAGCTGAGGAAAGGGGTTAGCGTATGGGAGAGGGTACGGGCTTTAGGGTGGGGGTCTGGATTCCATGGTGGGGCCAGAAATGAGGGGTTCAGCATGCGGGAGGGGTGCCGGCCTGAGGCAGGGAGTTGGAGTGCAGGGGGGTGAGCTCTAGGGTGGGGCCAGAGATGAAGGATTTGGGGTGCAGGAGGGGGCTCAAGGCTGAGATCGGCTCCTATGTTGAGGCATGGCCAGGAGGATCTGCGCGCGGCCCCGTCCATAGGCGCTGCCCCTGCAGCTCCCATTGGCCGCGGTTCCCAGCCAATGGGAACTGCAGAGCCAGCGCTTGGGGCAGGGGCTGCACGCAGAGCCCCTTGGCTGCCCCGACGCATAGGAGCCAGAGTAGGGACATGCCGCTGCTTCCGGGAGCCACGGCAGGCAGGGAGCCTGTCTTAGCCCCACTGCCCCACTGACCGGACTTTTAACAGCCCAGTCAGCGGTGCTGACCAGAGCCACCAGGGTCCCTTTTTGACTGGGCATTCCACTCAAAAACTGGCAACCCTACTTTGCTTTGGGGTTTTTGTAACATATCCATTCTTATTTGTCACTTGCAGTCATTGTTTAATCTGATTCATTGCAGAGTTCAGCTTTTGCAAATTCCAGTATGTTTGGAAAACACAAACTGGAAAACTGTGTTACATAATGTAAGATACGCTACTGAGAAAAGTTATAGGTAACTAACAATCAGTAACATCAAACAATTCATTTTGTAAATATCCATCAAAGCATAAATATAAGATGCAGGGCAGACACTAAGACCGTGTACAGGAGTGGTTCTCCACCTATTTACCATTGTGTTATGTGGGCCGCGTCCACACAATACATATACTACCCTTATGGCCCTGAGGATGTCACATGGGCTGCAGCTGTGTGCTGATTGGGCCGCAAGAGGCCTGCAGGTTGAGAACCACTGCTGTACAGAAATGCAGGGCTCTTCAAGTCACCCTAGGCTCAGGTACTAAATATCTGCACCAAGATTCAGGGGAATTACTGCTGGGTCCTGGTAGTAGGTGGACCCATTTAGTTTCAATCAGGATCTACATGAGTTTAAAGTATCTCATTGGCCCAAACGAAACTCCTAGGAATAGCTATCCTTATGCTGAAGTTTATGTGGTTTTATTGTTTTTGAGTCACCATTATAGCCAGGAAGTAGAAGGGAGAGGGCGGTGAGTTTGGGCATGGAACAGGGCCTGGCGCTCTGTCAAAGACAGGGTAGGGACTCCATGTATTCATGGTAAGCTTTAAATAAAATTAAATTTGCATATTCAAAAATGGAACTTCTTTAAGCATTGCTTCATTTTGTGCACACACAAAATTGGTGTGTGAGTGTAAAGCTCAGATTTGTGCACACAGATGAGGCAGTCAGGCATCTACCCACACAAATTTATGAAAATGCAGGTTTTGCAGGTGCGGCTAACCAAAACACTTCTGAATTTTTTTTTAAAAACTTGGTCTATAGTGAACTACACACAATGCTGCCTACTGTATGATCCCGGATTCGCTTAGCACAAAGATAATGTAAGGTCCTGATTTTCAGTCGTTCCCTTTTGCACATGCCTGACTTGTTCATGGGGCAAAGCCCCCATGAAGAACTGGGTCTATATTTTACTAATAGTCTTGCATGCAATATTCAGACAGAAGGTGATGAGTTACAAACTACTGTGCATTATGGTCCAATCCAAAGCCCATGGAATTGAACAGAAAGACTCCCATTAACTTCAATGGGCTTGGGATCAGGCATCATCTGCCTAAATTTCCCCTGAGGCCTTTTTGTGTCACACTGCTTTCCAACTTACTATCAGCAATGTCCAAACACTGCATGTTTTCATTCATTGCCTTGAAGGAAATAATGTGCAATCCCACCCACAAAGACCACATCAGGATGGGTTTGCTGGAAAATGAAAAAAGTAATAGTCTTAACTGTCTCATTGTTGAGCACAGCTGGTAATGTGCTTTCCAGAATGACAAGCAGCATTTTCAAAACAGAATGCAGTTCACTGAACAGCCTACCATACAAATGACTCAGGGACTTGAAAAGGCATTTAACTTCAGCAGTGAACTATATCTGATCTTATCCATGTATATTTTCAGCTCCGCTGTAGGAATATGAATGCTGGATTGTTCAAATCCTGCCACAATGCAGGGAGGTGGACCAGATGACTACACTTCAGCACTGAAAATTTTTCTTTGAATTTATTTGTAACCTTGCACTTCTCTCTTGCTACCTTAGATTTGATCAACCCATTGTTCATTAATCAGCTTCATATGCTGAACCATGCTTGCTAACTTTATTCTTGTTGTTGGTCACCTGTCATTCACAGTCCTCAATAGCTCCACATGACGTCCAATGAACAACTGAGTTACAAATGGATCAGGTGCTCCAGAAAAACCTTGGCAAGAGTTAAAACTGCTCAAGGTTTAGTTCCTGCCTCTCCTATACTCTCTGCAAAACAAGTCCACACTGCTGAATCTGAGCATTGATATCTGACACTCTGTCTAATTAGAGCAGTGGTTCTCAACTTTTCCAGACTACTGTACCCCTTTCAGGAGTCTGATTTGTCTTGCGGACCACAGGTTTCACCTCACTTAAAAATTACTTGCTTACAAAAATCAGACATAAAAATACAAGTGTCACAGTGCACTATTACTGAAAAATTGCTTACTTGCTCATTTTGTCTGTTTGAAATTTTAGTTTGTGCTGACTTCGCTTGTGCTTTTTATGTAGCCTGTTGTAAAACTAGGCAAATATCTAAATGAGTTGATGCATCCCCTGGAAGACCTACGTGTACCCCTGGTTGAGAACCACTGAACTAGAGAAGCCAATGGAAGGGTTTGTGTCGGTGATGAAATCCCCAGCACTAGGAAGAATGGGTGCTGTATCGAGTCATTTGTTCAGCCAGTAAAATGGAGACAACTGGGAAAAGTCAGCAGTTGATGTGAGATGGCTATTTTTACTACAACAGGTCAGCTGGGAGAGTTGACCGAGTCAGACGAGATTGATGGAGGGGTTCTTTCTTAGTTTGGTGGGAAGCAAATTAGAAGCCTCAGGCCAATTCAGGTTGGCATAACTGGTTGGAGAGGAATGTTTCTCACTTCTGTGTGCCTGTCAAATTTGGGAGGGCTCCCTCTCAATGCTCTGCATAAATATGGCATGATTCCATAATCATCAGCCCTTTGGTTTCCTTGCTTTTATTATATAAATATATATCATATATAGAGGAAATGTTACAATATTTTTTTCCTAGTGACTCTGTGCACTTAAGCATCTTTTTATTACAACACTGAAGCCTTTTCAGGCAGGATAGAGAAGGTTTGATAAAGACATCTCTCTCTCTTCCACATAAGTGCAGGGTTTGAACAAAGGAAGGGGGAAGCTTATGTATTCGGTGCCATATTTATTTTATTGGTGCTCAAGGAAGAGAAGAGTCTAAATTTTGTTTGTCAAAGACCTTTTAATGGAAAAAAAAAGTGCTGTGGGTTTTGCCTGTATAGGTCCACTTTATATTTTGCTCATAGTAGTTATGGCAAAACTTCTAATATTTCCCCACTATAGGATCCAGGGATACATTTACATCCCAAAGTTTGTAAATTTAAATGCCTAACTTGATGCATAAGGAAAAGAGATTACACCTTAAAACCACAAACAAAACCAGTATATGGCAATCTTTACTACCCCCTTTAAATGAATGTTCGTTTTTTTCAGATACAAGGCAGGTATATCGTTCAGTATTACAGGTGGGTATGTTTCCAGTTCTGTTTAGAGATACTATAGAATACCGCAGGCCATGAGTTTTTGAACCTATGCTGTTTGCTGTATATGTCTCCCTTAGGCACCATCATTTAAAGGCATAATTTCAGTTACAATTGTAATGCTGATGAATACCGGTTTGTGTTTTGATCCCAGATGACCCTGGGAAAGCAATTTCCTGTTAGATTAGGTAGCTAAGTGACATCCAGTCTTGGATGTCCATTATTTTCCTGAAGTTCTGATTATTGCTTCATCCTTCACAGTTCCTTTTTATGGGTGCATTATGCAGCCTGTTACTAGAGTCTGTAACCTTGGGGTTGTCTTTGATGCAGAGCTTTCTGTAACTATCATTGGGGTTGAATCTAACCCTCACAGAAAAGACTACTTTTTTCTGCCATCTTTGGAACACAGCAAGGCTGTCTCGAGGGAAGCAGAGTTTAATTTTGCCATTAGCACATCGTGTTTGGATCAGTACAGTGCACTGTTCACAGGCCTTCCGGACGGTTTCAGATCGCTACAACATGCCCAGGGTTCTACAGCTTAAAGGCTCCAGAGGTACATAGTGCATTACATCAGTGTGCAGATCTATACAGTGCTTCTAATGAAGGTTCAAATTGATTTTCCTCCTCAAGGTTATCCCTGGCATTACCTGCTTGGGTATATAAGGACACTGCTGCTTTAGTACACCCTGTTCCCACAGGCTTCCTGCAGCTTCCTACAGTAAATGACTAAAGATTTTTGCAGGTCTGAGTTGCTATATAGTATGCCTTGGCAACAATTTACCCACCTATGGTTAGGGGTACTGAGCACAATGCCTGGTTAAAACACAGCCACGAGATCTGGGTTGCGGTCCCACTAGCTTTGCCAGTGAATCCCTCTAGAATTTGTACAAGTCACTTATTCTCCCCAGCCTTACTTGGAGAGAATACTTTCCACCTTGCAGGGTTGCTGTGAAGCTAAATTCTTTCAAATTTGTCACGCACTTTGAGCGCCTGAGATAGAAGGAGCTAGTGAGCAGCACAGGATTATTATATTATCAATGCACCATGCAGGGGTTTAACTGCACAAGACCCATTCAAATTAATGGGGATCACTTGGGCAAATCCCCATGTAGCACACTGAATATTCATCCAACATGTGTAGCCCATAGAGCTAGCTTAGCCTTTTTATTATATTCAGCAGTAGCTCAAGGAACCTACAGACCTATATCCTGTAAAACAATTGCTTAAGCAAGTTAGCATAAATATAGCCAAGCCTAGTAGGCCTGTGACCCTTGGGATAGATAAATGGCCTGACAGCTACCTTTAGATTTTGGGGAACTAAGAACAGCTTGCTCGATAACAGGAGTTGGAACCTAATGGTACTAGGCAACTGCAGGAACACTGAAGTGCTACTGGGCTTGGATATTTTAGGATAGAATCATTGGCAGATATCTAACCACAAACTTGGCTGAAGAATAGGTGACATGTGATAATGAGTTAAATGGCATTAATATGGATAAGGGCACCCCAACATTATCAGGGCAAGGAAGTCAGATTTGGACATGGAAGGCTGGGCATTAGCATGAATATTCATGCTAGTGCCCAGGCCGTATAATAGGGCAAACCTCCAGGTAGAGGGGGTTAGCTTTCCATCATTCACCCCTTCAGCTCTATTGTTATCTATCGCCAATCTTAGGCATTGGGAAACTTGGACCATCTGACTCATTCGGCCAGCCAGAGGCAAGGCTGGTCCTTTGTCTCTCACCACCAGGTTCTCAAGGAAAGTTGTACAGTAAAAGCTCTGTTATCCAGCTCTTTACCAACTGGAAGACTATTAATCAGCATTTCTGATATCTCCCAATACAAATCTTCAATCTAGTAACCGGGACTAGTATACTGGCCAGGAAGTTATGCAATTGCACATTCTGCACTCTCCTTTTATGCAAAAGAGGCAGAAGACAAGCAAGCAAGCTGATATCAGGGATTTATTCAAAAAAGCAGCTTCCAGGGTGTGTCATAGGGTCATTACAGATTCAGCCCAATCTCCTACACCTTCTGCATCTACAATGATAACTGATGTTGATAATGATGACCCAGAGGCACTGAGAGATGCAGAAGTGCCTTCTGACTCATCAAAGATTAAATTATGTTCAGTATAATTTAGTGTTAAGTGTATTTTTAGTGATCTGGGTGTACGCCATGCACAGCCCACAGTGATATGTAGTATCAGAAGATAACCTATTGTATAGAAAACGTTACCTGTATACACCTAAGTGCTTCAAGAAACCAACCACTCTGCAGTGCGATACTACTACTGGATTGGTGAGTACCTGTATACTATTTTATACTTGATTAATTTTACTGTATTCCAATTCTTTGGGTATAGGTATTCCATGGGTAAGTATAACTCTTAGTTAACCAGAATATTTGAATTACCAGCACCCCCCATTTCCCCAACATGCTGGATAACAAAGCTTTTACTGTGTATAAGTCTAAGAGCTTATGCAAGGAATGATACCAGAGATATCCCCAATACTGTATTATTCCTCTCTGCTTATGTGGTTTGGAGCTTTTCTGTCTTTATCATTGGCTCTAATAAAAATCGCCAAGGCTTTGCCTGCAGTGTGAGTGTCCTTGTCATACACCACAAGGTTCCCTACAAGATACTGAACTTGTTGGTTTTAGGTCTGTGCAGACTGATTCTGGGACAAGAACTCTTTACCCTCAGCTCATTAATCAGGATCAATTGGCAATCAATAATATCATTATTAACCATTAAATAGGATCAGGCAACACATATAACCAATATTAGACTGAAGGAGCATTTGTTCAGCTCCGCTTCCACCTCATGAGGGGGGACTTTCTCCCAGGTTGGTTGTATATATATCCCTCAGGTCACATACCAACTAGCAGTGGCCCTGTAATCCTCTCTCCTTACAGGGAGTTTCAGTTACACCCCCATCATCACAGAGAAAGTGAAGCAGCTGCTCTGTGATGCCTCCTCTTGGTCCCAGGATGAGGTTGGGAGGCCTCCTCAAGCATAGGTGGGTCAGAGTTGTACAGGAGGAAAAGTTCAGGTAGAAAGGGAGCCCACAGCTCTTCACAGGACCTTTTCTCCTAATGCAATCCACCACATTGGAACCCAATCCCCATACCACAAGACACACTGGGGCCTTGTCTCAACTACATGTATCTAATCCCATTAGCTCTGTCTTCAGAGGGCAGGCCACTTACAGCATATGCTCCCCAGGGTTAAATAAGGGACAGCATTGCTAAAAGGCAGAGAAAGAACTCCCCTTCCTCTCTCTCACCCTGGCTGAGGAGAGTTTAGCTAACCCCAGCATTCAATCCTCCCATCTCCTCACTGTCTAGTAGGCGAAGGACTCAGCAACAGAACCCCTGGTTTCCCTCCCTCACTGGAAGTGCTGCATCACTTGTTTAGTTCAACAGCTGCTATGGTTTGGGTCATGTTCAAAATACTGACTGGAGTCTCTGGCATGCTCAGTGGCTTTCAGCCAAGTTTGTGGAATTAGTTTCTATGCGGATGCACAAATCTCTGAACCAACTGCTGTTTCAAAACTTTTGCCAAAGAAACAGCTGTCCGATGATCAGTTTTACTGGTTTTTAATTTTCCGTCCAACTTCTTTCGTCTATCTGTGAAGGGCATTATGGAAACCTGCTTTTTTTTTTTAAATGATGGATATTACAGCCAAATACACATGATGTGCACATTTCCACAGAATGGCACTTGCAGCTCGATAGACCCAAAACTGAAAAGTCTGGGAATTCTGCAGCCAAGAATGAATTCAGTATATTCACAAGAGAAGACTTCCAAAACACATGACAAACGGTGGAGAGTTCATTATAAGTTGCTAAAGAAATGCTCATAAATGACCTATAAACTGAGTCTTTAATTTCTCTACCCCTCTTCTTTACCAATCAATATCTCTGTTAAGGTCAGAGAGGAGCAATGAGGACACATATTTTGTGTTTACTCTTGAGTCAGGAATCAAAACTAGAGCTTCAGAGAGCTGTTGGAAGCTTGAATCTCTTGTAAGCAATTTCTTTAAGGCTGAGTGCAACATTCAAGCAAGAAGCCCATTAGACTCCCACTGAGCCCTGTACTTATGAACCTATGTTCCCAAAAAGTGAATGCCACTCAAATGTACTAGCAGTATGAAGGTTCAAAGGAAAGGTACAGCAAGTACCGCCTGTCTTTTATCAGACGTAGCTCCATGACAATCTCTGGGGAGGGGAAAAGGAGTTCTTATGAATTTTCATACACCAGCAAGACATGGATTTTCACATGCAGAATAAAGATCTCTCAGCTCTGATCAACACTGGTCCAAAACATTTTAACTCACCTATTCATAAACACACACACACACACCCCCCTCAAAAAATAATAATGTGTTGATAAAACTAGGGGTGCACCACACTATTTTAATCAATCTTTACAGAGAAATGTGAGACTCTGAGCATAGATATAGCAAGTACTTTCAACCTACTTTACAATAGTCAGGCAATTCCATTGTATGAAGTTATGTAAGGAGGGTAAAATATTTCATATTTTCTAGCTCTGGTACTATTTGAACTGGCAGATCACTGGCCCTCTTTCTGGACTCAATCCTGCAAGGTGCTGGCACTCTGGCCCCAATTCAGCCGAGCACTGAAGCACATGCTCAGTTTTACGCATCTCAATAGCCCCACCGAAGTTAAGCACCGGTGTAAGTGCTTCACCGGACTGGCGCCAGAGTGCTCCACTCCTTACAGGATCAAGCTCTCTATCTTCCTTGTGAATGTAGTGTCTGTGAAAGGCACTAGGTCAACAGCCTGGGTGAATATGAAGCCCTCTATTGATCCACAGACCTGGGACGGCATATGAGGTGATGCCCTGCCAACATGCCCCAACGCTGAGCTGGAGGGATCTCTCCTATGGGCCGAGGAGACAGAACAGTGCTCATGCACTTTCAATCCTGAGCATCTCAGATAACAAAAATGTCTGCTGGGATGGTGGTTTCTGGGATGTGGACTCCTGCTCACTGGCCTGGGAACTGAGCCAAAATAATTGTACATGCTGTTGACTAACAAGCAGCCAAACGGTAAGAAATGTTGACCACTATTGATCTGGGCTGGATTTGAACCAGCTCCCTAGAAATTAAAAGCTGTATATTCCATTCTGAATCTTGTGAGGGCTAAAGAGCTTGCCTGATCCAAACCCAAGTGAAATCAGTAGAAAGACTCCTATCAGCTTCAATAGGAGATGGATCATGCCTTTAACTTAGAGAAAACATGCATTTGCTTCTATCCACTTTCTCACTTGCAACAAGATATGTGCCCACACTTCCTTGGCTCTGCTCATTTCCAGACCCCGTTCTAAAGATGCGCTCCTTTTTTAAAGGAACCCTCCCTGGACTTGCTTCACTCTACACTGCCTCACAGCCGTTGGTCCTGCTTCTCCATTACTTTACACTTGGCCACAGTAAGCACAAAGTAGTTGCCATTCTGATCCACTTCTAAAACCCTTGTCCTCTTTGCTTTTTCTTTCTCACCACTACTCACTTCTCTTCTCTGTAGCTCTTGCCATCTGGACCAGCCTTCCTGTATCTTTCCAGCTCATGAAGTTTCCGTCTATTTTTAAATGTCACCATAAAACAGACATCTTGCCTTCTATCTTTACATTCCTCGTCTATGCCTTTTCATTTTTCTCTCCTTCTGTTAATGGTCTTATGACTAACTGTTTCAGCAATTTTCACCACACAAGTTTCACCACATTCATTGCTTTCTCTCTCATACTGGGGCAGATCCTCAGCTGGTGTAAATTATCATTGCTCCACTAACTGCAACTAAGAATCCACACCTGTTTTGTATCACTACTTAATTCTGTAAGTGTCTGCGGATACCTTTATGCAAAATCAAGTTTCGCTGCATTGTAAGCAGATTTTTTTTCTCCCAATGTATTAAGATTCCTAGAATTCGTTTGGAAGATACAATTGGAGCAAATTCAATTTAAATGTAGTTAACAAGAAATTGTAAAAGGCTGACAGTGAACTTTCTTCTTCATCAATCTTACAGGAAGCTTCCTCTTGGCGTCAAACTCAGCACTTTTAAAAAATAAGATGAGTAGAAAAGGCTTCCTTAGCACAGGTATAAGCAACACTATTTTTTTTTATTTCCATTTTTGTCATCCTGCAGATGGAACTTTCTGTTTATAAAAATAATAGATACAAATTGCAAGCATACACCTTACCCTTTCACTACAAAATATTAAGACCGTACTTTAAATTAATGTGAATTAATATTTTACTTATTTAAATATCTGTTCCCCTTGATTCATGCACAAAACACTCGTTATCACGAGTCTGCAGATTTTGCATCTGTTGTTCTGGAAGGACCTGGTGGTGC